>NC_080580.1:6888871-7501818 GCF_029962835.1 Magnolia sinica
TGATTTGACTCATATCAAGTTCACTTAATATAAATATTATATATATATTACTTATATTATAACATATATTATATATTATATATATTAAAAACTATAAAATCTAAACTTGAATTTAGCTTGAGGACTCGTACTCGAACCTCACTCGAAAGATCAAGCTCAAGTTCAGTTCAAACTTGGCTCAAGTTAGCCTGAGCCGCTGACTGAGCCAAGCCAAGCTGCCTAATTAGGCTTGAGGACTGCGCTGAACTGAGTTTGAGCTGAGTAGCCTGCTGGCTGAGCTGAGGCGAGGTGGGCCAAGATCGACTCGGTTTGACTCGTCCACAGCTTGTGCATGAATTAGCCTCCAGCGTGGGGCCATGGTGCCGAATGGCATGCATATAAACAACATAATGGGGGGTAACGCTTCAGCGGTTTCCTATCATGTAACCCATGTGAGTTTTGAATGCATATGATATTTGGACCTCTGTCCTATTGTGTATTGTGATCCTGAGAAATTGATGGGAATTTTCCCAACGTCATCTCTGTGGGTCACACATAACTTCTAGAAACTTAGGGCGACACACATATATACCTTTCAACCATAGAAATTAGGGCGAATCACAGCGTGTCTTCCATTGCACAAGCTTAGTTGGATTCTTTCGAATGAGTCAACAAGTCGGCCCAATTAAATAACCGAGAAGCTTCGATTCCTAAGTCGCGGATTTCCTGCAAAAGCCTGTGCAGGAAGTTCCTGCGCAAGGATGCTGGGTGGGGCCCACTGAGATGTTTGTGATAAATCCACCCCGTCAGTCCATTTTTCGAGCTCATTTGAGGACGTGCGTACAAAATTGAGGTGGATATAAAACTCAAATGGGCCACAGGAGAGGAAACAGTGGGAATTCAGTGAGAACCGTTGAAGCATTCTTATGGCCATAAAAGTTTTGTATCAAGCTATCATTTTAGTGTTTTCACTTCATCCCATTGGGAATGACCTTATAAACGGTTTGGATAGCATATAAACATCAAGGTGGATCTCAGGAAGGTTTCAACGGTGGGAATTTATTTCCCCAATTTTCCCTTTCTTGTGACCCAATTGAGTTTTGTATCCACCTCAATTTATGAATGAACGTCCTAAAATGATCTCGCAGAACGGATGGACGGAATGGATTTCTTACAAACATTTCAGTGGGCCCCACCCAGCATCCCTGCGCAGGAACTTCCTGCAAAAGGTTTTCGCAGGAAATCCGCGTCCATGTGAAAACGTGTTCCCGCCCATCCTGCCTATTCTCCACCGCTGTAAGTCATCGTTGCATGATGGCTACTCATGTTAGTATCGCACCATCTAAAGTGGTGGTGACTTTAGAACCGTACACAATCCAGATCGTCTAAACCGGTTACCCAATTGTGGATGGAGAATGACCTAAAATTTGCGGCCCAGAAGATAATATCGACCATCTGATTTATTTATTTTTTCCTTTGAAATTGGACCACTCGCTGTTTTAGGATTTCTTGATTAGTGTTATTTTAGACATATGCTCAATCCACAATGGGGCTCACAACTTGAATGGTCTAGATTGAGGTAGCACACGTGAAGATGATTTACGATCATTTTTAAAATGGTACTAAACTAACCAGTCCAGCGCTTCCAGAATATATAAGGGACGCGCCTTGTCATCTTAACCCGTTTGTGGGCCCATCGTGATGTTTATGTTATATCCACTCCGTCCATCTATTTATCCAGCTCGTTCTATAATATGATCCCAAACAAGAAGAAAATCCAATACTCAAGTACGCCATACCAGAGAAAAATATGGGGTAAGAAATTTCTACCGTCGAAATCTAACTGGGGCCATATAAGTTTTGGATCAGCTTGATATTTGTTTTTACTCGGCATTATGAACAGTGTAGATGTCATATAACCATCTTAGTGGACCCGGGAGGGTCTCAAGAGTAGGCATTTTCATCTTAATTGTTTCCTGTAGTGTGGCCCACTTGAGTTTTGGATCTGCCTCATGTTTGGGATTACGTCCTAAAACGAGCTGACGAAATGGATGGACGGAAATGATATAACGGTGGAGCCCACTGCAAAGCTCAGGGTTACAGGGGACTTCCAGGGAAAGTCCAGTCATGTTTATTTCTTTGCCCCTAAGGATGTGAGTTAAAAAATGATCACAACCGTCAATCGACAGTAGAAGTTACCACCCACCTCACCAACTTTACGTGTGGTAAGTGTACCAACATCCCAGCCGTTCAAATGGTTGATTCGACCCTAACTATCACCAGGTAATAATAAATAAATAAATAAAAAGGCCACCCATTCAATCACGTGGGGCCATTCGTGTAAGTTGAATCAGACCATCCATCAACGGATCTGATCAATTTGAACACACGGCCTGGCTGATGATGTTCAATGGCCATGGTCAAGGTGGGCCAAACTTTTGTACGGATAAGATGTCGTACATAATGCTATATATATGCTGGTATACATCCAGTGAGGGGATTTTGCAATTGTTTATATATATTGGGAGATTTTGATGTTATTGGATTCATATCCCTGTCTTGAATCTCACGCATAATATATACAAGTATACAAGCAGACCTTTGATAGCCGTCCCCATACAAAGACATGGGTTTCTCTAAGCATTGCTTCTTCTATCTATGGCTCTTGGTTTCTTTCCAAGCTCACATCTCCTCCTCCATACATGCTCGACCTCTTTCAGTTCAAGATCAACAAAGTAATCTCTCTCTCTCTCTCTCTCTCTCTCTCTCTCTCTCTCTCTCTCTCAATTAAGGTTAATATAAAAATAAGCATGGAGAGAGTTGCTCACCACACCCACATGCAGTGATGATCGAATGATCACAACCGTCCATATTGTAGAGTGTTATCATTGATGGGCCACTATTTGATAATTTCACTAAGATGGTGACTATGATGATTGATTATTGATTTGTGGAGTTGAATATTTTCATTTTAGTGGTGTCACAATATAAGAATATGCTCTTACCAGCTGCAGTCAGTGTATTATTTCTCTATTTTCTCCGGCTATATTTAATGTCTTTGAACTCCAAAAACTTAAAATGAGTTTAGTTTCTTGTTTGATCACCGGCTGGATGTGTTCTACGATTAATTTACACTATTTGATGGACATAAATATACACAATTAGTGATCAAAGACTTAACTGAATTACCCGAAATGAGAAACTCCACGGCGCCGTCCATACATAATGAAGTGTTATGGACACTGTCCTATTTAATAGGAACCGTTCAAATTTAATCCATTTGATCTCTTTTGTTTTCTCACCAGGGTATGTGAAAGTGTTGGCCACACTCGGAGTCGTTTGTAGGTGCTGCGATGGTGCCAGAGGTGAATGTAAGAGTACATGGGACTCCTCCTGCCTAAATCTCGATTGTAGACCTTGGAAATTGCATTGATTTTATGTGGGCTATTGGATTTTGTAAGTTCGGATGTATGGATTACTTATTTGTACTAGACTCTTTTAAAACCATCTGATATGTTTGTTTTGTGAGATTCCAGCGTTAGGGTTTGCTAAGCTCACACATGTAGAACCCTGTCCATCCATCCACACGAATGCATACCTGCCAATATGGAAGACGTACGTCTACGTTTACTTCAAAAGAATACTTTGATGTTCTGCCTCAAAAATTAGGCAGTTTGATTCCTCAAAGTGGACCTGATGATTAAAACAACATTTTCTAATGGTCCGTTTGTTTTTTATGTTGTGGCCCACCTGAGGTATGAAATAGCCTGACTTCTAGCCATCATATCTAACAATATGGAAAGCGATCAGATCTTGCACACGTGTTACATATTGGCTTGTGTGCCTGCATGCTATTGTGTACGCTCCTACATGTGTGGGATTAGCAAAGGAAAATGATGAAAGGAGCACTTCTTAGGAGCTAAGCATCACTGGTGGGCTTTTGGGTTATCTTTTATCAGAGAGCCTGATCGATGGGCCTTTGGACTTTCTTTAGAGGGAGAGATGAACATGAACAAACTTAGGGTTTGGACTGCATGTATGGCCTGTTGGATTGAGGCCAGACTCCTAAACTTAGAGCTTGATACATAAAGTTTTCCACTTGAGTTTTACCGGCTCGAAGGTGGACATGTTTAGGGGTGTCGACGGCTGGGATTGAGCATGAATTTCCAGCTATGGCCCCAAACCATCTAAGTAAACAACATGGGCTCATTTTATCCTAAACCCAGTTGGCAATACAACCTGCCATATGCATAAGCCAAAGTCCAAAATCATCAATTTGGAAATTCAAAACCATCTTCATAATCTTTTTTAATACATCAGGAGATCAGTACTTCATTGGATCCAACCAGATAATTATCAATTGGGCCATTCATGACATGTCCCATTAATTGGTCAGTCTAGATTAATTGACCGACGCATGTGACAATTTTATATATGTATTGGATTGGGATCACAAAATAAACAGAAGATACTATCAGTGTGGACGGTACCCTTGAGATGGACGGTGAGATTAAAACTGATGGATATAAGAGAGATAGATTGCTAAGATTGACCCCGTCCAGGACTGCAATTTTCAACCTAGGTTATGAACATGACCACTACATTGACAGCCCGGATTTGTCTAGATGTCAGATAATGGTGGTTGCGGAAGCTCTGTGGGGGCCAACATAGATGCTCGTGTACCATCCAATCCGTCCATTAGTTTCGCTAGCTCATTTTAGGAGAACCCAAAAGATAAAGACCCAAAAATCAGGTGGGCCACACCACACAAAAGTGAGGATGAAAGCGCCCCCTTGTTTACCTTCCTGTGGTCCACCGTGTTGTGTATGTATCATCCAAACCATTCATCAGGCGATCCCCACCAGGATGAAGGGACACCAAAACTAGAACCCCTCCAAAACTTAAGTAGGATGCGTGATATATGGGTTTTGCCCGTGATGGTACATTGATTTCGAGGGGTGTGGCCCACTTGTATTTTAGATCGGAACAAGGAATGCTATGTACGGTCAATCGTAATGGGCTCACCGGATTCATGCTTTGGATTCCCTATAAACATCACAAGGTGCCCACACAGCTCCATTGTATGGTAACTTCAATATTACGTTACATGAGAGCGTATGTGAACAAACCCTGTAGAATATGGTATTTTCTCAATTTCTAGAAGCACTGAATTGAATACTATAAACCGATCATAAATCAAGTTCGAAATCAAACGTGATTATTCTAGAAAGAAGCCTCTGATCTCGCTGGCTCAATCATCAAAGAGATGTACGTTGTTTGACTGTTGATCCAGACGGTCCATCGAGCAGTTGAGACTCCATGATCAAGTGTCTAAGATCAAGTGCCTCCATGATTAAGTGTCTAAGATCACCAGTTGAGAGTTGAGACTCCATGATCAGGTATCTTAGATCACCAGTTCATGCTATTTCAATAGTGGACCATAAAGACCAGACCAACTTGATGGACGATCTGGATCGATCCACCACCCCAACCTGCCAGGTGTCAAGCATTGGCAGCATATGGAACATGCTGTGAAGACTAAAATGGCTAAAGAATGAAGTTGATGGTTATGTTTTAAAATCTGACCGTCTCTAGAAAAATCAAAGCCGTGTGAACGTTTTTGTAGGCCTTTGATAGCCGTGCTCAAACAAAGACGTGTTTCTCTAAGCATTGCTTCTTCTTTCTTTGGCTCTTGTTCTCTTTTCAAGCTCACATCCCCCTCCAGTGGTTATGCTCGGCCTCTTTCAGTTCAAGAACAACAAAGTAACTAATCTTTACCCCTCAGGTTAAGGCAAAGAGAAATATGGGATCCACCATGATGTTTACATGAGATCTACTCCAGCCATTATATGTGTAATACCAACTTAGGCCGAGAACAAAAAATTTCAAGCTAATACATAATTCAGGTGGGCCACACCAAAGAAAAAGGTTGCAAGTAAGGTGACCACCCTTGATTGTTGGGGCACCGTGATTACTATATAAAGTAAACTCTAACTGTTATATCCCATGCCAAAACTTAGGCCTGAGGCTCAAAAATCAGGCCCATTAGTTATTTAGGTGGGCCACATGAAGGTGAATAGTTTGGAGGGTGAACCATGCTTATTACACTCTTGAAACATAGACGATGCTGATGTCTGGGATATGTGCGTGGCATATACGGTGCGGCAAGGTGGATTTCACATCCACATCAAGGTAGATTTCAAGCTGTCAACCTGCTGTTTCAAAAGTCACGTGAAATAGTAACTCCCTTTCACGTGATGTGATGATATGCATCCCAAATAACTCTTTATGCCGACCTTTTATCTTTTAAGGGTTCTTCTTTGATGTGTACATGAGATCCACTCCGAGCATTAGATGGATAATCTTACAATGAGCTCATGGCCAAAAACTCAACTGATATTTGATTCAAATGGGCCACACCAAAGGAAAAAGTTAGCAAAGAGACATCCATGCTTAATATTTACGGTGCCCCACCATGATGATTATATAAAATACACTCCAACCATTAGATACCACACCAAAACTTTGGCTCGAGGACTTAATATTAGGTCTATGACTTATTCAGGTGGGCCACGTTCTTGTGGTTGAGCCTTTCCCTATACATTATTTCCAATCATGTGGTCCATTTGAAATGAGATTTGGGCTGATTTTTTAGGCCTAGGCCTGACATGGCATGAAACACTTGGTGGTCAAGGTGGATTTCACATAAACACCATGGTGGGGCCAATCAAACTCAAAACCTCTTTTCCAAGTCTATGAAATTATAACTTTTTCCACCTTACGTCGAGCCAATTGAAAGTGCCCTTCGTAAGCCCTAACAAGCCACGCTGGACCGAGTTGATGGGCTTTTTGGACATCCCAGTCTGATCCCAGCCTGATTTAGAAACCGGCTTGAAATTTAACCTCCAGCACATGTTCGGTCCAAGGCAGCCAGGCCCATAAGCCCAACGGGCCAACCCAGCCCACTGACACCCCTAGAAAGATCGAATCTCTGCCACATAATATGGACTGAAAGATGGACGGATCCGATCACCCTACTATTTCTCATGTGAACTCTACAGCGTCACCCATACACGGTGAAGTGTGATGGACAGTCTTCTTTTTAATAGGAACTGTTCAAATTCGACCCTTTTGATCTCTTTTGCTTTCTCATACCTGGTGACGTCAACACACCAGCCAGATCGATGGTGTGTGGTACACCAGCCAATCCGCTCCCCTATTGGGCCCAGGCACGCCGTGATGGCTAGGATTGTATGTAGCGTGGTTTTCAATACTGGTTCCATTCATGATAAGGCCCACTAGATGTATGGTCCCAATTGACACATCCCTTTCTACACACTACACAGGCCATATCCCAAAATTCAGGTCCATCACATGATCCGGATTGCTTGAGTGGAACCAGGCTTGCAAATACAGATGGTTATATTATTTTCTTTTGCTCAAATTAAACGGTCAGGATTATCCAACCCGGCCTAATTTTGGGCTGTGGCCCATCCATGATACGGTCAGCAGTATAAATTACAGAAGGCAACTAAATTAAAAGAACATCACTATCTTGTAATTATTTCCTGTCAACATGGATGAGCCTGGCCCGATGCCCCGCGTTTGGGCCTGGTCAGGTTAAGCCCGAATTGGCCCGATACATAACACCCAAGGCCTGACTGAGCCTGGCCCAAGTCTCCCAAAAAAAAAAAAAAAGTTGGACCCAAGCCCAAATTTTGATAAAACCCTATTTCCCACTTGAATGTTCCTAATATTCATTGATCAAGTGGGCCACATTGCAAAAAGAAATCGACGGTTGAAGGAATGAAATGGGTTGCTTGAAGAAGGTTTGCAATAGAATGGCATATTTGCGCTTGTACATATGAAGTCAAGTCAGGCTGATCTGGGCTAGACTGACCTGGGACAAGCCCTCCTGAAGTTGATCTGACCCATGCATGCCAGGTCCAAGCCTAGCTCATGAGCCAAGCTAATCGGTCTAAGCCTAGTCCAGAGTCAGGTTAGGCTGGGTTGCCCA
The DNA here is from genome assembly GCF_029962835.1 of Magnolia sinica. Classification (NCBI taxonomy): domain Eukaryota; kingdom Viridiplantae; phylum Streptophyta; class Magnoliopsida; order Magnoliales; family Magnoliaceae; genus Magnolia; species Magnolia sinica. Next base: position 6,896,868 of record NC_080580.1, read on the forward strand.
GTACATTGCCACCTTTAATTAGGCATATGATCTTATGGGCATCAAATTCTTGGGTTTTCAATTCTACCTGGAAGGGCTCATGGTTTGGTGATTTCATCAAATCTCCCAAAATGGATGGACCGCATCCCAAAATTCTCTTTGATAGGGTTTTGATAACAGCCCCCTCTCATCCGGGAGAAACTTTTAAATAATACATGGGAGGCGCAATTATCACAATCTTAAGAATCTGATCAATATCATGAAAAATGGACAGTCAAGATTGAGCAGAGAAACAAAATAGGTCCAATAATCATCTTGAATTATTTATTAATAGAATCCACTTTGTATTACTTATGATTTCAAAAGTATCACTTTTATTTGATAATTCTGACCATATGATGTATGGCTCATAGAAAATAGATAGATATGATGTATGGCTCATAGAAAATAGATAGAACAAATTGGCCTTATTCATAGTGTTACGATCATCCAATTGGTGTTATTTTTGATAAATGCCTTTCTCCCAATAGTGCTATCGAAATGAATGATCCCATCAATGCTCGGACATCCCATGTGTAAATTAAAAACTTCAAGGACATTGCTAACTTCTATGAAGGTGGATTATAGCTAAGCCTATAAATAAATTATTATAAGGAGAAATATATGAACTTTACATTCAACTAAAACACTTCCATGCTTGATGCGTATGAATTTTTTATTATCTCAAAGTAGTGAAGTAGAGCCCACATCCAATCTGTCCATGATGTTTGCTCCTTTATAAGAAACAATTGAATGGGACACCCAATATTAAAACCTTCTAGCTTGTGTGCGGGGCCTCTTATGTTTTGTATGCGCCATCCAATCTATTCAAAAGGTGCATAGAATTATGAATAGGGCTGGCCCAACAGCCCAGCCCAAAATTTTTCAAAATCCAAGCTGAAACCTCTTGATTAGGTCCGGCCTGTTGACAACCCTATTCATGGAGATCTTAAAATATAGGTGAATATTTATAGGAGACTCTAATTCAAATGCTTCTACGAGACAACATTCTCTTCCCTTCTCCCTCCAAGAATTAGATGGTCAGGTACTCACCACCCTCAGTTGCGGTGTGGTGAGGGCCTCACTATCTAATCCATGGTTGCATGAGGATTGGGGCGCCGCAGGTGGCACTGTAAAGCCCTTTTATCCACGTTATCAATTCTTTTTTCCAAGCTCATGACGGGGTTGGAGCTAAAAAATGAAACATATCAAAAGCTTAAGGTGACCACACCATAGAGAAATGTGTGGTGGTAATTGAATGCCCACTATTAAAAATATCCTAGGGTGAAAAAAGTTTTGAATCAAGCTTATGTCACGCCTCGAAATTCAGAACCCGAGTTGGCCAGGCTCGAACCCGAATTTCAAGACTGTGAGTTGTATTTAAAAAAATATACATCGCAACCCACATTATTCATGCATTTTCAAGGCAATCAAAGCAACTAAAATGATACTAATCATTGTCATTAAATATTGTCCACTAATTAATCCTTAAATATTTAATTACATTAACACAAAAAAATAATAATAATAATAATAACAACATACATTAAATTTTAATTAATAAGGATAAAAGTCTTCAATGTTACCCAATTGATTCTTCATATATAAATCCTGCAAAATAATCTATACGGGTGTGAGCACAACAGCTCGTAGGGTTACATCCTTCCCAAAATTGAAAACTCTATGTTAACACTAATACAACTAAATAAAATAAATATGATTAATTATGAGTATTAAATCGGTATTTTACATGATAATAATAACAATTTGTATTTCATAATAACAAAATAAGATAATACAGTCATTTAAAATTCTTTTTGGTTTAATCCTGTCACGCCCCGAAATTCGGTACCCGAGTTGGCTAGACCCAGGTCCGAATCTCTGGTCATGATTTAATATTAAACATTCACAACTACACTTAATCAATATCATTACAATAACAACGCTCATCAAATATAACCTTTAACTATTACAGCCTAAACTCACTTCTAAATTCTTATTATACATTTTTTTTCCATCGGTACAAATAAAAGATAAGTAAATTGATGATTGGATCTTCACTCCACTTTGCCCTTGACTAAACTCTGATGCCCTGAAACACTGTTATTTTGGGTATGAGCACAACCGCTCGTAGGATCTTATCCAACCAAATCTGAAATTTCTAGATTTATATTAAACAAATAAATAATAAAATTACTTTTTTGAAATTCAAAACATGAATCAAATATTGAATATTAAATATGACATGAATACGATGTTGGAATCATAAAGACGTACTGAATGCTACACTACCATGAATTCAATAATAAAATTAAATAATCATCACATCTTACAACACCGTACTTAGGTGTATGGTTACGTTGCATTAACGCCCACACACTGGTACCTCATGGTAAGGAACTCATTTATACGTTAGCTGGTCAGACTACTGCTCCAGTTGTACCTCTGACGTATGTCCGGGCACACAATTGTACTCATACGCCGTACACAAAGGAGACTCCGAAGGATCCAACGGGTTCTAGGGTCTTTCACCCAAGGGACACGATTGCCCTACTTGCTAATACCACAATCATTTCCTCATTTTTCTTTCTTTTTCTATAATTTCGTAATCAGTAGAGATGAATGCATGCCATGAATTATTCCAAAATCAGTAACGAAATAATTTAATTATTTAAATCCCGATACAACAATACAAGTTCTGTAGAAACGTGCAGAAATTTTTGCCGTAAAAATTCAATTCCTGAAATTTACTGAAACATCAAACTATTTTCTTTGCCTTTTAAAAAAAAAAAAAAAAAAAAAGAAAACCAAAATTTAGAATCAAATTAATTAATATTACTTTAAACCAATTAATTTAACATAGATTTAAGGTCTAAATCTTAACACCAAATTTCAGAAATAAAAGTTAGATTAAAATCTAACTCTATAAGTTAATTAAATTCAGTAAATGCTAAAATTTAGAAAAGTAGATATTAGGTATAAAGGAATTTGACAATATTAATTTGAAGTCATTATGTCAAATAAATAAATAAATTTTCTAAAATACATAAAATCATAAAGTTCATAAATTGAGGAGAATCACCCACGTGATATTTAGACCGTCGATTTCTGGACTAAACCATACACCCACGACCTGCTTAGCGTCGCATGCTAGACCTGACCCACGCTTACGCTCTTAACGAGTTTCTCCCACTGACGCAACACATAGTATTAACTTGCTGTCTACACTCGCTGGATGCGTGAGAAGTTGAGTTTCAGGACACCATCTACCAAAAAAAATAACACCTAAGTGGTCTATTTAATGAATGGTTTGCATTTCAGGTTAGTCTATTTAACTATGGTTGTTTCTAATCAAGGTTTTTTTACTGTTCGTGTTGTTGGGCTGATATGGTATGTAAGATGAATCACCGTTTTACAATCGAAAATATCAACAATATAAATTTTTATTTCAAATTAATAATTCTAGATATCATTTTGTTAAAACTTTAATAATTCAAATACTTAAATAAAATAGTATTTTTACTATTATTTAATTTAGGAATTACAATGAAATAATGTATAAGAAATTTTATTTAAATTATAACTTTAATTAAATTAATTTTTTTTACTTAAATAATGTTAAATATTAGCATAAAAATATTTATTATTTTTATTCACTAAAATTCTCAAAATAAAATTTTTATTTTATTTATCACATCAACTTAACAAATACACACACACACACACACACACACACACATATATTGAAATAACTTGATTATTTTATAACAAATTTTAATTTCTCTTTGATAATTCATTGAGAATGTATATTTAGGTTTAATCGATAAATTATTTAAATTTTAATTTAAACAAAAATTTTGAACTACAAGGAAAACATTTTTTTTTTAAGTTTAAAAATCTAATATTATATTTTATTAAAATTTTAATTTAATAAAGTTTTAAATACACATTAATCACTAGAATTCCAAAATATAGAAATCTAATCAATTTAGTTTCAATTCCAAAATTTTGAAAATTTTCTTAAACTTAAGTTCATTTAAATTTAATTTAATTAACTCTTCAAATTTTAGAATTAAAATTTGAATTTTAATCTTTACAGAACAAAAATTATCACACTGATTTATATAATATAACATTAATAATGTAATTAAATTATTATTGATAATTTAAAATTTATTATTATTATTATTATTTTAATCTAACTATTTAAATCTAAATTCAGAATTTTATTATTATTTATTTTTAAATCTAAATTAAATAAGATTAAGGAAGATATTAATTTGGACTTTGAATACTATTATTATTATATAAATTATTTGTTACAACATTATGTTAGTATGATTAACCTTGTTTTATAATTGACTATCTAAATTAATAAATTTACTTTTGTTTGATATATTTAATATAATTATTATATTACTTTTATATTAAATTATTAATATCATCATTTAAATAAATTTTTTTTTAGAAATAATAAATTATATTTATTACAACTTTTATATATTATCAGATAAAACTTTTTTACTTATAAGATAATCATATAAATAATATTAAATACTTATATGTTAATTATATAATATAATATTATCTTACACATGTTTACTTTAATTATGTTATATACTTTGTCATTATTTTTTTTTTTGTAACCTACAATTATATTGTATTACTACTATATTATTATAAAACATAATATTTATATTTTACTATACCTTAATGATCTTATAAACATTTTTATTTTATTTTATTTTATTATATATCATATTAATACTTATTACATATTACAATTATATAATTTATAATTGGTTATTATTATTATATATTTTTATTTTATTTTTATAATCATATTTACTTATATATACTTATCAATCTTACATCACTTATATTCACAATTCTGCATAATGAATCATCACTACTTTAAATAATTAATTATATATTCTTTTTGTACTGTAAAATATTGTAGGATATTATAATTTATTTAAAATTTAATTAAAATTTTTTTTCTTAACAAAATATTTAAGAATTAATAAATTAATCTTAAATAAACTATTTATTTTATTCTGTAAATTTATTTTATTTTATTTATCTATAAATTATTTCAGTATTAAATATTTAAAAAAAGAATAAAATAGAAATTCCTAATGAGTAGATTCCCTACATATAAAAAAATTAACTAACAATAATATTTGTACAAAAATTTGGATTAAATAAATATGATAATAACTGAAAATGATAAATTTCATATTAAGATCACCTATCTTAAAGTCTAATGATCCGGCCCCGCTTTAATCTCTCTCTCTTGATTTACAAAGATCTTTCTCTCCTTCACTCAAAATTTTTTTTAAAATTTAATTGATTCCTTCGATTTTTTCTTCTTCTTTTTTAAATGGATGCGTAATGGAATGGAGGAGTGAGAATTATGAGACGGTTTCATTTAGTGGGAGGTTCGGCGGCCATTACCGTACAAAAATGAAGGAAAGTGGAGAAAGTGGTTTAGTTGTGCGGAAGATATAACTTTTATTTTTATTTTTTAAGATATGGGGGGTCCTACTAACAATAATTTAAATCTACTCCGTCCATCATCTCGGCCTGGCCAACAGAAGATATAAGGCAAAAAAATGAGGCTGATCCGAAACTCAGGTGAGCCACACACAAGCGGACGGTGGGGTTGGTTCCCACAAAAAAATGGGTTGTTCTTGATTTTTATTTTATTTTTTAACAACAATTTAGTGGTTAAAATCAGATTAATCTCAGTGCACAGTCAATAGTTGATGTTGGCTAGATTTGGATTAGTTAATAATTAAACACGTGGTCTTAAGTATATGAGTTGAGAGAGTGCATTATAAATAAACTTATATATATTCTACCAAAATCATGTAATCATTAATTACATTAATTAATAGTTCACACCAAGCAAAACGATCACACATCAACGGTCACAATTTACATGAGTCGATAGATGCATGTGTGCATGGGTGCGTGGATGTATGCATGGGTCTATGTGTGTATACTCCAATGAAGGCAATTGTACATACATGCATGTGTACGCACGTGTACCAAAATTCTGGGTCATTACATTCTACCACCCTTACAAGAATTTTGTCTCCGAAATTCAAGCACACCCACCAAAGGGGCTGATAAGGATACTTTTTATAATCAGCTATGTGTCTAGATGTTTACTACATTTCATGTATAGTAGTTTTATGTGAGTGTAAATTACCACATAAATTTGGGTTATTACAAATCCAGGGCAGAGCACCCGTGTGTGTTGATCCTTTTAGGGATGACCCTCGGTAGAGCATCGGTGTTGATCCTTTTAGGGAATGACCCCCGACAGAACACCAGGTTAATAGACTTTTAGGGTAAATACCCAGGGCAGAGCACCCGTGTGTGTTGATCCTTTTAGGTAATCACCCACGACAGAGCACCCGTGCCGATCCTTTCTGGAATGACCCTGGGCAGAGCACCCGTACCGTGTCGATCCTTTCGGGAATGACCCTGGGCAGAGCACCCATGAAAATATAATGATCCTTTTAGGGCAGAGCACCCATAAATTCAAATACACTATTCATCATGTAATAATAAAGAATTAATTACAATTTGAGCACATAACGATAATTAATTGAAATCAATTAATAACTCAAATAAATTACCTTTATATTATGCAATTAATGACAATGATTAGATAAATTTAATTCATAATAAATAATCAAATCAATCTATATGTTAACCTAAAATTTTCAACAGGGAAGATCACCTACCTGATTTAGTGTGACATATCCATGTATGGCTAGATTAGGCAAGAAGATCTAAGATCGATACGAATGTGGTCCATTCGACCAAGTTAGATCAAGTTCAACTCAATTCAACACAAAGCCACTTGGATTAGTAGCACTCGGTAAATATTTTCAAAGTAAACGATGTCATCCCTATACAAATCATATATGCTGATTTATTAAGACCTACACTAAGGTTTCTAATTCTTTAATATTAAAATATAAGAAAATAACACGTTAAATCACTGAGTTGACTCAGTGAGTCGACTCAAATCAAGGCTACTCTAACGTGTGAGGTCAAAGGATGAAGAATAGAAACTTAGCTCATAAATGGCTCCAAGTCAGAATCTCGAATCAGTTCGGATGATCGGACCAGTGGGTCATCGGGTTGACTCGCTGAGTTAACTCGATGAAACTACATGTTTCTCTTTCTTCCTTTTATCTTTCTCTTTTCTTCCTTTTATAACTCTTTTTTCTCTTCTCTGATATCTCTCTATGTTACTCTCTCGATCCTCTTTCTCTTGTTGATGGAATGACTGATTTTTGGCGCCGTAAAGAAGACAAGGGTCGTCAATAGTAGATTTGCAATCAGTGAGTTTTCCTTCATTCCGAGGTTGATGGATGATGTAGATTGGTGTATGAAAGCTTGTAGGTGCATGACAATGGAGGTCCAATGGGTTTTTGCCAGTGAGTTCTTGGTTTAAAAGTTCCACATGTCACAAGTTGTGGACATAATCTTCTTGGAGTATTTTATGGTGTTGTGGATAATCTCAATGAATTTTGAATAGGCTAGATGTTGTAATGTAAGAATGATGGAGAAGGAAGCGGGCAGTTTGAATCGAGGTGGGTATAGGACCTATCACGTTTGCCAAAGGAAAAGGAAGAGAGAGAGTTCAATAAAGAGTAGGGAGAGGTGACGTGCTTTTGCACATCACTGCAAAAGAAGCTTTTTCTTTTTCTTTTTTTTTAGAGTATGGGCCCCATAAGAATGATGTGACAAATCCACACCGTTCATCAGTCTTGTCGGGTCAAGTTAGGGCGAGGGCCAAAAATGAGGGCAATCTAATGCTCAAGTGGGCCACACCAAAAGAAAAAAAATGGAAAATAGTTACCACTGTTAAAAAAACAGACGGGTTGTTACATTCTACCCTCCTTAACAAAAATTTCGTCCCCGAAATTTATTATGTCAATACCTAAACTAAAATTGTGTGGTAAGTTTGCGAATGACATAATTTGTGCTAACATTTACTTTAGTTGTGATGTCTCTTCAGGTGATAATGTATTATGAATTTATTCGTAGAAACCTACTCTCTTCTGATTGTGCGACAACATAATCAAGGGTTGACGTTAATGTCATAAAGGTCTTTGATTTTTTATTTTTTATTTTATTATTATTACGTTGAAGATTTTGTAGGATTGCAAGGAATATTAGATGGTCTAAAAGACTTACACATGAAGATCAAGAGGATAAAAGCTATGATATGTACCAAGATTGTAGTGAAAAAAAAATCAGATTTTGAAGACATTGTTCCTGCTAATGTTTCTGGTATTTTCGGGTATCGGATTGGTCTAAACTTTTTATAATAATGCATCTATTAGTTTATTATAACTCTATAAAATTTCAGTTTAATCCAAAGTTTACAAAAAATCCTAAAATTCGAAAAATTAGGTTTGCCCAGAAGCAGATGATTTTTGACTAGTATACACCTAAATTAAAATCGTTATATGAGAAACCTATAATTATATTTTTTTATTATTTTTTTCATAAAACTACACTTGTTAATCTACGACTAAGATTTTGAATCGCATTAAACGGAATTATAATTAATTAGTTATGATTTTTATAATTCAGGTGTTTTCTGCTTACTATTGTTGTCCAACTCATCGTAGTAGGCTAAAGATTCTTAAAAATTTCTTAGGGTCCAATTTTGGATTGTTAGTTCAATGTCAAGCCTAATTAATATCATATTTGTTGTCATACAAATATAGGGTTTCCTAAGTGCATATTTTATTTTTATTTTTTTATCACAAAATTTTAAAAAAAAAAAAATCTTATATTTGGTTCTCTAATTCAATCTCTATCATAGGCCCTTAAATTGATTCTAGCCTAGGCTTAATCTAATCATTAGTATAACATACATCTAAGGTCCTCGTGAGAATCTAAAACCTAGGCCCTGATACCAAACTGTCACACCCCAAAATTCGGAACCTGAGTTGTCCAGGCCCGAACCCGAATTTCAGGACTGTGAGTTATATTTAAAGAAATATATATCGCAACCCACATTATTCATGCATTTTCAAGGCAATCAGAGCAACTAAAATGATACTAATCATTGTCATTAAATATTGTCCACTAATTAATCCTTGAATATTTAATTACATTGACACAAAAAAAAAACAACATACATTGAATTTTAATTAATAAGGATAAAAGTCTTCAATGTTGTCTAATTGATTCTTCATATACAAATCCTGCAAAATAATCTATACGGGTGTGAGCATGATGGCTCGTAGGGTCACATCCTTCCCAAAATTGAAAACTCTATGTTAACACTAATACAACTCAATAAAATAAATATGATCAATTATGAGTATTAAATCAGCATTTTACATGATAATAATAACAATTTGTATTTCATAATAACAAAATAAGATAATACAGCCATCTAAAATCCTTTTTGGTTTAATCCAGGGCAGAGCACCCGTGTGTGTTAATTCTTTTAGGAAATGACCCTCGGTAGAGCACCGGTGTTGATCCTTTTAAGGAATGACCCTCGGCAGAGCACCTGGTTAATAGACTTTTATGGTAAATACCCAGGGCAGAGCACCCGTGTGTGTTGATCCTTTTAGGAAATCACCCAGGGCAAAGCACCCGTGTTGATCCTTTCGAGAATGACCCTGGGCAGAGCACCCGTACCGTGCCGATCCTTTCGGGAATGACCCTAAGCAGAGCACCCATGAAAATATAATGATCCTTTTAGGGCAGAGCACCCATAAATTTAAATACATTATTCATCATGTAATAATAAGGAATTAATTACAATTTGAGCACATAACGATAATTAATTGAAATCAATTAATAACTATACAATTAATGACAGTGATCAGATAAATTTAATTTATAACAAATAATCAAATCAATGTATATGTTAACCTAAAATTTTCAATAAGAAAGATTACCTACCTGATTTAGTGTGACATATCCCATGTATGGCTAGATTAGGCGAGAATATCTAAGATCGATACGAATGCAGTCCATTCGACTCAGTTAGATCAAGTTCAACTCAATTCAACACAACGCCTCTTGGACTAGTAACACTCGGTGAATATTTTTAATGTAAACGATGTCATCCCTGCACAAATCATACATGCTGATTTATTAAGACCTACACTAAAGTTTCTAATTCTTTAATATTAAAATATATGAAAATAACACGTTAAATCACTGAGTTGACTCAGTGAGTCGACTCAAATCAAGGCTATTTTAACGTGTGAGGTCAAAGGATGAAGAATAGAAACTTAACTCATAAATGGCTCTAAGTCAGAATCTCGAATCAATTCGGACGATCGGACCAGCAGGTCATCAGGTTGACTCGCTGAGTTAACTCAATGAAACTACATATTTCTCTTTCTTCTTTTTTATCTTGCTCTTTTCTTCTTTTTATAACTCTTTTCTTCTCTTCTCTGATCTCTCTCTATGTTACTCTCTCGATCCTCTTTCTCTTGTTGATGGAATGACTGATTTTTGGCGCCGTAAAGAAGACAAGGGTCGTCAATGGCGGATTTGTAACCAGTGAGTTTTCCTTCATTCCAAGGTTGATGGACGATGTAGATTGGTGTATGAAAGCTTGTAAGTGCATGACAATGGACGTCCAGCAGGTTTTTGCCAGTGGGTTCTTGGTTTAAAAGTTCCACACGTCACAAGCTGTGGACATGATCTTCTTGGAGTATTTTATGGTGTTGAGGTTAATCCCAATGAATTTTGAATAGGCTAGATGTTCTAATGTGAGAATGATGGAGAAAGAAGCAGACAGTTTGAATCAAGGTGGGTGTAGGACCTACTACGTTTGCCGAAGGAAAAGGAAAAGAGAGAGTTCAATAAGGAGTGGGGAGAGGTGACGTGCTTTTATACGTCATTGCAAAAGAAGCTTTTCCTTCTTTTGTTTTAGAGAATGGGCCTCATAGGAAATGATGTGATAAATCCACACCGTTCATCAGTCTTGATGGGTCAAGTTAAAGCGAGGGCCCAAAAATGAGAGCAATCCAATGCTCAAGTAGGCCACACCAAAAGAAAAAAAAAAAAAAAGGGAAATAGTTCCCACCATTTAAAAAAACAAACGGGTTGTTACAGCTTATATTCACGTTCTCTTCATTCAAGTTTTGTGATCTTATCACCGGCTTGAATGTCAAATAAACATTACAATAGGCCATAGATAGGTTTCAATAATGGGCGATACCATCCCTTCTCTTTTTGTGCTAATGGTCCACTTAAGCTTTGATTCTACTTCTTTTTTTGTTCTTGCCCTAAAATAAGAAAATAAGAGGGATTGTGTGGATATGAAATGAACATAGTTTAGGTATTACACCTACTTATCCCAACCTTGGAATAGGCTAGGGTTGTGAAAGGCTACCATGATGTATGGGTTTTATTCATATTGTTTATCGATTTTGTCATGTTATTTTAGATTATTAGTCTAAAATTAGGCATATCTAAAACTCAAGTGGACCTCACAATAGAGATTAAATGTGAAAACTACATATGGGCACATAAATTTTGGATCAAGCTGATAGTTATGTTTTCTCTTCATCCAAGCTTGTAAACGACTTTATAAGCAAGTTAGATGGTAAACATCACAACAGGCACTAAGAAGGTTTTAACTATGGGCATCATTAACTGCTTCCTACTGTGTAGTTCACTTGAGCCTTAAATCTACCGCATTTTTGAGTTCATAACTTGGGCTTGCTTCGTAGGTGGAATTAGGTGGCATATAATTGCATTTGGTCACGTTTATTTCGCATTTGGGAATCACATAAATGATTGGATTAATCCCACTATTGTATCATCTAGAGCCATTATTAAATACCACAGTATTTTTGTTGGATTTCGAAATTTACTTCATCTTTACATGTCGTATACAAGTTGCGTGTCGCATGTGTACTGGTGATTAATTTCAATTGCGAAATGTGGTCTGTTGACTATAGTTCGCGGGTCTACCAAACAAAAGCTTCAATGAATAAAGTGTTTTCTGGGCACGTGAAAAATGGAAGCGGATTGGCTGGTGTACCACACACCACCAACCTCGCTGGTGTGTAGGTGGCGGCCTAAATGTAAGAACGGTTGAAATAGGATTGAAAGGAGATCAAAGTTATGTGGCCCACAATGATGTATTTATTGTATCTACACTGTCCATCCATTTGGCGAGATCATTTTGGTGCATGATCCAAAAAATTAGTCATATCCAAAGCTCAAGTGGACCACACCATAAATAGCAGTGGGATTTCTAGCATTAAAACATTCATAGGGCCCACAATAATGTTTATTTCCCACCTAATTTAGTCATAAGGTCACACAGAGCTGGGTGAAGAGAAAAAATACATGGTAGATTCATCCAAAACTTCTATGACCTCAATAAGGTTTTCCCGTAACATCCTATAATGTGGACCACTTTACCTTTGGATCTATTTTACTTTTGGACTCAAGATTTACAACGGCCTGGATAAATAGAATGGACGATTTGGATATCACAAATATCTCATGATGGAGCCTATTGAACTTAATCACATGAACACACCAGAAAAGTCGGTGAAGTATGTTACACCAGCCAATAATAAATGGAAGCGATTGGCTGGTGCACCACACACCAGCTACATAACTATATAGCTGGTGTACATAAGTGTCATGCTAAGACGAGCATTGATGCTCCTCAAGATCCGAGTTGTAACAACAGTTAAAAGAGATTAAAGTTTTATGGCCCCACATTTATGTATTTATTATATCTGCACTTTCATCTAGTTTTAGAGATCATATTAATTCATTATCCAAGAAACAAATCTTATCCAAAGATCACTGCACCATAAATAGCAGCAGAGATAATGAATTTCACTGTTAAATAAATTGTAGGGCCAATTATATTGTTTATTTTCCATCCAATATGTCCATAAGGTCACAAAAACATTAATGAAGAGGAAAAAAAAATCAATATTAATCCAAAACTTCCGTGACCCCAAAAAGGGTTTCAATGGTAGACGTTTACTCCCCTACTGCTTTTTGTAGTGTGGTCCACTTGATAATTAGATCTGTCTTATTTTTCATCTCAAGCCTTAAGAAGAGCTCACCAAATGGATGGACAGTTTGGATAACACACACCTCATGATTAGACCCACGTAACTCACTGACGTCAATACAGCAACTGTATATAGCTGGTGCGAGGTACACGGGCCAATCCGCTTCCTATTTCCAGACATGAAATCATCGACAATCATACGTTAACTCCGTACTATTTAATCCTGTGGTCTTACCCCGCCCTGAAATGACATGCAAAATGGATGGACGGTGTGGATAAAAGCCATACATCCAGTGACCCTCGGAGGTCCAGCCTGTCTGAGCTCAGACAGCGGACCTGGTCTGCGCCCATATAAAACTCATCACGGTGGGCCCCACAGTTCCTGACACGGTGACCGCCGTGTGAAAGGGTCACCACGCAAACCGCCCTGTTGTTGAGATTCACGTGATTTGGTTGGGCCGGATGGGCCGCTATAAGCTATAGCTCCATCATGCGCTGATCCGGTCCATCCATATGCTACTGCCACCAGGTCGGATGACTTACGTTCCCCAACAAAATCTTATCCGTTAATTTTAGGGTTTATCCAACTCCTTATTTCACCTTTAACTGTTCTTCTTTTTACCGTCATTTTTATGGCCACAGATCAGAATGATAGATTTCTCTAATAATTGAGATTTTTGATAACTAAACCATCCGTGCCAGGAACTTACATACGGACGGACTTGATTTCACCATCAACCTGCCACGTGTACCATAGAAAGATAGCTCAACCATATTACGGTTCTTCCGACTCGATTGTACCATTTGCACTCCTTCAGGGAGATGATCCCGTAGAGACAGGAGAACCAAAATACGGTAGATCCACATATCTATCTTACACGTAGCAGGGTTATATTTCAATCAGAACTGTTCATTTAATGGGGTCCACTATAGATGAAAACTGACGCCAGTATAAAATACATCGGCTAATCATATCCATACAAACAGCATCCTTTAAATCGACGATAGGAAAAGAAAATAATCAACCGTCAAAATTAAGCACTAGAAAGTAAATCCCAGTGATGGTCATAGCCTTCTATAAAGTACGATTTTCAAATTTTAGTTCATCCACAGTGAGCCCCACTAGTTTGACGGTTCAGATTGGTGGATGAAAGAGATGGCTGTACCATATTCAGCCGCGGATTGGGTACTATCCCACCAGGACTAGCTAGAGACGGACGGTCCTGTAGGGGGTTCTGTGGGACCCAATTTGATGTATATGTTTTATCCACGCGGTCCTTCCATTTTTAAAGATCATTCCAGAAAAGGATCCCAAAATATAGTCTGATTGAAGGCTCCAGTGGACCACACCAAAGGAAGCATGGGGATTGAAAGCTTACCGTTGAAAACTTCTTGATTGGCATGGAAGTTTTGCATCAACCTGATATCTATGTTTTTCCTTCATAGGGGTCTATGTGACGTAATGAACAGGTTGGATGGAAAATAAACATCACGGTGGCCCTTAGGAAGCTTTCAACGGTAGGAGTTCAATCTCGACTGCTTCCTGTGGTGTGGTCCACTTACTCTTCGATCTGCCTCATTTTTTTGGATAATTCCATAAAATGATCTTTAAAAATAGATGAACGGAGTGGATAAAATATATTCATCACAGTGGGTCCCACATAGCCCCTGACATGACCGTCCGTCTCTAGCCAGGTGGGCCTAGTACCCAATCCGCGCCCACCAATTCCCCTTCCAGCTCGACCGTGCGTCTCCATCGTTTCTATCGCCCCTCTTAACTCAGATTTTCTGCATTTGAATAACAGAGAGTGAGAGAGAGAGAGAGAGACAGAGACAGAGACAGAGAGAGAGAAGAGAGTATCGTGCGCCTCTCAGCCAGTCTCGGTAAAGAGAGGAAATTATCGTGCGCCTCTCAGTCAGTCTCAGTAGCGCATTGTGCCCACCCTCCCCAAACAGCAAAGGATGCAGACACTCCAATCGCCTTCTCTCCGCTTCTCACCCTTAGAATCCCTCTCTTTACCCAAACACCCAACCGTCCGACGCGTCAGATCCAGTAACGTCAGACGCGCCACCACCATCTCCGCTTCCGGGTCTGCCCCGAAGAGGGAGACCGACCCTAAGAAGCGGGTCGTCATAACGGGGACGGGCCTCGTCTCCGTCTTCGGCAACGACGTCGACACCTACTACGATCGCCTCCTTGCCGGTGAGAGCGGCATCGGACCCATCGATCGCTTCGACGCCTCCAAATTCCCCACTCGATTCGGCGGTCAGATCCGAGGGTTCAAGTCCGACGGCTACATCGACGGCAAGAACGATCGGCGTCTTGATGACTGCCTTCGCTACTGCCTTGTCAGTGGCAAGAAGGCGTTGGAGAATGCCGGCCTCGGTGCGGGCCATCTTGATAAGGTGCGATCTTTGCCGTTTATTGTTACTGTTGTGATCTTAAATTTGCACGTTTGTTGTTTGTCGATTGGTTGGTGATTTGGGAATTGAGCAGTGGGGCATTGTGGGATAGTGACTGTTCATCATTACTGTTGAGTATTGTGATTTATGCATTTGTTTGAATCAGTGCGGTGACAGATCTCATCCGGATTTTAGAATGCTGATTGAGGGCTTTTGAGTATGAGTGTGTTTCTTGATTCGTATTGCATGTCATCTCTGTTGGCCCGCCTGTTCAGACCTGAAATGATGAATGGAGCAGATGGCTTTGGAGGTCTTAGACAGTGTGATCCTTGACCTGAGATATGAACAGCTTTGTACAAGTAGGTGCCCATGGTTCAGTGCATCCAGAGCACTTCTCCGTTGGCGCTACCTTTTGATGGGCCATGCACTGTAATTCTCCTTCATTTGACAATCATAACCATCTGTGGGCAGATTGTAAATAGGCCGTTAACAGAGAAGTTTGAGCAATGGTCCGCTTTCAACCGATAAAAGGGCCAAAGATTGAAATGGCTAGATTTTCAATTGGGAGGCTTTTGGTGCCACCATTTCAACGGTCTAGATCACAGGACCTTGGCCCCACTTTTACAAACTGAAAATTTGAGTATACTATCTATGTCCCATCATCCTATGGTAAATGATCATATGGTTTCATTATAGTAGTTTTCTTGTCTGTCTTGATATTGATGAGTGCATGAGTTGCAATTGTTTGCAGAATATGAGCAGTTGTTCAACACATAAACAGAACCAATTGTAGATTTGATGTCAACATTTGAGTTAATACGTACTTGAGGAAGTAGTTCAAGTATTTGGAGGGATGGAGCTTTTCACCACATTTGCATGCATTATTGAATTGGAATGCAATAATTAGCTTAATAAAATGGCAACGATCAAATTGTTATTATATTCCTTATTATACATATCAAAGTACTTGGCTCCAAATTGCGATCACATCACTTTCAACTGGCACTTGAAAGGAATCCTCACATTCAAAATTAGGAAATTTCATCATCATGACTTGGTTATCTTGATTTTATTTTATTTTATTGAACTGATTTTTCCTGGTGCATCCTTTTATTGGACTTTTGGAGTATATTCGAGCTCAAAATGGAGAATGGAAAGAATTCGGTTTCCATCTAGAGTTTTTTTTTTTTTGGTAAATCCCCTTTACATAGCTTTTTTATTGAACTAAGCAAGGCATTTTGTGAATTTATCAGTTGCTAGTGAAGCATGTTATGATTGAGTTCAACCTGCATTACTTAGGCATGGCCGTGCCTTTCTTTGTCGTTGATGCCCATGAGATGCCAGATCCTAGACCCTAGAAAATGCATCGGAAGAGAACAGTTCAATTGCTGAAAATTCCAATTTCCATCAACTGCTAAAACTTCATTTAGACAAAGCTGCATATTATTGATTGGAGTATTTGGATTATGGCCTCCATCAGTGCATTTCGCCCTGCCAAATATCCTTCCGGAATAACCCTCTTTTCTTTTCCTATCAGTCATCTTCCGACATTTAAGTAGTCCTCTTTTAGTTGCGTTATGTGATTCCATCCATTAGATGCATTCCTTAGTGCCAAATTCTGAAAATTCTGACAGCTTACCATATTTTTCCTTCATGAACCGGGGCCACCGCCATAGGGAGTCACTTTCATAAGGCTCCATATCATCTTCAATAAAGCATTTCTCCACATCAACCATTTTTTGATGCACAAACCCTTTTCCTGGATTGGTCAGCAGCCCATCCCACCCAACCCTGTGGAATTTGGCACCAAATTCCCCTTCGCCCAAAAGAAACTTTACTAACACGCCTTATATTCTCAGCAGCACTGCTTTCAGAGGAGACATGGGTGATAATAAGCATATCAAAATGCAGCTAAGAACATGCTGTCTGAGAGTCAGTGTACCACCAAAAGATAATAACTTTCCAGCTGGCTACTTGATTCTGAATTTTAGCTATCAGCTCATTCATAACAGCCTTCAATCTGTCCATTATAAGAGGTGCACTGGGTTCTTGAAAATGAAAAGTTCTTCTTGAAAAACCTGTTTGATTCTCAGCCTTGCTAATTCCTGCTGTCAACGCCTTCTCAGATATTATATATCCACTTTTCTCTTTGTTAACAAGCTGGTGAGATGCATTCTCATATTCTGACAGGAATTCCATAACTCCCTGCTGTGATCTTTTTGTGTCATTGACAAAATTTATTGTGTCATCAGCAGATAGCTAATGTGTAATTTAAAGACAGCCCCTCTTCACTTTGTAGTGAGAGGCCACAACCCTCTGAAAGATGCTCTCTATTTCTCTGCTGAGCACTTTTTCCAGTGATAATGGAAAGAGCTGTTGATAATGGTTCTCTATCTTAGACCCCTGGATGATTTGAATTATACAAACTGTTCCCCGTTAAGAATTAATGAAAACCAGTAAATTTTCAATTAATGGCTCCGTAATTTTTTATTACAGATTATCACTCATTTCTATAGTTGATGCTGCTTGAGTCCACACACTCTTTATGCTTCGCCGGGTCTGTCTTAAACTGCATTTCTTACGCTTTGTTGAGTTCATGCATTTTTTAATGTTAGTTATTATGTTATGTTTGCAGATAGATAAGGAGCGAGCTGGTGTGCTTGTTGGGACGGGCATGGGTGGTCTTACAGTGTTTTCTGACGGCGTTCAGTCACTTATAGAGAGAGGTTACAGGAAAATAACCCCATTTTTCATTCCATATGCCATAACAAACATGGGCTCTGCCTTGCTTGCAATTGAACTTGGTTTCATGGGGCCGAACTATTCAATTTCTACTGCATGTGCTACCTCCAATTACTGCTTCTATGCTGCTGCTAACCACATCCGGCGAGGCGAGGCTGATTTAATGCTTGCTGGGGGAACTGAAGCTGCAATTATTCCCATTGGCTTAGGTGGTTTTGTTGCATGTAGAGCTCTATCCCAGAGAAACGATGATCCCCAGACTGCATCTAGGCCATGGGATAAAGACCGAGATGGCTTTGTTATGGGTGAAGGTGCTGGAGTATTGGTATGTCTCTTCATGTGTCGTATTGGTGAAATTCAAGATGACCTATCTATTGTTGGGTAGATTTATGCTCACTGTACCTTTTCAAGTTAAACGGATGATGTTGGAATGAGCACAGTAGTCAACGATGTGAGGACTATCTGACCACCTTACAGTTGAGTTGCACAAAAGTTGCTTTAGGGCCCTCCATCAGTCACCTACTGTCAAGGTTTTCCATCATACAGGAGGCCCATTCATTGTTGCACATAGCCCCAAAATCACTCGGATGGGATAATTGGGTCTTACCATCCATTTTTGCGGCCCTGAGTCTGATGGATGTAATCATCTGGTCAGGGTGATATTCGGGTCGTGTGCAATCCACTGTGGGATCCTATCCAATGCTGTCATTGTATGTATTGTGTGCTCACCTGGACCCCACAAGGGACTTGCTGTATTCTGGCAAGGAGAATTATCACTGCACCGCTACTCTCCCTCCCTCTCTATGAATGACTGTTGAACCATATTTGAAGTAAAACAAACGGTACAGCAAGAGTCCATGAAGGCAATGGATAACAGTCCTGTACACAAAAAGAAGACCTCTCGCTTTGTGTGGGCGTGTGCGTGAATGTTTGCGTGGTTGCATGTGGGTGCATGCATGCATGTGTGACACCTTTACTTTGATTACCTTGGTGATTTGTGAATAGAACTGCATTTGGTAATGGTTTCTAGTCTTTTTCCATTGCATCGTCCTGGTTTCTTATGGTTTTTATTTTTTATTTTTTTAATTATCAGTCCAATCATAAGGCTTATGCCTCAGGCCATTGACTTTTTCACCTCAATCATGAGGCTTACGGCTTAGAGCCTTGCAAGCCAGAGAATTTTTTCCCTCACTTTACTTTTATTACCTTGGTGGTGATACGGGAATAGAAAAGCATTCGGTTTTTCTTGTTTCTGCATTTGGTTATTATGTTGCTAGTCTTTTCTCTCTCCCTTTTTTTTTTTTTTTCAATGCATCATTCTGGTTTCTTATGAGTATGGATTTATATAAATGATGGAGATCTCATGACTGGATCTTTACAATAGTTTTCTCATCTTCTTGGCAGGTATTGGAGAGCTTGGAACATGCAATGAAACGTGGTGCACCAATTATTGCCGAGTACTTGGGAGGTGCTGTTAACTGCGATGCTTATCATATGACGGATCCTAGAGCCGATGGACTTGGTGTCTCAACATGCATTGAAAGGAGTCTTGAAGATGCTGGTGTGGCCCCAGAAGAGGTATTTTCTTTGGTGTTGCTTTAGATAGCATTTGGCTATACTGCTAAATAGTAGTTGGCGGGACTTCCCTGGAGTACTTAATATTGCTGCTGTTTGTGGTTGCATGGAAAATGGAACCTGCATTAAATACCTAGCATTTCCCATATTTTTACATCTTAAATCACAATTGAGATAAGAACATGAATCAAAGTCACAATTTGGCAGTAGCTGTTCTGTTGGCCTTGTCTGGGCTATTTGTAGTTGCTTGTTCCCCTTCTTTTAGTAAAGTTGTGAATTAACAAAATAAAACTGTTGGCCTTGGGAATTGGGAACACCCATACATATTCATAACCTCCTTATACCAATTGGTTATAATTGGAGTTCAGTTTTGATTTTATTTTTGATTTTTTAAAAAAAAATTTAAAATTTTTAAAATTTTTTATTTATTTATTTATTTATTTTTATTTTTTTGTGACTTGTGCACATTATTGAAAATGTATTTTCTTCTTATCTCTTCAAATGAACATCATTGTCTTTTTTATTTTGAAAGATAACAGCAAATTTGTATAAACAGAAAGCGCAGAAAAGACCTAGTCAATAACCAGACCCCTTGTCTCACTGTCACCCATGTCAAGAAGTGACTCGAATCTAAAGTATCTCCCGTTTCTTTCTTCCCAAACCCCCTAAAGACCCACAAATGAGTTCAGCTGCCAAATTCCTTTCATCTCCTTTCCAACCTCCATCCCATGCCAACCCAAAAGATAGTAGCCGGTAGAGCTTGGAGAGGCCCAAGAAACGTTGAACTTGAGTAAGTAGAAGTTCCATAAACTGCTAGCAAACAGGTAATGAAGAAAGAGATGATTAACTGACTCCAAATTAGCCATGCATGTCAAGCAAACATTTGGAAGCACCATCCTCCATTTTTAGAGATTATCCACAGTCAACATCCTTTCCCTCCCAACAAGCCAATAGAAAGCTGCAACTTTCGGCAGAGCACCATAAGACCAAACATACTTTGTAGTCTTGATCTCTCCATCCATTCATGGCTACACAGTAGGATATGAAAGAATGCATGGAGAAGCATCCAGATTTACCACTACGCCAAACTATCCTATCTTTTTCCCCAATGATCAGGCGACAAGTGCTGATGAGATTTTACTACAAGACCGATTCCTCGATCTTGTCGTTGGAAAGAAGTAACCAATACGTGGGTTCCTTTTATTTGTGCACCCTCTAAAAATATATAGGAGAAATGGAGTTCAATTCTCTCCTCTAAGCTTGGCCGATTTCAATATATTGTTATGTGGTGAGGTAATCTGTTGGAAATATGGTAATGGAGCCAACTTGTACACTAGGATTATGGCTCATTGTTGAAGATCTCAACATAAAAAATAGCAACTGTGTTAGTAATCAGTGGTGGCTAAGATCAGCCCTTCAAGCGTCTTGACACTGTTAGAAGAAAGAGAGCCGAAAATGAAATGAAGAGAATGAAAAGAATAGAGCTCGAGTTTACAATCTGGTAATATCCTCTAACACTGGCCACCGGTAAAGCCTGAGACCCATCCATATCCTCTAGCCTTAGCTCCCTTGCATGTGTTGCACCAGCTGCTTCTGAAGCCCTTCCACAAAGATCCTTCCCCTGCCGATAACCAGGGAAGCAAACAGAACCATCTTGCCTCAGAAGGATAGCCCTGGGACCGCCTATACTATAAGGGAGTAGAAACCTCTTCTGTGAGTAGGAAGAACGGGAGGGAATTGGGACCTTCTTGCTCTGCTTAAAAGCCTCACTGGATTGAACCATCACACGTGATAATGGCTCTACTGGAAGATCTTGCAAATCTGCACATGCCAAGGGCTCTTCGGGAAGAGAAACCAAGTCCACACGTGTTGATCCATATGTCATCATCAAAACTCATCCAGTGTCAAGATCGAGGGAAGCATTACACGTGGTGCGCCTGATGGCCTTAAGGAGTTTTCGACCTAGAAAACTGACGTAGGAAGAGGGGCACATGTCTCCCTCTTGGCGCTACAACCAGCTTCACAGTTCACATCGACGATTCCTGCGATCCCTCCGAGGCTTGGAACCACTCATGATCCCGAAGCCCCTCAAAGCCTGAGCCTGCGATCCCATCCGTATCCTCTTTCTGGACACACCAGTTTTATCAGGTTGGTGTTTGTATAGTCCAAGCTGGGACCAAACCTGATACATGCTGCCCGAGCCCAACCCAATGTCGGGTCGGTCGGGTTGAATCCATCCGACTTTGAGCCCTAGCTACTAGGGGTGTCAACGGGCCGTGCTCAGGACTGCAAAATCATTATCTTGTATAGGGTTGGCCCGAAGGCCCGGCCTGAAACAGTTCAAAATCTGGGCCAAGACCAACCCCAGGCCCTGCCCGTCGACAGCCCTACTAGCTATGTACTTCCTAATGCCCCTGCAGACACCGGGCTGTCCCTCCTTCTAGTGCTCCACCCGAGCACTGAAGTGGTGCTCCTTCCCAACAACCATTGCCAACTTGGGAAGTTGTCAATGCCTGCTCATGCCTTTTCCAGGCCTCTCCCCACCTGCACATAACCCCCCATGACAATTCCTTCGCCATCTTTACTTGAATGGTGATCTCACTCATTCTAAGGCTGACAGAATCCAGAGCTGGGGCAGCCCTGCTTCTTCTAATATAGAGCCCATCAATGCTTAGGTCTTCCCCGAGCTCGGATGCTTCATCTATGGCTAGCACCTCCCCTACGCACCCTCCAACAGCCACGGACACATCCTTGTTCCACAACTCCAGGGGGATGCCCCAAATGAAATACCATGCTATCTTGCTCCCCAACACAGACCCATCTTCCCATTTACGGATAGAGATAATCGGCCCATTGTCGAACATCACAATGGCCATCACCATATGATCTAGATTGGAGCCTGCCTTGACTGAAATCTACACCTCATTAGCTGATAGGGGCTTGATCTTGTAGTCGCAGTCCTCCAACCTGCAACAGGCTTTCAGCCAAACCCCAATCTGCCAGAGAAGAGCCCCCTCCCTGGTTTCCGCCAGCACAGACCATTGGAGCATTGGCTTAGCGCTTTCAACCAATTTCGAGTCAACACAGACCTCGACTCCCAGTGGGGTTCCTCTCTTCCACACCCAGCTCCTTTGCAGAGCAGCGCCTGCAGCCCTCTGCTCTCCGCCAGTTTTCTCCTTCCAATTTTGCCTTCATCTTCAGCTAGTGCTGCCTTGACAGAGTGGGGTCTCTCTCTCGGACTGGGAACTGCGTTGGGATAAACCTCCCTCAAACCAGATTAGTCCCCCTCGACCTCTTTCCT
This sequence comes from Magnolia sinica, assembly GCF_029962835.1. Classification (NCBI taxonomy): domain Eukaryota; kingdom Viridiplantae; phylum Streptophyta; class Magnoliopsida; order Magnoliales; family Magnoliaceae; genus Magnolia; species Magnolia sinica. Next base: position 6,919,964 of record NC_080580.1, read on the forward strand.
GGTAACCACCGTCCCCACCTTGTTCCCTCCTTGTTTGATAGGCTTTGCTTTCTGTTCTTCATTGACCTCAGCTGGACCAAACCTGGCCCTCTAGACCAGCATCTTCCTGCCAGCAAAACTCTCACCATTCAGTTGATCAATAGCTACCTGTAGCTCCTCTGTCTTCATGCGGACAAAGGCGAAGCCGCGCGGAGCTCCAGAGCCTCGAAAGCGAGGAATCACCACCTCCCTAACATCCCCTGCCCTTCCAAAAACCCTAGCAAAATTGATGGGCAGCCACCCTTCTAGATAACCCCTAACGTACAATGTCAGCATCTACTCCAGAGGAGCCTTGACCATCCTTTTCCAAGCACCCTCCTATCCCCTTCTCCTGCCTGCACAAACCTAATGTCTATCATCATCCATCGACTTCGAACGTTCCCCCTCTCCATTGTGATCACAACCGTCGATCCCCTTCCCCTTATCTTTCCCTTGATGTTGGCTCTCACCCCCGTCGTCACTTCCTTTCTCCGAGTTCCCCTTCCCTACTATCGATCTCTGAGGATTAAGCTCTGGTTGCTACCACTGTCTCTCCTCTCCTTCTATCTGCCTCTTGCGTATCCTCAACCACCTTCCGTAGATCTGCTTCTCTCAAACCTACTCCCGACCCTACTCCCCATCATCTAAAAGAAGCCGACTGTTCCAGATGAAGGTTGCAAGATAATATAACCATTTGACACATAATAAACTAAGTGAAACGATGTCCTTGCCCGAGTGGTAGACTCTGAGGAGTTTCAACACAAGGTCTTGGGTTTGAAACCCATAGGTGGTGAAATCCCACTACGGCGTGCGTGGGTGTGTGTAAAAAAAAAAAAGTGAAACAATGCTTCTTTCTTTTATTTATTTATTTCTTTGAAGTCTGTTCTAAATCGATGTGCTATAAGAACACAGTCGTATTTATTATATTTTGAAATCAAGATACCAACAGCATTAATTCAGAACTATATACAATCTACATACTGGAGGAATGAAATAGTCTCAAATCCTCTCTACTCATATGAGCCAAATTATCTCCAGGTTAACTACATAAATGCACATGCAACTTCCACACTTGCTGGAGACCTGGCCGAGGTGAATGCTATCAAGAAGGTCTTCAAGAACACTTCGGAAATCAAAATCAATGCAACCAAGGTGAATGTCCTAATTCGGACTTAGGTTTTGATGTTAATCTCTTTCTGGTTGGACAGGAGAATTAATTGCTGATTTTTTCTGACTCGTCTGTCTCTAGTCTATGATTGGGCACTGCCTTGGAGCTGCAGGCGGACTTGAAGCCATTGCTACAGTGAAAGCAATTAATACTGGGTGGCTGCATCCTACCATAAATCAATTTGTAAGGATAGAAAATATTCCTACTTTACTTGAGCTTTGATAGAAAGGGCCCTTAAAATGAAAAAAAAAAAAATGAAAAAGAAAAAGAAAAGCACTCAAATGCAGATTGGAGTGATTTGAGAGGTTTTTACTTGAGAGTCCATTCGAACAGTTTATTTGTTATTTGCAATTGGTGTTGAATATGCATACCCGCCAATCATTTCAGTTTCTGATTATTGCACTGCCCGTTATTTTGTGGACTGCAGAATCCAGAGCCTTCAGTTGAGTTTGATACGGTGGCAAATACAAAGAAGCAGCATGAAGTGAATGTTGGTATGATGTGTGACCCTATTGATGTCGGACTAATGCTAAGCCCAGAAATTCCTCTCTACATGCACCACTCTACACATGGCCACACATGCATGGGACATCTAAGCCTTTGCATCAGGTGGGGTCCACTGTGCAGATGGCCTGGCCCTGAAAATCAGGCTGGGCTCACCAGTTGGGCGACACAGGTATACTGTATGTGGACCGATGGCATTCATAATACCATCCATTTTTTAAACATCCAGTCCAGCAGATTATTTCACCAGACTAATTTCTAGGTCAGCTCGTTTACAAGGGGCCGGGGTCCACTTGATGCATGGCTTGATGTCCTACATGTCCCAGCTTTTATGTGGGCTTAGCAAAGCTCTCAGCCTTTGTTTTGGTTGATATGAGAGGGAAGCCAACCAAACATTTCTTTTTTGTTATTTGCAGCCATTTCAAATTCTTTTGGATTCGGAGGACACAACTCGGTGGTGGTTTTTTCTGCGTTCAAACCTTGATTACAGACCGGGTCCATATAACCACAAGAAGGGGGCCTGCTTTTCTTGATAAACTAGATACCCATTACTTTTTCATCTTTGATTTCTTCTCCTTTCTTTGACTGTTATGAATTGTCGGCTGAGAAGGAATGATTTTTCTGAGTGGAAGCTTTTAATTTTCTGAATAAAAGTAGCGAGAGTTGAGATTTTAGTTGCATTCGGAATCATAGTTTATGGATCTTGGACTGTTGGCCAGGTAGTTTTTAGTTGCATTCAGAATCATAGTTTATGGATCTTGGACTGTTGGCCAGGTCATAGTTTTTCCCCCACTTAGCGTTTTAGATGAATTTCTGATGCGTTGTAGACAGCAACCTTTAATATTTCTTGAGGGATTACTTAAATTTCATATTCATAGTTCTCTCTATGGAACGTGTGGTTGCCGAATCTCTGCTGATGGTTCCCTTCTTTTTTCACTTTTCATTTATCTATACCGGTGTTTCCTAAAATCCAACTCGGGTTTCAGTTTGTATGAGTAGGGCCCATGGTTTAGTAATCCAGGGCCCAGGCCATTGGCTCGGTAGGCCCCGTCGTAGGTGGACCATGCCCCAGTGATCTCTCATGTTGGTAGATCCTAGCCTCCATTCTTGGACCTTGTTTGAGTTGAATGTGGACCATGGCTGGATCTCTTCTTGGCTGTCCATTTTCAGGCCAGAGAACTGAAGGCCAGTATTGTTACAGCGATGATATTTTGCGGCATGGTGGTGCAAATTGGGCAGACTCAGGAGGTTCTTGAGTTTCAGGCCTATGTATCATACAAGTCAGGGCTGGAATTGATACGGCTTGGATGAAATGGAACTTTATTGGATGATATTTCAGACCATGCTTGTGGCCCAACAAGCCATGTTCACTTGTGCATGGTTGGTGTTTTGACATTTTTCTTTCAACAGATCTCAGGGAATCTGTTGTGCAGTGTTGGTGTGAGACTCCTTGGGAAGATATTATTGAATTTCAGTTTCTACAAGTGGGCCCATGATATGTAATCCAGGCCATTGATTTGTTAGCCCCACCATTGATATACAATGCCTGGAAATGGAAGATCCCAGCTGCCAATATTGGGCCTTTCCTCAGTCGAACATGGACTGTTACTGTTTTTTGCTTTATTTCTCCCAAGTATTGGGAATCTTTTTTGAGTATTTTGCTCTATTTCTCCCTAGGCTTGGGCAACCCTGATCCTTGGAGTCCCTCGGAGGCGTAAAGCCCCCCCAATTGGGGGTATACCATCGACCAACGAACTCCATTATCAGGCCTCCTCCTTGAGATTTTCACCTCTAAAGGAGGTAATGGAGATCCGCAACCAGGTCTGTCAAACCCTACTAAAGTAGTCTTTCTATCTACTTCAGTGATTACATATGGGTTTTGGTATCGAAGCTGAGAGATCGAATCGAACCGGATGAGATTACGTATGGGTTTTTGATTGATGGGTTTTGTGAGATTGGTGATTTGGTGGAGGCCTGCAAGGTTTGGAATCGAATGGTGGAGGAAGGACTCGAGCCGGATGTTGCTTCCTACGAGAAGATTATAGAGGCATTTTTCAAATGTGATAGGATTTCTGATGCGATGCAGATGTTCAGATCTGTAAAGATGGAGAGATTTCATGACGTGGGTATCTCTTTATATAGGCTTTTGATCACGTGGTTGTGTAGAAAAGGGAAGGTGGATGAAACATACATGGTGTTCGACGAAATGCTCAAGAGAGGGATAAGTGCTGATAATCCAACATTAGCTGCTTTGGTTTATGGGCTTTTGTGTAAAGGGAGGGTTAGAGAGGGCTATAAGATTGTGGAGGGGATAAAAGAGCCTGATGTGGGTGTTTACCATGGGCTGATCAAGGGTCTGTTGAAGCTTAGGAAGGCAAAGGAAGCCACCCAAGTGTTTAGAGAAATGCCTGAGAGAGGGTGTGAGCCCACCATGCACACATACATCATGCTCTTGCAGGGGCATTTAGGGAAGGGAGGGAGGAAGGGCCCACATCCATCAGTGAATTTTGAGAGTATATTTGTTGGTGGGTTGGTGAAGGTTGGGAAATCACTGGAGGCTACAAAGTATCTGGAGAGGATGATGGACGGTGGCGGCAGAGTTGAGGTGCCAAGGTTCAACTACAACAGGTTCTTGCATTGCTTCTCGAATGAAGAAGGGGTTGTCATGTTTGAGGAGGTGGGGAAGAGGTTGAAGGAGGTGGGGTTGGTTGATCTGGCTGATATTTTGGTGAGGTATGGGGAGAAGATGGCAACTAGAGAGAGGAGGCGAGCGGCGGTCCACATCTACGGTTAGGCCATGTAGATTAGTTTTGAATAGAGGTTTCAGAGTGTGACTCCCTTGGAAATTGAAACCGGTATAACTCACCCCGACTATTCCCATTACGGTCCCATTTCAATCTGGTGACTCGTTTTGTTGCCCACTGAACCGAGACCAACTTAGCCGAGTTAACTCAGTTTCCCAATGTCAGCAGTGGGGTCATGTAGAATGGTTCTAAACAGCAGTTTCGGAGTGTGAGTTGGACATTGAAACCAGTACTTTTGTCGCCCGCTGGATCCGGACCAACTTGGCTGAGTTAAATTGGCTTCCAGATGTCGGTAGTGCAGTCATGTGGAATGGTTTTAAACAGCGGTTTTGGAGGGTGAGTTAGCTGGACATTGAAACTTGTACAAGTTTCCTGGACGGCTTCCGCTTTTGCCTTAGTAACTCATTTCATTGCCCACTGAATTGAGAACGACATGGCCGAGTTAACTCGATTTCCCAATGTTGTGTAGGTTTAAGGTAGCAGTTTCGGAATGGTGACTTGCTTGGAGATTGAAACTGGTATGCGTTGCCCCGGCTCCTTCCATTTCGGTCCCATTTCGATTTGGCCGCTCATTTCATTGCGTGGCGAATCGAAACCAGCTTGACCGAGTTAACTCAGTTTCAGATAATATTTAGAACCATTTGTCTCCTCTCTTGATCATAGCTTTGTGCGTATATTGTACAACAAATATCAATACATTATTAAGTAAATCTCTATTATCCATTTTGATGCACATATCCAACAATCCCAACCGTCTAACCTAATTGAATGGCCATATCTTGCATAGGTTCTTGTATCAACTGAAACTGCTGAGGGTCCACTAGACCAGAGATTCAGAGATCAAAATTGTGTACTTGAATACTAATCTGAACCGTCCACATTGTGGACCTTACTGTGGATGGAATATGGCCTGAAATTCACCCTGATCGGACTAGTGAAACAGCACAGAAGCTGGCCATCAAGATGGATGTCTGTTTTTTCTTTTTTCTTTTTTCCTATTAATTTTTCCAAACTCTCCTTAAACACCTGGATCAACGAAACAAAATCCCAACCGTAGAAATCACAGGCCCCCATTGTGGAGAGACCACAGCTCAAAAATCAAGTAGACTGAATAATCATAACCGTACACGCAACCCGTTTGATGCGCTATAAAGATGGCATACAGGCGAACACGACAAATCGTGTGAAAATCCAAGCCACAATGAAGGTGGCTCCCACCATCAGGTTGACATATACAAAAACATGGCCAGACCGCTAATTAGGTGAGGCACCCCTGACTGAAAAGAATCAATGTTCTAACTGAATTTTGAAATGGCTACATTCGACATGTACCTGAGGCCCACCTGATGAATCGACTGACCTGATTCTAACATATGCACATATCCTCCTGGGCGACACGTAATGTACAGCTCAGATTTGCTAGACTTGCCAAGTTGGCACAAATGCCCTAGCTTGCATTGCGTACTGAGTAACTTAGTAAACTCGGCGGGACCCATCATGATGCATGTCTTACCATCACTTTTCCTGATAATTTTAGGGCAGGAGTACAGAATTGAAGCATGCACAAAGCTCAAGTGGACCACACCACAGTGGGAATTAAATGCCTACCGTTGAAAACTCATTCAGGGCTGAAACATTTTGGATGGAAGCGTTGAAGCTGATGTTTGTGTTATCCCTTGGTCATGTCTGTGTGACCTATAACGGGTTGGATGACAAATAAACATCACTGTCGGCCCTAGGAACGTTTCAAAGGTGGATGGCATTGGTCCACTTGAGTTTTGGATGTGCTTCAACCCTGCGATCGTGCACAAAAATGGTCAATCCTGGATTGACGGATCCTGGCCCCTGCTTGTTAAAATTTAGAACCTGCCGCAAAAGTGTAGTGTGTAGCTGAGCTGCACACATTGTAGCTCATACCTTAAAATGATCTGAGAAAAGGGATGGATGGCTTGTATGTGTATGTGTGTGTATTGAAACTAATACAATCTAAGACGTCCAATTCGAAAATGTCGACTGAAGAAAGGCCCAATATTGGCAGCTGGGATCTTCCATTTCCAGGCATTGTATATCAGTGGTGGGGCCAACAAATCAATGGCCTGGATTACATACCATGGGCCCACTTGTAGAAACTGAAATTCAATAATATCTTCCCAAAGAGTATCACACCAACACTGCACAACAGATTCCCCGAGATCTGTTGAAAGAAAAATGTCAAAACACCACCAGCCATGCACAAGTGAACATGGTTTGTTGGGCCACAAGCATGGTCTGAAATATCATCCAATAAAGTTCTGCTTCATCCAAGCCGTATCAATTTCAGCCCTGACTTGTATGATACATAGGCCTAAAACTCAAAAACCTCCTGAGTCTGCCCAACTTGCACCACTATGCCGGAAAATATCATCACTGTAACAATACTGGCCTTTGGTTCTCTGGCCTGAAAATGGACAGCCAAGAAGAGATGCAGCCATGGTCCACATTCAACTCAAACAAGGTCCAAGAATGGAGGCTAGGATCTACCAACATGGGAGATCACTGGGGCATGGTCCACCTAGGACGGGGCCTACCGAGCCAATGGCCTGGATTACTAAACCATGGGCCCTACTCATATAAACTGAAACCCTGAGTTGGATTTTAGGAAACACCGGGATAGATAAATGAAAAGTGAAAAAAGAAGGGAACCATCAGCAGAGATTCAGCAACCACACGTTCCATAGAGAACTATGACAATGAAATTTAAGTAATTCCCCAAAAAATATTAAAGGTTGCTGTCTACAAAGTATCAGAAATTCATCTAAAAAGCTAAGTGGGGGAAAAACTATGACCTGGCCAACAGTCCAAGATCCATAAACTATGATTCTGAATGCAACTAAAAACTACCTGGCCAACAGTCCAAGATCCATAAACTATGATTCCGAATGCAACTAAAATCTCAACTCTCACTACTTTTATTCAATAACTTAAAGCTTCCACTCAGAAAAATCATTCCTTCTCAGCCGTCGATTCATAACAGTCAAAGAAAGGAGAAGAAACCAAAGATGAAAAGGTAATGGGTACCTAGTTTATCAAGAACAGCAGGCCCCCTTCTTGTGGTTATATGGACCCGGTCTGTAATCAAGGCTTGAACGCAGAAAAAACCACCACCGAGTTGTGTCCTCCGAATCAGAAAGAATTCAAAATGGCTGAAAATAACAAAAAAGAAATGTTTGGTTGGCTTCCCTCTTATATCAACCGAAACAAAGGCTGAGAGCTTTGCTGAGCCCACATAAAACCTGGGACATTTGGGACATCAAGCCATGCATCAAGTGGACCCCACCCCCTTGTAAACGAGCTGACCCAGAAATCAGTCTGGTGAAATCATCCCCTGGACTGGATGTTAAAAAAAATGGACGGTATTATGAATGCCCAACTGGTGAGCCCAGCCTGATTTTCAGGGCCAGGCCATCTGCACAGTGGGCCCCACCTGATGCAAAGGATTAGATGTCACATGCATGTGTGGCCATGTGTAGAGTGGCACATGTAGAAAGGTATGTCTGGGCTTAGCATTGGTCCGACATCAATAGGGTCACACATCGTACCAACATTCACTTCATGCTGCTTCTTTGTATTTGCCACAGTATCAAACTCAACCGAAGGCTCTGGATTCTGCAGTCCACAAAATAACGGTCAGTGCAATAATCGGAAACTGAAATGATTGGCGGGTATGCATATTCAACACCAATTGCAAATAACAAATAAACGGTTCGAACGGACTCTTGAGTAAAAACCTCTCAAATCACTCCAATCTGCATTTGAGTGCTTTTTCTTTTCTTTTTCTTTTTCTTTTTTTCATTTTAAGGGCCCTTTCTATCAAAGTTCAAGTAGGAATATTTTCTATCCTTACAAATTGATTTATGGTAGGATGCAGCCACCCTGTATTAATTGATTTCACTGTGGCAATGGCTTCAAGTCCGCCTGCAGCTCCGAGGCAGTGCCCAATCATAGACTGGAGACAGACAAGTCAGAAAAAATCAGTAATTAATTCTCCTGTCCAACCAGAAAGAGATTAACATCAAAACCTAAGTCTGAATTAGGACATTCACCTTGGTTGCATTGATTTTGATTTCCGAAGTGTTCTTGAAGACCTTCTTGATAGCATTCACCTCGGCCAGGTCTCCAGCGAGTGTGGAAGTTGCATGTGCATTTATGTAGTTAACCTGGAGATAATTTGGCTCATACAAGTAAGAGAGGATTTGAGACTATTTCATTCCTTCAGTATATAGATTGTATGTAGTTCTGAATTAATGCTGTTGGTATTATCTCTTTTAAAAAATGCTGTTGGTATCTCGATTTCAAAATATAATAAATACAACTGTGTTCTTATACCACATCGATTTAGAAGAGACTTCAAAGAAATAAATAAATAAAAGAAAGAAGCATTGTTTCACTTAGTTTATTATGTGTCAAATGGTTATATTATCTTGCAACCTTCATATGGAACAGTCGGTTTCTTTTAGATGATGGGGAGTAGGGTCGGGAGTGGTTTTGAGAGAAGCAGATCTACGGAAGGTGGTTGAGGATACACAAGAGGCAGATCGAAGGAGAGGAGAGACAGTGGTAGCAACCAGAGCTCAGGTAATCCTCAGAGATCGATAGCAGGGTAGGGGAACTCGGAGAAAGGAAGCGACGAGGAGGGTGAGAGCCAACATCAAGGGAAAGATAAGGGGAAGGGGATCGACGGCTGCGATCACAATGGAGATGGGGAACGTTCTAGGTCAATAGATGACGATAGAGGTTGGGTTTGTGCAGGCAGGAGAAGGGGATAGGAGGGTGCTTGGAAAAGGGTGGTCAAGGCTCCTCTGGAGTAGATGCTGACGCTGTACATTAGGGGTTATCTAGAAGGGTGGCTGCCCATCAATTTTGCTAGGGTTTTCGGAAGGGCAGGGTATGTTAGGGAGGTGGTGACTCCTCGCTTTCGAGGCTCTGGAGCTCCGCGTGGCTTCGCCTTTGTCCGCATGAAGACGGAGGAGCTACAGGCAGCTATTGATCAACCGAATGGTGAGAGTTTTGCTGGCAGGAAGATGCTGGTCTAAAGGGCCAAGTTTGGTCCAGCAGAGGTCACTGAAGAACAGAAAGCAAAGCCTTAGCCTATCAAGCAAGGAGGAGGGAACAAGAAGGTGGGCAAGGTGGTTACCAGGAAAGAGGTCGAGGGGGACTCATCTGGTTTGAGGGAGGTTTATCCCAACGCAGTTCCCAGTCCGAGAGAGAGACCCCACTCTTTCAAGGCAGCACTAGTTGAAGATGAAGGCAAAATCGGAAGGAGAAAACTCCCGGAGAGCAGAGAGCTGCAGGCGCTGCTCTGCAGAGGAGCTGGGTGTGGAAGAGAGAAACCCCGCTGGGAGTTGAGGTCTGTGTTGACTCGAAATTGGTTGAAAGCGACAAGCCGATGCTCCAATGGTCTGTGCTGGCGGAGACCAGGGAGGGGGCTCTTCTCTGGCAGATTAGGGTTTGGCTGAAAGCCTGTTGAAGGTTGGAGGATCGCGACTACAAGATCAAGCCCCTATCAGCTAATGAGGTGTAGATTTCAGTCAAGGCAGGCTCCAATCTAGATCATATGGTGATGGCCATTGTAATGTTCAACAATGGGCCAATTATCTCTATCTGTAAATGGGAAGATGGGTCTATGTTGGGGAGCGAGATAGCATGGTATTTCATTTGGGTTATCCCCCTGGAGTTGTGGAACAAGGATGTGTTCGTGGTTGTCGGAGGGTGCATAGGGGAGGTACTAGCCATAGACGAAGCATCCGAGCTCGGGGAAGACCTAAGCATTGCTAGGCTCTGTATTAGAAGAAGCAGGGCTGCCCCAGCTCTGGATTCTGTCAGCCTTAGAGTGGCGAGATCACCATTCAAGTAAAGATGGTGAAGGAATCGTTGTAGGCGGTTATGTGCAGGTGGGGAGAGGCCTGGAAAATGCATGAGCAGGCATTGACAACTTCCCAAGTTGGCAATGGTTGTCGGGAAGGAGCGCCACTTCAATGATCGAGAGCACCAGAAGGCGGGACGGTGTAGTGTCTGCAGGGGATTAGGAAGTACGTAGCTAGTAGGGCTGTCAACATGCAAGGCCTGGGGTTGGTCTTGGCCCAGATATTGAACTGTTTCGGGCCGGAGCTTCGGGCCAACCCTATTCAAGATAATGATTTTGTAGTCCCGAGCACGGCCCATTGACACCCCTGCTAGCTAGGGCTGAAAGTCGGATGGATTCAACCCAACTGACCCGACATTGGGTTGGGCTTGGGCAGCATGTATCAGGTTTGGTCCCGGCTTGGACTATACAAACACCAACCTGATAAAACTGGTGACTGGTGTGTCCGGAAAGAGGACACGAATGGGTTGCAGGCTCAGGCTGTACCGGGGGGGTAGGTCGAGGTGTCCAAAACAGAGGGGCAGGTCGAGGTGTCCAAAACAGAGGGGCTTCGGATCATGAGTGGTTCCAAGCCTCGGAGGGATCGCAAGAATCGTCGATGTGTCTATCTCGAAACACTAAAAGCTGGTTGCGGCACCAAGAGGGAGACATGTGCCCCTCTTCCTACGTCAGTTTTCTAGGTCGAAAACTCCTTAAGCCAATCAAGCGCACCACGTGTAATGCTTGCCTTGATCTTGACACTGGACGGGTTTTGATGATGACATGTGGATCGACACGTGTGGACTTGGTTTCTCTTCCCGAAGAGCCCTTGGCATGTGCAGATTTGCAAGATCTTCCAGTAGAGCCATTACCACGTGCGATGGTTCAATCCAGTGAGGCTTTTAAGCAGGGCGAGAAGGTCCCAATTCCCTCCCGTTCTTCCTACTCACAAAAGAGGTTTTTACTCCCTTATAGTTAGTATAGGCGGTCCCAAGGCTATCCTTCTGAGGCAAGATGGTTCTGCTTGCTTCCCTAGTCATCAGCAGGGGAAGGATCTTTGTGGAAGGGCTTCAGAAGCAGCTGGTGCAGCACATGCAAGGGAGCAAAGGCTAGAGGATATGGATGGGTCTCAGGCTTTACCAGTGGCCAGTGTTACAGGATATTACCAGATTGTGAACTCGAGCTCTATTCTTTTCATTCTCTTCATTTCATTTTCAGCCATCTTTCTTCTAACAGTGTCAAGACGCTTGAAGGGCTGATCTTAGCCACCACTGATTACTAACACAGTTGCTATTTTTTATGTTGAGATCTTCAACAATGAGCCTTAATCCTAGTGTACAAGTTGGCTCCATTACCATATTTCCAACAGATTACCTCACCACAAAACAATATATCGAAATCGGCCAAGCTTAAAGGAGAGAATTGAACTCCATTTCTCCTATATATTTTTAGAGGGTGCACAAATAAAGGGAACCCACGTATCGGTTACTTTCTTTCCAATGACAGATCGAGGAATTGGTCTTGTAGTAAAATCTCATCAGCACTTGTCGCCTGATCATTGAAGAAAAAGATAGGATAGTTTGGCGTAGTGGTAAATCTGGATGCTTCTCCATGCATTCTTTCATATCCTATTGTGTAGCCACAGAATGGATGGGGAAATCAAGACTACAAAGTATGTTTGGTCTTATGGTGCTCTGCTGAAAGTTGCAGCTTTCTATTGGCTTGTTGGAAGGGAAAGGATGTTGACTGTGGATACTCTCTAAAAATGGAGGATGGTGCTTCCAAATGTTTGCTAGCAGTTTATGGAACTAGTACTTACTCAAGTTCAACGTTTCTTGGGCCTCTCCGAGCTCTACCGGCTACTATGTTTTGGGTTGGCATGCAATGGAGGTTGGAAAGGAGATGAAAGGAATTTGGCAGCTGAACTCATTGGTGGGTCTTTAGGGGGTTTGGGAAGAAAGAAACGGGAGATACGTTAGATTCAAGTCACTTCTTGACATGGGTGACAATGAGACAAGGGGTCTGGTTATTGACTAGGCCTTTTCTGCACTTTCTGTTTATACAAATTTGTTGTTATCTTCCAAATAAAAAAGATAATGATGTTCATTTGAAGAGATAAGAAGAAAATACATTTACAATAATGTGCACAACTCACAAAAAAAAATATATATTTAAAATTAAAATGAAAATCAAAACTGAACTCCAATTATAACCAATTGGTATAAGGAGGTTATGAATATGTATGGGTGTTCCCAATTGCCAAGGCCAACAGTTTTATTTTTTTTTTTAATTCATAAAATTACTAAAAGAAGGGTAACAAGCAACTACAAATAGCCCAGACAAGGCCAACAGAACAGCTACTGCCAAATTGTGACTTTGATAAGAACATGACCTTCCTGTTCTTATCTCAATTGTGATTTAAGATGTAAAAATATGGGAAATGCTAGGTATTTAATGCAGGTTCCATTTTCCATGCAGCCACAAACAGCAGGCATATTAAGTACACCGGGGAAGTCCCGCCAACTACTATTTAGCAGTATAGCCAAATGCTATCTAAAGCAACACCAAAGAAAAAACCTCTTCTGGGGCCACACCAGCATCTTCAAGACTCCTTTCAATGCATGTTGAGACACCAAGTCCATCGGCTCTAGGATCCATCACATGATAAGCATCACAGTTAACAGCACCTCCCAAGTACTCGGCAATAATTGGTGCACCACGTTTCATTGCATGTTCCAAGCTCTCCATTACCTACCAAGAAGATGAGAAAACTATTGTAAAGATCAAGTCATGAGATCTCCATCATTTATGTAAATCCATACTCATAAGAAAAACGATGCATTTAAAAAAAAATTAAAATAAATAAAATAAAGGAAAGAGAGAAAAGACAAGCAACATAATAACCAAATGCAGAAACAAGAAAACCGAACGTTTTTCTATTCCCATATCACCACCAAGGTAATAAAAGTAAAGTGAGGGAAAAAATTCTCTGGCTTGCAAGGCTCTGAGCCGTAAGCCTCATGATTGAGGAGAAAAAGTCAATGGCCTGAGGCTTAAGCCTTATGATTGGACTGATAATTAAAAATAAAAATAAAAAAAATAAAAACCATAAGAAGCCAGGACGATGCAATGGAAAAAGACTAGAAACCACTACCAAATGCAGTTCTATTCACAAATCACCAAGGTAATCAAAGTAAAGGTGTCACACATGCATGCACGCACCCACATGCAACCACGCAAACATTCACGCACACACCCACACACAGCGAGAGGTCTTCTTTTTGTATGCAGGACTGTTATCCATTGCCTTCATGGACTCTTGCTGTACCGTTTGTTTTACTTCAAATATGGTTCAACAGTCATTCATAGAGAGGGAGGGAGAGTAGCGGTGCAGTGATAATTCTCCTTGCCAGAATACAGCAAGTCCCTTGTGGGGTCCAGGTGAGCACACAATACAAGCAATGACAGCATTGGATAGGATCCCACAGTGGATTGCAGACGACCCGAATATCACCCTGACCAGATGATTACATCCATCAGACTCAGGGCCGCAAAAATGGATGGTAAGACCCAATTATCCCATCCGAGTGATTTTGGGGCTATGATGGAAAACCTTGACAGCAGGTGACCGATGGAGGGCCCTGAAGCAACTTTTGTGCAACTCATCTGTAAGGTGGTCAGGCAGTCCTCACATCGTTGACTACTGTGCTCATTCCAACATCATCCATTGAACTTGAAAAGGTACGATGAGCATAAATCTACCCAACAATAGATAGGTCATCTTGAATTTCACCTATACGACACATGAAGAGACATACCAATACTCCAGCACCTTCACCCATAACAAAGCCATCTCGGTCTTTATCCCATGGCCTAGATGCAGTCTGGGGATCATCGTTTCTCTGGGATAGAGCTCTACATGCAACAAAACCACCTAAGCCAATGGGAATAATTGCAGCTTCAGTTCCCCTAGCAAGCATTAAATCAGCCTCGCCTCGCCGGATGTGGTTAGCAGCAGCATAGAAGCAGTAATTGGCAGTAGCACATGCGGTTGAAATTGAATAGTTCGGCCCCATGAAACCAAGTTCAATTGCAAGCAAGGTGGAGCCCATGTTTGTGTCCAACTAACTCACCCTCCAAAACCGCTGTTTAAAACCATTCCACATGACCGCACTACCGACATCTGGAAGCCAATTTAACTCAGCCAAGTTGGTCCGGATCCAGCGAGCAACAAAAGTACTGGTTTCAATGTCCAACTCACACTCCGAAACCACTGTTTAGAACCATTCTACATGACCCCACTGCTGACATTGGGAAACTGAGTGAACTCAGCTAAGTTGGTCTCGGTTCAGTGGGCAACAAAGCGAGTCACCAGATTGAAATGGGATCATAATGGGAATAGTTGGGGTGAGTTATACCGGTTTCAATTTCCAAGCGAGTCACACTCTGAAACCTCTATTCAAAACTAATCTACATGGCCTAACCGTCAATGTGGACCGCCGCTCGCCTCCTCTCCCTAGTTGCCATCTTCTCCCCATACCTCACCAAAATATCAGCCAGATCAACCAACCCCACCTCCTTCAACCTCTTCCCCGCCTCCTCAAACATGACAACCCCTTCTTCATTCGAGAAGCAATGCAAGAACCTGTTGTAGTTGAACCTTGGCACCTCAACTCTGCCGCCACCGTCCATCATCCTCTCTAGATACTTTGTAGCCTCCAGTGATTTCCCAACCTTCACCAACCCACCAACAAATATACTCTCAAAATTCACTGATGGATGTGGGCCCTTCCTCCCTCTCTTCCCTAAATGCCCCTGCAAGAGCATGATGTATGTGTGCATGGTGGGCTCACACCCTCTCTCAGGCATTTCTCTAAACACTTGGGTGGCTTCCTTTGCCTTTCTAAGCTTCAACAGACCCTTGATCAGCCCATGGTAAACACCCACATCAGGCTCTTTTATCCCCTCCACAATCTTATAGCCCTCTCTAACCCTCCCTTTACACAAAAGCCCATAAACCAAAGCAGCTAATGTTGGATTATCAGCACTTATCCCTCTCTTGAGCATTTCATCGAACACCATGTATGCTTCATCCACCTTCCCTTTTCTACACAACCACGTGATCAAAAGCCTATATAAAGAGATACCCACGTCATGAAATCTCTCCATCTTTACAGATCTGAACATTTGCATCGCATCGGAAATCCTATCACATTTGAAAAATGCCTCTATAATCTTCTCGCAGGAAGCAACATCGGGCTCGAGTCCTTCCTCCACCATTCGATTCCAAACCTTGCAGGCCTCCACCAAATCACCAATCTCACAAAACCCATCAATCAAAAACCCATACGTAATCTCATCCGGCTCAATTCGATCTCTCAGCTTCGAAACCAGATATCTCGCTTCCAATACAAGCTTCCGACAGCAGAGGCTCTCCACCACGGAATTCAATACCTCTATACTGTAGGAATCATAGCAATGGGCATCCTCCAATAACCGAAACATCTCAACGCATTTCTTCATCTCTTTCGCCACCGCGAGCCATCTGGCGGCGATGCGGAGCGTCGTAACAGTTACGAGCTTCTTCTCGGCAGTCTCCTGAAGGAATTCCCAGAGCAGCTCAACGTTCCGGGACCTTCCGTAGATGTCGAGGATCTTGTCGTGGGTGGTGGGAGAATGTGGGAATTTGGATTCCGATACGGAGAATCTGAAAAACCGGTACACGGGTTTCCAGGAAACCAGGAATCTGTTACAAACTTGGAGAAACGATTCGTGGGTGAGAGGGAAGTTAGCGTTTCGGAGATTGGAGAAGAGTTTCCTGTCGGTGGCGTTCTGTCGCTGGTAGAGGATCGTGCAGACACGGAGGAGATTGGAAGGGTCGATTGGAGAGGGCTTCGGTTCCGTCACGTTTCCGGCATGGAAATTCGGAACGTATCGGGCCTGTATTTTCACTTTTCGGATCCGGTTCATTTGGAAGAGTGTTACCCCAAGTCGCCTTGCTTAGGGCCTGTTTGGATGCCTGTAAGTTGGGTAGGTAGGAAGTAACTTACAGGGCAGTCACTCACAGGTGGTGTTTGGGGGAGAAAATTCACCTGTAAGTCACTTACAGGCAAATCTACCAAAAAACTGCAGGGGGTGGGGGTGAGAAGTCACTTCCCTGTAAGTCACTTACAGGCTCAACGGTCGGATTTTTAAAAAGAGTGGAAGAGGGAGAAACGCACCAATGGGGATTGAAGGTTTCGCCTCTCCATCCCAAGCTCTCTCCTCCTCCCTCTCTGCAATCTCTCTCCCCCTCCTTCCCTCCCTCTCTGCGATCTCTCTCCGTCTCTGCAATCTCTCTCTGCAATTACGCCTTCCGTCTCTTCTCCTCCTGGAACGGTAGGGTTTCATCAACCCTGTTTCTCTCTTTGAAAACGGTGGTGGCTTGACGTTACTCAGTAAGGCACACTCACTTATACGCACCTGCGCATGCGCTCATTTTTTCACACGTGTCATAGACCTCTAATCCGAACGGTCCATGTGATGCAGAATCCCATGAAACCTTTCGGGACCAATTTTCACCCTGATATAAAACTCTGGTGGGCCATATAAAAGAGAAATGCAAATCAAGAAATGAAAATGTTTTCTTTTGTCATGGCCCACCAATGTTTTAGATCAAAGTAAAAGTTGGGTCACAGGTTTCATGGGTTCTGCATCACATGGACCGTTCAGATTTTGGACTCAAGTCATGTATGATGAGTTCTCAAAAAGTTCTTAGGAGAACTCTTGCCAACTCGTGGGATTGAGTATGGAAGGGATTGAGTGCGGAGTAATGCGTAAACTCTGTGGGATCCACCATGATATATGTATTTGATCCACACTGTCCATCCATTTTAATACTTAAATTTAAGTCCTGATCCTAAAAATTAGCTATATCCAAAGATCAAGTGGACCACACCAAAGGAAATAGTGTGAATTGAGTGTATACCGTCGAAATTTTCTGGGGGGCCACGTAAGTTATGGATCAAGCTATTTTTTTTCCCCTCATCCAGGTCTTTGTGATCTCATGAACATGTTGGATGACAAATAAAAAAAGGTTTCAACAGTTTAAATCAGTATTTTTCACTGTTCCCTGTGGTATGGTCCACTTGAGCTTTGGATGTGCTTAGTTTTATGGCTTGACCCCTGCATGTAGATGAAAAAACTGAATGGACTAATTGAATAAACCGTGTACGTTTACAATGGCCCAACTGAATTTACTTTGTGTAATAAAAGTAAAGCAACAACTTAGTATGTAATCTTATTGCATCACTGGTAACACAGTACCAGGTGTTACCCTTGCCGTGGGCCCACCTTGATGACGTATTATATATTCACTCTGCCTAACCATTTCTCCATCAGAGATTTTAGGCCCATGTTTGTGTTTTCGAGTTTTTCACAAAGGAAGTTTATTCTCAATGTTTAAATTGAGTTATTACTCCATATTATAGATATTTTGAATTTGTGGGCCCACTTTTATAGCTCACTTGTTGATTGATTTAGCTTAATAATTATCTCAAATGTTCATCTTGATAAGCTTAACAAAATAACATATTTAATCCCATGTTATTTTTTTTATAATTTAAGCTTTGCTTGATGTGAATATACAAGTTTCTACTTATAAGTAACTTATATGTTATCTAAACATAAAAACTAACTTACCTGTAAGTGACTTACAACTAATATCCAAACAAGTTACCTATAAGAAACTTTCACTTGTAATTGACTTATAGGTAAGTCATTTACAACTTAAAACAACTTACCGGCATCCAAACGGGCCCTTAGTTTCAAAGGGACGTGGACTTGGTACTACCCCTTCCTGGACATGGATTGGCTACTCCCCCCGCCACCAGCCAATCGGTGCTCTGTGCGCCCCAACATGATTTATGTGTTTCATCCATGTTGTCCATCTATTTTTCCATATCATTTTATGCTATAAGTCCAAAACTGATGTATATACCAATATCAATTGGACCACATTACAGGAAACAACGTTGAATGAGCGTCGACCATTAAAAACCTTTTAGGGGCCATAAAAGTTTTGGAACAAGCTGATATTTGTTTTTTCCCTTCATCTGTGCCTATATGACCTAATTAACAGATTGGATGTCAAATAAACAGTACAGTGGCCCTTAGGAGGATTTTAATGGTGGATATCCAATCACTATTGTTTTCCAGTGGTGTGGTCCACCTGAGATTTATATCCCTATCAATTTTGGTATGAGGCCCTAAAATGATCTTTAAAAATGGATGAATGGAATGGATGAAATATATACATCATGGTGGGTCCCACAGAGCACCGATCACCGGCCACGGGGCTGGTGGCAGGGGATGTAGCCAATCCTTCCCTATCAATCCGTATCCCTTTCATTTTGGGTTTTATCCACACCGTCCATCAATATTTTCATATTATTTTAGGGTAAAAGCCCAAAAAATGAAGCAGTTCAAGGACTCAAGTTGACCACATAGTGGGGATTAAACAATCACCGTTGAATTTTTTTTGGGGCCCACTGAAGTTTTGGATCAAGCCCATATTTGTGATTTACCTTCATCCAGGTCCATGTGACCCGATGAACAGGTTCGATGGAAATTAACCATCACGGTGGGGCCTAGAAAGGTTTCAATGGTGAGTGTCATTATCACCACTGCTTCCTGTGGTGTGGTTCATTTGAGCCTTTGAACTGTTTCATTTTTGGGCATTATACTAAAATGATATGGAAAAATGGATGGACGGTGTGGATAAACCAAATACATCACATGGACTCTCATAGCCCCTGTCTGTTACTAGGGATGGGGGTAGTACCCAATCCGTATCCCTTTCATTTTGAGTTTTATCCACACCGTCCATCCATTTTTCCATATCATTTTAGGATGCAAGCCCAAAAATGAGGCAGTTGCAAGACTCATGTGGACCACGCAGTGGGGATTAAACCCTGCCAACAGGAAGTTCATGTAGGCAGAAGCTGTGGGGCCACCATGCATGATATATGACAAAAATGCCTTTCAAATCCTAACACAGGTTGGGTCAGGCTGACAAGGCTTAAATCATAGGCCCGAGTTCTAGAAAGCCTTGCTCAATAGCTAGCCGAACCCATTGACAACAATAGCTCAGGCCAGACCTGATCACAAGGCCCACCTAGGCCCATGGAACTGAAAGCTAGATAGTAGCTAACCCATCGCCTTGGAAATTGATAAAATCAATTAAGACCCGATCCATTACATTTTGGGCTTCAAACCAGGCCCAAACCCTGCCCATAGGTCTTAAATTAAAACTAGCCCGGCTTAGTAGGGCCCACTGACGCCCCACATTTCTTCCACTACTAGTGTGGGGCCCACATCCCTTACTCTCCTTAACTCAGTTATTAAGTACTACTGAGATAAAAATACCAAATTAAGATTAATCATATATCATAAGCCAATGGGGGTTCCATCAAACAAATTCATATTTCTAGCTTGCATACACAACTATGGGACTCCTCACATTATGGGCACCATCAGACCACACAATCGAAGTAGCTAGGACAAACGGCCCGACGGGCCGCCTTTCTTCACCGCCCCTTCAACCGTCACGATGAATGTCCGTTTCTCGCCCAACGACTTGAAAGATAGCACGCTCGGGCTAACCGTAATGTTAAGCGAAGAGTTGGGATTAAATGTCACTTTGTATTTTGAATTCATGGGCACCACATTAGTGACCGTTCTGGTGAAATTGGCTGTGATCCAACTGTTTGCTTTGACTGATAATGTCATTGAAGGGTAATTAAGATCCTTCGTAGCTGTGCTTGAGGTGGGACATGTGGTTTTATGCCCGGTTATGAGCCGTAGCGTCGTTGAGTTGTAACCTTCACTACATAGCATTTTTATGTAGTCTCCTTGTTGAGTAGCATAAACAAGGCCCGGATCAACGGCCTTGATTGGATTGATGTGGCCTGCACCATAGGCGAATACGGTCGTGTTTCCATTCATTGGGGATGCTATAAACAACAGAAACGAATGAGTAAACACTAAATTCCCATGTTACGAACACACATGTACAAGATCTGGGACGTTCATTTATTGGGCCTTGACAAGGCTGTTGGGACCATTTGGAATGGTCCAGGCAAGCCTGTTGGATTTTGAGTCGGACCCATATTCATTGGGCTAGATATGTTGGGCCAGGTCTATTCAAACCGGCTCATAGATAGCTAGTGATGTTTGTACAACTGAAGTTAGAAAAATTACCAGTGGTCATGAGAGCTGACTTGATGGCTGCCGGCGACCATTTTGGATGGAATGACTTAACGTATGCGGCTGCACCGGTAGCGTGGGGACATGCCATGGACGTCCCAGATAGTATACTATACTTCACAGATCTCGTGTCTCCATGCACTTTGGAGATTGAAGCCACAGGGGAAAATGCGGCTAAGATGTCTACTCCGGGAGCGCTTATGTCCGGCTGCATTGCACAACAGATGATCAATGGACATGTTTCCAAGATAATGAAAGGTGGTCCAGATTGGATGGTTGAGAGGTTTGATGAAACAGTCACCTTTAGAATGTCTTTCGAGATGTCGTTGGCCCCTCGAGAAGAGAATGAGACGACGACGGGAGCAGTGGAGTCGTTAATGGCTGCACTTCTTGTTAGGGTGGCTTTGAGTTCTCAAATTGAAACAGAAAAATGAGTTTAAGAAAATACAATCTTTTGGTTTGGATTAGTAACATCTTTTCAACAGAAAGTCAGAATGGGCTGGGTCCATTTAGTAACTGGCCATCTTGGCCCATTAGCATCATAAACGGGTCTATTCATGAGCTTAGGCCAGGTATTGGACTAGGCCCAATCAGTTATTAGTTGGACTTCAAAGGCCCATGCTAACATATGGGCCTCTTTTATGGGCCCAAGCCTTACCCCACACTTGGACTATCCAATTAATCAATCAGAACCGTCCATCAGGTGCATCTACTATTTCATAGACTACCACGCAAAACTCAGACCAACAGGGTGATTCTATCCCTTCATCAACAACCTAAAAAAATGGATGCCCAAAAGATTGTTTTGGATGAACAATTTGAGCCATGATGAGTTATGTGGAGTTGACTAAGGCCTCAAGTCAACATGACCCAACTCAAAACCAAATGGGTCGGTCTGAGTCGTTAAGGAGGCATTTAGATCGTAAGTTACTTAAAATAAGTTACTTATGCCTCAAATAACTTATCTTAATTTTTACTTATTAAGCTGAAGTGATTAAGGACCCATTTGAATTCCACTATGAAGTTGCTTTTTTTTTTTACTCACAACGATAGATAAATAACTTATTTCAGATAAGTAAGTCTAGTTTAAGATCAATTATAAGCAACATTTTTACTTAATGTTATTTAATCACTTTAGCTTAATAAGTAAACATTAAGATAAGTTACTTGAGGCATAAGTAGCTTATTTTAAGTAACTTATGATCCGAACACCCCCTTAAACCAAACTTACTTATCTCGAATAAGTTACTTACTCCCTGTTTGGATTTAAGTTACTTAAGCTACTTATGTCTCAAGTAGCTTATCATTGTATCAACTTATTAAGTAAATAAGTATGTTTGGAAAACAACATAATTATCAGCTTCTCTCTTCCATTTCTCCTAATGCCTCTCTTCGAAAGCTTATGAAAAGTAAAAAGGCTAAAAATATTTAACTGAAGTAATTAAATAATTTTAAGTAAAAATGTTACTTATAACTAATCATAAACTAATCTTAAAATAAGCTACTTATCTACTGTTGTAAGTAGAAAAAGTAACTTATTTGGTGGTATCCAAATGGACCCTAAGTCTTTTAACTGTGGCAGACCAGCATCTATGTATGGTACGTTTATGCCAACATTTTTCATAGATAAGAAAGCTTACTTTGTGGAGTTTATGTATGACTTCACCAGCTAGCCCTCATCTAAGCTTAAAAGAGTAGAAGGTAATGGATAAACGAGAGAGAAATCGGTACTGGAATCTTGCATCTGAATGCGCCAGCGGTGAATGGTTCTTCGCCTTGCGTTTGTGCATCGCAGAAAACAATCTTTCCCTTTATGCTTTTTCATCCAAACAGCCATCAATGCAACTCCTGAAATGAAATTCAAATCATGTGGGATTATATTTGCATAATATTAATTAACTCCATTAAAAAAAAATCACCATTTGAAACTTACTGGGCCACTTCTTCATCGCAGCTGCGTGCAGCGTCCCCACCATAAATCAAGGAATGCATCTTCCCACCCGACTTGAAAGTGTTGACTACTATTGAGTAGACCAAAATCGTCATTTAGGAACGGTTTTAAACCGTTTCTAAATTCTTCAGAGCCGTTTCAAACCGTTCCTAAATGAGGCATCGCAGAAAAACAGGAACGGTTCAGAACCGTTTTGGGTACCGTTTCAATTGTTAGAAACGGAATTTTAGGAACGATTTAAAACCGTTCTAGTGCCAATGGTCACATTTTAAGCACAACCTTAGAAATGGTTTTGAATGCTTATTAATGTTGCCATGGTCAGATTTTAGGACGAAATTTTAAGAAAAATTTTAAACCCCTTTGTTCATTGTATGAGAGAGTGGGTTATGTAATCTACTTGTATCATATGTTAGATAATTACACAGAGAAGAAAAAAGACAATAGAATGATTCACACATAATAATTTTTTCCTTCTTTTCTAGTATACATTTCAATTTCAATACAACATTTCATTTCCAGGCTTCTATAATCCAACAATTCCTTGCTCTTTTCTAGAATGATCACTGCCTCCAGATATGACATCCGCTGCAAATCCTCCTCTTCAATGTCTTCTCGTCCATCCCCCACAAATCAGTCCACTCAAATGTGGCATGTCCCATCGCTGTTGTCTTGTAACCTGTTGCAGTACAAAAAAGGATTAAATTTAAAATGAAATAAAACAGATTCCAAAACATACCAAATACACCAAGTCGATAAATCCACATGAGAATGCCCCATGTAAAACTAATGGAACTGCATATGTGATTAAAGGTATGTTTGGATGCATTATTGAACTGAACTGCAATTATCAGTCTAACAAAATCAAAAAGAACCAATTATGATTTCCTTCCATATTCACAACAAGGGTATGATCTCCAAATCCAAGTTGGGTGACCATCATGTTGGACTCGAAAGGAACACCAGGGGCTACTTTGACATTATGAATACCAGCAAACATCATTAAAATTTGTGGATGCACAATTCAACTCACTTGTGCATCCCAACACAACAAAAACACCCTTTACAGCAGTAATTCAGCCTATAGAACAGTCTTCTCGAACAAAATGTTTAGATTTCATAATGTTGTTGAAGAAAGGATGCCTATTGTATTGAATTCTTTCCAATGACCCACCATGTATAAGCCATGGCCTAAAAACCAGGCATATCTGCTCAACAGTGGGCCATGTGTGGATCAATTCTTTTAAGCTGCCAATTTTCTCCATACTTCCAATCAACAGGCTCTCTAATTGAGCATATGATCCCAGATTCACACCTTGCAACTTTCTTTTTTCAAATCCAAACCATCAATGCTTTCATCAAAACAACTTTCTTAATCAAGAAAGAAATTAGAACAAACAATGCTCTAGACAAGATCACCACTGATCGAATAGAATCCAAATACGACCAAAAACAGCAAGTCCAGATTGCATCAACACTCATTTCCAAAAATAAATAAATAATAAAGGAAAAAAATAGATTCTTGAAGCATAAAGACTAACAAGAGAACTGATGTAAGAACCAAACATCAGAAAGCCTTGAAAATCCATCCATCCGAATAAGGCAGAAATACATGAAAATTGAAAGAAATATCCGTCGACGATGGAAAGAAGGGGTTTTCGGGAGAAAATTGTAGAAATCCTTGAAACCTTTAAAAAAAAAAAAATCTTTTAAAAAAAGGGAATAGGGCGAACCAGCAACAAGAAGAAAAGGGTTTGAGATTCAAGATGAAGAAGGAAAAAAAAAAAAAAAAACCATTGAACAGATTTAAAAAAATAAAGCTATTCAGATGGTGAATCTGACCTGCGTGAGAAGGCAGCTCCAAGCCATCTCTCTCTATACAGAAGAGGAAGCAGAGAATGGGAAGAAGGAGAGGGTAGAATTCGCTAAAAAGATAGTGAGAAATTCCAGCATGCAGATGATTCCTTGGCAGCCAAACTTTTAACCATCACAACTCCCTGTGAAACATTGATGAAAAGCTACTTATAAACATAATTATGACATCCAAAATCCTTTTTAAAAAAATCAAAAGAAGTAGAATTGGCTACTTATAACTTTCATCTCTCTACACAGAAGAGTAAGCAAATGATTCGAGCTAGCCCAAGCAGGATGGAGGAACAGGAGCATAAGTGAGATCGGGATCGGGATAACCCTTGGGTTTGAGTTACTGCAAGGAAATCCCATTCTTCAAAATCCTTTTTCTCCGTATTCGCGGCGAATCTGACATTTGATACCACGGAAGAGGATCTTCTCCGTATTTTCGGCCGATTTGGGAAAATACGGGATGCATTCATTCCGTGGGATCATCAACTCCACAGATCTCGTGGATTCGCCTTCATTCGTTTCTACTACAAACAAGATGCTCACAATGCTATCCAATTTTTACATGAAAGACGGATTGATGGTAGGATTGCTCATATTGCGTGGGCGACTGGCCAGTTTGGTGCCGCTCGGATGGCTTTGTCACCCACTTTACAATCAATAACCCACCAGAGAGGACCAATCAAGGACCGACCGTTTATTGATGCGATTGCAAGAGAAAAACCAGTAGACCGAATCCGGATGGAGGGGAGCTCAGGGATCACAACCATTGCAGACCCGAGAGCAGTCGAGAACTGGCTCCGAGGTCTAAAACTTTCCATGGTGGGGACAGCGGTGGATTAGAGCATCCGCATTGATCGGCTAGCTGGAGCATTGAAGAACCCTAAGCTGAAGCTCTCTGCAGTGGAAGTTGT
Source organism: Magnolia sinica (assembly GCF_029962835.1). Classification (NCBI taxonomy): domain Eukaryota; kingdom Viridiplantae; phylum Streptophyta; class Magnoliopsida; order Magnoliales; family Magnoliaceae; genus Magnolia; species Magnolia sinica. The sequence goes on from NC_080580.1 coordinate 6,945,306, forward strand.
GAGAATAAATGTCTCAAAATTCCTATTATTGTTCAGATCTGACGCAGATATGATAGCATTTAGTAAAAATGCTCCATTACATAACGAAATGGGACTCCAGTCTGTTGAAACATGGTCTCCAGAAGAGGTTATCGGGGCCGATGGGGTCTGGATCAAAGTTTTTGGCATTCCAGCCCATGCCTGGATTGAAACCGTCATACTTGATCTGGCGAGCTATTTCGGTAAGATTATTCAAATCTACTCAAACTCACATTTATGTTACAGTGTCAGCCCAAAAAATAAGGCTGATCTAAAGCTCGAGTGGGCCACAACATAGGAAAAAGTGGGCATTGTTGCTCACTATTAAAACCCGACTCTCTTTCTTTCTGCATGTAGCTGCACCCTAAAAAAAAAAAAAAAACTAATCATAGTATAGAAGAACAATGATGACGAACTCTGCTTTTGTTCACAACATCTAATAAGCATATACCAGCTGAAACTGAAATGAAATACTAATTGTTGGCATTATATTTCATAGACAGCCCAAATAAGTAGACATGTATGTGAAAATGTACATGTACATGCCAGCAGAAACTGAAAGAAAAGACTAATTGTTCACATTATATTTCAAAGACTGCTGCCTAATAGCCTAGTGGAAGAAAAAGCATCACTTTGGATGAAAGGTGTTACCTTGCAGAGATGGTGCATGAGAGTCATCTTGCTGTTAAGGGCACGTGTGTCAGTGAGTTTAAGAGTTGGCAATTATCATTAGTTTGGTTTCTAGGAAGCTTTGTCAAAGAAATGTACTTGCCAAAGATCACATGAATCATAAGCAATTAACGTGTCAAGAGTAAAACCTTCCTCAATTTTCACCAGTCCAGTTCTTAACTTGCAACCATCACCATCCAAACAGATAACTGCCTACAAGTTAATAGTTATATAAAAATCAGTGGTAGACAATGATTTTCCATTCTGGATACCTCCACAGAATATCACAGAACTTCAACTGCTAAAAAAAATTACATTCTTTGTATTAACTCCAAGATAGAACAAGAACAAATGTAATGTTAATCTGTTGTATGACTATTCTGTACCTACATTCTTTGGTCATATATTGGCTCTTATAGTTTATATATATATATATATATATATATATATATATATATATAAAGAGAGAGAGAGAGAGAAGAAGAAAAGTAACAATATTCTAAAGTTGAATAGAACTACTTCCAAGTTTCCACCCAAGATTGAAGGGCAGTTTGAATTTTGTCCTAGTGCGTTACCTTGTTAACATAATGGATAAACTTGTCCATTTGTTTGAACCAAGATTCAGCATATTGGTACTGAAAATCATCACCCATTGTCCACATGATGTGATTTGTACGTGTCACATTTGCCTGTTCATCAAAGCCAAATAAAATGCATGGGCTGCATTGTACTCTTATCAGAAACCACTAGGACACTTCATATGAAGAGTACACAAAATTCTTAAGTCCTAGCAGCATCAATGAAATCATTTATGCATTGTTCAACATTGTAGTCATATAGATATAGATGAGGATCATCCTACAATTGTTCCATGATAGCAATGAGGAGACACAGTTATAACAAAATCCAGATGAGTACATGAGAACTGTCATAAGAAGTAGGTACCTGTATAGGTGAAGATTCATCATTGACTTCAAAATGGAAACCATTTGGAGGACTATAATGAACAGGAAAGGCACTTGTGAAAATCTGGTGGTTGGACAACATGATATGTCAGCAAACTATAGAAATTTAAAATAATAAATAAATAACAGAACAAGAACTTGAAGTTTCATACCTGAGAAGAAGAACCAAAAGTCTTTGAAACCATTTTTCAGTTTCCCCAACAATGCATGGGTACAGATTTCCATAAAAAGATTATAAAGATTGTAAAACAGAGAAAATTCATATGTATTATTCTGAACTCCAAAATTGGGCACTTATGTATTGTACTGGCAAGGAGCTATTTCACATCCATGTGACAAACCATTGTAATACTTCAAAGAACCAAGTTCAGGCTTGAATCCTACTTTTAAGTTCTTGAATGTCATTAACAACAGATTAACACCACATACAGTGAAGTGTAGAAACAAGAAACTATATGCAGAAAACTGCTTTGTGCTTTGTACAATTTACCAATAAGAGAAATATGCTCAGCTGCAAATAGTAATCAATCAGTTCAATCAAGTCAAAGATAACCCCTCAATCTATTTCACAAAAGCAGCTCTGTTTCAAGTTGAAAATGTCATATATGAGCCATCATTTTTAATTGAGCATGACGTTGACAATTCTTCAGAAAAGACAACAGAAAAAAATAATAATAAAGAGATCTTGGAGCTGATCAGCTTCAGTTGGATTTTGCCAAAGAGATCTCATCATAGTACACAGTTCTTTGGTAGTGATGCAGCCTACATTAAAGAACATCAAATTTATATTAGCAAAATACTTGTGTTGCAATTATAATTCAAATACCACACAACTACATTTTACCTGTAGATGCAAAAGTCTTGATAGAAAAATAAATAAATAAATAAAAATCACTCTTCTTCATTCAATATGTCTCCAGTTGAACACTTGCCAAATGTGGCACTTGTCTAGTTTCAAAACATCAGAGTGTGTCATATCAAAGGTACTTCAATAAATACAAAACATGTGACATGATGCATTCAGACGACATTTGGAACCATGGCATCTGGCAAGAAAAAGATCACAGGCATAAATGATAGTGAAATTTGAACTATGTGTGCATATGTTTCTCTTATTTTTGTAATACCATAACCAGAGCCAGAGCAAAAAAGACAAAAAATGAATATTGTATGCAGACAAAAACTAGAAGCATAACCCCAAAGTGCAGTGTCAGAGAGTATCCACAACCAAGACCCAAGACAGTTTCCAGCCATATAGAGTAAAACAGATCCAATTTTCCCACAAGCGGAAGCAAGAGTGGATGAAATCGGATACAGTTGCCAGCTTGAAGTCACATTTTTTAGGGTGTTTGAGTTGGAGTCTAAGTCTAAATCTTCGTACTGAGTTTGATATCCTTATTTAAAGAGTTGTAACTTTGTTTCCAAAGAGCTCAGTGAGACGGTGATCGACCTCATCATGTCCTTCCTTGCACCACACCGGGGTCCACATGCAGAGAGAGTCCAATGATTTGAACCAGAAGTGGCTGCTGCATTCTATCGAGCCATATCCCTGATGCAAATGCACTCATTGACAATGAGCAGCAATGTTTGTATCTCCACGTGTGACAAAAATAAAAATAAAAAACAAAAAACTATGCTACGGAAAAAACAAAGGAGCTGAAGGACTTGATGACTAAACCAAGGACCCATGCTTGTGTTTGTTATGTGATGAGATGGTCCATTTTCCATGTAATAAAATAGGGAAGTAACTTCGATACTCTGGCTAGTGCGATGGTTGATACGCATGCATTTTGAAATTACTTAGAAATTGCATAAGTGGCTTACAAGTACTTCAAAATTAAACTGTCTAATTAAGTAACGGGTCGCATCTAGATGTATCATGAATTAAACATTATACTCATTTGATTATGTGACTATCGGATTGGTTGACATTGATTGGATGGTTATAAATGAAAATATCTAAATGATCCTATTTCAACAAAATCTGGGTTAGGATGGTTCAACGAATTTGATTTTGGGACTGCATCTTAGAAACAGTTGTTTACACAGCTTAGTCAGTTTGATTTGAGTTAATGCATGGCACGTGTACAATTCTGAGTGCCTGTGCATCAAGCATCCTGCCAGAGTATTAAATAACTCCACTGTAAAATACAAGGCTTTTGGCTTCCGAAGGCCAGACACACACTCCCTTAAGCTTTTGATCTACCTCGTCAGATGGGCCACAGTTTATGAAACAAATGGACGCCAGATGGAAAAAAAGAAAAAAAAAAAAGAAAGAAAGAAAGAAAAAACATTCCATCAAAACCAATATCACAACCAGTTAATGCATTCTCTTCCCAACCATCTATGTGATATCAAGTCTCAAACAAGTATCAAATAAAAATAAATAAAACTGCTCTAACTAATTAGCCTATTTTCTCATCCTTAGACTACAGAGATGTTACAAACATAAGAAAACAGGATTTGGTTTTTGCTTTTCAACTGAAAATTGCTTTGGTTGTGTTGATTATTGATTTTCCAATGTTGTTTTACTTGTCTTCACCTTACAAAAGACATTATTCTTCTATTTTCTATTTCATGGTCCTCAGATGCTATTGTCACAGGCCATAGTTGTCAATAAAAAGCTTAGACCATAATTAGCACTAAAACAGGTAATTTCCCAATCAAACCGTCACTTGCAGTTGGCTGAAAGTTGTTCTATCCTGAATGTTTGAGTTCTATCTTTTCCCTACACAGGTAGTGTCATGTCAATCGAGGAACTCGGATTTGAAAATACAAATGGGGAAACAGACCTCCCCAAAAGAGATAATATGGTAAACTAGAACCTTCATGGTTTTCTAAAGCAGGGAAATAGGGGATTTATCAATATTGCAACAAATGCTGTAAGAAGGGGTTGGGTGTACCTGTCTGCACGCTGCTGCTGCTGCTGCACTCACTCCCTCCCTTCAGTCTTCCCCATTCAACCGTGGACGACAGATATGGAGCTGCTGTTGTTGCTTCTACAATGTTAGATACCCCATGTGTTGGGGACTATCGTGGGATGGTGGATGTTGCAGGGAGAGGGAGATCGAGAGAGGGAGGGAGAGTGAGAGGGAGATCGGGAGAGGGAGATCGAAAGAGAGGGAGAGGGAGATCGCGTTTTGGCGTTCTGGCGATGAAAATAATCCAGTAGTCTGCGGCATATTTATATAAATGTGACTGTTGGGCCATGTGGGGTCCACATAGAGGGTTCTAATAGAATCCATTTGTCCATCTGTTTCAAAATAATACAATAAATTATAATAATAAGAAATAAGAATATACAACAATCAATCGGGACACACTAACAAAACAGTAAAAGCAACAACTTACAACAGTAACTATTCGAGTACGGTTCACTACCGTTTCAAATCAGATACGGCTTAAAGCCGTCTCTGAACCAAAAAGCCAACCGTACCGGTTGGCGATTGTGGTGTAGTGGTATGATCTAGTTAGGTTGTCCAATATAAATTTATTTCAAAGGACCTGTTTGGGTGTACTCCAAATCTCAAATCAATTACATATTTCAGCAGTTTAGATAATCTTCCATTTCAGTGTGTTTCGGGCTAACCAAATCAATTTTGAATGCATTATGGGTCAAACCTGAAATGCGTCCGTTGGTGATTTGGACATCCAAACACAGGAAAAATTGAAATTACATGTGGATGTTGTGTGGAAAGAGGTTCCAAAGGAAATGGATTCCATAAAAAGTACATGTTTCCTACATTTGGGTTTAAGAAGATGTCTAAAAACAGTTTCCTAGGAAATGGTTTCAAGCTAAGAGATGTTATTGTTTCCTTTGTCACAGCTAACTTGTGAATTCTAAGGAAATAGATTCCTTGCCAACGGTCAATTTTATTTTTTTTTGAAATCCTCCCTCTCTAGATATATATGTTTTGTGGGTGTTGATCTAGCATTCACTCCACCAAACATACAATTTGGAGTGGGGCATGGTGTCTTTGTCAGACATCCAAGCCTCTCATCAGAGGCACCCCATCCAAAATATCAGACCCCCACATAAAAACAAATTCTAGAACAAATTTATTACATGATGGGGATGATTTTTAGGACAGCTAGGATTGAAGGAAATTCAGCATAAAGGTTAAAAACTAAGGCAAAAATAGCCTAAATGCATGCTATTACTTCTGATGACTATAATTTTGTGACCGTTGTCCCTTTTGTGTGTATAAGATATTGTCGGAAAGTTATTGACGAACTCTATACCTCGGTTAATAACTGGCCTCAAAATGGTCATTTTAAGAGTTAATTATAGTTTTAAATTAAAATTAACTATTTTTTTTAATAAATTTCATTTTTAAAAATATATTTTTAAGATTATAAGAGTCTAGATGTCCTCCAAAATCTTTACTTTAGTCTTTTAAATGTTGTTTATAAATTTTGAAAAGATTAGACATCTTTTTACTATTTTTAGTAATTTTATCATTTCCAAAAGCTATCTTATTTCATATTAAATTAAGAATTGAAATTTTCTATTACTTATATAATCATGTAAATTAGGTTGTAATTAATACCTTATTCAATAATATCAATAATCTCTATTCTTCTAAATTCAAGGGCTATTTTTGAAAAGAATACCATGATTTCTTTTTTCCTTTTTTCTTTTTAATCTACGCTTTTGCTAAGTTAAGAGCCAAGGTAGGCTACATTATAAGGAATAATGTGAAGTAATACATAAACAGTAGATTATGTAGTGTGACTCACCTAAGTTTTGGATTTGCCTAATTTTTGGAGTTTCCCTTCATCTACAGGGGCATGGATAACGAACGGTTTGGATGGCGTATAAACAACGGCGTTTCCACATGGAAACCAATAAAAAGAGGAAGAGATCCTTTGCATAGCTTTCCCAACACCCAAGCATATAGTAAGCATAATTTCTTTCTCAGAGAATTTGTTTCCCGTAAAATACTTCCTCTCTACTTGCAATAAAAATGAGAGTGTGATAGAAATCAGAGTGGCGAAGTGGAAAAATGGAATATAACTCAATTCAATTCCAATTTTCTGTGCCAATCCAAACAGCAAGTGGAATAAAAAAGATATATGAATTCGGCCTAGTAAAGAATCCAAACTATGGATATACTGTCTCACTCACCAAAAATGTCTTGCCATTTCCAAGTCTAAGCTTATTGATGATCCATCAATTGGTGCTGCTTGCGCGACGGTTAAGACCCATGGAGCCACGCTCAATAGAAATGCAGGAACCGGGCCATTGTTTCCAGAAGATTGTGAAGTGAGGATACCCTTTTGCATGGCGTGAAAAGCTCCAATGGCAATGGAATCATGATCATAGTATGCTGAAGCAGCTGGGCCCAATGAAATAGAGACAATGTCGACACCGTCGGCAATAGCGTCGTTAAATGCAGCCAAGACGCTATGTGAAAAGCAGCCATTGGGCCAGCATACAATGTATACAGCGATCCTTGCCGACGGCACAGCTCCCCTAACATTCCCCTCTGTCGAGCCAAAAAGGCTCACACCCTTCACTTCCCGGCCCGCTGCTTTCCAAATCAACACACAGATGTGTCGCGCCAACGAGTGTATATGAGTGATTTCCTCACCATATGATCTTCATGGTGAGCCCCACCACTTTCATGGTTCAGATCTCCCACACGTGTGAATTCCACGTATGATTAGCTAACGACTGAGAGCACTTGCCTTTCTATCAGCATCAAGAGCATCAACGGCGATCAAGACACCGAAGAGAATGACAAGGAATGAAAGAAAATGCAAGTTCGCCATTGCTTTGAGAGCATTCAGCCATTCACCGATCCAAGAATCTGAAATGCAATTGCAATTTCTATGATTTGGGAAATCTTATATTTACACTTATGTCCCTATCAAAAACAGCAGTACCAATTTAATACATTCCATGTGTGTATGGATTTACTCGGATTCTCCTCTGTCAATGCACTTACACTTTTGGACTTTGTATCTTCAAAAAAGTAATAATCCAGTTCATTAATCGATCTGGGCCGTTCATTAGGTCCAGGCCGCACTTCAACTGGGTACCATTCAAAAATGCCAACGGCCGTTGTATTCTATCCATCAGATAGAATACGCCAATTTCAGATGGATAGGATCATCCGATCGGTACGATTTTAGCAGTGTAGACCATTGAATATATTGGACAGTTCTGATCTTCGGATTGGACTGTGCATATGTCCAACTGTAAGTAGGAGATCAGTACCATTTGTTAGGACAGGAAGTGGGAAAATACAACCCACGATTTCTATTTTTCTAATTTGGCTTTGATTATGAAAGGCAGAAATTGGCGGGATTCTCCAACCAATGCATCAACTTGATACTCGGGTCATGGTCAGTAAGTTGGTCAGTAATCCAGACCATTGTTTTGTTTTGTCCTACCGTAGATGGACCATGCCTGAAAAATTCTCACTTTAAAAGATCATAGCCGCTAAACTTAGCCCTCTTTTTAGGTGAATGTGGACCGTTTCTATGTTTCTCTTTGCAACCATCTACTGATGACCATAAATCAGAAGGCTAGGATTGTCAGGATGTCTTGCTGTGTTCTACATTTAGGGCCAGCAAACTAACGGCCTGGATTAGCGAAATATTGCCCTACTTGTCAAAATGAAAACCTGAGTATGAGAAATGCTCTAGTGCTCTAAGAGCACTATTAGTTAAGAGTGCTCCGAGTTGCATGTGTCACCTGGACAGTCCAATTGATGAATCTGAACCGTCTATCATGTCCAGAGCACATTTTATGGGCTATTACACCAAAAATTACCCTGATCGGATGATCCAATCCATCCTTGATTTGTTCTTATTTTAGCGGCCATCCTTTTTTCATAGCCATGGGTGGTATGGTTAGGATTTCCTGACAAAAGTGATTACTTAGAATCATGAGCTATTTATGATGGGATCCAACAACTAGATTTATCAAAATGATGATTGGGTCTATTTCTGTATAAATGATCTGTACCGTCCAAGTTTAAGGGCCAATGATCAAATGAGCATGATTGTCGGATTAGAGTAATATTTTCCTGATAGTCCACAAAATCTGTGCTGGACCTAATGTACAGTCTAGATCAAGCCATTGGATTGTTTAAGTGTGCCAATACAACTAGTTTGGACAGCACGCAAAAATAAAATTCCTCTTTAAATGGTACATTTATTGTAGAATACAATTATAATTATAATGCAAAGTATAGAAGATGTACGATATGTATCCATGCCATTGATTGGGTGGGCCACAACTTGGGGACAGGCCATCTCCTAATATCTCCCGTATCAGATGACCGTAGACATCGGATGTTAGATTATTTGATGGGGGATGGGCTACAACAAGAAAAACTCAATCTGGCAAGAAGGTGGGCCCCACATGTACAGTTTATTTGCTGGGATGAACGAATTATACACCGAGGTAGAGAGCGGATTGCTTATTGAGGAGTAAATCCATTTTTTCAGCTCCTTTTAGGGCATGAGCCCAAAATTGAAGCATATCCAAAGCTTAAGTGGACCATTCTATAGGAGACAGTGGGAACAATGATATCCAACGTTAAAACTTTCCTGTACCCCGTTGATGTTCAGTTATCATCCAACCTATTCATAAGATCATACAGACATGGATGGAGGGAAAACACGAACATCAGGTTGATCCAAAACTCATACGGCCACGAGAAATTTTCAATGATAGGTATTTAACTTAAGCTTTTGATATGCTTTAACTTTCACTTGTTTCTTGACCATATTTGTATGGTTGACCGCAAATTCCTGTGTTTGGTTTATTGACAGTAAAATCATAATAACAATATATTTTTTCTTTAATATCAAATCATAAAATGTATGTACTAGTCCTTATTTAGATTTGAGATTTTTACAATAATATTATGAAATTATGTAATTTATATTTATGATTTTCATGTTTGATTTAACAATGGCAAAATCCCAATACTTTTCCTTTTTATTACCACGGTAATTGATAATCCAAACCCATCTAAATCAGGAAAGCATGACACATGTAACATTTCATCACTTTTATATCAAATCATGACATCCATGCACTGAGGTTAGTATTTAGAATTGAAATTTTTATATTAATATCGTGAAAAACTATAATGATTACAAATTTCATAATCTCTTGAGAACATCTGCACTCGACAGACATTTCTCGCATTTGGCTTTGCAGTGGTAAAATCACAATGCTCCTTTTCATTGCCATGGTAACTAGCAATCCAAACACATTGTTAGGGGAACTAGATAGCATGATACTTACAACACATGGAGAGAGAGAGAGAGAGAGAGAGAGCACTGCTACATTTTTAATGTTGTGATTCACTTGAGTTCTAGATATGCTTTGTTTGTTAGGAATCTCTTAAGTTGAGCTCACATAACAGATGAATAGAGTTAAACATCATACATGCATTATTGCAAGTCCCACCGTGCTTTTAATTGCACACCCACCCAACATATGTGCTGGTGCGTGCAGTTTCCAATCAAAGGGAATATCATGCTGCTTGCACAAAATAAATTAAAGTGCTTGAAGGGTCACACAAAAATTTTAAAAAAAAAAAGAAAAAAGAAGTCAGATTCACATCGCATTGCTTGAATACACAACTATAGGACTCCTCACGTTATGGACACCATCAGACCATACGATCGAAGTGGTAAGAACTGATGGACCGTCATTCGTCACCATGCCTGTAACTGTCACAACAAATTTCTGCTTTTCACCCAATGCCTCAAACTTGAGCATGCTCGGGCTAACCGTGACATTGAGCTGAGGTTGTGGGTTAAACCTCGCCCTGTATGTTGATTTTGCAGACCCCACGTTGGTGACCATCCTAGGGAAATTAGCTGTGATTGGACCAGTTTGTTCGACCCACATTGTCATTGAAGGGTAATTCAGATCCTTTGTCGCTGTGCTTGTGGTGGGACATGTGGTGTTAAGACCCGTTATGAGCCCTATCTTCGTCGTGTTGTAACCTTCGCTGCATAGCAATTTTATATAGTCACCTTCTTCAGCATCGTAGACTAGGCCGGGGTCGGTAGCCTTGACTGGATTGATGTGGCCCGCACCATAGGCGAATATGTTCATGTTTCCATTCATTAAGGAAGCTATAGACAACAGAAACGAATTGAGTAATTAATAAACTTGTTACGAACACACCAGCATAAGATTTGGACTGTTCATCTGTTGGGCCATATGCAAGCAAAGGTGATCCTGAAATCTTAGTCAAGGTTGTTGGGCCCATTTGGATCGGTTTACACAAGACTGTCAGATTTTGGGCGTAAGCCCAATACTTAATGGGCTTGTTTTATCGGGTGGGGCCATTTTTGAACCGCCTATCACAACTAGTGATGTTTGTACAACCTATGTAGAGCGGGTCGCAGATGATTTTATGGCCAAGATGGACTAAAAAAGGCCTAATCGGAGGCGAAAGTAATCCACACTGTCAGAACCTTAAAACCAACATATCTCTCACAAACTAGAATGAGTTATCTGACGTGCCATATATGATTTAGAGACAAGACAAGCTACTTTAACCCCCCAAGGCCTTGGGCCCAATAGGATATTTACTATTGTTAGCCAAAAACTATGATGATGACGAGTAGGAATCACAACCTTCTATAAATAATAAGTTTACTATTTATAATAAGTCATAATTTATAGGAGTTTTTGTAGTTCAATTCAGAAACTTTTTCCAAGATTTAGTATCACTATTTAAAGGGTTGTAAACTCATTTATTTCAATTATAAATCAATTTACGGATTTTTAGAAATTATTTATATTTTCTTCTTTTTCTCATGCATTCGAGGTATCTATTATGTGAGAAGTCCAGAGAAACTCCGTGGATTCGGAGTAGTTATCCCATTCCTGCGTCAACAACAAAAGTGGAAAAATTACCAGTGGTCATGAGAGCAGATTTGATGGCTGCTGGCGACCAATTCGGGTGGAATGACTTCACGTATCCAGCTGCACCGGTAGCATGGGGACATGCCATGGACGTTCCAGATAGTATACTATACTTTGCAGATCTTGAATCTTCGGGAACTTGGGAGATTAAGGCTACGGGTGAAAATGCGGCTAAGATGTCCACTCCCGGAGCGCTTATGTCCGGCTACAATACACATCAAATAATATCAATGGAGGAGTTTTCAGAATAAGAGACGTCGGTCAAGATCAACGGAGAGTCGAGGAGGTTCGATTAAGCATTCACCTTAAGAATGTCTCTTGAGATTTTGTTCGGCCCTCTGGATGAGAACACGACGACGACAGGAGCTGCAGAGTCGTGGATGGCCCCGCTTCTTGCTATGGTGGCTTTTGGTTCTCTAATCAAATCAGAAAAACGAGTTGAAGATAATACGATCAGTTGGTTAATTGTAGTTAATATCGGATTTAGGGCTCAACATGGCCCATTAAAACAATAAACGGGAGTGTTTGTGATCTTGGGCTGGTTGGCTTTTTAGGACCTGTTTGGTTGAATGTATTTAAAGAATTTTAGTGTTGTATTTTACACTTTCAAGCATTAATTATATGTTAAGGAATGCTGCATGACATTGATGGTAATAACTTTTAGGTATGTAAAATGAGATGGACTCTATAGGTCCCACTGTAATGTATATGTTTTATCCACGCTGTCCATTCTTTTACCCAAATCATTCTAGGATATGTCGCCAAAAATGAGATAGATCCACAGCTCAAGTGAACCACACTATGGGAAGAACATTTAAATGGTTAGCATTCAATCTCTAGTATTTTATGTAGCGTGGTCCACTTAATCTTTGAATTTTCCATATTTTTGGGGCCATGCCTTAAAATTATCTGTAATAATGAATGGATGGAGTGGATATAACAAATCTATCATGGTGAGGCCACCAAGCGTTGGCTTCGAATTATCATTGAAATCTGATTGAGCAACTCTTCTTCACTTTCAAAGCCAGGCTTGTTATTTGATGTATGCATTTAATGGTGATTTGAGATAAATTATATGTAATTACATTAAACCAAACAGGCCCTTAAAAGCTCAGAGAGTCCATACAAGCATCTTTTACAAGCCCAAGGTATATCCGCCATGGCCCACGACCCAAACTCAATGGACTATCACAACAAGTTATACTGCTCCTACATGCATCCGAACACTTTGTAATGTCCAATCAATCAATCAGAACCGTCCATCAAGTCCAAACACGTGTTCTTAACTACAAAATGGATGGTCTGTAACTTGTAGTGCTCTTTTTAGGTTGAGAAAGTAATTAGGATAGTGACATGTTCTTAGGCGCAACCCAGCCCTTTTTATGGACATTGTTGGGATTGTGACCGATGACGTCCTTAGCTCGTGGGTTGGACATGCTTTTGCATGTATGTACGTGGGTTGTCATCATATATGTATGTATGCAGTTGTTTTCATGAATATATACATATATGTGTGTGTGTGTGTGTGTGTCCTTGCAATATAAGAATACTTGCTTTGTAGAGTTAATGTATGATATCACGTCGCCATTGAGAACGTCGCCGCTTACAAAACCAGAAGGCAATGGATAAATATCAGCGTATTCGGTTTGGTCTGCTTTCATTATCACTCCGGATGCACCTGCTACAAGAGGCTCTCTACCATCGCTTGGTAAATCACATATAACAATCTTCCCTTTTACTATTTTTTCATCCAAACAGCCAGGAAAACAACTCCTGAAATAGAAATGCAACTTGCGTTGGTTATATTAATAAGACAGGTGTAAATATTAATATTTTTCCTTTATAAATAATCATTGCAACTTACCGGGCCCCTCCTTCGTCGCAACCACCAGCAGCATCCCCACCGTAGATCAAAGGTTGCATCCTTCCACCAGACTTGAATGTGCTGATAGCATTACTCTGTGTTTAATGCACAAGTTAGGTTAGGCTGTCCAATGCAAAATTCATTTAAGAGAGCCTATTTCAATGTATTCAGCAGAATGGTCCATTTTGATGCGTTTGGGGTGGCAAAGAAATAATGGACTGCATTTTGCAAGATTTGTCTTCCACCATTAGCTAACCCGAATTGATATTGGATGGATTACGGGTCATTAATCCTAGAAGGCATGCATTCCAAGGTGACATGCACATACAAACACAGCAAAAGATATATGCATACTGCTAAGATGAAGGGGTCTAGAAAATCAAGCGATCTAAAACCCTACTTGGGTCATATATACGAAATGAATTTAGAGGTTTTAGGCATGATTTAACATTATTCTTTGTGTTATGGCCGATTTAAATTTACAATCAGCCTAATTTTTGGATGCTATGGTAAGGTATTAGCCATTACAATGTGGGCCGTATGGTTAGATACACCCTTCTAAGGTCATTTTTTAAATAAAAATCTAAAATGTTATACATCGGAAGAATTTCGAAAAGGCGAGGATTAGTTTTTTATTTTTTAAATAGTTTTTTTGAACATATAATATTTAGGGGTGTTATAACCCAGTCTTTTTTAAGTATGATATCTGTAGACCAGTGTTAGCTTGACTTACTGAAAGTTGACAAATAAGTCCTAATTGAAAACAAATCAAGCTTAATTTGGTGGATTAGAGTCTATCACATATACATACTACAAAATGATAAAATATTGGAAAAAAAAGAAGAAGTGATGATGTAGGTACCCATTCTTCATTATATATTTCTCAAAGCAGTACACTTTGATTATCAAATTTTATGTTTTGATAATCGAAATTAGTTTGTAAGCTTCATGGTTGAAATGACAAAAAAAAAGAAGAAGAGAGAGACTAAAACAAGAGAAATGTGAAATTACAAATTTTAAAATGGACCCTTTATAGCCGTATCAGCTGCATCATGAAATGGAGGTGACCTTTTTCATTATGTATTGGCCTACTTAACTATTTTTTAATACCATGCTCATAATACCATGCTCTATGAATGAATGTGAGGGACCTCAATAATAGATGGTGTTTAGTTAAATAAACTACATTGTAGAAAAATGAAACTTATTTATATCATTAACAATCAGGAAAATATATAGAAGAGATTGGAGATCTTTAAAGATGTAGAAAAATTCTAATAGATCCGGATTAATAAAAGAGGCAATATCTTCATCTACGTAATGTACTACAAACAGGTTGAAACGAATGTACACATAATGTTGATTGCAAAATATTTCAACCCAGCCATAAGTTATTGGTGATGTTAGTACCATTGAGTGCCCACATATTTCAAGAGAAAATGAGAGTGATTACGATTTGAGGTTGAATAAGTAAGAAAATAGAATCATTCTTAAACTAATTCATATATTCTATGCTAACCCAAACACCATGTAGTGGAATAAAAAAGAATCCATAATCAGTATTTGAGTAAGTAATCAATTCAAAATGTTGGAAGTAAGTTTCTTTCTTACCGCAAAAGCCTTGCCATTTCCAAGTAAAACCTTATTAATGATCCGTCGATCAATGCTGCTGGCAGCCACTGTTAAGATCCATGGTGCATGGCTCGATAGTGTGGAAGGAAACGGTCCATTATTACCGGCAGATTGCAACGTAAGGACACCCTTTCGCATGGCGTGAAAAGCACCAATGGCTATGGGATCTTCATCATATGGTGATGGAACAGCTGGCCCCAATGAAACTGAGAGAATGTCGACCCCATCGGCAATGGCATCATCATATCCAGCCAGGATGCTGTGGTCCAGGCAGCCATCAGCCCAGCATACCTTGTACACAGCTATCCTTGCGGATGGCACAGCTCCCCTTGCATTCCCCTCAGCCAACCCGAAAAGGTTCGCACCCTTCACTTCACGGCCCGCTGCTGTGGATGCTGTGTGTGTTCCATGTCCTAGGTCATCCCTGGCTGAACCATTCTCTTTCGGGTCATTCGGATAAAATCGAGCTCCGATCAACTTACTGTAGAGTGTAAATTAAAATTAACGGATATGATCAATCTTATATTAAAGGCCAGTGGGCCAGATTGGACTTGAATTAATGTCATAAAGATAATCTTGATGGGATCAAGCTTCAGTTATGAAATCCGGTCCAAGCCCAAGCTCAGGCCCTCTATATCATGGGGTGGGCCAGGGACTAATATGGGGTTGTAAACCATGCTGTGGACTTTTTAAGCCACATATAAATGAGCCAGGCATGGTTTTGCCCAGCTGTGGCCCAATTCAACTGATGAACGGTTCTGATCATGGGACATGGTTTTAAATCAACTAGTATAGTATTAAATTACTTGTTGCATGTGAAATTTCCAGCAGATTGGCAAATGCCTTTCCATCTCTTTGGAGGTGGGCCAAATCCATCGTCTTTGAAGCTTTCGGACTCCGGCCACACACCAGTGTCAATCATACCAACTATCAAATCACTCTCCACCGTTGGATTTCGTCTCGCAGTGACAGGAAATCCCATGAAATCCCATGATCTTGTTGTATGAAGCTGGTGAGCTTTGCTTTCGAACACAGACACCACGCCTTCCATTCCTACAAATGTATGGATCTAGAGTTATGTTAGTGGAACACTAAATATCATCATATGTGGCAGATGGTTCAGCGATCCAGGCCGTCAATCTGGTGGTCCACAACATTGATTGGAGGATCCAAGAAAGTGAACCTGAATGGAAGATCTTGGCCGTCGAAATATATAAAATTTCCCTTGAATTTGAGTAATCTATTTGTATTATTACAATATTGAAGGCTAAGATCTTCCAATCCACGAGCATTTAATGGTATGTGCTCATCCACAGTGGGGATACTAAGGACAACGGTCCAGATCTCTTAACCGTAGGACCCAACTACTGTATATGGGGATCCATTTACTGACTTGCAATCTTTTGTTTTTCTTGATGTGTAAGCTTGGCGGCAAATCCATTGAAACTCCTCTGGTAACTATATACCAAGGAATCTGCTGCAGAGCTGTGGACCCAAAAACAGAAAAAAAAAAAAAGCACGTGAGATGAACGTGATAGAAACATGCAAGCTGCGCTAGGCTAATGGATCATGTCCGGTGATAATAAGAGAAATTGTGTTAAATATAGCTAGAGGTGGGCATCGCGGATCGAGTTGCACTGGATTGGGTCCAACAAGACTCGATCTGATTTTTTCAAGAACCTGACCCGAACTTAATCCGTTATGGGACCGAGTCTAGCATGGCTGACTCGATCCAATCTGAATCCTTGCTGGCCTATAATCCGAACCGAGTCCGACTCGATCAGGGAAACCGAGTGGGTTCGAGTTGAGTCTATCTAATCGACTTGAACTGGGCTGAGTCAAGCTGAGCAGAGGGAAATCGAGAAAGAGAGAGGGAGAGAAAAGAAGAGAGAAAGAATGAGAGGAGGGAAATCATGAGAGAAAGAAGGAGAGAAAGGAGGAGGGAAAGAAGGAGAGAAAGGAGGAGAGAAAGAAGGACCTAGTGCACGCACCTCGGGTGGAGATGGGTTAGGATTTGTAGTTTGGGAAAAAGAGGGGTAAAAGTAAAAGTTTAAAAAAAATTATTTATACTACCCGATCGGATCGGATCGGATCAAATCCAATCGAATCGGATTGGCTACTAACCCGAACTCGAGTCGATGTGCGGTAGAGTGTGAGTGGGTCTACTCAATCCGACCCAATCCTAGCTTTCGGTTCGGGTCGGATTGGATCTGAAAGTTTGAACGAGTTGGATCCGTCGATTCATGTTGGATCCTGCCCAGCTCTAGATCTGGCCCATGGTTGGGTAATCCCAAACATTGACCAGATGGGCCCTGAACCGGAAAGAAGATGCCCCAAATATCTTACAGATTAATTAGAAGATCGATCCTAGCAGTCCTGATGTGGGGTGGGCCAATCAAATCAAACACCCAGATTAATGAATCTTGGGCCCACGTATAAGGTATGAGCCACAGGACCATGTACCCACATTTATACAATTACTTGAGAATCAACGGCTTATAGTTTGCCAATAAGTGTACAAAATTAGCTACTTAAGGAAACCATATGATCAGGACCATTTATCTAGTAGGCCACCACATCCACGATCCATAAGACAAAAGCCACGGATATCAGATCGTATTAAACATTGCATCAGCAGTCTACAAAAGGAGGATCATAAAAGAAATAGCCCAAAAACACACAAGCATATTTCAGAAAATGCAAGTTTTGAATCTATACTATATCCACATAGTGGCCTATCAGATTAACGGTCCCGATCATGATACAACCGTCACCAGCCAAAGAAAGAGAGAAAAAAAAAAAGGATATTTACAAGAATACCTGCTGTCTAGGACTTGTCCTAGAATGCTGAGGTGGTGAGATTGCGCAAAATACTGGCCCTCCGGTAGGGATCCCATGTAAACGATGTACACCTGCATTATTAATACACGTTATACGTATGTACGCCCATTTACGTATGTATGCTCATGATCATAACATCTGAACCGTTCATTTTATTGGGTCCACTGCCAAAGGTGTGGACCACACACATATGCTGAATGCATAGACCTCCGAGAGTTTCATAAACATCTGTTTCTCTAAGGTGTTTATAAATGGACGAGCAACCGTCCAAATCAACACACTGATGTGTCCCGCCAATGGATGGATATGAGTGATTCCCTCACCATATGCTATTCATTGTAAGCCCCACATCTTTAATGGCTCGGATCATCCACAAGAGTAAAGTTCATGTATGATTTTGGCAAATGAATGAGGGTACTAGCCTTTCTATCAAGAAAAAAAAAAAGGGTACTTGCCTTTCTATCAGCAACAAGAGCATCAACGGCGAGCAAGACACCGAAGAGACCGACAGCGCATGAAAGAAAATGCAATTTCTCCATTGCTTTGAGAACATTCACCAATTCGAGATTCTGAAATGCAATGCTAATTTGTATAATTGGAAATCTTATATTTATACTTATGTCCTTATCAAAAATAGAAATACCAATTCAATGCACTTCCACTTTTGGACTTTCTATCTTCAAAGAGAGTAATGATCCAGTGATTCAATCGATCTGGGCCGTTAATTACCTCCAGGCCACACTCCATTTGGGTACCATTCAAAAATCCCAATGGCCAGGCTATTCTATCCATCAGATTAATACCTACAAAATGAACGGTCAATGTTGTTCATGGACAATAGTTCCAATCAACAGTTTGAACAACCTAATTGATGGGGCCCATCATGGATTGCTTATTATCCTGAGGAATTGCTTTTATGAGACAATCGCAGCCATTCCATTCATTTTCTGGAGGACAGATGGCTATTAAAAAAACACCAACTTCCAGATGGATAGGATCATCCGATCCTTAGCAATTAGTCCATGAATGCGGGATGAATCTATTGGACAGTTCTGATCTGCAGATTGGATTGTCCATGTATCCATATGTAAGTAGAGTACTATAACTCGCAATGCTTCATGGAGCACCATACCATTTCTCATGTAAGAAATAAGAAAGGCAAGCCATATGTTCCGGCGGGAAGTAGGAAAAATACAACCCATGTTTTCCATTTTTATAATTTGGCTTTAAATTTGCTGGATACTCTTAACCCCAGGCATCAAGCTGATACGGGGTTTTTTGTTTTTTGTTTCTTCTTTTTTTTTTTTTTTTTTTTTTATTCTTATTTTATTTTTTTATTTTGCGGTAATCTAGACCATTGTTTTGTTGTGTGTCATTGGGATCATGGTTCTTAACGGTGGTATCCCTTGTTGTATCGATTTGTAGAAAAATAATATGACATGGCATCACAAATTGGAATCGGCGTTATATTGGTAAAAAAAACAAAAAATAGAAAAAAAAATTAAGATATTTATGAATCTATCATTTTTTTTAAACTATATATTCAATGGTGTAGTGGACCATTCTTTGATAAAAATATTATCCATTAATTTGGCTTGTTGAAGGTCAACTGAATAAGCCTTAAAATTGAACACAGATTAAATATGATTTGGTGAACAATAGTTAATTACATTGGAAATATAACAAAAGAATATATATATATATATATATATATATATATATATATATATATACACACACACACAGAAACGCTCACGTACTACGTACAAACTTTTTGAGAACCCATCATAAGTGATGTGGATCCAAAATCAATGAACCTCATGGACCCAAGTTTTACTTTGATATGAAACTTTGGTGGGCCATGAAAAATGAAAACAGTTTCCTCCCTTGATTTGCATTTCTCTTTTCTATAGCCCACCAGAATATTAGATAAGGGTAAAAATTTTCCACATGGGGTTTTATGGGATTCCGCATCACATGGACCGTTCAGATTAGACACCCATGGCACGTGTGCAAAGGTGCGCACGTGCGTAGGTGCGCAGGGGAGCATGACTCTATATATATATATATATATATATATATATATATATATATATATATATATATATATATATATATATAAATGTTTACTTTTATTGATGAAAGAACAAAATGGTTCATTTTGTTTCATGTTGTCGATTCCCATTCAAATCATTTGTTCTGATTTCGAAATAGGTCTAGATTTATTATAAAAAGAGTTTTTAAGTTTTCTATGGTTTAAATGGAAATAAGAAGAGAAAACATGGGTGATATATTTTGAAGAAAAATAAAATAAAATCAATTTTAGAGTTTTATGGGCGTATCGACTTGCATCAGCACCGATACGAGTTGTATCGCACATGTGCAAGTGTATATGCGTCGGATATGTCAGAGTCATATGTGACTCGAATTGAACCGAACACCTTATGGACCCGTTTGTTAAATATGAAGTCTAGGCATCAATATAGCTAGATTAAGCACCCATTTGTTAAATATGAAATCTAAAGACTAAATTTGAAATCTAATGCCAGAATTTGAAATCTGAAGTCAAAAAATTCGTTTGATAATTATGACTGAAGTCTGAAAATTAAGTACTGAATTTGAAACAGTTTGTTTGTTAACGAACGTCTGAAATACCAGAAATAAAAATGTCAGAAATATGTTAATTTGACACATTTGCCCCTATCTCCCGTTTGAAAATGTTTTACATTATAAAAAAATTATTTTTTATTAAATGAAAATAAAATTATTATATTTAATTCAAATAAATTAAAATACTTAATAAAAAACTAAAATATCATTATTCATAAGGCCCTCAATTCCTCTTAACAAAATATTGTCACCATGTGTCATGTAGGCTTGAGCACAAGTAGCAACGAAACCTTCAAATAAGGCCCACAAAACTGGTGAGACAATAGCGAGATTCACTACCAAAGTGACATCTCCAAGTTCTGTGGGCCCACTATGATGCATGTGGGCCCACCATTATATTACTGTATGTACTTATGTTTCTATTTTCAAGAGGCATTCTACTGGGTGCATCACTTAGTAGTATACAGTTATGCATGACGAATTAAATTTGGCCATATATTTTGAATGTCACCACCTTAGTGTTATGCTATGTTACATGTGTTCCATATGGCCACTAGCCGTACGTGTAGCTTGTGTTTTCTGAACATGCTAGTGCTATGACGCGTTTCAAGTTCTCACGATCTCTCTTTGCACTCCACAAGCGGCAAAATCAAATTCTCATGATCTCTCTTTGCACTCCAAATAAATTAAAAGGGTTGGATGGCCACACACACCAAAATAAAATAAAATAAATCTATGCAAGGATAAAATCAGATAACATTAATCAAATTACATATAAATAGAGATAAAATGCCAAACTAACATTAATCATATTATAAATAAATCATATTCACATCGCATTGCTTGAATACATAACTATAGGACTCCTCACATTATGGACACCATCAGACCATACAATCGAACTGGTTAGAACTGATGGACCGTCATTTGTCACCACCCCAGTGACCATCACAACGAATTTCTGCTTCTCACCCAATGCCTTGAACTTTAGCACGTTAGGGCTAACAATGACATTGAGTTGAGGGTGCGAGTTAATCGTCGCCCTATATGTTGAATTGGTGGACCCCACATTGGTGACCGTCCTAGAGAAACTTGTTGTAAATGGACCAGTTTCTTGGATCCACATTGTCATTGAAGGGTAATTAAGATCCTTTGTGGCCCTGTTTGTGGTGGGACATGTGATTTTATGCCCTGCTATGAGCCCTATCTTCGTCGTGTTGTAACCTTCATTGCATAGCAATTTTATGTAGTCGGCTTCTTCGGTATCGTAGACTAGGCCGGGGTCGGTGGCCTTGACCGGATTGATGTGGCCCGCACCGTAGGCGAATATAGTCATGTTGCCATTCATTGAGGAAGCTACATACAACAAAAATGAATGAGTAAGCACTAAATTTACATGTTAGAAACACGAATTAGTGGATGATCAAACCCAAATCTAACATTCAAGCATAAGCTTGGCATAAGCAATTAGAGCTGGGAATCGAGTCAAGTCGGACGAGTTAGGGCTGACCCGACTCGATCTAGTTTTGAAATAGGCCTGATCCATACTCGACTCAATTCGGTACCGAGTCCAGCATGCCTGAACCGATCCGAATCCAAGTCTAACCCAGTAAAAAGTACTGAGTGGGTTCGATTTGGCACCGATTCAGATCGAGAGATGAGTGAGGAAGGGAGTGGAGAGGAGAGGAGAGGAGAGAGAGGAGGAAGGTGGTGGGTGGTTGCCGCGTGGCTACTGGGTTTGGAAGAGAGAGAGAGAGAGAGAGAGAGAGAGAGAGAGAGAGAGAGAGAGAGAGGTGTGATGGTGGTTGCCATGCTTAGAAGAGGAGGAGGATGTGGGAGGAAGAGAGAATTTGGGATCGGGTCGGGGTGGGGTTGGGTGCGGCGTATTGGATTAGAGGTACTTAAAAATTAGGATTTTTTTTTTATTACACACACACACACGATTACGGGTCGAGTCAATTTCGGATCAAGTCAAGTCTGACTGAATCAAGTTTCGAGTTGAGTCAGGTTGAGTTACTGGGTAACATGTACTCGACTCGGTTTGAGTTCGGATTGGGCAAAGCCTACTCAGTTCATACCAACTCGCCCATTTAGTTTGGGTCGAGTAGGGTCCGAACGAGTCGGCCAAGTCTAGTTAGGTGATCGAGTCAGTTCGTACCCAGCTCTAATATGAAGTAATCATGCCGAAAGCCCATCGAACAAAAGCCCAATACTTCATGTGCTTGTTTTACAGGGCCGGCCCATTCAAAGTGGCCCATTATCAGCCGGTGTTGTTCGTACAACTAAAGTGGGAAAAATTACCAGTGGTCATGAGAGCAGACTTGATGGCTGCCGGCGACCATTTCGGGTGGAACGACTTCACATATCCAGCTGCACCGGTAGCATGGGGACATGCCATGGACGTTCCAGATAATATACTATACTTCACAGATCTTGAATCTTCGTCCACTTCAGAGATTGAAACAAAAGGTGAAAATGCAGCTAAGATGTCCACTCCAGGAGCGCTTATGTCCGGCTACAATACACATCAGATATGATCAATCGAGAAGTTTATGGAATAAGAGACATTGGTCAAGATCAACGGATGGTTGGGGAGGTTTGATTAAACATTCACCTTGAGAATGTCTCTCGAGATTGTGTTTGGCCCTCTCGATGAGAACGAGACAACGACGGGAGCTGCAGAGTCGTAGATGGCCCGAGTTTTTGTTATGGTGGCTTTTGGTTTTCTAAAAAAAAAGAAATTCAATTAGCCGGGCTTCACCCATTTAGAAATAGGGTCTTCATTTGGGCTCATCCCTGCCCATTAAAATGATAAACAGGCATGGTAGCGATCATGGGCTAGGCCCAATCCATTTATTAGCTGGGCTTCAAAGGTTCATAGCCCATATACATGCATCATTTACTAGCCCAAGGCATATTCATGGCCCACGACCCAAACACAATGGGCTACCCTTGTAAGTTATACTGCTTCTACATGCATTCGAACACTTTGTAATATAGAATCAATGAATCAGAACTGTCCATCAGGTCCATCATATTTTTTAAGGGCTACTGCTTAAAAGAGAAAATGGGTGTTTTAACTACAAAATGTATGGTCGAGATCATTAATGTAATAGGTTTGATGAACAGTTGGAGATATTTACTTGTGGTTCTATATAATATCACATTTATCATGCAATCCTAATATGCCATCATGCCATCAAACTGTTGCCTGAACAAATACTTCAAAATAATCTCGACCATCAAACTATAGGCTATAGAATTGATGGCTACATTGGTCCAATCACTGTGAACTTTGCATGACAACCTTCGAATTAGGGACACATGCAACTAAAAGGTTCAGATCAATAGATATAGATGGTTCAGATTAATAGATTGAATTACCAAGGTTACAGTATAGAATTAGAAGCACTTGTAACTTATAGGGATACTAAATATGTATGTGTTGGTTGCGAATTGGATCATATGTGTTATGTATGCATGAGTGTGTCTGTCGGGGCATTAAGTGCTACTAGTAGGTCAACTTGAACCCAAGACTTTGTGACATTAAACACTGAAATAGTCAACTTAAGACCAAATCTAAGAAGATTGTGATGAGAGGCATTTTGGTGTGATTTGTATTTTCGCGATGGAGCGGGGTGGTCCACGAGGTGGGGTTTATAAGATACATAATGGCCATGAGGTTGGTCCCACTATGGACCCCTATGATTCAAGGACTCATGTGAAATGGGAGTTGCTCACGAGGAGGTATCATTTGGGTTTGCCTAGGAGGGCCTGCATATAGGATAAACAAGTCATTCACTATTAGATCTGGAGCTTTTGGTGCATTGGTCGGTTGTTCACTATCACAATGGGAGTGTAAACTTTTGGTGCATTGGTTGGTTGTCCACTATTAGGTTGGCCTGATAACTCAACCACCAGTAATATCAAGCAAACCGATATTAGACAATTTGTAAAGGAGAGGGTTCAACCTTTTAATGACGTGCAAACAATACGCATGTATGTATGTATATTTGTTCTTGAAATATAAAAATACTTACTTTGTGGAGTTTATGTATACTATGATGTCTTCATCAAGCACTTCGTTGCTTACAATACCAGAAGGCAATGGATAAACAAAAGAGAAATCGGTTTGTTGTATTGGCATTAGCATTCCAGATGCCCCTGCAACAAATGGTTCTCGGCCATAATTCTGTGTGTCACATACAATAATCTTCCCTTTTACTAATTTTTCATCCAAACAGCCAGCAGAACAACCCCTGAAACGGAAATGCAATTTATGTCGGTTATATTAATAAGATGGGGGGCAAATATTATTTTCCTTTATAAATAATCATCATGTGCAACTTACTTAACCCCTCCTTCGTTGCAACCACCAGAAGCATTCCCACTGTAGATCAAAGGACCGTAGATCAAAGGATGTGTCCTTCCACCCGACTTGAATGTGCTGATAGCATTACTCTGTGTTTGATGCATTAGTTAGGTTAGGTTGTCCAATGCAAATGCATATCAAATGACATATTTCAATGCACTCCATTTCAGCAAAATGGTCTATTTTAGTGTGTTTGGGGTGGTATAGAAATAGTGGACTACATTTTGCAATATTTTAGTGTGTTTGGGGATGGCATAGAAATAGTGGACTATATTTTGCAATAGATATTGGATGGATTAAGGGTCAAACCTAGAAAGCATCCCATGGTGACATGCACTCCCATACATAAGAAAAGATGCATACTACTAAGATGAAGGGACAACAAGAAGATCAAGCCATCTAAAAACCCAATTGACTCGTACCAAATGAATTTAGAGGTTTTAGGCATGATTTGACATTATTTCTTGTATTATGTCATGCCATATATATGATTCCAAAAAAAAAAAAAAATCATGGTAGAATTCCTTAAAAAGGGAGGATCCTAAATATGTGTTTTTTTAAAAAAAAAAAAAAGAAAAAAAGAAAAATTGATCATCGATAGGATTTTTTTGTTATAATCTAAATTTTTCATAGGTTTACAAAATATCGATCCATTCAAACCATGATCATGACTAAATGCGTAGATTACTCTTAAAATAGAAGTGGATTAAAGAAGTGTTATTGTCTAGATTTATCTATTTCTAAATGTCCTTGTAATTTCTTCATTTGAAATTATACAAAGGCATGGGGGATTTCTTGGGTTATCAAATGATACAATAGTGTGTGATACATTCAAAAGAAGGTATGTAGGGAGAAAAGAATAGATACCCCAGAGATAGGGAGTTTAATCAATAGATCGTCTCTTTCCATCTGATGCGCTACTTTATAACCATGCTTATGATATTTATGAAAATGATCTAATTTGGTTAACAAATTATATGTTTTGATCGTTAAAATGGGCCTATATTTAGCTTAAAATTAGTTTGTAAGCTTCATTGATGAAAGGAAGAATGAAATGCAAAACAAGAAAAAATTGTTGGAACTAAGTCAATGGAAATGAAAAATATACAAATATAATAAAACGGAATAAAGGAAATCCACACCTATTCTCGAGATTTCTGATGAAAGCAATAATACAATCGACAATAATTTAGAATGTCCATTGAGTCGAGATGTTAGCATAGTCGCAATCTTTGAGATTAAAAAACAAAAAATGAACCCTTCTATAGCCCAATAGCACGCAGCAGCATCAATGCTATAATAGTTTCAAGAATAATTCAAGTCAATGCAACCCAGTTTATTTCATGACAGACTATTCACCCTTATATCTCATAATGAGATTGAGGGAGTGAATATGATTTGATGTTGGAACAAGTAAAAAAATAGAATTTATCTCAATGTAATACACATTCTATGGCAACCCAACCACAAAGTGAAATATTAAAAATAATCATAATAATAATAAAAGACGCCAGATTCAATTATGCCTCAAGTAGCTTATCTTGGTTTCTACTCGTTAAGTTGAAGTGATTAAATACCTTTTAAGTAAAAAAAAAAGTTTTATAAACCAAACTTACTTGTCTCAAGTAAGTTACTTGTCTACTACTATTAAGTAGAAAAAGTAACTTAGTGGTATCCAAATGGGCCCTTAGCAACTTATCCAAAATGATAGAAATAAGTGTCTTTCTTACCACAAAAGACTTGCCACTTCCAAGTTTAATCTTGTTGATGAGCCTTCGATCAGTACTGCTCGCGGCCACCGTTAAGATCCATGGGGCATTGCTCAGTAGTGTTGAAGGATCTGGGCCGCTATTACCGGCAGATTGTGATGTGAGGATACCTTTTCGCATGGCGTGAAAAGCACCGATTGCAACCGGATCTTCATCATATGGTGTTTTTGGAACATTTGACCCCAACGAAAGTGAGAGAATATCGACACCGTCGGCAATAGCATCATCATATGCGGCCAGGATGCTATGATCAAAGCAACCAAAGGGCCAACAGACCTTGTAGACAGCGATCCTTGCAGATGGCATAGCTCCCCTTGCAGTCCCCTGGGCTAAGCCAAAAAGGCTTACACCCTTCACTTCACGGCCAGCTGCAGTGGAAGCCGTGTGGGTCCCATGTCCTTCATCATCCTTGGCTGTACCACTCTTATCTTTTGGGTCGATTGGATAAAATCGAGCTCCGATCAACTTACTGTAGAGTGTAAATTAAAAATCAACGGATATGATCAATCATATATTAAAGCCCAATGGTGCAGATTGGACTTTAATTACTGTTATAAAGATAATGTTGCTATGATCAAGCTTCAGTTATGAAATTTAGTCCAAACCCAAGTTCAGGTCCTATATCATGTGGTTTGAAGCCATGATGTGGATTTTTTAAGCCATGAATATAAATGGACCAGGCATGGCTTAACAAGATGTGGCCCAATTCATCCAATGAACGGTTCTGATCATGGGACATGGTTTAAAATTAATCAAGTAGTTTGGCATGAGATTACTTGTTGCATGTGAAATTTCCGGCAGATTTGCAAGTGCCCTTCCATCTCTTTGGAGGTGGGCCAAATCCATCGCCACTGAAGCTTTCGGACTCTGGCCATACTCCAGTGTCAAGCATACCGACTATTAAATCACTCTCCACCGTTGGATTTCGTTTCACAGTGACAGGAAATCCCATGAAATCCCATGATCTTGTTGTATGAAGCTGTTGAGCTTTGCTTTCGAACACAGACACCACACCTTCCATACCTGCAAATGTATGAATCTAGAGTTATGTTAGTGGGACACGAAATATGATCATATGTGGCAAATGGTTCAGAAATCCAGGCCGTCAATATAGTGGTCCACAACATTGATTGGATGATCGAAGAAAGTCACCCTGAATGAAAGATCATGGCCGTCAAAATATATAAAATTTCCCTTGAATTTGAGTAATCTATTTGTATGATTGCAATTGATGGCTAAGATCTTCCAATCCACGAGCATTTAATGATATGAGCTCATCCGCAGTGGGGATAATAAGAATAACGGTCCAGATCCCCTAACCATGTTACCCAACTACTCTATGGGGGATGCATTTACTGACTTGCAATCTTTTGTTTCTCTTGATGTGTAAGCCTGGCGGCAAATCCGTTGAAACTTCTCTGGTAACTATATACCAAGGAATCTGCTGCAGAGCTGTGGGATAAAAATAAAACCACGTGAGATGCACGTGATAGAAAAATGCAAGCTGGGCTAATAAGTGAAATTATGTAGATATGGGCCAATGGTTGGGTAATCCAAACCGTTGATCAGTTGGGCCCTACAGTGGATAGAAAAATCCCAAAATATCTTACATATAAAAAGATCCTAACAGTGCAGATGTGCAGTAGGCCAATCAAATCAAAGACCCAGATCCTCACATGTAAGGTATGGACCACAGGACCATGTGCCCAGATTATTACAATATTGGATGAGAATCAACAGCCTATAGTTTTCCAATATAAGTGTACCAAATTAGCTACTGTGGGAAACCATTTTATGACCATTTATATAGTGGGCCACCACATCGATGATCCATAGGAAAAAAGCCATGGATATAGATTGCATCAGCAGTCTGCAAAAAGACGATCATAAAAGAAACAGACCCAAAAAAAACACAAGAATATTTCAGAAAATGCAAGTTTTGGATCTATGGTACATGCATGTAGTGGCCATCAGATTAATGGTCCCGATCATAATAAAACTGTCAGCTGTCTAAGAAAAGAAAGAAAGAAAGAAAGGATATTTACAAGAATACCTGCGATCTAGAACTTGTCCTAGAATGCTGAGGTGGTGAGATTGGGCAAAATACTGGCTCTCCGGTAGGGCTCCCATGTACACGACGTACACCTGCATTTTTATTACAAGTTATATCTATGTATGCCGATTTACGTGCATATGCTCTTGATCTTAGCATCTGAACCGCTCATTTTATTGGGTCCATGCCAATGATGTGGGCCACCATTGGGAGTTTTATAAATATCTGTTTCTGAAATGGGATACGCTATGACAGCTTTTGGACCAGGTTTGGGCTGAGATCAAGGCCGTTGATCTAATATGGGCTTACCACGGACGGCGGATACATGCTGTAGTGGGCCTCGACACATATCCTTAGATCATCGGCTGGTGTTGAACATGGTCCAGAACGCCCAGGATAAAGAGAGGGCAGGATTGTTATTTGTAGGCCAAGGTGGGCCACAGATTCTTCGTATTAAGCACACATACAAGGACTTTACGTACGTGCGCATCACAAGCTCACATACAACCAGAAGATTACTGACATGGCATCGCAAGTGTTAGAGATCCAAGTCGTATAAAGGGTGGGACCCACCATGAACATCATCTGGTAAAAAAATCAGGCGCTGATATCATCGTCAGGGCTACAACCTTGAAATTAATGGAACGACAACCGTCCAAATCAACAGACAGATGTGTCCCACGAACGAGTGGATAGGACTGATCTTTATCGTGAGTCACACCTCTTTCATGGCTCGGATCTCCCACTCGTGTAAATTTCACGTATGATTGGCTAATGACCGAGTGTACTTGCCTTTCTATCAGCATCAAGAGCATCAACGGCGATCGAGAGAACGAAGAGAATACCGAGGATTGAAGAAAAATGCAATTTCGCCATTGCCTTTAGAACATTCACCAATGCAAGATTTAGGAATGCAATGGTAATTTGTAGGATTGGAAATCCTGTATTTATACTTATGTC
Source organism: Magnolia sinica (assembly GCF_029962835.1). NCBI lineage: Eukaryota > Viridiplantae > Streptophyta > Magnoliopsida > Magnoliales > Magnoliaceae > Magnolia > Magnolia sinica. The sequence goes on from NC_080580.1 coordinate 6,974,969, forward strand.
CCTATCAAAAATAGTAAATACGAATTCAATACCTTCCATGCGTGTAGGGATTTCATTCTCTTCTCGCTCCATGCACTTCCACTTTTAGACTTTCTATCTTCAACGAGAGTAATGATCTAGTTCCTCAATCGATCTGGGCCGTTCATTAGGTCCATGCCACACTTCATTTGGGTACCAATTAAAAATCCCAACGGCCAGGCTATTCTATCCGTCAGATTAATACCTACAAAATGAACGCTCATTGTTGTTCGTGGAGAATAGTTTCAATCAACAGTTTGAACGGCCCAACTGATGGGGCCCAATCATGGATTGCTTATCATGCACTGTAATTTCTTTTATGAAACAATCATAACCATTCAATTCGTTTCCTGGAAGACAGACGGCTATCAAAAAAACACCAACTTCCAGATGGATATGATAATCCGAACCTTACGATTTTAGCAATATAGAACATGAGTAGTGGATAAATCTATTGGACAGTTTTGATCTACGGTTAGGGCTGTGCATATGTCCATATGTAAGTAAGAGGACTATAACTTGTAAGGCTGATGAAGCACCGTAACATTTCTCCTCTAAGAAATAATAATAGCAAGACGTATGTTAGGACGGTCGTAGGAAACGTATCCATTTTTATGATCTGGCTTTGATTATGTAAGGGAGAAATTGGCTGGACTATCTAACTTAGGAATTAAAAGTAAATAAATTATAATAACAAATCAATATGAATTTTATATTCTCGTATCTTGTTTAAAAAGCTTTTCAAAAAGCTACCTCACTCATCCATGTAACTATCTTTCCAGCATTTGGCTGCCTTTGGAGAAAAAGGCAGTTTTGGTGCATCCGTAGCTGTGGGGCACTGTGATGTATGTGACTTACAGATATACGCCCATCCATTTTGGTAAGTCATTTTAAGATACGATCCAAAAAATAAGCAAATCCAAATCTTAAGTGGACCATATATACTAAAGGAAACAATTGTGAATAAATCCTTATCATTAAAAACTTCATAAGGGCCATTAGATTATTTATTTGCCATCCAACTCGTTGATAAGGTCACATAGACCTATATGAAGAGACCACACAAATATAAGCTTGATCCAAAACTTTTGTGGCTCACAAGAAGTTTTCAATGGCGCCTACTTATCATTATTTCCTGTATTGTAATCAACTTAAGATTTGGATCTGATTCATTTTCTAAATCAAGACTTAAAATGAATTTTCAAAAATAGATGGACCGCGTGAATATAAGGCACACACATCATGGTGGGTCCCACGGTCAGGAATCCTACCCACGTCCTCTGGGGATCCACGGTAGCCACGCCCAATAGTGAATGGGTGGTGGCTCAGGTGGGCCCCACCATGATGTTCTTGTAAAATCCCTATGGCCACTAGGTGGGCCACCCTATGTTAGGCCAAGAGCCCAGAACTCACTCTACCTGGAGCAATAATCACAAACACTTATATTTATCGTACAGTAAGGTCTGATAAGCCCACAAACACTCAAGAACAATGCAGTGCCCTCCAACTCCACATGTACAAAAAACAGTTTATAACAATGCAGTGCCCTAATTAATTGCTGTAAACTGTTCAAATGATTGGACTTGTTTTCAATCCAAATCATTCATTTGATTGCTTCATTAATGTAATCCAAACCATCTATAGAGTTAGTCTTGTGCTCAACAAATTAATTTTTGGGTGCCTCATGTACAAAAAATCGTTAGTGATTCAAATTGTTCGTGTGATAGGCATTGTTTTCAGTCACACAAAACTTTGATATGAGTGCACCTATTCACAATCGAGATTAAAGTCATTCCTATACTTGTCTGTTTTAAGTGATCTAAACCCCTTCATTTGATTGTTGTAAACTTAGGTCTTTGTTTACCAAGCCAATGAATGAAAGTTTTATACTCTTTGTTGGGTTGCAAAGGTGTAGATGACAGGATGGTACACTCATCAGGCAGGTCAAGCACAACCGAGATGTTCCACACATGTGTTGAAGTGTAAATATCTAAGATAGACAAAAAATTCCATATTCATTTGTTTGAGAGAGAGAGATCACATTACATAATCTAATTTTCCTTTTACCAATGCCATCTACTAAATATTTATATCACATGGTGATAAAATAGTACACCATTTTATTTAGATTATTAGATTATCATCAACTATATTTAAAGTAATTTTAACAATTAAAACAAAATTTTAATGATAAAATATCCTTAGATAAGTATATTAAAAAATAAGTGTTGGGTTGGACAAAAAGATCACTTTATGAGTCCACATTCTAACAGATCTAGTCATATAATAGTCCCTAGGTAAACCTAATAAATTCCTAGCTAACCCCATAAGAAAAGTCAAAGTTTATCAATCATGATGCGACCCTTACTTGCAGAGTTGTACACAAGCTGAATTAAGTCATGCTTGGCGCAGTTCAGCTCAACTTGGCCAGTAGGTTACTGCAGCTTGAACTTGGCTTGGCTCGATCCTTGTGCTTGATTGGCCAACTCAGCTCAATTTAGTTAGCAGCTTGGGCCAACTCGACCTTTCGAGCCGAGTTTGAGTTCAAGTCTAGGTTTTAGTATTTTTAATGTATATAATATATAATTTATTTAAATATATAAATATTTATATTTAGTGAACCCAATTCAAGTCAAATTGATTCAAACCGAGTCAAGTCGGCTGGACTCAAAAAATTTTCAAGCTAAAAACAAAGGTTAACTTGGATCAAACTAGTTGCGAGCCGAGCCAAGTGAAGCTTTTTCAAGTCAAATCGAACGAGTTTACCGAGCGAATTTGATTCGTGTACAACTCTACTTATCTAAAAACATATTAATTAATTCCGTAAAATATCAATATAGACGGAATTACATGCCAGGGATCCGCGAAAATTGAGAAACTGAAGCTCAAGCGGCCTGAAAGTCAGCCAGAATGCAAGATCACTGGGTTTCCATCATCTGTTTGGCTCGAAACTTTATACATGGCTCGAGGACCAAAAACTAACCGTACACGTCAAATTTCAGCCATTGGATCCTCGTGAAAGTGGCTGAACTAACAGATCAGTCCATAAAACCCTGATTTGGGGCCCACCCGCTGTCCAGATACGCTTTAACTTCGGCCCCCACGGCTCAAATGAAATGGGGAACAAGATGGATGGTGTGGATTTCTCATAATCATCATACAGTGTACATAGTACACTTTTTGCACTAAGAGTGCATGGCAACACAGGGACGTCTCTCTTCAAAAACAGAACTCTGTTTCTGTCATGAAACAGAGACTGCAGATGATCTCAGTGGGCCATCATCATGGTCCAAATGCTCAATCCGAGCCGTCCATCATGCAGAGGGGCTCGATTTAGCCAAACCCATGTTGACTTTATGCACTCATGCACGCACACGTGTTGGTTTCAATGGTCACAAATGGACTGCCCTACAACTATTGCAGCTGATTTCTTCCGTGGGTCACGCCGAATCTGATCCAAAACCGTCCCTTCCCAACCGAAATTTCGTGAAGAATATTATGGATGGCGTGGATTTCTCAAAACACCGAACGAAGTGGGCCCCACCAAGCATCAGCGCAGCTTCCGTGCGTGAAGTTACGCACGTCCAAGATTTTCGGAAGTTCCGGGAGGTGGTGACCCACCTATGATGATTAGATCAATGATCTGGACCGCTCAGTAGACTCCAACGACTCAGCTAATGAAGACCTAGGAGAGTGAATTTGAAGAGAGCTGCATGATCAGTTTTTCATCGTCCAAACGCAGTTCGAACGGCGGTCTAAAAAGCTAAGGAGGGCCACATAAAAACGGATGAAAAATGGTCATGTTCGACCGATTTTCCGTGTACAATCCAATGAACGGACCCGATCTCGCAAGAAACACCAAGAAATTGGCCCACCATCATACCAACGCAAGACCGTTTCACAGCCTCCGCACGCAGAGAAAACCGGCCGCTGTGGGCCATTATGTGATCAAATACAAGATCAGCTTGATTATCCAGACCGTCCAAAAGGTGGATAGGAGGGTTTTTACCCTTCTTATGCAGTTGGAATTCGCGGAATGGATGACCATTCATCTCGGTTTCAGTTCAAACGTAACTGTTTTGCGTTGTTGCTGTGTAAAATAGATACTCGTGTCCGACTCTGTTACAAAGGACGTGCGGAGCAAGGGGGAGATAGCGGAGGAGTTTTTTTTATATAAAGCTTGGTTGGGACGGAACTAAGGAGGGCAGCCGTGGAGCTTTGGACGGGCAGATGGAGGCAGCAGGAGGGCTCGTTTTGGAAGGCTTCAACGTGGGATGTTAGACAGGGAGCTAGGAAAGTAATTTTTTTTTCTTTTTTCTATTCTTTTCTTTCTATTGTATTTGTTTTGGATCCAGCCCAATCATGCTAGGCTGAACCTCTTAGCTAGGGCTAAGAGGTGAAGCTTGTATTGAGATGGGAGACTTTATTTAATTATTTCATTGTGAATTAAACTTGATTGTGGTTTAATTATTAAATGAATATTTTTCTTAGTCTTTAATGGTGTGATTGAAATTACAATGGGTTTGCAATGGCTTTGAATATTTCTTCCCCTTTTATGTTTATGAAGTTATGAAGCCTTGTTGTTCATCATTGTTCCATGGGCATGGTAGGATGTAACGCCCTGATTCCTAACCTTCATGCATTGTTGATTGGTTGGTAATTAGTGTAATTCTGTTGTTTGCTTTATCTCCTGGGTATGGTTTGGTGATGGAATCCATTCTAATTCATATACCTTTCATCTCTTGAAAACTAAATCAGGTAAGTTTAGTTCAATTTTCATAATTCTTGAAGCGGGCATATGATCTCTCTGATCTCTACAAGTGGATCCTCTGAATCCCTAGTTTCCTTCCTCTGAATTCCTTAAAGTTTTAGATAATTATTCCACAATTATTTCTTAAATTCTATTTGGTTTAGATCACATCTTAGTCTAGTTCTAGTTCTACTTGGTTTCAGATAACGTGCAAGTATCTTATCTAGTCAAGTCGAGCTCAGTCTAGCTTGGAGTAGACTCGAAAAATTTTCAAGCTAAAAACAAAGGTCTACTCGGATCAAACTGGTTGTGAGCCGAGCTGAGTCGAGCTTTTTTGAGTTGAAACGAGTGAGTTTACCGAGCGAATTTGATTAGTGTGCAACTCTACTTATCTGAAAACATATTAATTAATTCCGTGAAATATCAATATAGAATCATCATGATCATCTAGTCCAAGGCAATTAACCCACAAGAGTTTTTCAATATGATCGAAAGGGTTACCTAGAAAGGCTAGCGTTAGATATGACTAATTCCCTATTCCAACCATCTCCACTATACACGCAACAATTATCTACGGTGAGCAGAACTGCTGATCTAGTGGCCCACATGCCCTGATTTCTTGACATGACGAGACAGTAATGTTTATTGTACAGCAAGGTTTGATAAGACCATGCACAAACACTTAAATATCAAACAATAACCACTTGCTCTAAAAGTTTGAGCCTTTAGATATTAAGGGACTTTAACAATATAGCATGGAAGCATATTTGATGCTCTCAATATTCGAAAACAGGACCTTCCGTTGTGATACCATGTCAAACAACAACTCTAAAAGCTCGAGACGTTAGAGGATGGTGTATCAATGTACACCGAGGGACTGTAAAACTGAACACGATGCAGTGCACTCCAGCATCACACGTGTGGGACATCCAACGTGTAGATGACAGGATGGTCCACTCATCAGGCAGATCATGCATGACCCAGATGTTCCACACGGCGTTGAAGTAACAATCTCAAGATTATAATTAAACAAAAATTCCATATTTCTCTTGAAAAATAATGAAAAAAAAAAAAGGAAGAAGAACAAAACACATTACACAATCCATGCTTCTAAGCTGACATATCACAGCCAACAATAAAAATAAAAAAAAGTCTACCTTATTCATGCTTCACCCCACGAATTCTACGCATCAGATGAATAAACAACGATAGGACTTCTCACTCGACGCACACCATCATTCCACACCAAAGAACCCGACACCATGCTTTTAGATATCTTCCCTTCAACCTTCACCACAAAAGATTGCGACTCCCCAATGCTCTTGAATGTTAAGACACTGGGCGTGACACTTAGGGTCACTCCTGGTGGGCCCCACACGTTCCCATTGTAGACCGAATTTTCCGACCCTACATTTGTAACGGTCCTATTGAAGGAACCCACGAAGGATATCCCCAACGGAACAGTGAGAGCGATGGATGGATAGTTAAGGTCCCAAACAGTCCCATTTGCAGTGTTAGTACAAGTGCTATTGTCGCCAGTCACGAGCCTTAGCATATTTGTAGTGTAACCTTGCTTACATAGCATTTCAATGTAATCACGCGCACCGGCATCGTAGACCAAGCCAGGATTTATAGCTAGAACTGGGTTTATGTGACCGGCACCATATGCGAATTCCGCATCTGTGTTCGTGGCAGCGGTCATGGGGTAGGCTGCAAAAAGAGAATTAATGACCATATGAATGGATGTTGGTTAGTCACATATTACTTGAACATTAGTTAATCGGAGAAGGGTTTGTCGATTGTCATCGGTTAGGTATTAATTAGAGTTCCTGGATCCGGGTCCAGGTTGGGTTTGGCCGGATATGGGTCTTGTCTTTTTGGGACCCAGATCTGGATTCAATCAGTCCCATTGAGTCTTTCGGCCTTGGTTTCAAATCGGGTCTGGGTCAGATGTACGTCAAATAAGCGAACTTGGTCAGGTTGCTTAGCAAACCACGTTCTAAACATGACCTGACCTCACCTGACCCAAATCGGACTAGACCCATTTTCTAACAGGCTTAAAATGTCTAGCCCAAACCTTATTTTTCTTAACCATCCACAGGTAATCTCAAATGTTCTGCCTGTGTGATTTTCAGGGTACCCGACGCTACAAAGGCCTAGTCATGAACCTTAACTTCCTCACAATTCATGATTTTACATTTTATATCATATATGTTACTACACACACACACACACACACACACACACACACACACATATATATATATTTCCTATGAGGTTGAGTTGTGTGGACACCACCGTGATGTGTGCTGAACATCAACACCGTGCTTTTGATGGGCCCCCTTTAGGTTATGGGATATCCCAAAAATAAAAATAATCCGTATCCAGAACTCAGGTGGGCCATACCATCTAAAAACATGTGAAGACACACCTAAAACATATAAAAATACTTGATGGGGCCCACTTGAGTTTTGGATGCAGCTGAAACTTGGTTTGACCCCTCATCCAAGTGGGACACACACAATGGATGGGCTGGATTTGTGAACCACATCTCGGTGGGCCCAATAAATGATTATGAATGTTTTAATGGGAGGGTAACCCGCTCAACTGTTGTATGTTGTGTGCCCCACCCAAGTCATGGATTGACTTGATTTTTAAGCCCATGTCAATGGTGCATCTAACTGATGGTGTTGATTTTTAACACACATCATGGTGGGGCCTCCACAACTCGACCTCATGGGAAGTTTGTATGAGGTCAACCTCTTATTATCATTTCCCATATATATATATGTGTGTGTGTTTTAAGTTTAGGTTGGGTCTAGTTGCCTGAGGCCTTACCCTTATCCATGTACAGAATCAGGTCGTTGATTTTCAGCGCAAGTTCAACCCAACCTGACTTAAAGTTAGGGTTGGCTGGTCGGGTTTAGGTTCCTAAATCTCACAAAATAGGTACTTTTGTATTACCTGTCGTCATTAGGGCGGACTTAATAGCTGCAGGAGACCATGTTGGATGAAATGATTTGATGTAAGCAGCGGCCCCGGTTGCATGGGGACACGACATGGATGTCCCTGAGATTATGTTGTATGATACACTTCTTGGGTCACCACCATATACTGACATTGAAGCAATTGGCGACCATGCCGCTAATATTTCAACTCCTGGGGCTGTTAAATCAGGCTGCACCACATAATTAAGAGATTTTAATCATGATCAGCTAAGGAATGGGGCTTTTAATGGGTTGGGCTTCAGCCAGTCCAAGGTCAGGCCCAATCCATCCCATTTACTTATGGGATTTGGATTAGTCACAGGCTAATAAGCCCATTGTAGCCCATTAACTGCCTAATAAGAAAATGGGAGAAAAAGGGATAATGGAATTAACTACCTTGAGAATGTCACTCGTTATAGGATTTGGCCCTCGCGAAGAGAAGGAAACTACAACAGGAGCGATTTGATTTTTAACAGCAGTACTCTTAAGTATGTTTGCAGTTGAATTCCTGTTGATAGCAAGAACGTTAATAAAATAAATATTAATATGATTTCAACAGCCCGATTTATCCCTAAATCAAGCTCGAGCCAAACTTATTTATTTATCAAGCGGGAATGACTGGTGCAGCCACGACCAACACTAAATCGCTAGCAGCCCAGACAAATTGCCAAGCTATTTAGATTGCGAGTTACATCAATAATGCATTGTAAAAGTATAATGGTTACAAAATAGAGTACCCATCTCCTAAAAATAGATAGTTTGACCGACAATTTTGCTATTTAGTTTACCGTGATAAAATCATAATGACTACACTTTTATATTACTTAAATGTCAAATCATAAATTAAATTTAAAAAAAAAACAAGTAAGAGGACTCATTTGAGAGGTTGTAAATGAAAGTAAATGGGAGATGGAATTGGAGGCAATTGAATTTGAAGTAAATGACTTAGCGAATTGTGTCCAGATGGGAGTAAATGAAACGTATTTAAAATCTAAATATTCTGCTTGAGAATAAATGGGAGGAATTGGAATGCATTGGAATTTTTCAATATATTTAGGATTCCAAATTACTTTTAACATCTCAAATAAGTGTGTGTGTGTGTGTGTGTGTGTGTGTGTGTGTGTGTGTGATATTTAATAAAATTATTGTAATAACCCATTGAAATATATACTTTAGCTAAAAATGAGAAAATTCCGAATCTTGGATGGGCCACAAACACAAGAATTACAAAACAAGCAACTTGCCAATGTATTTTAATCATCCATTTGGATGGCCAACCTTTGAACGGTTTGGATCATTCTATTGAAGTAATTTTGGTAATGTTGTCAATAATTAAATTGCGCTTTAGAGTATCATCAGCATGTGACGTGTATGTTAAACATGTGCATAGCAGCACCTTCGTTTAGTTGTGCAACTCTTCAAGGGAGGTCAGAAAGACATTTCACCCCCATTTACTTTCAAATTCCCTTTGAGAGAAGATTTCATTTGTAGGCTTATTTACTCCAATTTTATTTCATTTTCATACATTTATTCTTATCCAAACGCAGCTTAAATACTATTTACCTCTATTTAAACCCTCTCTCCTAGGAGATGATGTATATTTTATTTTTATTTATTTATTTTTTTACCCATGCACACACACCCCCACACACTCACGCCCTAGTGGAATTTCACCACCTATGGGTACTCGAACCCTTGCCAGGGTGTTGAAACTCCCGAGAGTACTCTACCACCCAAGCAAGAATAAGGACCCAGTTGATGATGTATATGTTTTGATCAGAGATTTTCAATATTATGCAATGTAAAATTGTAATGATTTTGAGTTACAATACTTGCCTATGAATGCATATTTGCATTTGACTACTGAATTACATACCTAAACAATCGTACCATAAAATTATAATGATTGCACTTCTAAATGTAATTCACAATCCAAATCAACCTAAAGGAATCATATAACATACTTGTAATCATAAATTTGAATTTTTAGGAGACGAATTTAAAACCCACGTTAAGATTCCGGTCTACCATCTTAGAATGAGCCGAGATTTGCACCCATCCATCATGTGTCCCTTGATGGGACCCGCACAGCCCCATGGTCTGATTATTTGAACAGTCCATCTGGTGGTGTATGGTCCACAGTGCAAAAACCTAGCCAACTGAGTACCTTGATTTAGAAAATTTTCCAATTGAATATGCCTATTTTGTACTAACCATTGGTTTAGAAAACCATCATGTGGACTACATGAGTCATGAATCAGTATAATTTTTGTATCATCCTCAATCCACTGTCAATACAACCAGATGGATGGTTCAGATCATCTGATCATGCAAACCCAACCACACACTCGGAATAAATTGAATGGACTTAATCTAAATTACCTGTGAATTCAGATTAATGTGGGGCTATTAGTCTCTATTCCTTACCTTGTTGTGTTTATGTATTGGAAAACTTCTGAACCCGATTTCACCGATAGAACTGTCAGCGGCAATGGAAAAACAAAGGCATCATCAGAGTTTAAATCATCTTGCATTATGGCACCCATGGCATCGGCAAGCAGCGGCCCCACTCCCGCGTGCAATCCATCACATAGAACGATCTTCCCTTTCACCAATCCACCGTCCAGCGTGCCGGCACCACAAAACCTAGATTTCGTTGATGGCCACCAAAATTTTCAATACAAACCTACTTTATTATGTTTGCAGTGTCATAATAATAATAATACAAGCTTCCAAAAGACCCTTAACAATAGATTTTTTTTTTTTTAATCATGTGATTGGTATAACAACAAAAGTAGAAAAGAGTATTCTCTACTCGAGAAATCATAAAATATAAGAAGTCCAAAAAAAAAAAGAGAGAGAGAGAGAGAAGATCAAAAACTCATTTTTCTAGATTTTTTCAAAAACGTTAGTAAACCATTTCAAAAATTGTTAAATGTAGATTTTCACTATTATGAGAGAGCTCTGGTTATTTTAATATTTTCAAGAAAAGCTATACTCCAAACCAAACAATGGAATTACTATTCAACACTATACTTTTGCATTTCATGAAATTCCATGGGTGGGCTTTCCATGCCTGATTTTGGATTCTAAACAAGTTGATAGTGACATGAAAACATATGTTATTGTATATGGGTGATGTGATAAGTGTTAGATTTGTACAAGATTGGACCACAGTAAAATGGTCATGCCCAAAAATCAAGCTGATCAAACAGTTCTAATTTCTTGGTGTCGAGAAACAATATCAACTAACTATTTCTAGGCCTTTTTGGGATCAAGCAATAATTACAACTATCTGATCAGCCTCCTTTTGAAATCATGACGACAGTCGACGTTGGTGGGATCTGCCAAATGAGTGTTTTTTTTCGGACATCTATGAGAGCATTTTTACCTTGATTCAGAGCCATCATAGCCCGCGGAAGTGTTTGGGACATTTCCGGCATATACCAAAGGATACAACTGGTCACCAAGATTGAAAGTATTGATAGATGGTCCCTGACATGGAAATTAAACTTTTAGTCAGACACTCAAACATATAGGAAAAACTTAAGACTTTGACTATCATTTTCAAAATTTATGAGAAGGCCATTGAAACGTGGATATCGCCGGCTACCTCCGCAATAGGAAATTTCTATAAACTTGATGTAGCCAATGAAAAATCTTTATATGCGCTTATTAGATGTGAGGCCCTTTGATTAAAAAATAAAAATTCCCTTAAGTGAATATACTTTTTTCCTTTTCTCGGTGACACTATGCATAAGAGACGCACATTATGCTTTTTCATTGTGCATTTTAAGATTAGGGCTGTTAATGAATAAATAGATCTATGTGTCTATGATGGACTTGACCTGATTTAACAAGCCAGGGTCTGATATTTTGGACCCATTTTGGGGTTTGGGTCTCTTCTTTTTGGAAACTTGATTAGAAATCAGGTCTCTAGCCGAGTTGGCCAAGCCCAGTCTAGATTTACTTACTTTTAACAGTATTATTATTATTATTATTATTATTATTATATATTTCTAGCAATCCAACGATATTTGGTGAGCCATACACCTGGAACCAGCCTCCTTACGTACCATGTGGTCCATGTTAATGCTCTTAGACCTTAATCAAACTCCAAACATAGATCCAAAGATCCGATTGATCAATGGACCCCAACCCAATCAAAGTGGGATTTGGGTCATCAAGAACAAGAATATCAGACCCAAATGTACTTAGACCCGTCCGAACCTGATTAGCCCAAGACCTCACTCAAACATGGGAATGAGAGCAGTCACTCACCTCATAAGTCTTATTATTACCCAATACTAATCTGGTCAGAAACTGTCTGTCAATGCTACTAGCTGCAACTGTTAGTGTCCATGGCGAATAATTCGAGACCGTTGATGGTCCGGGACCTGAATTACCAGCTGAATTCGACGTAAGGATCCCTCTCTCCATGGCATGGAACGCCCCAATCGCAATGGAGTCCTGAAAATAATCCACAGGTCCAAAACCACCCACAGAAATAGATATGATATCGACACCATCAGCAATTGCATCATCGAAGGCTGCCAGGATGTCGGCGTCAGCACAGCCGTCGGACCAACAGACCTTGTAAGCTGCAATCCGGGCCGATGGCACTGCACCTCGAGCTGTCCCCTCGCCCAACCCAAGTAGACTTGCACCACTAACTAGGCGACCGGTAGCGGTTGATGCAGTGTGGGTCCCATGCCCCTCCGAATCTCGTGGAGAGTTGATCTCTCCTTCAGGCAACTTCCCGTCAGTATGGTAGAATCGGGCTCCGATGAGCTTGCTGCATTTTTAAAAGCCCAATATGATAAGGGTATTTTTTATATTTTAAAATGATCATGAGCATATGAGATTTTGCTGATGGGCTACTTTGGAGAAGAACTATGCATGGAGATATTTATGTTCGTTCCAAACCATCTAATAACGGCCACTAGGATTAGAGCTGGGCATCGAGTCTAGTCGAACCGAGTTAGGGCTTAACCAACTTGATCCAGTTTTAAAATAGGCCTAACCCGAACTCGACTTGACTCGGTACTGAGTCCAGCATGCCTGAACAGATCCAAGTCTGGGTCTAGCCTGGACTAATCCGGACTAAGTCCGACCCGGTCAAAATTACCGAGTCGGTTCGAGTTGGCACCAATTCGGATCGAGAGATGAGGGAGGAAAGGAGTGGAGAGGAGAGTGTGAGAGAGGAGGGTGGCGATGGTGGTGGGTGGTTGCTGGGCTTGAAAGAGGAAGAGGATGCGGGAGGGAGAGAGTTTGGGATCGGGGTCGGGTGCAGTGTATAGGGTTAGAGATACTTAAAAATTAGAATTTTTTATAATATATATACCCAAATCCAAGTCGAATCGGTTTCAAATCGACTGGAGTCTAACCGGATCGAGTTTCGGGTTGAGTTACTAGGTAACTCGAACTCGACTCGATTTGAGTTTGGATTGGGCGAAGCCTACTAGGTTCAGACCGACTCACCCATTCGATTCAGGTCAAGTCGGACGAGACGAGTTGTCCCGTGACCAGCTCTAGCTCGGATCATGTAATTATCATACTAATCAAATGATCCTAACCATTTTATAATGGACACTGTGTTTAGTATCATTTATTGATTGGATGGTAAGGATGTATCAGTTGGTATAGTTTTTCTGCATGGCCTAGAATGCAGGCGATGGTCCACCAAGTGATTCCATCAATCACGGGCCATGAGCTTGATTGCGAGTACCAATCAAACGATGTACGGTGGATGATTGGGCACCAAACAACGGATGTTCGAATGAGAAATTAACATGTTGGGACGAACAAAGTGTACATATGGGCCCACCTTTTGATGATCCAAAGCGTTCATATAGTGGGCCATGCTGTGGATGGGAGATAGACTTAGAAATCTCTTCCTGTGATGGCAATGGATAATCTCATAGAGGAGATTCTGGAGTATGGCCCATCTCATGATCAGAGGCTTACCAGATGAACGGCTTAAATTACTGAAAGATGCTTAAATAATTGAGCGATTTACTTGTTGCAAGTGAAGTTTGCAGGGGATTGGCAGATGCCCTTCCATTTGCTCGGCGGTGGACCGAAGCCATCGTCCTTGAAGCTGTCAGATTCCGGCCATACGCCGGTGTCGATCATGCCGACGATGACATCACTCTCAAAGGCTGACCTACTCACTTTCTGCGAGAAGCCCATGAAATCCCATGATCTTGTGGTGTGAAGCTGCTTGGTTTTGCTAGGGAACACAGATACTACACCTTCCATGCCTGATAATTCCAGATTTACAATTATTATATATGCCTAAAAGAAAAGATATATCATAAGATTCCACACCATTGATTGGTGGGCCACAAGATCGGGATGTGCTATCTCCTAATATCTCCCCTAATCAGATGATCCTAAGCATCAGATTGTCAGGATTATCTTATGGGGGAGATTGTTGGTGAATCTCCAAGAGGCCCACCAAATGAACGACTCGGATAGCCGGAAGGTGGGCCCCACCTTTACAGTTTTGTGGGAAGAACAGAAGCTCAATTCAGCATTGCATATTTTTGTGAAAAGAGAAATGTGTACGTCTATTCTCGAATTACACACTAATGAAATGCAATCATCGGACATCCATTCTCGCACAGAGATGATCGAAGGGGAACGGATGGGGGATGATTTACCAGCAATCTTCTGCATTTCATCCTGGGAGAGCTTTGCTGCGAAGCCATTGAAGCTCTTCTTGTAGCTGTAAACTAGAGATTCTGATGCAGCACTGTTACATCCACACAAATAGAAATTAGTGTTTGTTTAGGAGAGGAATTAAGAAAAACTTCATTACACAGGTGGGCCACACCACCTACCTAAGGTAGGGGTTTGCTTATGTGTAATTACAGTATTCCTAGTATCGGTATCATTACATGTATCAATATCACCTATGTTATTGCCTATACCCGCAAACATATCATTGATTGAGGGTAACCAAGGGAAAAGAAATCGAGATAATGAAACTTCTCAATAAAACTTCAAAAGATGCTAAAATACATATATTTGCATATTTACGAATTAAATAATTATAATAAAAAAAATACATACATGATAAGGTTTTTTTTTTTACTAAGGTTTTAAATGTAACCCTAATTTGGGAAAATATACATATGTGCATATTTAATAATTAAATAATGACGGAAAAGACGTATTTATATATTTAGGAATCAAATAAAAAATTACTCTTTAGTGTAGCCTAAAAGCAAGCATAGTTTATTTAAAAACACCTTAAAAAAAAAAACATGTAAAAAATGGTGGGTCCATCCATTCAACCATCCATCCATGCATGCACATACATACATATAAAAATACATGCATGTGTTACACACACATCCGTCCATTCATTCATCCAACAATCTATCCATCCACACATATACATAAAAAAATCATACAACCATACCGCCATTAAAAAAATTGAAATTGATTTTTTTAATAAATATTTTTTTGTAATATTGATGCAATGATGTTACATTAGTGATATTATTAAAATATCACCAATGTACTAACGAGACAAGTGACACATGAAATTTACATAATCGAAAATATTGGTGATACAATAATGATATCTATACACCGGTGATACTATATATTATTGTGTTATCGTTATTGCCAATATGGAGATACAAAATGCTATTAGCACTATCGATATTGTCAAGATGGAGATAGGAATAATATTAGGAATATTAGATATTATATGTTAAAGTTCTTTCATATACATTCCCATCTTCTAACAAATCAAGCTTTTAGAGCTAGTGGTGATTTGGCATCTGGCCCATTTAAAATGAGGCCTTTTTTTTATTACTCACACATTCAAACCCCCACACACCTCTCACTCACACCACAATGGGATTTTACCATGATAGGTACTTGAACCCATGACCTTGTGTTAAAACTCCTGACTGTGCACCGAGTGATGAGTAAGGACCCTGCCAATGAGCATAAAAGTTATGCCAGCCCAGCCCATCGACGGGCCTGGTTAAAAATTGGGCCATCCACATCCCTTAAAGGACATGGGCCCCACTCACCAGCATCATCCGAAAATAATCAGACAGTGGCTACTGTGTACTAGATAGTTTATATACACTGGATGTCTGATGTACATGCTATGTACCGGATCATTCATGTGATAGCTAGATACTGTGTTGAAAGCATTAGGAAGGAGACGTTGAAATAACCTGCCAAGGACTTGTTCGAGCATGCCATTGTGGACTGATTCTGCAGATAAATCATCCGGTGAACGCTCCCCCATATACACTATGTACACCTGCAAGTACAAATGAAGGTAGTTTGCGTCACCCTACCTTGAGCGTTACATTTTCCTAGACTTCCCCTCGTGGATGGACCATGGTTTGGTAATCCAGTCCGTTGATATGATGGGTCCCACACTGGATGGACATGGGTAAGAAAACTGCCCGATGGGGCAGGCGTAAACCTTCCATTTGGTGGCCTGGAAATGGATGGTTAAGAAAATAGGCAACGACAACCATCCACATTCAATAGCTAAGTGATCAACGATTGGATGGCCAGGATATTTCGATCTAGGAACTTTTGTGGCATGGTCCATCCACGCTAGGGCCAATGAGATTAATGAGTTGGATCACTGAAATATTTGATCCATGCTTTAAAAAAATACAGCCCGTTGTATCTTACTTCACCACATGACTTCGTTTCACACGAAAATGTGTCAAGTGTGTAGCTCATCTGAGCCGTACAAAAGGTGAGAACCACCACGAAGATCACCTGGTGAAAACATCAGGCTGGTCCACTCATCCAATGGACCACCTTGCATGAAAACAACAGACGGTTTAAATGAAACATGCCAAGGTCTGAGTCAACATACTCGTACGGCCCATCTGATGCGTACGCAATTTGTGTGGGGTGATCTTTGTGGTGGGGACCATGTTTTGCACGGCTTGGATGTCCCACACACTGGCACGTATGACACGAATATAGGTGATCTGTAGACAAACATAAACCAGGATAGAGGTTTGCCTTTCTATCCAACTCCGCAGCACCACAGGAAAAGATGAGCGTGGCCATGAAGAGACTTATGAGGAGCCATGAAGGAGAAGTGGACTGTTTGGCCATAATTGCAATAAATTCAAATTACGATTTGTTGGTTTCATTAGCCATATGGATGTGTCTGTGATTTATAGTGAAAGCAGCAGGCCATTCGATTATCAAATTCCCTCTTCGTTATCACCGCTTCCACAATGTAACTCTCCAAAGCCGCCGGCCTATATATTTAACACATGGCACACGTGCGTGAGATCCAGGCCGTTCATCACGTAGGGGTCTCTCAAAATATGTGCTAACCCGTGAGTCAAGAAGGTCTGGTCATCAAGTGGTCCATGGGAATTCATTGAATAGCATTCCAGATGGATGATCCCAACCATATGGATGGTGGCCTGTGAATGGAAGGTTGGGATGGAACGTATACAACAGAAGAACTGAAGGATCGGATCCTCCATTTGGTGGGACTTCAAATTAATGGCCATATGCAGGAAGGACCCACCAGTGGGGCAGCCCAGAAATACTGTTGAAATTTTGGTTAGGAAAAAATCAAAATTTTAGAATTTTCGTTTTGATGTCAAAACGATATTGAAATTTTTTAATGAAAAAGTGCAGCTTTTCTTTTGTGGCATGCCGAAAATGAGAACAAGTATAGAGGTTTATATATAGAGGTGTGTGTAATATTCTTACTTGGAGTCTTGGAGGTTGAGATACTCAGGTTACGTTACGCACTGGAACACATGGGCATGGTTGCTCCCTCGTGACTTTACAGGGACAAATTTTACGATCCAACGATCTGAAATTATCTGAAATAGCCTAAATTAATAATCAACAGTTAGAAACATTTTTTAAATATTTTGAACTATTGATGGACACGTAGCAATGGTCCACTCCCTTGGTGCCTATATAAACTACATCATTCTCATCTAAAATTTATCATCTCCAGCAGATCTCAATAATTAATAAGGGGGTGAATCATGCTTTGGGATAGTGTAATTTATACGTGATTCAGTATGGTGAAGCAAAAGAAATGTTTTTACAATTTTACTTTAATTTTTTTTCCATGTTTCCAACATATTTCACAAACAAATACTTCTGTCACGACACATATTAGCTCTTGGGCAACAAGCGAAACATCCTAGCCCAACACTACCATTCATAAATTGATCACTCAAGTATCTGATTTTGATGTGATTGCCAACCTGGAAGCTTCTGTGGACATATCTCCACAATTTGGATGGTCTTGATCCAATGCCTCCTGTCATGTGTCATTTATTGGGTGATGGGTGATCACTTATAGATAAGTGTTTTGGACAGGGGTGAGCAATTCCCAATCACATACCATTAGGGTGGAAAGTTGGGCGGATTGGGTCAGGTTGGTGCTCAACCCAACCCAACCTCAGGTTGGGAATTCTCAAGTCAAGCCTAACCCAAGCGGGCTCGGTTAGGTTGGTCAGGTTGATACATGCTAATATTTTTGTTACTAAAATAGCCTGTTATATTTTCAATAAACATCTTATTTTTTGTACCTATGATTTTATTAATTATATATGTAGTTATTTATAGTAAAGAACTACTTTTTTTCTAAACCAACAAGCTAAAAGACAAGACAACTAATTTAAAAGTTGTGTTGTGTAGCACCCAATATATTTGGGAGAGAGAAATTTGGCATATCTTGTTAGCTTGAGTCATATGAAATGATGTGGACCATTGAAACCCGATGGCATTGGAATTTTATGTGCCTTCAATACAGACCATCGGCACTCAATTATAATTTATAAGTAACTTATATATCGATCGGGTTTGGGTTAAGTTGGGGCAACCCGAGACCTCAACCCAAGCCTAACCCAAGTTTTATTGGGTTGGTATTTATATAGCCCAGGCCCAAGACCAAACCCGATACATCCTGCCCAAGCCAACTCCAATGTTGGGTCGGTCAGGTTAAAGATTACGAGGATTGCATACCAACAGAGCACCCACAATGATATATTGTTTCATCAATGCCATCCATTCATTTTGGATCATTATTTGAGTGATCCCAAAAATGAGGCAAATCCAAATGTCAAGTGGATCACACCTACAGAGAAACTCTGGTGATTGAATGTCTGCCATTAAAAAGTTCTTGAGCCCACTGTAATACTTATTAATTGCCATCCAAACTAATGATTAGGTCACAAAGAAGTAGATAGAGAAGCCACAAATATCAGATGCTGTCTGCTTTATTTTTGGGCTCATGCCTTAAAAGCCATAAATAAACATTATAATTACTGTCCGAAGTTTTTAATGATATACTTTTAAATCACCTCTGTTGTTTCCTACAGTATGGTCCACCTGAGATATATGGCTCTGTTTCATTTTTAGATTTATAATCTAAAATAATCTGACAGAAGGAATGGATGGCGTAGATGTAAAATACATACATCAAAATATGCCCCTTGGCAAGAGCCCGCGCCTAATCGGCTCCCCTACAAAGTGAACCTATGTTCATCAGTAAAAATTAAAAGTCAAAACCATTGGTTAAAAGTCAAAAGTCAGAATCAAAAGTCAAATCATTGGTTAAAAGAGTCGACGACTCCAAGTCAGACGGCATTTTAACCCAAAGCCGAGCGGCCGTGGGCCCTCCCTAGTATATTTATTCTGTATCTATCGGTTCCATTTGTTTTGACAGATGATTTATGGATATAAGTCAAAAAATAAGTAGATACAACTCTTATGTGGACCATACCATAGAAAATAGATCCCATTAATGAACAACGAAAGTTTTGTATCAAACTAGACATTATGAGGTTTTTAATGGTAAAGGGTTCAATCGCCTTTCTTTCCTACATATAATATGGTCCACCTAAGATTTGGATCTTTTTAAATTTTTGGCTCATGCTTTAAAAAGATATGGAAAAATGGATGGTCGGCATAGATATATAATACAGACATTAAGATGGGCTGTATGGAAAGGCACTAGGTGAGGCAGGGGCCAACCAAAGAACTTCATGGAACTACCTCCTTAAACATTATAATTATCATTTCACTGCCTTCCTCACCTACTCCATGGTGCCAAGTGGCTCAGGTGGACCCCAGCATGATGTTTATGTAAAATACATCTCAGCCACCAAGTGTGAACCCCATGGGCCCAAAAATCAGCTCCCACCTGTGACTCAGATAGACTACGTGGCTGGAAAAGAGTAAATACAGCAATGCTCACCTTCTAAACAACTTTTATTAATGTGGCTCAGGTGAATCATGGATGGGTTTGCCTTTTCGGATATAGTCTTAAATTTTTGTGTGGAATCCAATGATTGGAGTGGATTTTATATTTTTTTATTATGGTGGGCTCTATAAAATTCAAGTGTGGAGATCTCTCCCAAATGCTTCCTTTTGTACAGTGCTCAGGCTCACTGGTCATATCTAATGGACATAGTGAATCTTACATGAATATCACAGTGGACCCGACATAATCAAGATCAGCCTGTCATGCGATTCGGTTTTTTGCTAAATAATATCTCCCTAAAGTCGAAGAGGGACATTGGGACTTGATTATTTGCAAAGCCCACCAGTATGAGAAATCTACTCTGACACTTAGATACATAATTCCAATTTACAACTAGAGCCCAAAAATTAAGCTGACTTGTGATTTAGGTGGTCCGCGACAAAGATAACAGTTGGGAGATGCCCCCAACTTCGACTTTTAGAAGTCTCCATGATGATTATATGAAATTTACTCTTACTATTAGATTTCACAACAAAATTTTGCCATAGGGCCTAAAAATTAGGACCATGTAAATCAGGTGGGCCATGCCAAGGGAAACAGCCTGGACCCTGTACACTGTTAACATAAGGTAACACAGCTGGTGGTAGAGATGAATTTTACACAAATATCACAATGGAGCCCACCCAAGCAGCGGACCTGTTCGCTTGCGTGCCCACTCAAGCGGTAGTTAATAAAGAAATGTAAAGGCATTTCAATGTAGTCATGCTCGCATTACCGTTACGGAATACCTTTGGATCCAAATTCTTTTCTCCAATCTAACAGCACCCTGTAAATACTAGTTGGTATGGGACGTATGGCACATACAAGGTGCGTCAAGGAAGGAGAGATTTTAATAGATTTCAATGAAAAGGGTGCAGGCTATATGCAAAAAAGGAGGGAAAGGTGATGCAGCGGGCTACTTGCATCAAGAATTTGAAATGGCAAAAGTGACCCCATTTGAAGACATTTTAAATGACATGAATACCATTCTCTATACTCCAAATCCCTTCCCATGTCCTTTCTAAACCCAAAAGTTACCACCCTCTGAAGACTAATTGTGGGGAAAATTGTCCATAGCTACTTGCATTATATATGGTAGAGATAAAGCCAGGTTTGAAGCGACAAGATCACAAGAGCTTTCTCACAGGTTACACACCAACTGCAGTTAACCACAAGATGGCAATGTAAAAAGCACTATCCTGGAAGGTCAAGCAAACCTCGACCAGATAGAATGAGAAATCACTAGAAACAAAAGGACCGTGAAACAAGAGAAGTCTAGCCATTGATTTCGCAAAGCTAGAACATGTTACATTCATAGAAATATGCAGTCAGTTGTCTACATTAGTCCCCTTTATTGTACGATGTCTATGAGTAACCACATCAAAGAAGGCCAAACTGATACAATTGTGGCATAGCAGAGAGAGCAGACAAGTCAAATCAAAACCAAATGTCATGGTGTTGTGCTTGAGCTTTTCATCATTTGGCATCCCTAACAAAACATATAACATAATTAAGATGCTATTGCTAAATACAGCAGATTAATATAGCATCCATCAAGTTAAAGGCAAATAGCTTACGGTGCTTAGCAAGATGCTGCCCACGAAGCACTAAGAACTGGTACGTCTCTCAAGTGTGAAGGTAATTGGCAGCCATCATCAACTCTAAAGTCATTTCAGGTTCAATGTGGAACTCAGTCTCTTTGCCACTGCAATGAGGAACAACCAATATGAAATTCCAGCCATGAAAATGTAAACCCAGAAAACATGTCTATTGAATGAGATTGGTTGGTGAAAAGTAAACATTTTTCAAAATCCACTACCCAGTCATTTTATTTTACATTTATTTACAAGTTTGATTTGATGTCAGAAATCCATGATATTCGAACTGAAATTTGCAACATTAGGATTACATCGCTCCGCCAAATGTATTGTCCCTGATAGGATCCTCTGGTAGTGTTTCAACAGAAAATTCACATTGTAGATTCATGCTTTGTGTCATGCTGAGGGCAATGATGCAGGCCTGGTTGGGCAAAGTAAATACACTGCAGCCATGTAAATTCATTTTTGGCAGGACAGGCAAAATGAATGTTGCTAAACTCATTAAATACCGTATGTTCTCCAAATTGGGCAATTTGGACAGAACCACATGTCACCAAATATCCTTTTACGGTATGGTCCGAATTGGGCAAATCGAAATGCTTCCCTCAAATTTACCAAAATTAACTTGTTGGTAAGCAACTCCCAATATGCCTTTTTTTAAATAAATAAATAAATAAAAGAGGCCAATATGCCAAATTTTACTTGTTGGTTTAAGGCTTGCACAACTTAAATACACAGGGGGGGTGAATGATTGGACTCAAGATTTGAACACAAGTGGTGTGATGATATTTAACCAAATTTAGTTGGATTTTTTTTTTTTTTGAAAGGTGGTGAATTTTATTAGAAATGAAACCCAAAGGGCAACCAAAGAATATAACAACCAGCCAACAGCAAAGACAGAGAATATAACAACCAGCCAGCAGCAAACGGCCCGGCAAAAATACAGCAAGATCAAAAGCTCAACCCCAAGGAAAGACCCTAATAATACTAACAAACCCCATGGCTAAGTGCCTCACTCCAAAATGTCCACTTTTGGCTTCCTAAAGACCTTCAAAGCCGACCCACTTTGGTTCTGAAAGTGCCAGTTATTCTGTTCTCCCCACAAAGCCCACAGCCCAGCCATCAAGGCTAGTCTCCACTCCCCCTTCTTCCCAGGAACGCCCCTATGCCAAGCAAGCAAGAGGACCTCTACATTATCCGGTGTCACCCATGCCACATTAAAGAATCCATCCCACACTGGTTTGGCAAATGGGCGACCAACGCGGCTTGAAGACAAAGGGACTACAATCCTTAGTGATAATCATCGACCTTTTCCAGAGGTCATCTATGGTAAGCACCCTATTCCTTCTGACCAACCACACAAAGGTCACTACCTTACGCAGACAACTGTATCACCAAGCAAAAAAGCGATGTGGTGACCACAGATAACACCCGGAGATTAAGAAAACAACCTATAGAAGAAGCACATTGAAAATCTTCCGTACTTCTACTTCACATCATCACGTCCCTCTCGCCCCACCATGGGGCAAATGTGATGAAGCCGGGCCAGAAGCTAGGAGAATTTGTCCACCTTTGCATCCATCAAATTTCTTCTACAAGGGGGAGACCATACGATCTCTAAACTGGATTGAGAGAGGCATTGAGCAATGAGGATATCCGACGATGGAGCAAGTCTAGCTAGTCCCAAAAACTGATCCGTCTCTCTGTCCCCTGTGAAGAAGGAGACCCCCTCCTTGGATTTGCTAACCAATCTCGCAACCACCTTCCAAATGGCAAAGGCCTTGTAGAGCGGTGATTCCCTGATCCACCACGCCCCTTGCCCAGTGCCGTATTTAATTGCAATAAACTCCCCCCACATGCTCCCTTCTATTCCAAACCTCCAAATCCACTTGCCAAGCAAAGCAAGATTCACATCCTCCAACCGCCTGATTATGGTTCCTTCTTCGAAAGGTTTGCACACTTCCTCCCACTCCGGTAGGTGGAATTTGTAGTTTTTCACAATCCCTTGCCATAGTAGTCCCTCCTAAGCTTCTCTAGATGGAGCAAAACCAACTTCGGGCATCTAAACAGAGACATGAAATGAAAGCGCAAGTTTGGCAAGGCTGATTAGCGTGAGCCTTCCTCCCAGGTCCTGCTCTTCCACACAACTTCCTCCCCACTCTTTCAATGACTCAATCCCAAAGATGTTTAGCTGGTTTTCCCACACAAAGCAAGAGGCTGAAGTCCATTGACGGGAAAGACCTGACTCGACATCCAAATACCAACGCGAATCTCGCCACCTCCTCCGAGGACATACAAATCCCCAACAGCTCACTCTTGAGGATAATTACCTTCCCCCTTGGACACCAACTCAAAGCATCTCACAACTTTCCTCAAATTGTCCACCATAACTTCCTAGTTGGATTAGATTTTCACTATTTTAAAATCCTAACCATTGTTTTGTATTCCTTGTTGCCCACACACACAACAATGTTATAAAAGGTCTTATGAAAAGCAAGCGTACTAGAATGACTGTAAAGAAGAATGTTATAAAAAGCCATACTGTAAAAATTTTGCAAGCATTTAGCATGCTATAAAGACTAGAAAACAGTACATTGCTTAACAAATTTAAACATTAATTGAATGGGTCAAATAATCCAAGTAAGACTCACAAAACTGAATATGAACAGAATGTTACAAGCAGGATGCCAATATCTGTATTCATGTCCTAAAGTTTTGAGAAATGAAGAGTCATTCCCCTTTTAGGTTACTATTTCAACAACAGTATCCCTATGTTTCCCGCGTGTTAGATGGGCCGGTAGAGACAGTGTAGTGTGCGTGGATCCAGGGTTCAATACCTGGTAGCGTTACCTTTCAAAAACATTAGCCCTATCATAAATATATTAGGTTCACACAGTCTGTTGTTGAAGGTATTTGAATCATACAGTGATCCTCAGCCAAAGAAGGTAATTACTGTCACTGCAAATTTTTCTTGGCTTATCACTGATGTACAATGCTAGTATGAGGCAAACGACATGCAATGGCATCAAACTAAGCTGGTCAAGAAGATTTCCATGTACCTCAGTCCCTCTAGAGGGAATTCTCACGTGGTTCAATGACCAGATCGAAAAAAAGTTCTCAATCCATATCAACCATGTGGATGACCACCTCCACAAAAGGTACGGGCATCTCAATTTGATTTGCTTTCTTCTCAGAAGACCAAAGTTTAATTGTACAGATTAATAGGATCCCAGCTTTGTCCATGGCTATGCTATACCGGCCCCTACTGTTTCCTAAATGAAATGAACTTGTCCAATATTCTTCAAAAAGTTTATTCAATGTGAAGGCCAGCATGATCTCATACTTTGGCGACTGACATTAACAGCCTTCCATTTGTTTCTTGATGCAATGTGGTTTCTTCATCAAAAGGGTTATGGTGAACCTTGGCAATACCTTCTTGGATTTGTTTATACTAGCAAAACCGATTGGGGTAGCATGTTATTACAACAACCTTCATGCTGGTGCAGTTTGAACTGTGAACCGTAGTTGCATGATCCTCCTAACTAGGTTCAGCTCCCACTTTGAATCACACTTCAGGCTCTCCCCTAGCTTCCTAGCAGTTTATACTTACTAATATTTTAAAGCAAATGCTTCCCCACTCCTGCACCCCGAATCTATTGCCCCTTTATTTTCTGTTGTTTAGGGATTGGGCCCCTTTGAGTCATATTGCGTTGCCCGGGGAGCTGCTGTTGTATTCTTAGGTTTTCTGTTCTTAGCCTAGTTTGTTTTTCTCCTATTTCTGTTTTTTCTTTCGGCTTTGGCATAATAAAATCTGCACCTTTCCAAAAAAAAAAGTACTTAAAGCAAAGGCCCTCAAAGAAGCACAAAGTTGAGCTTTGAGAGACCTTCGCACTTTCAAGGTTTGAAACCAAATAATTATCTTTTAAAGGAGATGCCCACTAACTACTTACATGGGGAAGTTAATTGCAGGATCCTAATAACTAGGTACTGCTCCTGCTTCTCGTGCATCAAACTCACATTCTTGCTCCTGCCTCCTAGGTTTAAATACAGTTTGCCACTCCAGCAACCAAATCGGTTGCAGCTTTGCTTCATGGTTCATGCAATCATGTGGAACACATTTGTGAAGTTTCACAGATTGAACTTCCCCAGTTTATGAAGCGATAAGGTGAAGAAAGAGATTTGGAATAGATTTTGGAAATGAAGAACACTACTTGCATTGAGAGGAAGGTATTCCATAACATCGCCTACTGGCTGGTGGCTAAAGAAATCTTCTGCATACCAGATGTCCTATATTTGCAGAAACATCAACAGACTGGACCCTCTCATTTTTTAAGATTGAATTTCATGGTTGGTAAGGGTAACATAGTCAAATTTTGGATTGATCCTTGGATCCTTGATCATCCTTTGAAATCTGTCTATCCGGATCTTGCAGCATTAGCCCCTAATATTGATATCTCGGTGGCTAACTGCTTCTCTTGGAACGGAGAAGAGAGGATATGACTTCCTCCTTTGAGGAGGAACTTGAGGGATTCTGAAATAGTCTTTAATGTCACTCTTATCTCAATTGCAAGATGTCAAAATTGTTCAGGATGCTCAAGATTCAATTGTATGGAAGGCTGGAGCATTGGAAGCATTCTCAGTTCAGTCATTCTATTCTGACTTAGTGGAGGATGGAGTCTCCAGCAACAGTTCTTCCACCAAGGAGATTTGGAAGTATGGAGCTCCTCAAAAGGTAGCAGCTTTCGGATGGTTAGCAGGGAAGAATAGAATTCTTACTATCAAGTATCAACAATCTTCAAAGACGTGGGATGATTCTTCTAAACATGTGCCTCTTGTGTTACAAGCAGGCCGAGTCTACAAACCATCTTCTCATTCATTGCGCCTTTTTGACCAGAATTTGGAACGAGTTCTTCTCCTTCGCACCGGTCCATTGGGTCATGCCACGCTCAATAGAAGATCTTCTTTTAACTTGGCATGCCGAGGATGGCAAGTAGCTCTTCTTGCCATTTTATGGTGCATTGGGCCGAAATAAATAACCACTGCTTTCGCAATAAGAGAAGATCGGAGGCTGGGGTTTTCTTGAGGATTCTCCAATTTATGCAAGATTGGGCTCCGTGATTTTTGTGGGTTTTTTCCAGTGATGGCGCTGGTTGTTGTCATATCCGTAGTTTCTTTAGGTTTCTTCTAGTTTTTTCTTAGGTTTCTTGTAGGTTTTCTTTTCTTTTTGTTTTCTGAGTTTGGCTTGTCTTCCCTTGTTTTGTTTTTCTTTCTGCTTAATAAAATTTCACCTTAAAAAAATAACAGTAACAGTGGCTATAACGACCACCACGGTTACCATTATGTTACGAGCATAATGGTCGTTACAGTCTTAAATAAATAAATAAAACTGTTTACGGGCCGTTATGGGGCCATTTTTTCTATAACAGCCATTACAGCCGTTTCGGCCCCGTACCACATAATGGTTACCACCATTACCATTATGTAACTGTTTTGGTATGCCATGATTGAGAGCAAAGGATTTTGATTGGTGCAGGTCCTAATAGAGGAACACACCCAAAAAAAGGGCATTTGCCAATGGAACATGATCCCAGTTCAAACCTAATGTACAGTGATTTAATGCATGACAAAGCAATGAAAAAGCTTTGAAGTCAAACGAAAACTTTCTATTTCCACTTGAAATTTGAAGCACCCAAAAGCGAAATAAGACAACGAACAGCAAGCACAAATGGACTGAGACATACAGAGTTCAGCACTCGCCGGTAAAACATCCCAACCCTTGATAGCAAGACAAAAAACTCCAATCTTTTGCTACACACGCAATGTCAGTGTTTACTAAGGCTGTTTTTGGTGGCAACAAATATCATGATATTTCATGATTACTTGGTCTAATTTGTTTGGTGCAAAATTTCATGATGCTTCATAAAATTTGTTGCAACCAGATACACCCTGATGTGATACTAAATAATCCAAAGACTAAAAAGTAAAAAGGATCTGTTTGGTAGAAGGATGTAAAATATAAGTAGAAACATTTCTGCAGTGTCATTGTTACAATTTTTTCCTACATTTTTCTTTTAGTTTAAAGGAAATTGTGCATTAGGGAAAAAAAATAAAAAAATTTGCAACAATTTGACTGTTAGAAAGGACAAAGAAGATAGAACAGAAGTTGCGATTGCTATTTCAGAAAATAAAGAAATCACAGTAGCAGAAAGTTTTAAGTGTGTCAATGTCAAGATAGTTTGGTGTCCAAAGTTCCAAAGAGATCTGTAAGATGAGAAAATTGAGTTTATCTCTCAGATGCTGACTACTCTTAACAAAGTGCTTGTTCCTCAGGAAGGGAAAGATAACAGTGTGGGAATTATTGACCCAAAAGAAATTTTTTTAAAAGAGTGTGGTAATTAGAGGTGCAGGAGGGTATATTCACAAAGATCGATATCCAAGTCCTTGGTGTTTAGGAATGGAAACCATTCTTCTTCCTTTCATAAAATTAGGACAGCTCCTGTCCGATTAAAAGTTAAAGCCTTGTCTGGACGGCTTGCTAAGAAAAAATTATTAAACTTGAGAATCTTAAAAAGAGAGGCATGACCATCCCAAACAGATGCTGGATGTGCTGTAAAGGAGCTAATGGATGGCAGGGCAACGACTGCATGGGGGTCAGCCGGTTGTTTTTTATGGAAATGGTGATGCATACATCTCTATAGGTTAATTAGCTTGAGCAGAACAGAAGAGTATTCACATGGGGAAAAAAAATATCATATTTGGTCTTTGATTTAAATAAATAAATAAATAAATTTAAAAAAAAAAATAATCAGATTGTTCACTCTATGGGCCAAGATAAATAACAGGTTTAGAGGTCAATCATACTCTATGTTCAAATTGAATTGGGAAGAGAGTATTGAGGGCAAATATCAGAGTCCAAAACTCCAGCCAAATGGAAGCACCAGATACCAGAAAGACTGTAGACCCGGGCCTTTTTAGCCCTGATTAGGACCCAGGCTTTTTAACCTGATTAGGGTCAGGGCAAAGGCCAAGGACCTTTTAAACCCAATTAGGGCCAAGGATAACCTTGGCCCTGCCCAAGCCTGCTCCATTGCGACCCCTAATCCAATTATCCAACTTGCAAACTCGAGGTAAGGATCCAAGCATTGTAGCAGCAGAATTCTTGGTTGTCATTTTTTTAAGATTTATGACTTCAAGCTCCTAGTTTTTAGTTGAAATACATTGAACACAATAGAGCTCAGAATTCTTTATAAGTCATCCCTAACGATGCAAAAACCGATCATTGCAACAATCCTAAGGGCTAGACTCCAGTATGTGCTCCCCACAATTTATCAAAAAGATAAAAAAAAAAAAAAAAGAGGGGGAGAAAAAATAAAGAGGAAATTTTGTGGCAATGCATCCACTTGCAAGTGGGTATACGCGTGCGTTGATCATGACAACACCATCTAGATGATCTCAGCGTCTAACTCCACCAACTGTATTTGGACCACTGACCTGTCTTTCCTTGATTATCCATTCAACGGTTAGCAGTCCGATGCGATGCCCCGTCAGAAATAGGACCCACCAAAAAATTCGACGGATTTAGCATGCAAATATCTTCATTTAGCCTAATTCTTTTAATAATAATTCCTCAATTTTCTCTTCTACGCATATATACCGCCTAATCCAAGAACAGTGAAGAAATGTCGATAGAAAAGCCAATACAAAAAATGAAAATAGAAAGATGAGGAGGAACCTAGCAAATTGCAAGGACCAGTAGAAATACTGGCAGATCTTCTCGAGAATCGTAGTGCTGATTTCCGGAAACGTGACTTCCCCGTGCTGTGTCTCGGAAAAGCTCCCTGCGATGTCGGAAATCAAAGAAAATTCAGGAAAGAAAACCCCCAACCCTAACCCTAATTTCTAGAGAGAGAGACCTGGAGAGGTGAGCATGTTGCGGATGGTATGAGAGACCATCGCTGCTTTCTTATCTATCACAAATTCAAATCCCTCCGCACTTATCAGCTTCACCGTCTCCTCCTTTCTCATCTTTTCTTTCAAAAACAAAGCGGAATGGAGTTTCCGAAGATTGTGAACAGAGATCGGAGAGAAAGAGAGAGAGGATTCTCTGGCGAGGAGGTCTTCTATAATCAATATTCCTGGCCCGCAGAGGAATGCAGAATCACTAAAGTACCCTCAGTTTCTTACATAAATTTACATGGGTGACCATGGTTATTGGACTCGACGACTTGATCGGCTCGCTCGAGTCGAGTCGACCCGGACGAGTCGGACTGACTCGACCACAAGACTAGAGCTGGGCATCGGGTTGAGTCGGACCGAGTTAGGGCTGACTTGACTTGATCCGGTTTTAAAATAGGCCTGACCCGAACTCGATCTGACTTGATACCGAGTCTAGCATGCCTGACTCGATCCGAGTCCAGTCTAGCCTGGACTGATCTGGACCGAGTCCGTTCCAGTCAGAAGTACTGAGCCGGGTCAAGTTGGCACTGAGTCGGATTGAGAGATGAGGGAGGGAGAGACCAAGAGAGTGGAGAAGAGGAGGAGGAGGAGGGTGATGGTGGTGGGTGGTTGTCGGGCTTGGAAGATAAGGAGGACGAGGGAGGGAGGAAGGTCGGCCTTAGAAGATGAGGAGGACAAGGGAAGGAGGGAGAGATTTTGGGATTGGGTTGGGGTAGGGTGCGACGGGTAGGGTTAGAGAGTCGGGTCAAGTTACTAGGTAACTCAAACTCGACTCGGTTTGAGTTCGGATTGGGCAAAGCCTACTCGG
The DNA here is from genome assembly GCF_029962835.1 of Magnolia sinica. Taxonomy (NCBI): domain Eukaryota; kingdom Viridiplantae; phylum Streptophyta; class Magnoliopsida; order Magnoliales; family Magnoliaceae; genus Magnolia; species Magnolia sinica. The sequence continues at coordinate 7,005,372 of NC_080580.1, forward strand.
TTCGGACCGACTTACCCATTCCGTTTGGGTCGAGTCGGATCTAAACGAGTCAAATGAATTGAGTTGGCCGGATCGAGTCGTCCAGTGCCCACCTCTAACCATTACCTCTCAAGCAACTCTGGGCCCACTGGGATTCCTATGTTATACCCACTATGTCCATCAGTTGCGCCAGCTATGTTAGGACATGGCTTTAAAAAATTAGGCAGTTTCAAAACTCTAATGGGCCACACCACAAGAATTAGTGGGATTGAACGCCCACTGTTGAAACTTTTTTTAGGCTGATAGAAGTTTTTTATCATGCTGATATTCATATTTTCCCTTAATCTTGTCGGGAAATGACCTTACGAACGGTTTGGTTGGCATATAAACATCACAACGAGCCCTAAAAAGGTGTAAATTGTAAGTGTTTCTATCCCATTGTTACTGTAGCGTGGCCCACTTAAGATTTTGGGTTTACTTTTTTTGGCCCATGCATGAACATTGCAGTTAGGCTGGGCTGAGTCAACTAAACTCAGCCGCATCACAACCTCCGATGCATCAAAATCTGGAGACCAGGGAACGTATGTTGCACCCAGTTCATACAAGTTAGGCTATTGTTAGTTAATGCAGACCGTTAATTTTTAAAAACTAGCACAAATGGACTGACGAAATATATAGGGGATTTTAATTTTACTTCTATTGATATTTCACTCATTTTCTTGGACAATTGATTTATTTTTATCCTTAACATACACAATAGGGAGATGGATTTTCATGTATATGGTTTGAATGTAGAATGAATGGGGATTTAATGTTTATTGAATTTTCCAACTTTGGTTTAGACCATCCAAATTGCTTGCTCCATTACATGTGGTAGAACTCTAAGAAAAAAAAATATCATTGATCAGATGATCCTAACCATCTTATATGGGATGGATGTTGTCCATTCAACTCGCCGAAACTAACTCCTTAGGTGAGCCCCGCTTTTATATGTTTTGTGTCTAGAAAATTAGTCCATTTTGGATCATGCAAGTCGTCCACGGTTGGTCCATTCCATCAATTGATTTTTTGGGTCATGCCCTGTACATACCCATGTACAATATGATATACACTAGGGCAATGGGCCAAGCCAAGCTCTTGAACAAGCTTAGCATCTTGAGCCCTAACCATTCTAAACCAGGCAGCTCGGCGATTGCCACCCCTAGTCATTTATATAAGAGAGAGGTCCACCTTATTGGAACTTCCTGTGGGGTCGAGCTCTGTGAGCCCCATTGTGATGTATGTAGGACATCTACATCCTATATTGTTGGGTTTTGGACTGCGGAATCACACAGAGAGGGATCTAGGATAGCAATCCACGAGCACCAAGCAAACATAAGAGAACACAAAGATTTAACGTAGAAAATCCTTTCGGAAAAAAACCACGGCATAAAGTAATAGATCTTCACTATGAAAGAAAAAATTACAAAGAGGAAGGACTTACCAAACTTCAGCAATCATCAAATTTCTTCCTTACTCTACCCTTTTAGAAATCCTATAACACTTTTAGAAAGTCTTAGAATCCCTTAGAATTCCTCTCAATCCCGTTTATACACATACATATGGTTTTATAAAGAATCTCAAACAAAATCGGAAAGAATCGTAAATGAAATCGGAAACAAATCCCACACTTTCGCAGTCGCGTGAAAAATCTGTGCAGAATCTGATTAGATTTAAGACATCAAATACAACAATCTCCATCATATTTTCAATCTTCAAACATGTAGCTCAATGTCCTCTTCTCTTATCTCTACCTCACATCATAACTTCATCAATGCTTCTCATGCACACTCCGTCTTTCTTTTACGTCAGCGTCAAGCCAAGAGAAGTTGCATAAAACTTGATCTTCTCTGTAGGAACAACCTTGGTGAGCATGTCTACTGAATTCACGTTGGTGTGAATTTTCTCAAGAGTCACGCCTCCTTCTTCAAGCACCTATTAGACAAAGTGGTGATGAACATTAATGTGTTTAGTACGAAATTAATAAACAAATTTTTTAACCAAATTAATAGTGCTCTTGTTGTTACAACTAACTGGCACGACTTCCTGCTGAAGCCCCAACTGATTTATCATGTCTCTTAACCATACACATTCTTTAAACGCTTCTATCATTGTCATATATTCTCCTTTGATTGGGAAAAGAGTCACCACAGACTTAAGCTTCGACAGCCAACTAATTGCTTCACTCGCTAGTACGAACGAGTAACATAAAGTTGACTTTCTGGAATCCATACTGCCTGTATAGTCTAAATCAACATATCCTACCAACTTTGCTCTTGTCTCCTCAAAAGTTAAGATGTAGTCTTTTGTACCTCGAATGAATCGAAGTAGTCATTTTACCACTTCCCAATGTTGCTTGCCGAGGTTTGACATATATCTACTCACAACATCGACTGTCTATGAAATATCCAGTCTCGTATAGACCATGATATACATTAAACTGCTGACCGCATTAGAATAAGGCACATGAGATATCACCTATTTTTCCTCATTTAATTTAGGACATTGTTCTGAGGAAAGCTTGAAGTGGGTCGCGCGAAGAAGGCTCACTAGTTTTGTCTAGTCCATCCCATACTTGATCTTGATCACACCTTTTCAAGGTATTATGCATGTGATAACCAAAGCCTGCTCCTCCTCTTATCTCTATAAATATCTATGCCGAGAACTCTCTTTACAGCCCGCAGATCTTTCATCTCGAATGTCCCTGGTAACTGAGTCTTCAATACGTCAATTTTAGACATATCATAAATGGCAATCAACATATCATCAACATACAATACTATGATGATGAATTTTTTATCACTCAGTGTCTTGTAATAGACACAGTGATCATATTCACTCCGAGTAAATTTCTGACTCAACATGAAAGAATCAAATTTTTTATACCACTGCCTAGGCGACTGTTTCAGGCCATACAATGATCTCATTAACTTACAAGCCTTTTCCTCTACCCCTTTAACTTCGTAACCCTCTGGTTGCTTCATGTAGATCTGCTCGTCCAACTCCCCATACAGGAATGCAGTCTTGACATCCATCTGATCCAGCTCGAGATCGTATTGAGTAACCAGCGCCAATATGAATCTGATAGATACTTGCTTAACCATCAGCGTGAATATCTCCATAAAGTCGATTCCTTCTCTCTGAGCATAACCCTTCACTCCAGACTCGCTTTATATCTGTCATGTTTCCTTTTGAATAACCACTTACATCCGATCGCTTTTCGGCCCACTAGAAGCTCCACCAGCTTACATGTGTTGTTTTTGTATAACGAATCTATCTCACCATTATAGTTGCCTTCCACTTTTCTGCATCAGACTCATTAAGAACCTCCTGAATAGTAGATGAGTCCCCCTCATTTGTATTGAGGGCACATGTAATATTAGAGTCGTTCATGTATTTTACTGATAACCTGTGATCACACGGTGAATTTTTTCTCACAAGTAGCTGCTCCACCTTCTCATGTACCTTTGTTTGTGCATCTGTCTCTGCATGAGTATCATCTGCGTCAATTTGGACGTCTATGATCAACCTTTCTACTTTCTCTTGCTCCTCTTGATCATTCTTGTGGAATAGAGAGATTTTATCAAATCTGACATCACGGCTAGTGATAACCTTGCGTGTGACCTTGTCGAATAACCTGTAACCTTTCACACTAATACCATAGCCAACAAAGATGTACTTTTTTGTTTTATGGTCTATCTTATCTCTCTCAACTGACGGTACATGAAAGTAAGCCCCATAACCAAATATGCGCAAATTCGAGTAGTTCATCTTATGATCACTCCATACTTCTTCTGGAATTTTACATTTAATTACCGTATAAGGAGACTGGTTCACCAAACAGCAAGCCGTGTTAACGGCCTTAGTCCATAAGTCCTTACCCGACGCAATATTACCTAGCATGCATTGGGTCATTTTCAAGAGAGTTCGATTCATCTGCTCAGCTACACCATTTTGTTCAGGCGTGTGGCGCACTATGTTGTGCCTAATGATCCCTTTTTGGAGTATTCATTAAAATCAATGGAAGTAAATTCTCCACTATTATCGGTCTTTACTGCAACAGTTACTGTCGCTCCACCTCCTGAAGTGTTCTCAATCAACCTGTAAAGGTTTCCGTGCCTTTGCACTCTCATAACCATGAGTACCCCTTTTGAAACTTTAAGGACATCATCAATACCAGTGAACTTGCACTATATAGCCTTAAGTGCACCAAGAGAAATCAGATTTTTCTTCGTATTAGGAACGTGCTTGACATCAGTCAAGGTATGCTCCATCTCATCAAACATCTTAATGCTCACCATTCAAATAGCCGCAACATTATAGGCATTGTCATTGCCCATAAAGACCTGTCCACCATCACATTCCTTCTAATTGGCGAACCAACTCCAATGAGGAGTCATGTGATATGATGCCCCTATATCAAGGATCTATTCATCTTTATGATTGTTGTGCAAGTGACCAATTATAGACACAGACAGAACATCATCACCACTTGTCTCTTCATCAGATATGGTAACATTGGCCTCCTTGGAAGAAGCCTCTGAGTTTTCTTTCTTCGCTTTAAGATTGGTACAATTATTTTTCATATGTCCAGTCATCCCACAGTTCCAGCACTTTAGTTTTCCTTTGCCCTCGCCCTTGAATTTGGATATAGGCCTTCAAAATCCTATACCTCGATCAGTATTCCTGCCCCTCGTAATCAGTGCATCGGAAGATGTCTCTATGCTGCCATTTAGCTTTCTCATGGCCTTCCCTTAAAAGGGCTGAGATAACGGTGTCGACACTCAGAGTTTTATTTGCAGTGTACATTGTGTCCCTAAATGACTCATATAATGCCAGAAGAGAATTCAACAATATATATGTTTGTTCGTCATCTTTGATCACTTCCTCCATACCCAGTAGTTTGGAAACCAATTTATTAAAGTTGCTGATGTGGGCCTCTAGATCTCCACCATTTGCCATCTTGAAGGTGTACTATTGTAGCTTCAAGTGTAGGCAATTTTCAGAGGAATTTTAGCATAGATATCCTCTAACTTTGCCCATAAACTAGCCGCAGTTTTCTCTCTCAAAACATTATAGAGAACCTCATCCATGAAACACAAACAGATGAAAGCTAAAACATTCATGTCAAGAGTATTCCAGTCTTCATCATTCATAGTCAATTTTCGCTCCTCAAGAGTATTCTAGTCTTCGTCTTCCATAACTCAAAATTATTTTTGTCTGAGTACTTCTCAATATCAAACTTGGCGTTTCCCATTCATGCTAATCCTACAGATTTAGATCTGTGCCTCAACGACTGCTTTGAAACCACTTGTTGAGTTTTGAATTGCGGAATCACACATAAATGAATTTAGGATAGTAATCCAAGAGCACCAACCAAATACAAGAGAACACAAAGATTTAACGTTGAAAATCCTTTTGGAAAAAAATCATGGCACAAGGCGACGAATTTTCACTATGAAAGCAGAAATTACAAAGAGGAACGACTTACCAGACTTAAGCAATCATCAAATCTCTCCATTACTCCACCCTTTTAGAACCGTTCACACACACACACACACACACACACACACACACACACATATATAGTTTTAAAAAGAATCTCAAACAAAATCGAAAAGAATTATAAACGAAATCAGAAACAAATATCGCGCTTTCGCAGTTGCGCGAAAAATCTACGCAGAATCTTATTAGATTTAAGACATCAAATACAACATATATTTGATAGATCCCTTATAAGTTATGGGATATCCAAAAAAATAAATTATCCAAAACTCGGGTAGAATCATATCTAGAACATCTATTAGCACCCCTTATAGAATGGCCTGAAATTTGGTGAGACCCCTAGTCCAATTGGGACACATACAATGGATAGGTTAGATGTCTGAACCACATCTCCATGAGCCCTTTAAATAATCAGGAAAGTTTCAATAGTTGGGCATCTACTCTCAATTGTTGTCAATGGTGTGGCCCAACTAACTCTTGGATTGGCCTGATTTTTAGGCCCATGGCCTACCATGGAAGTGTGCACCTAATTTATGGTGTGGATGTCGGACATATTACAATGGGACCAAGAGCTAGACCTCATGAAAAGCTCCCATGAGGTGGACAGGAGATCCTGTGAGAGAGAGAGAGAGAGAGAGAGAGAGAGAAATCATGTGCAGTGTTAGATGGATATGTATGGGATGGCTAAATCAGGTCAATCTAAAACTAAGAACCACAACACCATGGGTAACAACATAAAACAATCAAAGCCCATGGCCTACCATGTAACTTGTGACATGGCCTAAAGTAAAATGAGGGGGCCAGGGTAAAATAAGGCAAAAATGTTTTGTGAAGAGGATTTTTGGTTTTCACTGCATGACCGCAACTAACAAGTGCACACGGTATTTTATTTTATTTTATTTTTTTAATTAGGCCACCTTATCGGTTGTGGGAACAGTTGTGAATAAATTGCAGTTATATATATATATATATATATTATTGGATGCAATCAACACAAAAGGTTCACGAAGGAATTGTTAAGAAGGTGATTAGACCTGAGGAAAGGGGACACGACTTCCATGGATCCTCAAATGTGGCCTTCACCTTGATGTATGTGACTTACATCCATGCCGTCCATCCATTTTGAGATATTATTTTAGGGCATGATCCAAAAAATAAAGCATATCCAAATCTTAAGTAGACCACACCACATGATATAGTGGTGATTTATCATTAAAAACTTCTTGTCGGCCACAAAAGTTTTGTATCAAGCTGTTAATATTTGTGTGGTCCTTTCATTTAGGTTTTGCAATCTTATCAACATATAGGATGGAAAACAAACATTGTCATGGCCCCATGAAGTTTTTAATAGTAGGTATTCAATCATCACCATTTCCTATATTGTGGTCCACTTAAGATTTAGATTTGCTTTATTTTTAGCATTGTGCTTGGAATGAGCTGTCAAGTTGGATGGATAGTATAGATGTAATACACACACACACCTTATGTACCTCTCACAATACCCATTAAGATTCTTATACCAAGAATTCAACAAACGTGATATGGATCCAAAATCTGAACCGTTCACGTGAAGCAACACCTCGTGAAACCCCCTGGGACCAAGTTTTACTTTGATCTAAAACTTCGATGGGTCATGAAAAATGAAAACAGTTTCCTCCCTTAATTTGCATTTCTCTTTGCTATGGCCTACTAGAATTTTAGATCAGGGTGAAAATTTGTCACGGGAGTTTTCATAGGATTCCGCATCACATGGACTGTTCAGATTAGACACCCATGACACGTGTGCAAAGGTGCGCACGTGCATAAGTGCACAGGGGAGCATGACTTTACACACACGCGTTATGTTCCTCTCACAATACTCACTAAGATTCTTATACCCAGAATTCAAATAAATCTATTACTTTCTTTGTTAATCAAATAGCATAAATTATTATAGCAAAGAATGTCCTTTATTTTTTTCACTCCTCCGTGCGTGGGGAATCCACGACTTCAAAGATGCAGTGACACGCTCCATACCACACTTGCTTCAACAATACCCAGTGGTTGGATGGTCATTTCATATCCAATGAAGCAATGAGTGAGTCTTTAAGGGCACGTTTGGATACCACAAAATAAGTTACTTTTTGTACTTATAACCTTAGATAAGAAACTTATTTCAGATAAGTTTGGTTTATAATTAGTTATAAGTAACTTTTTATTTAAAATTACTTAATTAGTTTAGTTTTTTAAAAAAATTTAGCTTTTCAACTTTTTCGTAAAAGATATTGAAGAGAGTCGCACAGGAGACAGAGGAGAAGCTAACGAGTAGGTTGTTTACCCAACTTACTTAATTTCTTAATTAGTAGGAACTAAGATAAGCTACTAGTGGCATAAGTAACTTATCTTAAGCAACTTAAGATCCCAATGGGCTGAAAAGAATGGTGGCTTTGTATCATAAAAATGAGAAAGCGTAAGTAACTGACTAATAAAACTCTCTAAATTAAAACTTAGTGGAATGATCTTACCATGGCTTTCTCATAAATGGATATCCAAACCGTTAATCTGATGGACCCAGAACTGGATTGAGGATGCCTCAATATTACATCTGATTCAAGGATCCCAATGCTTCGACCACTGGCACACAAGTGGATGGTCCAAAGAATCACAGCACTCTAGAAATAGGGCCATCCATGGATGGTTAGGATCAATTTGGAAAACTTTTTACTACCCCCTTCCATGCCTGGCTGATCAGATCAACGGTCTTGATCACCAAGCTGGCCCTAATTATACCAACCACTAACTAGGCACATCCCGACCATCTCCTTAAACCAGTGATTGGGTTCGCCCATGTGCTGTGAGGATGATCCAAACCATTCATCATGCAGACCTTACCATAGTGTGCCGCATTTCATAAGTCACTCCGATTATATAATCCCATCCATTCAATTGGTGGCACGCACACGGTTTCTTCAAAAGGCCCAATGTACAGATTCAAAGGAAATATATAGGGAGAGAAGAATGCTCACATGGGCACTAGTTCTCATGAGTGATGTGTGTCGAACATCAGCACCGTGTATTTGATGGGTCCCTTTAGATTATGGGATATCTCAAAAATCAGCTATATATGGAACTCAGGTGGGCCATACCATCTAAAATCATGTGAAGACATGCCAAAAACATATAAAATCACTTGGTGGGGCTCACAGGAGTTTTGGATGCAGCTGAAACTTGGTCTGACCCCTTATCCAAGTGGGCACACAGAATAGATGGGCTGGATTTGTGAATCACGTCTCAGTGGGCCAAATAAATGATTATAAATGTTTTAATGGGGATCGTTCGCCCTTTCAACTATTTTATGTGGTGTGGTCCACCCAAGTTATGGGCCCACACAGCTCAACCGAGGTAAACCTCGTAGTACCATTCTGATATATATATATATATATCAGCCGTTGGATGAATGACTTGACAACTCATCCGACTCATATCCAACTGAGGCGAGTCGACTCAGTTTCAGTGCACGACTTCAGCGAGTCAGGCGCCAATTCACTCTTGACTCGGGCGAGCCCAGCTTGACTCAAAGTCTAATGAGTGGGAACGAGTTGCTGACTCAGCAAACCCTGATAAGGTGTTTCAAAATAATTCCAAAATAGTATTATTCCCAATATAATAATTAAAGTGAGGAAAGATTGATGGTGGTGAAGGATCAACCCTCGCATCGACCATGGGTGGAAGGAATGGCCCACCTTGAGAAAGTGGTGGGACCTGGTGTGTTTCATGAGGACCTTCCAATATCAACGGTCGATTGATAGCTCTAGGGACTAAGTTTGACTAACATGGACCATGAATGAAAATAAAAATCTAAGTGCGCATGCCTAACGTGGGGAAAGATGGCACACGTGTGTGATATCAGGATCGCGGCACACGTGTGTGATATCAGGACCGCTCATCGGGCGATCCCAACTGTTTAGTTACCATGTCTTAAAAATCATTAGGTGGACCAGACTGTTGTTCCATTTCTCTTGAATATTCATTTCTTTTGTATATGTGTGGCCCACCTGCTGATTTTATTAGCCTGAGTTTTAAGACAGCATTTAGGCATTGGGGATTGCTTGATCGCCGGTCCATGCTCTATGGCCCCCATCATAATATATGTGCTTTATCTATGTCGTCCATACATTTTTCCAGCCCATATTAGGATGTGAGCCCAAAAATGATGCAGATCCAAATCGTAGGTACAGGAAAAATGATGATTTAATGCCCACCATTAAAAACTTTCTAAGGTCCACTGCAATATTTATTTGTCATCTAAGCCGTTAACTAGGTCATGCGGACATGGATGAAGGAATAACGCAAGTATCTTGATTTAAAACTTTTGTAGCCCAAGAAGTTTTTAATGATGAATGGATAATACTATGGGGATTGAACACCCATCTTTAAAAACTTCTTCAAAGTTTCAAATGTTTTGGATCAAGCTGATATTTGTATTTTCCCTTCATTCAAATCTTACATTCAATTCTTCGCTAAATCATGAGCGGGCCCTACGAAGGTTTGGATTTGCCTCATTTTTACTCCCACATCCTAAAATGATACATAAAATTAGATGAACGGTGTGGATAAAACCCATACATTACAGTGGGCCCATCAGGATTCCTATCTTTGCCGAGCTCCTCACAATTAGCCAACTATGCAAGTACACATACAAAAGTGCACATAGCATTTCTTATGAATGGATAACGAAAAGCTATCACTAAGGGCACTTGGACGGTGGACGGTACATGAAATCTTAGCTTGATTGGTGTACTGAAAAGCAGTGATTCCATGGAATCTGCCTAGCCTATGGTCCTTGTTACGCCCACTAACTAAATGCAACTAATGATTGAAAATGTCCCGTTTGGTTGACACCCATTTCATTATTCATTATGATTTTGAATGGTGGACTTTTTCGGCTTATCCTCACGCCCATCCAATCTTCAGCTGGTTTGCTATGTTGAATTTGGACCGTAGGTTGATTTTCCAGCATACATGATGCATCTGTCATACTTAAGGGAGAGGATTGGGTGTGTCCATTATTGCAGGCCCACCTTGATGTATGCATTTTATATCCACACCATCCATCTCTATTTCCAGATAATTTTAAGGGATGAACCCAAAAATGAAGCAGATCCAAATCTTAGGTGAATAATAACATAGGAAACAATGGTAGTTGTGATTGACTATTAATAGACCATCAAAATCTTAAGTTGTATCAAATGCAAGAGTTATCTGTAGTGTGGTCCATTTAAGCATTTGATCTACCTCGTTTCTGGCTCATACCTTAATGGCGTAGTCCATATAACTATTAATGAATAATAAAATATAAATGTGGCCCATGTGATGAATGGATGTGGCTGATTTTTATGCAATTTGTATTAAGGTTGGAAGAATCTATTGGAAGGGTTGGATGTCACATGCATACGATAGAATAAAAATTATTTGACGTGTGGACTATAAATTGTAAGTTGGGACTTAAAACCACATCAGTGTATCAAAATGTTTTATGGTGCAGCAATGGCTCTGATGAGAAAATAATTGGTGCAGGTATCCCGCTACTTTAATTTTCACAAAATCAACCAAAAGTATAAGATCCAATGCCTTATGAGGCGTATAATTTTCATGCTGCTGCAATGTACTGTACAAATGTCTTCACGTGTATGGTGATCTGAACTATACGTCCTGTGGGGTCCACCATAGATTGTCCACTAAACAAAACTCGCAGTCATCGCTGACTATCTAAAAAATGTACCTATTTCATTGGATGTGAGCCGTTTTTTATTTTATCTTCGTACGTCCATTTGTATGCCACTGATTAAAGGATTAGGAGCTTAGAAACAGTATGATATTTGCCCTATGGCCCATCTATTACGGTACCTACTGAATGAGCTGCTCAGATCTAATTTTTCTGTGCAGTAATGCAGTGGAAGCACGCTTCTCCCATGCTCCCAGTAACACTGTAGCTGCTCCCGGGGCACATATATGAGAAATTTACGACTGTGGACCCCACCTTTTATCCAGCGGTTTTATTGGAGCAATACAAACTTAGAATACGCACTTGGACCTCCTCGTACGGCCACCGAATTTGAGGACGAAAATACCCCTGCCTTCCTCTGGCTGGCGTGCAGAGACGAGCGCTGACGGACGGTCTGGGCGATGGGAACTCAGGTGGGGCCCACTGTGATGTTTGTGAGAAATCCTCCCCGTCTAAGTTCATTCATAGGGTCACAAAGACATGGATGAAGAGGAAAAACAAATTTCATAATGATCCCAAACTTCTGTAACCCCTAAATGGGTTTCAATGGTAGACGTTCAATTACCCACTGCCATTTACAGTGTGGTCCACTTGATTGCTAGATTTGTCTTATTTTTCATCTCAAGCATTAATACGAGTTCTCCAAATAGATGGATGGTTTGGATATAACACATACCTTATAATGGGACCCACAAAAATCAGTGGGGATTACAACAGGGAAGAATGAAAAAAAAAGGAGCCCGGGAGTTGGGGACGACCGGGTTAGAGCTGGGCCTATGGCTACGGATTATAACCATAGCCATAATTGTAATGCTATGCACCTTTTTCTCTTATTTATTTATTTATTTATTTTATTATTTTTTACATGAAGAACTTTTTCTCCCTTACATTTTTCTCTAATATATAATTATGTAAATATGTATATATAAGTATATAAAAATATTTTTCTATCTTTTAATTCATTTCTTTGTCGATTTATTTAACAAGCATATTTCCTAAACTAGAATGTTTTTTTTTTCTTTTTTTTTTTTTTACAGATGCACACACACCCCCATGCACTCACACTAGTGGAATTTCACCATGTATGGATAATTGAATGCTTGACCGGGTGTTGAAACTCATAAGAGTCTACCACTCGAGCAAGAGTAAGAATCCTAAACTAGAATGATTTACTTACAGGGAAAATTTTGGGAAAAATTTAATTTATGGTCCGACCCATTAGACAACTGGCCTGGATCAGCAAACCATGCATCACAGTTGAATAAACTTAAGACCTGAGAGTGTTATTCATATTATCTTGTCAACGATCATATCATTCCTCTCCAAGTTTTACTGTTGGCTTTAATTTTCATATTTATTTGAATAGGTAGGAAACCATTATGAACTCACAATCATGCGGTTAATTAAAAATGTAAAAGCAATGAAGAAAATTAAAGAACACAATTATTTATGTAGTTTGTCATGAAAGTGATTATGAGATTATCACAGTTGAGTTAACCATATGAAGATTACGAGTAAAAGCTGTGAACGCGTCATTTTTTGTGTTCTCAAACCCTATTTCAATTGGGAGCAGAAAGAAAGATTCAGACCCCAAAAACTCCAAAACAAAAGTTTCATCCAAACAAGGAAACTATGTGGTTTATACATGACGAAATCACCCATGAAAATTAGCGGGGCAAGCATGAAAATGAGCGGGGCAAACTGAAATATGAGCGGGGCAAACTAGAAAAACAGCGGGACAAACTAGAAAAACAGTGGGGCAAACTGAAGTATGAGCGGGGCAAACTAGAAAAACAGCAGGGCAAACTGAAATATGAGCGGGGCAAACTAGAAAAACAGCGGGGCAAACTGAAATATGAGCGGGGCAAACTAGAAAATTAGCGGGGAAAAATGAAAATGAGCGGGGGAAACAAGAAAATCAGCGGGGAAAACATGAAAATGAGCGGGGGAAACTAGAAAATCAGCGGGGGAAACATGAAAATGAGCGGGGCAAACTGAAATATGAGCGGGGAAAACTAGAAAATCAACGGGACAAACATGAAAATGAGCGAGGCAAGCATGAAAATGAGCAGGTCAAGAATGAAAATGAGCAGGTCAAGCATATGAATCGTCATTTTTGCAAACACAATTTTGCTATTTGCCTGTGTCATATATAATTGTTACACCTACATATGAATCGCCATGCTGACAGTGTGTAACAATAAAGCCCATTTTCTCTTCTTTTTTAGTGCAATACTGACTAAAATACGAAAATCTCACGATTTGTTATTGAACACTTTTGGTGTCCTGCTCAAAGCTATTAAAAGAAGTTCAATGCCATTGACGAACCGTCGATGACATCAAAGTCCCATCGAGAAAATCTGAAAAATACATGTTTAGTCACTAGAACATTTTGGTTAGTTCGATAACATCGAAGATGTTCGATGCCATCGAAGTGTCATCGAATGTTTCATCGAACGATCGTGCAGGATTTATTTTCTATTTCGATTGTGATTCACCTAGATGCCATGCATATATATATATAGGTGTAATCAAGAATATGGGGTATCAAGAGCTTTCTAATTCGTTCGTAGGGTTTCAAGCTTATAGCTTAGGTGATTCAAGACTTGTTCGAATCGGGTAATCTCTATCTCCTGTAATTTTATTCTTTTATAGTGAATATATGTTGCTTTGTGCCTTGATACATCTTCAGTGGAAGTCAACCGACCAATGAATTGTTCTGCATCACCCAAAAATGTCTCCCACTTGTGAAAATTAAAAACTATGCATTCTGTACAAAGATGTGGACCACTGTAATCAAACCATTGTACAAGGACACCAACAAAGTAGATAGTCAAACACTATAGTTTGTACTCTTTTCACTACAGTATAACTCATACATATGATAAGGACACTACCTATTTCACGTGTATACCAACATTTAATATGTAAGGAAAGGACTACATCTCGAACACATGCATCATGAATTTCTCTATCTTCTCTTGTTCTAAGGCCATCCATACATTGTCACCTCCACCTCTCCTCACCCCAATACCATCAGAGAGCAACAACACAAACTCATCCATTTCACTCACAACTGGGCCACCATAGGTGGGCCTCCCATACCCAAAATCCAACTTATGGAATGGCAACTTCCACTAAGCTGACACATAAAAATTCTCATCTAAAATGGAAAGGACCCCTCTACAAACCTCTAACCAATCCACTTCTGATTTCATATACTCATCTGTCACCATATCTATTGCTTCTTTCACCTTCTCAACACAAAATCCCAAAGACTCCTTATTCAAATCCACCACCTTTGCACTTGCACAAGCTGTTACAACAGCATTCCCAACAAACCCCGCTCATATTTCAGTTTGCCCCACTATTTTTTAGTTTGCCCTGTTCATAATTCAGTTTGCCCCGTTGTTTCTCTAGTTTGCCCCGCTGTTTTTCTAGTTTGATGTATAGCATACTTTGTAATTTTGGTGGATATCATACTTTGAAAATTGTTTGCATATTCGTCAGAATTGTAAGTTATGATGTATAACATACTTTGTAATTTTTGTGGATGATGAAATGAACTTTATACTTTGTCCCACTATATTTTCCGTTTACCTCGCTATGCTCATCGATCAAATTCAATGTACATGGAACTCAATGCTTGAGATTGGCCTGCTGATTTTCTAGTTTGCCCCGCTGTTTTATATTTATACTTTCACAATTCAAACCGAGTATAGTGGTAGCCATCTCACAAACGAACCCCTCGATTTCTTGACACCCAACACATGTCCCCATCCAAATCACTGTTCGTCATCTCATCTGCCAATGATTGCGGCCCTTTAGTTGGAAAGAAAATAACATATTAAGAATTTCCAATGACATTCTCTAGATATATATGATTCATACCTAGTTACATGTCCCCATTAAAATCACTGTTTGCTTTGCCGATTTTCTAGTTTGCCCCGCTGATTTTCTAGTTTACCTCGATGATTTTTCAGTTTCCCCCGTTGATTTTGTAGTTTGCCCCGCTGATTTTCTAGTATCCCCCACTGATATTCTAGTTTACCCCGCTGATTTTCTAGTTTGCCCCGCTGATTTTCTAGTTTACCCCGCTGATTTTTCAGTTTCCCTCGCTGATTTTCTAGTTTGCCCCACTGATTTTCATGTTTCCCCCGCTGATTTTCATGCTTGCCCCGCCGATTTTCTAGTTTGCCCCGCTGATTTTTTAGTATCCCCCATTAATATTCTAGTTTGCCCCGCTGATTTTCTAGTAATCCCTGCTGATATTCTAGTTTGCCCCGTTAATTTTCATGTTTCCCTCGCTGATTTTCTGGTTTGCCCCGCTATTTTCACGTTTGTCCCGTTATGATATAAGACAAAAAATGAGACAAATCTAAAAAAACAAGTGGGGCGATGGTCGAAATATAAAAAAACAAATGAGCCAACCAACCTAGTTATTTTCCAAGATTCCATCAGGTTGGAGTTACTACTTTCTTAGGACTCAGCACATGCAATGTGACAATGGGGAACACGTGCAAGAAATCCAGACCGTCATTAATCAGACAAGCCTCAATGCATATCTCATGGCCCAATGATCAGCCCAGACTAGTCCTCAGGTGGACCACACATATGTCAAATTTGGACCACTGGATCGTCCATTTCGAGTAGATGTCTAGCCTACATGAGGATCATATTGGCCTGATTTTTGGGTCACAAGACCATATATGGTGGGGCTTACCTGATGAAAAACACTGATCTCAAACACACACCCATCCCTGATGAAGGCGGATGGAAAGAAGATTGGATAGAAACCAATTCCTAGTGAAGTTGTGGCCATGAGAGAGAGAGAGAGAGGAACAAGCTGAGGGCACAAGCTCTCCTTTCAAACTACTACTAGCTACAAAATCAAGCCTGATCCAGAATCAAATGAATTCCCTTCCAACATCACGATGAAAATCACCGATTTGGTTTTTCTCCTTCTCAAAAGAAGACGGGATTGAATCCATGACTTCAGTGTTGGCCTCTTAGCAGCCTGCGTGGCATATCTTGAAACATCCGGCATCTTAGAATACTTTCACAACATGCAACTATATCAGCTCATCTTCATGCCGGTGTTCAGAAACTTGATAGAACACTAGATACTGTCTGAGTCGACTCACCTCATTGAGTCTCGGGTTGTCACGCCCCAAACTCGGAAAACGGGCTCTCAAAATTCCCGATCGCCGAATCCGGTGCCGACAGCCTCCGTAGCACCCCATTCTCGGCTCCCAACGCCCATACGCCAGATTCCGATCCTGGGATCCTACAAGGAGGATTTTCAGTATGATTTTTTTTTTTTTGTAATGGAGCATAACCACAAGTATAACCAAGTCACAAAACAACAACACCACATATCCACTATATCAAAAACTTTAAGTACAATGCGTAAGAAAGGGAAATACAATATAATGAAAGTAAAAGAAACTCCAGAAGCTCGGCTGCACGCTCCAAGCTCAACGCTGCTGCAACCTAACGCCACCTGCACGCATCTATCGTGCATAAGCTTATAGAAAGCTTAGAGGGTGGTGAAAGTGTGTGTAAGGCGAGTGCCAAGTGTATAATATCAGAGTAATGCGGAAATATGCGGTAAGTCCATGAATGCTATCATATATATCAAAGTTATGTGATGCAAGGCATGAATGCTATCGGCCATACCAAGGCCATGCGATGCAAGGCCTATGTAGCCAAATGTCATATGTGAGATGCAAAGCAAGCGTGCCAGTACTCATCATATCAATACAGTTCCTCTCTGGATATCACCGGGGTCTAATACTCCTCACACTGACTGCCTCCTCCCTAGCTGCACAGTCAAGCAAGTGGAAGAAACCACACTATCCGCCTGATCAGTAGTCTGCCAATATCTACCCGGCTCGTCGATAGCGGACTCATTTGCGAGCTGGTCAAACTCAGCCTAGCTTATAGCCCCCTCACTCGGGCGGATAAGGCCACACCCCCTTCCAACCGACCACGACACGGTGTGAGACGCGGACTACTGGTATTCGGCACTCGGGCTCTCGTGTATCCACTCGGTCTAGACGTTGAAGCATCTCTTGGTACTAAAAAGGTTCTGGGACTTTCACCCAAGGACATCCTAAGTGCCCACAGTGCTAGAACCAAGCATTTCCAGTATCCGATACGACCATCCATAATATGTCTGTAGAGGTCACGACCCTGATGTCGCTAGGGCGTGCAGTGATCAAGTCATACATATGCGAGATGCATGAGTCACACCGTATAATCATGCAGCAATCCTACGCGTACCACGCGATCATGTGGGGCACTTCGTCTCATAAGGAGTCCCGTAAATGTCTCAGCCCAACGGCTTATGCTATGATCAAACATTCCTCATCTCAAGCATACATATGATGCGTATGGGCATGAATCATGGAAGTGCACTAAGCATGTTATAAAGTAATGAACTATCAACAAGTATGGGCCTATCAATGGGTCCTAAGAAGAGTCATAATGTGGACATTTAACCAACATTATTCTTACAATGTGGACGTCAAACCAACATTGCTTCCAAGGCATGGCCCGCCATAAAATATCATTACACAAACCATAGGGAATCACACATTGCAATGGACCTATATACATCTCATTGGGCCTCGACCCATAGTCCTCAGATACATCAAATGGGCCGCCTCATAAGGGCCTTATATAAATCAAGTGGGCCGCATCAATGGGCTTTATGTACATTGCAATGGGCCATATCCCATGGGCCTTTGAAAACATCACAATGGGCCTTGTAACATGGGCCTTATGTACATCAAAGTGGTCCTCAACAACAGCCTTGTGCACATCAAGATGGGCCTCAACAACGGGCCATAAATATGGGCGACAAATACATCAAGATGGCCTAATCACATGGGCCTAATGCATGCCAAATGGGCCTCATCATATGGGCCCTAGATATATACCAAGGTGAGCCTCAATGAACGGCTATAAGTAAATCAAGATGTGCCCCAAACATATGCCAAGGTGGGGTCCATTTGAACTACAGATCTATCTTATTTTTAGTCTCAAGCCTTAAAAGGGGCTTTCAAAATGATTGGACAGCTTGGATGTAGCACATGCATCATTGTGGGGGTCCACATGAAGGCCCACCATTAAGTATATTAAAAATATAATATATATAATATATATAATATATATACAATGTAATATACACACACACACACACGCACGCACGCACACACACAGAGCAGCTGCAGGGGTGGGTCCCACCGTCCAGGGTGGACAGTGGACGGTGCCCATGAAACACACACATCCCTGTGGGCTCCAACCGTCCACTGCCTGTGGACGGTACCAATAAAACACATGCATCATTGTGGGTCCCACGTGGGGCCCAGTATAATGTTTGTTTTCCATCCAACCCGTTGATAAGGTCACCGTGACCTGAATGAAAGGGAAAAAAATAAAATTAAGCTTGATCCAAAACCTCTGTGGGCCCAAGAAAGGTTTCAATGGTAGAGTTCAATTCACACTGTTTCCTATAATGTGGGCCACCTGAGCGTCAGATCGGCCGAATTTTCGGCAGGAGCATACTGCAAGGAGGGGCTCACCCAATGGACGGTTTGGATATTAAACATACATCGTGGTGGGGCCCACGGCAGGGGCCGTGGGTCAATGTTGTCCGTCCGCCCGCCTGGCGCTGACAGCGTCTCTGACGCCACAGCAGCAGCAACACTGCTGCTGGTTGATTTATTATTATTATTTTTTTTTGAAAAACCTTTGTTCCCAAGGTTTTGCGTATGTGGGGCCCGCATCAGGGAGATCTGACCTCGCCATCTATCCCCATAGCTCAAGACAAGCAGGATGAGCCCAATATTCAATATATTTTGGTGAATAAAAATAGCAGTTGAATTTTCAACGGTAACCACCACTGTTTCTCATGCCATGGTCCACCAGTTACTCGGATCTGCTTCATTTTTCGGCTCAACGCTTAAAATGAACTCAAGAATAGAATGAACGGCGTGGATTGAACACTTACATCAAGGTGGGGCCTACATGAATGGCACACCCAATAAGCTTTGGAAAAGCTAATATTTGTGTTTTCAATTAACGTCCAGGGACGTCCCTGGACGTCTGGACATAACACTTGCATTGGGGTGGGCCCTGCTTAGGCGGGACATCACATGGTGGGGTGGTGTGGATCACATACACATGTAAGATGGGCCTCACCCACAAATGGATTGGGTCCAAACCATGCTTCATGGTGGGGTCCATTCGGGTGGGCCATATGGCCATTCCATTATACATAAAATGCATACATAACAAGTGAGGGAGAGAGAGAGAGGAAGAGAGAGGGACACGTGTGATGGAGGGACCCCGGCACTATGGGCCCTCCGTTTCAAGCATCCAATTGTACATCAAGTGGGTCCCATTGCATGTGGGCCCATTAAATTGAAAATCAACGGTGGAGATCCTTTCTCCACCAAAATAGACGGTCTAGATGACCCTATGCATGCAAGGAAGATAAACATCATGACGGGGTCCATGGAGAATGGCCCCATCATGGAATGATCATGAGCATCAAGGTGGGCCATCGGCTACACCTAGTGGTCCAAAGTGAGATCCATACCATTGATTCGGTGGGCCTCACTTTGCCCATCATAAAACATGAAAAATCTAGTCTAATAAGCACCCACCGGTCGATCTTCTCGGTCCGTTGGAATGCCGGTCTCCTTGAGCTTCACTTCAACGGTGGAAGATGAAAAATGAAAGGCTAGGATGGAGGGTTTGGGATGGGAAAGTGGGCCACCAAAATCACATTTCTCTCACATGGAGAAGCTTGGACGTGAGCTCACTTGGTTGCTTGGAATTGAGTTAAGAAATGAGAGAGAGAGAGAGAGAGAGAGAGGGAGATGGGATGTAAAGAGAGAGAGTGATGGATGTGAGTGATGGGTGAGGTGATGTGTACTTGACTAGCATGGGTGTGTAAGAGAGAGGGTGAGAATGGGTTGACTTTGGAGAGAGAAAGCATGGGTTGCTTGTACTTGACATGAGGTGATGGATGGGATTGATTTGACATATTGTAGAGATTCTCTTGGGATTACAAACGCGCGGCGTTTTCTTCGAAATAAACGCCGGCTCACATCTTCCTGACAGGGTTTCGGATCGGTACAAGAGACGCGGCGTTGGAACCGCGACGATGGTGCGGTCGCAATGGTACAAGTCTCGAATTAAGCCGACTCAAATCTAAAACATACGACTTAGGGTCGATCGCAACGTCGATTATACATCACAGGTTGCTGAAATTCGACATGAAGGATCGCGGGACTTGATGAAACAGTACGGACTAGGATACGGGTCTTACACGGGTTGAGCTAAACTGGTAGAATGGTTTTAAATACCAGAAAGGAACTTGATGGAGTAATGTAGACTGATAAAGCAACTACATTAAGCATTACCAAGATACGTGTTCAAATAAAATTTGATGAAAATATTCATCTATCAATTAGACTGAGAAGTTATCCCACGATTGTTTCTGATCTCATCATAAAGGACAAAAATTGGAATATCCCTACCATTCAATCTATCTGGAATCAATCAACAATGCAGAAAATCATGACCATCTAGATAAGGAAAACATTGAAGATTTAATCAGGAAATTCTCAACGAACAGGGAATTCACTGTGATGAAAACTGAGTATTTAACCACGAAGGTTTCAACTTGAGGCCTGTTTGGATGCAACTTTCAAAAGAGGTTTTCCCGCAAAAGCAAGCCAATGGGTTTTTGGCAAGTGGGCTTTTTTTGGAGTCAATTTCGACAAGTGGCAGGATAAAATGGGGTTTGCAAAAGTGCATCCAAATGCACATCACGAGAAGAGGTTTGACTCAAAACGTCAGCTAGGCGTCAAAAGCCCTTTTTGAGATTGCATCAAAACAGAGCCTAACAAGGTTCGAAGTCTTCTTCAATTTCAATGTTCTGAATTTTCAATTTCATCACCAGTCTTTGATAGATAAGAAGACCCATGGCCTCTGCCACCACAATTATAGAGACACTGAGGTGCTTCCTAAATGCTGCAATACAGGCTTCCAAGCTATTTGTGACTAAATCTCCCATTCTGTAATGATTGTTTGAGACATTGACTGAGCCGTCAAAATTCAATTTGAATCAACCCGTATTTGGGGGTTGCCATATCACTAGGGCCAAACATTGCCTAAGGAAAAATGACCACAAACTAAATGAAATGGATTTTCGACCATCGACTCGATGGAATCTTGGAAAATAACTAGGTTGGTTGGCTAAATTAGCTACTCCTACCCCCAAAATCTTATGTGGTAAGTTAAGTAAATCATTCTAATTTAGGAGATATGCTTGTTAAATAAATAGACAAAGAAATGAATTAAAAGATAGAAAAATATTTTTATATACTTATATATACATATTTATATAATTATGTATTATAGAAAAATGTAAGGGGGAAAATGTTCTCCATGTAAAAAATAAAATTAAATAAAAATGAAAATAGAAAATAGAAAAAAGTGCATACGGTTATAATCCTAGCCATAGGCCAAGCTTTGACCCGGTTGACCGGGTCCCAACTCGGTCGACCCCAACTCGCTGGTTTTGTTTTTAAGTAAGGCAGCCTATGGCTACGGATTTAGCGGCCTCTATGGCTACGGATTATAACCGTAGCCATAGGTACCGTGAATCCGTAGCCATAGGTACCGGGTCACCCATTACACAACGGCCATTACAGCCAGATGGGGTCGACCGGGTCTACCCGGTCGACCGGGTCAGGTCACAAAGTGAGTTGGGGTCGACCGGGTCCGGTCGACCGGGTCAATGGCCATTACAGCCAGATGGGGTCGACCGGGTCTACCCGGTCGACCGGGTCAGGTTACAACACTTGTGTTTTTAGTTTTTTTCCTTCACAATAATCCTGATGGCATTTTTCTTTTTTGTCAACCTCACTTAGCAAAACCAAGTTTGAACTCATTTTGTCAACCATACTTAGCAAGTAATGTTATTATCAGGCCCACACAGGCATTTCGTCGAACACAATACATATCAGTGGGTTTACATATTTATATAATCCTCAAATATAACATATGTATAGCATTTTTACGGATATTTGGAAAGAGAAAACCCAATTAAATGCTTCAACCTAGGGTTTGGGTCAAGGGTCGTCAGAACCTATCCAACACACGAAGTTTATAAGGATAGTTGGAAAGAGAAAATCCAATTAACCTAGGATTTGGGTCAAGGGTCGGATCTCACCTCTTGGTTGATTCTAGCGAACAACAAAGGAGTTCTTAGCCTATGATTCTAGCGAGGCACATGCGTGAATCATAGCCTAAGACTTTAGTGCTGAAATTTCCCAAACGGTTTGTCTTCCGGTTCTCTTTGTGTTAGTTGTGTCAGGACACATGCATGCGGCCATAGCTATGAAAATTGGAAGAGAGCTCGAATTTGTTACCTTTTATCAGCCACACTTCGCATCTACTACGGTAGGACCGAGGTCTCCGGCGAATACACCCACACACACATGCATGAATTATGTTGCTGGAATTGTTGTAGGAGTGAGTAAAAGAGAGAGGGGTTAAAGGATTTTATACCCTGGTTTTAGGTCAATTGGCCCCGACTTTTGCTAATTCATCCAAATGGCCTTGTTGGACCTAATTCCGGTCACCATTTCTCAATCAAGGGTCAGATTTGACTGCCCCGCTGCAAGGACATATCTTCAATATTCAAAGTGTAAATTTAGGTGAAATCTGAAGGCCGAAATGCTCCAGTTCACTATCCCAATTGGCAGGGCCATTTGTTTAAAAAACACAAGATTTTATTTTAGGGCTATAGCAATTTGCACTTTACAAGTGCCCACTGGTCGATGCGATTCGTTCATTTGCAGGTGCGGTCCGGATTTATCGTACGTGATGTACCACAAGCCCAGTGAGCCCAATGACCTCCCATTCAGTTAGATTTTTTTGCCCTTCATTGGGCGATGCATAGCCTGAAAAGACAGTCGCTAAGTACAACTTGCACAGATCGGCTCTACGGCCCGTGTTTAACGGGGCAAAATGAAAGTTGGACGGGGCAAGTATGAAATAAGACTTATTAGATGTTGTAGCTTCAACTAAATCACCAAACCATGCGTCACAGTTGAATAAACTGAAGACCCCAGAGTACTATTCATATTATCTTTTCAATGATCATATCATTCAAATCAGCGGGGCAAGCATGAAAATCACCGGGGCAAACTAGAATATCAGCGAGGGATACTACAAAATCAGCGGGGCAAACTACAAAATCAGCGAGGGAAACTGAAAAATCAGGGGAGTAAACTAGAAAATCAGCGGGGGATACTAGAAAATCAGCGAGGCAAACTACAAAATCAGCTGGGGAAACTGGAAAATCAGCGGGGGAAACTACAAAATCAGCGGGGGAAACTAGAAAATCAGCGGGGCAAACTATAAAATCAGCGGGGGAAACTGGAAAATCAGCGGGTCTTTAATTTTCATGTTTATTTTCAAAGATGTATAGATGTATAAATGGCCTGTTGTCTTTACGCATGACAGTTAAATGCGTGCTATCATTTATCTTCGAAGATGTATAGATGGCCTGTTGTCTTCCTTTTTTAGCAACCAGCCAAGGAAAACGTACATAAATAAGACTTTTAATTTCACTATTAAACTATGGAGGTGTCTTAAAAGAATACTTTATGGATCTTCTAAGGAATGCTTTGGATCATGCTCGAAAAGTTCATTCCAATAAGCACATTGCATTGATAGGTATGCGTCTTAAAATAAGACTTATTAGATGTTGTAGCTTCAACTGAATCACCAAACCATGCGTCACAGTTGAATAAATTGAAGACCTCAGAGTACTATTCATATTATCTTTTCAACGATCATATCATGAAAATCACCGGGGTAAGCATGAAAATCACCGGGGCAAGCATGAAAATCACTGGGGGATACTACAAAATCAGCGGGGCAAACTACAAAATCAGCGGGGGAAACTGGAAAATCAGCGGGGCAAACTATAAAATCAGCGGGGGATACTAGAAAATCAGCGGGGCAAACTACAAAATCAGCGGGGGAAACTGTAAAATCAGCGGGGCAAACTACAAAATCAGCGAGACAAACAGTGATTTTGATGGGGACATGTAACTAGGTATGAATCATAACTTACATTTCCAACGAATATGTAAAAATTTTTCAAAATATGCTATCCACCAAAATTACAAAGTATACTATACATCAAAACTTACAAAGTATGCTATACATCATAATTTACAATGTATATTCAACGATGTATATAATACAATGTATACAACATATTTCCAAAATCCATCTCATGCCTTGGACAAATATCATCTACAAACTATACGATTGCACATCTAGGTGCCCATGTCTAAGTTCTTTATCTTCAATATCATTTACTTCTCCTCGCTTCCTCAACTCCTCACCCTCCTCCTCCATCACAAAATGTCCCCTCCGTGTATGACTACATTCCTTCTCCTTAATAAACTCCTCTCTCTCATTCACTAACTTTTTCTATTTTCTGTTGTGCATGTTCCATTGTTTTAATTTCCTGTTTTCTTGATGTGTGTGTGTGTAAAGAGACAATTTCGGCCGATATGGATCCTATAATCTGATACGCCCAATATCGTATCATTTTAGGGCCTGGCTAATACAGTCACAGCATTATTTAAAACCTTGCTCAGAAGTCAGAAATCCTTCTTTATCATTTGAAGCAGCAATCTCGTGATGTGCTAGCCTGACACTCATGGAAACTTCATTGTCCAACATTACCCAATTGGACCTCCATACTCCATGGAGTACTAATCAAGTGATCAAATGGATGTTATTTACTTCGGTCATAGGGTTGGCTGGTGGAATGTGTTTGGTTTTGGTTTAATGGAGCTAACAGAGTTGAGTCAACTCCAGTGTCTCTACATTGCCTAATCTCTAATAAACTCAACCAATCATCGTGGCTCTTACCTACGTTTATGTTTTAACCCCAATCCTTCCATCCCATTCATCCATCATCACTTTCAAAAATCAGCGGCGGAAACTAGGAAATGAGCGGGGCAAAGTAGAAAATCAGCGGGGGATACTAGAAAATCAGCGGGGGAAACTAGGAAAGCAAACATGAAATTCAATGGGGCAAACTAGATAATCAATGGGGCGAACTTAACAGATATTTTCATTGCTTAAGCCGATAAATCTAAACTTATTCAATGTTCAAATGGACCACATGAAATGAAATTTTTAATTGAACTTCTATTGTTGATCATTTCGTAGGTGCTATAGAAGTTTTGGATCAAGCTTATAATTATTTTTTCTATTAATCCATGTCTATATGATCTTATGAATAGGTTTGATAACAAACAAACATCACTATTGGGCCCATTATGGTTTCAACGGTGGAAATCATTATGCCCATTGTTTCCCGTGGTGTGATCCCTTGGAAATGACGTGGACAAATGAGACCCGACATCACTAGTGTACCTTCTACACAAACAATCCACACTCAATTATAATTTATAAGTAACTAATATATTGATCGAGTTCGGGTTAGGTTGGATAACCTGAGACCTCAACCCAAGCCCAACCTAAGTTTTATCGGGTTGGTGTTTGTATAGCCCAAGCTTGAGATCAGACCCGATATATCCTACCCAAGCCCAACCCAATGCAGTGGGGAATTGAACGTCTACCATTGAAACCCTTTTAGGGGTTACAGAAGTTTTGTATCATTATGAAATTTGTTTTTCCTCTTCGTCAGGTCTTTGCGACCTTATGAATGAACTCAGATGAGGAGGATTTCTCACAAACATCACAGTTGGCCCCACCTGAGTTTCTAATGGTTGACGCTCATTCAACACTATTTCTTGTAATGTGATATAGTTGAGATTTGGATATACCTCATTTTTGGTATCATACCATAAAATGATCTGGAAAAATATATGGACGGCATGGATGAAAATCATACCTCATGATGGGGCCCACAGACCAACGACGATCCGCCATTAGGGGGTGGCAGGAGGAGTACCCAATCCGTTTCTGTGAAAAGGAGGGGTATTTTTGTGAAAAACAGCGGGGCAAACTAGAAAAATGGCAGGGCAAACTGAAATATGAATGGAGCAAGCTAGAAAAACAACAGGGCAAACTGAAGTATGAGCGGGGCAAACTAGAAAAACAGTGGGGCAAACTAGAAAAGTAGCGAGGGAAACATGAAAAATAGCGGGGCAAACATGAAAAACAGCGGGAGAAACTAGAAAAACAGCGGGGGAAACATGAAAAACAGCGGGGGGAACTAAAAAACAGCTGGGCAAACTAGAAAAACAGCGGGCCAAACTAGAAAAACAGCGGGGGAAACATAAAAAATAGCGGGAAAAACAAGAAAAACAGCAGAAAAAACATGAAAAATAGTGGAAAAAATATGAAAAACATGAAAAACAAGAAAAACAACAGGGGAAATATGAAAAACAGCGGGGGAAACTAAAAAAATAGTAGGGAAAACATGAAAAACAGTAAGGGAAACATGAAAAACTCTATGGGCCCATCATGATAGATGTGTTTTATCCATGCTAGGTGGTTGTCCATTTTACCAGCTCATTTTAGAGTATGAGCACGAAAGTGATGCAGGTCTAAACAAGTGCAGCTCAACATTTTTGGGGGCCTTAGGCAAGTCATAAAAATAAGGCTTAGAATTTAATTTTTTGAGAACTTAATTAGCAATAAAGTAGGTAGTTGTGGTCCTAGGTTTTAGGAGAAGAATTTATTGAGAATGATGTTATTATTTTGAAAAGAGACGATAGAGTTGGACTATTATTATTGATAGTGTTAGTTTCTAGGATTTGTTTTTACTATGAGTTGGAAACATGAGCTTCGCTGTTTTTCATATTTTCCCCGTTGTTTTTCATGTTTTCCTTACTATTTTTCATGTTTCCCCCGCTGTTTTTCTAGTTTGCCCCGCTGTTTTTCATATTTTTCCCACTGTTTTTCATGTTTCCCTCGCTGTTTTTCATGTTTCCCCCGCTGTTTTTCTAGTTTGCCCCGCTGTTTTTCATGTTTCCCCCGCTGTTTTTCTAGTTTCCCCCGCTGTTTTTCATGTTTTCCCTGCTGTTTTTCTAGTTTGCCCCGCTGTTTTTCATGTTTCCCCCGCTGCTTTTCTAGTTTGCCCCGCTGTTTTTTTAGTTTGCCCCGCTCATACTTCAGTTTGTCCCGCTGTTTTTCTAGTTTGCCCCGCTCATATTTCATGCTTACCTTGCTCATTTTCATCTCTTTTTCATGCTTACCCCGCTCTTAGGATCGATACCAAGACCTCAAGTGTTGAAACGAGGTATTTCCACTCAGTTTGCTAGTTGAGCTATGGATCTAGGTGATAGCTAGATCTGTTTTATTTTTCGTCTCAAGCCTTAATACGAGCTCGTCAAATAGATGGACGGTTTGGATATAACACGTACCTTATAATGGGACCCACAAAATGCCGTAGGAATTATAACGAAAAAAGAAAAAGAAAAAGAAGCTAGTGAATTAGGGTCAGTGGGACCCTATAGCTAATGGTGAAAATAAGTGTTTTGACCTGATAGAGGGAGGTGGTTTCACACATACTGCATAGTGGGCTATATAGAGCATGAGTGTAGGCCTATTTTAGTTTGCCCCGCTGTTTTTCTAGTTTGCCCCACTCATATTTCAGTTTGCTTCGCTGTTTTTTTTGTTTGCCCCGCTCATATTTTAGTTTGCCCCGCTGTTTTTCTACTTTGCCCCGCTGTTTTTCTAGTTTGCCCCGCTAGATTTTCAACTATCGACCCAAGGAAATCTTGGAAAATAACTATGTTAGTTGGCTAAATTAGCTTCTCCTACCCCAAAATCATATGTGGTACATTAATTAAATCATTCTAGTTTGGATCCTTACTCTCCCTCGGGTGGTAGACTCTTAGGAGTTTTAACACCCAGTCAAGCGTTTGAGTATCCATAGGTGGTAAAATTCCACTAGTGTGAGTGTGTGGGGGTGTGTGTGCATGTGTAAAAAAAAAAAAAACAAATCATTTTAATTTAGGAGATATGCTTGTTGAATACATGGACAAATAAATGAATTAAAAGATAAAAAAATATTTTTTTATACTTATATATACATATTTATATAATTATGTATTAGAGAAAAATGTAAGGGAGAAAAAGTTCTCCTAGAAAAAATAAAAAATAAAAAAATAATAATAAAAATCCTGCCAGACTGTCTATGGTTTTTTTTTTTTTTTACTATGTTGCATGTGTGGGTCCAATCATGAGGTTTGTGTTATATCCAAACCGTTCATCTATTTGGCGAGCTCATATTAAGGCTTGAGACGAAAAATAAGATAGATCTAGCTATCAAGTGGACCACACTGTAAAAGGCAGTGGGCAATTGAACGTCTACCATTAAAACCCTTTCAGGGGTTACAAAAGTTTTTGATCATTCTGAAATTTGATTTTCCTCTTCATCCAGGTCTTTGTGACCCTATGAATGAACTTAGATGGGGAGGATTTCTCGCAAACATCACAGTGGGCTCCACCTGAGTCTCTAATGGTTGACGCTCATTCAACACTGTTTCCTGTAATGTGGTACACTTGAGACTTGGATATACCTCATTTTTGGTCTCATACCATAAAATGATCTGAAAAATATATGGACGGCACGGATGAAAAGCAAACACCATGGCGATGGACGGCACGGATGAAAAGCAAACACCATGGCGATGGACGGCATGGATGAAAAGCAAACACCATGGCGAGGCCCACATACCACTGACTATCCGCCATGGGCGGGTGGCAGGAGGCGTACCCAATCCGTTTCGTGAAAGGAGGGGTATTTTCGTCCTGGAATTTCTCGTCCGTACGAAGAGGTCCAAGTGCGTATATTAAGTTTGTATTGTTTCAAGAATATCCCATGGATAAAAGGTGGGGTCCACAGTCGTCAATTTCTCCACATATATCTACCTGTGCATGGGGCTGTGTGGGGTCCACAGAGATGTCCGTCATAAATCCACTCCGTCCATCTATTTTGAGAGACCAAAATAGGTAATTAATTTAAAAATAACCCCGATCTGAAAGTCAGATGGGAAACACCAAACTAAAAAGTGAGAACAGAAATGTCCACCGTTGAAATTTCCTAGATCTAAACATGATGTGTATATGCCATCCAAACGTCCACCGTTCATGGCGTTATAACCATTCAGATGAACTTCTGTCACTCCAGGCGTTGAATTCACACTGTTTCGTGTGGTATAGACTACACAAGTTTTGGATCTGCCAACAGACGGACAGAATAGATTTGTCACGGACATCCATGTGGGGCCCACACATCCCCGGACAGGAATATCCCTGTGACCGCCGCTTCCAATTTAAAAAGCTAAAAAC
This sequence comes from Magnolia sinica, assembly GCF_029962835.1. Classification (NCBI taxonomy): domain Eukaryota; kingdom Viridiplantae; phylum Streptophyta; class Magnoliopsida; order Magnoliales; family Magnoliaceae; genus Magnolia; species Magnolia sinica. The sequence continues at coordinate 7,035,040 of NC_080580.1, forward strand.
ATTCCGGAACGATGAGTTATCTGATACTCCGGCGGTTTGTGAGGCTTGGTGCACAGACACAGAAATTTGTACACGTGGAATAGATTAAAATGTAGAAATCAACGTCTGTAAGTTATAGTCCCAAAATCAAATTGGTTGAACAACACTAACCTCTGAGTCGGGGACATTTGTCTGCTGAAATAAGACCGTGGGATAATGTTCATTTTTAACCGTTCAATATATATCCAGCAATCCGACGGTTGCATAACAGAATAGAGCGTGATTTTAAGGTTCATCATACATCTAAGCCGTGACCCATAATTTAGACAGTTCATTTGAATTAATTTTATGTCAATTTAGAAGTTATTTCAAAGTGCTTGCGTATCGTCGATCACACCCTGCCAGAGTATTAAAGTTCTTCTCAAAAGAAAAACATTCCAGCTACTCATAGAGTTCCGGCTGACAATTCCGATGACATACGCCTGTCAAGTCCTTGCAGGAAATACAAGATATGTAATCTGGTACTCCACAGGATTACCGTTGTGGCTACTCCACTTATTTACATTCTTCTTCTTCCATGGTCTGTAAAATGATCCAGGCCGTCCACACACTGGACCTCACGTCAGATACGCTATGGCTCAAATCTTGATCCTAAATTTCCAATCCACAAACTTTGGTGGATTTACTCGTTCTTTTCTGATATCCATTTGTACAGGACCAAATGGACATTGAGGACCGTTTGATCTATCTCGATTTCTGTGGTGACTCATCCACGCTGGACCACTAGGAAGAGTATCGTGGTCATCAAGGAGGATTACTGAGTTTTCTGCTTTCGTGGAGTACCGTAATTTTCCTACGTATTTTTTTTGGGAAGATAATTAGTAGAATTAAAAAAGCCACTCATCCAACGGTTATCCGTGGTGACGGGGACACTTACCTTCATCCTCGTGTGGCTCACCTTGTGAACGGGATAGATGGAATATAAACATCGCAGTGGGCCCCAGAAAGGCTTCAATGGTGGGCGTCCCCATCCCTAATTCCCTGTGTTGTAGCCTAGTTGTGTTGTGGATCGGCCTGATTTTTCGATTAACGGCCTAAAATAAGATTTCTTAAATGATGAACGGAGAGGATTTCCGACACACATCAGGGTGGACTCCAAAGAAGGGATAGGGTTTGTTACGATTGACTGTGCATAAGCTTCCCGAAATTCCCATTTTCTGTACAGCGTTCCATATGTATAGGACATCCGAACCGTGCAGTAGGTCGGACCCATTAGAAAGATTAACTGAGGTGAGATCGGGCCAATTTCACTCCTCAGGTGTGCCACGATGTATGTCGGGTTAGATCATACGGCCTTCCATTGATTAGATGTTATGCCTCATGCGATCAGTGGGTCGGCATGATTTTCATTCTGGGTCCAACTCATTGCACGGTTCGATGTCCTACACATGTGGCCCTTTACCGGGACATTGGTACATGATCTGGACCATTCGTCGGGTGGGTCCCATCGTGCAGAACCCATGGTAGAAACATCTTTTATTAAACGAGATTAACCGTTCGATTGGTGGACCATATCTTTTCAGAACTGCACTGATTGGACCACATAAAAAGAAGCCCATCGACTGGATGATCTGGTGAGCACTAAAAGGCCTGCAAATCGACGGTTAGAATTAAAAGCCAACCTTGCTTGACTGCGGAGCACAATTTCTCACATGATACGCCGCAGTCAATCGACCATGCTCATTTTCAATTCTAGCCGTCCATTTTGGAACCACATTCTATCAAACGAATCTTTGAATCTCTTATCTTATCCCAAACCAGGCATCTAATATGGCTCATCCACAGTCCGTTCAGCTGAATAGTTCTAATCAGCAAGGGTGGACCGTTGGAAATGGCTGAGCGGCTACAATTTTATGTACTCGTGCGAGCTACCATAACATTAAAACACCCGCATTTTTCTCCGGTATATATAAACCCCATCCCCACCAGAAGCCGTTTCAAATGCCTCTCCGTCGGTATTTCTGTTTCTTTCTTCTCTTCCTTCCTGCGAAAATGCTGCAACCCTTCTCTCTCCAAACGCTTCCAATCTGATCATCTTCCATTCAAATCCCTATCAAAAATCAGATCCAGATTCGTATTCTCTCTACGGTAAGACTCGTCTCACCGTTTTCCAGTCTTCCTCTCCACCAGATCTCCATTTTCTTGAAAACTGTCGATTTTATTTCAAAATTTTCTGATTTTTGTGAATTTTTACGGATCTGATTAGATTGGACGGCGGGGAATAGAGGTGTAGGAGTAGGAGGAGGAGATATGGGCCACAGGATCGAGAACGAGTACGATTATCTCTTCAAGATCGTCCTGATCGGTGATTCTGGTGTGGGGAAATCGAACATTCTCTCGAGGTTCACGAGGAACGAGTTCTGCTTGGAGTCAAAATCCACAATCGGCGTTGAATTCGCCACGAGGACGTTACAGGTCGGTCCTGCTTGATCCTAGCCGTCCCTCTGCTATCTGATGATTTCCTTGTGGTCTTGTCCTGAAAAATCGATCATTTTTAGGGCAGGGCAGCCCAGGGCTGATCAGTTTTTAGGCCTGAAATTGAATTATGGCCTAGTTCCGAGCCAGAGCCTTTCACAGCCTTAAACAACCTGTAGCCGGGCTGCAACGTTGCCTGCACAGAAATGCTCTGAAACATTATCCCAGCCCACTTATGTGTCGGACCCTGAATTTAGGCTTGGGTCTGACCAACATGCCTAAAATGCATCCCAAGCATAGCCTGGCCCAGTCCTGCCCATCTGAGCCTGTCTTGGGCCATGCCCGGCCCAGCCCATCTTGGGTCAAGCCTGATGGCCCTATCGGCTGTCTAGGTGACAAACCTAGATTCAATTTTCTTGCAATTTATGATGATTATCTGTGTACTATCGATATTTTTTCATGCAAGAATTGAGATGAACTCTCAATTCGGATTTCAATATGTATTTATGTATGTGTGTATGTATGTATTTATACATTTTGAGATTATAGTAAGGCATTTTTAATCGATGCTCAATCAAGGGTTTAAAAAACGGCATTATGAGACGATGACAGTCAACCATTCTTACAATTATACAGCAGTAAATAATGGCCGTCATGAAATGTGAAAAAGGGACAACCGGGAAATGGGAAATCCAGGCCATGGAAAATAATGGGTGGTATTGCCGAAAAGGGTAATGATACAATACATGATGCTGTATTGTTATAGGTTAATCCACCAATCATTTTATGCCTCCGGATATTTTTTAAAATCTGGAAAGGGGGGAAAAAGCTGGATTTTTTTTTGAAAATTGATTTTGTATATTCGACTTGCCCATCACTGATTGCATTTTGCTATTTAATGCTGTTATGGAGAAGCCCCTGCCCCCTAGATTGCTTGGAATTTTCAATTGGTACAAGTGGTGCCGGTTATAGTGGTAAAATTCGTTCACTGTAATCAACCTATGTAATAGACTATTAGATAGCACTTTGATTGTAATCAACCAATGTAAGTCTGTTACATTGCGCCTATGGGAGTTTTATGTTCTCGTTGCCGGTCCCCAACCTAGATACAGGAGGAGGGTTATGTCAAGTTGGCAGCCGGCATCAAACTTATGCCAAAATTTCCAACATAGCCGACCCTAATTAGTTGGAATAAGGTTTAGATGATGATGACAAGTGGGACCCGTGGTTCAGTTATGCAACATGTTCATGTGGTTGGTCCCACCATTTATTATTAGTCATCCACAAAAATTCTCCCTCATTGGATTCTTTTTAACAGCTAGCCTTTGACGCTTTCTTCCGTCAAATGTAAACCATTGCTATATTTTCTCCCCTATTTTTCTGTTTCCAAGTCCCAAGTTGAAGGATTAGGATTTTCTCATCAGGGAAATTTTTGGCACATGGCACGTGGTTGGATGCTTGAGCTAGTTATGATGTTCTTTTAAGAACTTCGTCTCAATCCAAGCGTATCTATGGATTGCTTGGGGCTGGTTGGGCCCATGGTTTAATCTTGCAACATGTTCATGTGGTTGGTCCCACCAAGGATTAGTCATCTACAAAAGTTCTCTGATGAGGCATTTGCAGGAAGAGATCCCATGGTGTATGTTGTTTGCAAATGACATAGTTTTGATTGACAAGACAAAGGAAGGTGTAATCACAAAGCTAGATTTATGGATAGATGCTTTAGAATCTGAAAGATTTAAAATTACTTGGACTAAAACAGAGTATATGGAGTGCAATTTTAGTTATTAACTTATAATATGAGTGAAAACAAGGAACTAGATAAGATTGTTGACCAAGAAGTATCCCAAAATGACCACTTTTGATACATTGGATTAATAATTATGAGTGAAAACAAGGAACTAGATAAGATTGCTGACCAAGAAATTTCCCAAAATGACCACTTTTGATACCTTGGATTAATAATTATGAGAGAGGAGAGATTGTAAAGGATATTGCCTTTAGAATTCAAGTTGTATGGAAGCAATGGAGATCTGCCTCTAGGAGTTTTATTTGATCATGTCCCACTCAAACTGAAAGGGAAAATTTAAAGGATAGCTATAAGACCACCCATGCTTTATGGGATAGAATGTTGGGCAGTTAAAGAACAACGTGTTCATAAGATGAGTGTAGCTGTAATGAGGATGTTGAGATGGATGAGTGGCAAGATGAAGAAGGATAGAATCAGAAATGAATGCATTCGAGGGAACTAAGGAGTAGTAACAATAGGCAATAAGATAAGGGAAAGTAGACTTAGATGGTTTAATCATGTGCAATGGAGAGAGACCAAGAATCCCGCCGGTTACAAGAAGTGAGTTGGTACAAGTTAAAGGGATCTAAAATGGTAAGAGGAAAGCCAAAAAGGACGTAGATGGAGGTAGTAAGAAAAGACTTGATGGCCTATAGTCTAACTGAAGGTATGGCTCTTGGTAGAGTGAAATGGTGGAACAATATTCATGTACTCGACCCCAATTAATTGTGATAAGGCTTAGATGATAATGATGATGATTGGATTCTTTGGAATGGTGGACCTTAGGCCCTTTCTTGTGTTGAATGTAGACTATTGTTATATTTTCTCCCTTGTTTTTCTGTTTTCCAGGCCCAAACTGAAGGATTAGGAATTTCTCATCAGGGAGATTTTCGGCACATGGCTGATGGCTGGATGCCTGAACCAGTTACAATGTTCTTTTAAAAACTTTGGCTCAATCAGATTGTATCTTTTGATCACTTGGAATTTTCAATTGGTACAAGTTGGGGCCATGGTTCAGTAATGCAACACGTTCATGTGGTTGGTCCCACCATGGATTAGTCATCCACGATGATTTTATTTTATTGGATTCTCTGGAAACAGTGAACCTTTGGTCCTTTCTGCTGTTGAATGTAGACCATTGCTATATTTTCTCCCTTTTTTTTTTTTTTTTTTTGCTGTTTCCCAGCCCCAAACTGAAGGATTAGGATTTTCTCATTGGGGAGAGTTTCGGCACATGGCACATGGTTTGGATTCCTGAATCTGCACAAACTGAAAAACCTCAGCAGACAATGGATATTCTCGGGCTTAGCTGTATAATACCTGTTAAGTTAAGTGGACCATGTAAAGATTAGAGGCAGTTTTTGGTCTCAGGTATCTGTGATTTTTTAAAACCAATTCCTTTATTTTTCAGTATGTGAAAAGTGATTAAGATTTATTTTTTTTTTGGAAAAGTTTGGCATGTTTACAAAGGGGTGGTAATGAGTGGTGTTGGAAGTTGGAATAATTTTGCGCTTGATGTTTTAACTGATCTGGCGAGGTTTCTCAGCCCAGGCTTGGCCCATTGCTACCTCAAAAATGCATCCACACCAGAATAATCTATGTGCATGCCGAATCTTTTGTAAATTGCAGTTGAATTTGTTTTCTATGATTCATTCAATTGTGCTACATTCGGTGTTTGGCTGTAAATTATAGTTTGAAAATCAGGCTGGTCAACGTAGGGCTTACCCAAATCAACGAGGCTAGGAAATCAGGCTGTTTCTGGTTTCAGGAATTACCTGTTTTCGAAGAAGCAACAAAAGAAGACAAAATATGAACTGTCCACAAGAACTCGTGAAATGCTCACCTGAACACCAGTTCTCACGAGAACTCGTGAGAACTTTTTGAGAACTCATCTCACGTGATATGAGCACAAAATCTGAACCGTCCACGTGATGCGGCACCCCATGAGACCCCCAGGGCCCAACTTTCACCCTCATCCAAAACTCTGGTGGGCCATGGCAAAAGAAAATAGTTACCTCCCTTGATTTCTCCTCTCTCTTTGCTATATGGCCCACCAGAGTTTTGGATCAGGGTGAAAATTGGGCATTGAGGGTTTCATGGGGTGCCACATCACCTGGACTGTTCAGATTTTGTGCCCAGGACACGTATGCAAAGGTGCGCATGTAAAAAAGGTGCGCAGATGAGCATGAATCTCTCTCTCTCTCTCTCTCTCTCTCTCTCTCTCTCTATAATAATAATAATAATAATAATAATAATAATAAGAAAATGTAGTAAAGAATATTTTTCTTGATCCGCCTGGTTGACCCACCGGGTCTTGGGTCGACCAGACCTAGGAGCAATTGATTGAGTCCTGAGCCAAGTCCTAGTTTGCAGACTTACTATAAAATTAAATTCTTTAGTAATGATATAAATACAATTTGGCATCTACAATATACAAAATGGCATCTTATCTTACTGTGCTGTGTGCTAGACAATCTGATAGCTGATCGCCTACCACTGGTGAGAATATCGGGAAAATGGGAGATGAGAGGTGATGGTAGAAGATCAAGCTAGGGTAGGATTATTATTTTTATTTTTATTTTTTCTGATAGGTAACTGAGGGCTTGAATCTGAGACCTCAATTTTGAAATGCACTCTGTATGCCACTGAAATGCACTCAATTTTGTTTTAGCATTTTAGGTGCTACGTATCTTTAAAATCAGGGGCATAGAGATTGATTTATGCTTTTTTCAGTACTATGGAAGATGAAGGGTAGCTCCCAGTGGCCGTCAATTGGGATTAGGCACATAACATTCATTTTCTTTGTTGTTGACATCCTTAGAAGGAAATAGGAACAGTTGAGGAACTGTAGGTGAATTGTTTTGAAGTGAAGAACTTATCTAACTCGAAATTATCTTCAGAGTTGAATAGGCAGTTATAGTAGAAAATTAAGGGTGTTTAGTTGCTGGTTTTTATATTTCTCAGCTTAGTAATTCCTTAGTTTTACAGAAAACAAGCTTTGTTCACACATTTTGGTCAGTTTTCGCATTTCTAGGGAATTCTATTCCCCATATTTCCTGAAAGAACTTTTCCCAGCCAAAAAGCTGGGGTATGGAAAGCCTGTGGAATTAAAACAAAATTTTAGACTTTTCCCATATTCTCCAGAAAACCTGGTGTATCAACCAAAAAATTTAATCATTCTCCGAGAAAGATACTATGCCAACTCTAACATTCCCCGGGGAACATAAAAATGGGTGAATGAATTCCCCAGCAATCAAACAGGCTCCAAGTAATTGGCCTGCTTGCACAATTTGTTATGTGGGGAGGTAATTGGCCTGCTTACATAATTTCTATGGTGGATGGCCCATAGTAACACTTGAAATAATCAAGAAAAAAAAATGAAAACTGGATTTTTGAGATGATCTGCTGCTACATGTTATCTCAACTAAACAAACTGTTACTTTTGTGTCTCTAACCAGGTTTGTCAAGGCTGCATGTGCCTCCTAGAACTTTGATTCTTGAAGAAGAAATATATTATATGTTATGTGAACGACAGCTTCTGAATTGGAATTATCCATGTCTCATCAAGCACCATCTAATAGTTTATTATATATGTTGATTACAATTCACAAGCCATCCTTCACATGGACGGCTTGTTTTATTTTAATGGAATAGAAAAGATAATTTCTGCTCTATTGCTTTCCATCGTCTACAACTAGTGCAATTCAATGAAGTATATTTTGCATGATCGTTAAAAGAAGATCCAATTTTTTTTTCTTCACTACGTTGATGCATTTATCCATTTTGATGCTTTTACATGAGAAAGAATGTCCTGACTCCTGTGTTATGAATGATTCTTATACTTGTTTCATTTAGCGAATAAGTTTCCATCATCCACACAAAGATTTCCAATGATCTGCCACCCGCAATCAGACTGGTTGGCTCACTGGTTACCTGGTCAAACTGTGGATTCCACGTGTGCACAACTGATGTGGCACAAAGAGGAAATTGAATCTTAAGTGCTGGGGATTGATTCCTCCAATGGATTCTCCACATTTCTCAATAACGCCAAATTGCAGCAGTTAATAGATAAAATAATGAACGATGTGTGGAGCCTAAAGGAGTTGCACAAAAGGGGATCTAGAAGAATCACTCTTCTAGGCCTTGCATCCCATCACAGGAGACATAAGACCTAGTTTTATTCTAGTGAAATCATCATAATATCTGTCCCTAAGAGTTACATACTTGTGGCTTTATAGCCATGTTACAAAGTCCTACGCAAAATAAAAGAAGCAAAGGCTAAAAGCCTATTGACCCAATAAAATAGCCTTCCTAAACTGTAATCAAAGAGAGACATTAGAGGAAACTAAATAAAGTGTTCTAAACTTATTATATTTCTCTATATAACAACTGTATGCCATCTTACCCATTGTCCAATCAGTCAAAGTATTTTTTCCATCTGGTTGGACTTGTGGGCCCTGCAGTTCAGCTGGACATAAAGATCTCATCTAATTGATTTTATGGTGTTCACCAGTCAGTTGGTTGATTTTCCTTGTTATCTGGGGGCTAATCTGGGGACCCAATGGTGGTGATTAGGTGGTCTGGTATCATCTGTTCACATGTATGCACTATTCACATCTGTATGCATGCATGGCTTAGCATAATTTACAGGTTAGTTTCCCAGTTCTAAGTCATGTTTTTTATTTTTATTTTTATTTATTAAGAAACTATTTTTAGCAAAGTTAAGACAACTATGGTTATAATCAAAATTGGAAACAGTTGTAGGAAGAGCCTATGCACACAGGCTTGCATGTATTGAATAGACATCATCACCATCTAAGCCTTATCCCAGCTAATTGGGGACATGTTGAATATAAAAGGTTAGTTATTTTTTGAATAAAACTCATAATTTTACTTCATTGCTTGATGACTTTTTAGAATAGTAATTCTTCTACTTTCCTTCTAGAGGTGAGTATGTCCTAGAGGGCTGTTTTAGCCATTTCAACGGTCCTGATCATCTAATCCCTGTATTCCTTTGTTGTACTGAGTTCAAAGTGCTCTGGATATACACGAATGAGTACATGGTACACTACTTCAATATGTAGTACACCAGGGCCTGGATAATGTAGGTCTCTCCAATACATACACGGAGTATCTGCAATGTAGTTGTGTGTACAAACTAATATTGTTATTTATATATTAAATGGTTAATTTTGTTATTATAGATCCCGCAAGCATAACATTATATTTTCGCCCTTCGGAAGAGATCGATGGTTCTCCCCAACATGAGCAGTATGTGCATGCAAGATGCAGAGTCGGTAGACCACCTATTCATTCATTATCTGTTCGCCAAATCAATGTGGGAAGGTCTGTTCAATGTCTTTTAAGTGTCGTGGGTGTGTGGGGGACCATTGGAGGCTTATTTTTTGCATAGCACGGAGGCTGGTCTGGGAAAAAAGGACGGGAGATGGAGGCCTGCCTTGTTGGCTGGCCTTTGGGCCCTTTTGGTGGGGGGACGGCTGTTTTTGGGGAACCGCAGCGGATCCCCTTTGGAAGTTTTTAGGAGGGGAATTATCTTGTAGTGGAGTTTATAGTGGGCTTGTTGATTTTTTTGGTTTTCCTTTCATGCTTTGGCTTGTGTTTTGGATAGCTTTTTGCCCTTTGGGCTTCTTAGTAAATCTCACATATCTATATTCAAAATATAAATTTGCATACAACTTACTCAACACTAAGTGTATAGAACCATCATTTTGCGTCAGTAGTAGTGATCTGATTGTAAATGACCCGTAATCCAGATCCTGCGATTTGGAATTGAAATGTAAGAATATTTGGCTATGATGGTGGGTGTTATATGAATGCAAGTGATCATATGATTGATTTATTCTTTTCTCTTCTTCTTAGTTGAAGTTGTCTGCATAAGAGACATCACATTTATGCAACTAGTTTGATGTCTTAGCGCAAGGTGTTTGAGTGTGCTGCCAAATTGTGGTTGGTGGAGCTTCCCAGATGCAAGGTGTTGGATCTCTTAAAATGTGCTTGATGTTTGGGGCTGCATGGAATGTGCAACCTGCATAAGCAGGTTAACATTTTCCAACTAACCACAATTGGTAGATGAAAATGGGAATGTCTAGGCATCATATGTTATTGGGGTTGTCAACAATCTGGACTTGGGGTTGGCTTGGGCCTGATTTTGGAACTGGTCGCCAGACTCCAGCCTTGTTCAAAATTTTGGTTTTGCTTGGCTTGGACCTGGCCCTACTCAAAATTTGGCTTGGCTTTTCCCCGGCCTGATCCTATTGTAAAATGTTGATTTGCCTTGTCTTGGGCGTGGCTCATTGACAACCCTATAGGTTATAATGTACCAATGCAGTGGGCCAGCCCATCAAGCTGTTAGACTTTGCTGTTATGGGCAAAGCTTGGGTCTAGGCTCCTAGGCCTGTCAGATCTGGTTTAAAGGTACAGCTTGATTAGTAATTGGTCCATGCTGGGGTTAAGCTCATTAGTCTGTTGGTGTGGTTGGGTTAGGCCGAGTGTCGTCCATTATGGCTGGAAGGGTTTGATCACATCTTCATTGTGCCTTTTCATGTTGTAGTATGTGGAACCTAATTGACAGTTTGTATCAATTGAATGGCTTGTCCAAGTGTCCCAATGCAACTTGGAACAGTAACTTAAAAGTGCTTAGGAGCAGTTGAAGCACTGGATCATTTCATACATACATGTGCATTCTGCATCCATACCGAACATCTACATATGGCATATGATGATCTGGTCAATCACATCTGAGACAAGAAAGCTATGCATGCAACAAGGGGAAGCTATGTATGCACGTGAGCAATTAATTGCCTATAAAACAAACTTCTCATGTTATATAAGAGCCAATCTACTAATATAAAAAAAATTATCATTTTTCTCATTCTGTACGTATCATCGCTTGTTGTTGACATCTAGATATGCAAACAAATCTGTAATAACAGCCTAACTGGGCTACCCCATTAAGAGAGTCCCGTTGAGAGGCTTGCGTAGAGGGCATAATACACGAGGGAATAATGCACAAATAGTTACTTCTAGGAAACAAAGATTCAGAAATGGGGCAGAGGCCTTGTCCAATCAATCTGGGGTGGCCAGCAGGGTGGCTGGGTTGAGCTGGGAGTTGAGGGAGCTTTTGGGGGGATTGTAGTGGTTTGGGGATGCTGGAGTGTTGGCAAAATGAGATTTTTGGGCTGGAAAATTCTCTCTTATGGTTACTTCAGGAACATTTCTGAATGGGAAAGCTGGATGTCCCCATCTCTTTATAGGCCAAATGAGTTGAGCTTGAGGCAGGAACTGTGGGATGAACTTGGATCTTGCTGCCTGGCAAGTGGATCACACCCCCTGCTTTACCCAATTCCCTCGCGATAGGAATGGTCACAAATCTACCTCCTTCTGTATGAGACGTTTTTCTGATTGTATTTAGAGACATGTCGTGATTGACCTCCCCCTGGAAGGGTCAGCGTATGCCTGGTCTAACCATCAAGATTCCCCTGTCACATCTTGGATAGATTGGTTTCTTGTATCTGGAAGCTAGGCGGATATCTATCCTGAAGTTCTACAGCATGTTGCCCCTAAACCTGTATCCGACCATAGCCTGAACCTTCTATCTTCTAAATTGGATGGGTGTGGTCCAATTCCTTTCAGATTCAAGCTCATGCGGCTTGAAGAAGAATTTGTGTAGAACATCAAAGATTGGTGTAATGCTATGTATATTGCAGAAAGTGTGTGCAGAAAACTTGGTGAGGAGCTAAAAAGTCTTAAAAGCAGAATCAACGTATAGAATGGAGACAGAGACTCGGCAGGGTTGAAAGATTCGATGGCTGCAATCCTGGCTGAAAACGATGATATCAACCAAGGACTTTACAAAGCAGACTAATAAAGAAGAAATCATGTGGTGGGTATAAAGGTATAGGGCTCTTTAGCTGAAAGGAGAAAGGAATTATGCATTTTTTCATCACATGGTTAGTGCTCATTGAAGTGTAAATTAGATCCAGGCTTTGAATATCAATGGTGATGCAATGGAGGGTCCTCAGTTGATACGCTCCGAGATAGTGGAATTCTGTAGAAATTTGTTTTATAGAGACTCAGTCAGTTGGCTAGAGCTGGAAAGTTTAGTTTTCAACTTAATCAGTGAGGAAGAGGCAAATATGCTCTACAAGCTCGATTGAAGAAGATGAGAATTGGGCAGCGGTTCAGCAGCTCGGGTCGGATAAGTCTAGATGATTTCCCAATGGCATTCTAACTAGTCATTTTGGCAAGAAATTAAGGGGGATGTCATAGACTTCATTAATGACTTCTATGACAATGGTAGATTAGCAAAGGATCTAGGAGCATCCTTCATTGCTCTCATTCCTAAGAAAGAAGAGGTGAAAGATTTGGTGAATTTTAGGTCAATTAGCCTTATTATTGGTCCATATAAAAATCCTTGCCAAGGTGTTGGCCTCCAGGTTGAGAAGAGTGTTGGAGCATTATTTCTTTCTCCTAGGGTGCTGGTGTGAAAGGGCGACAGATCCTAGTTGGTGCCCTCATCACCCACAAATACATAGATCTTAGACTTAGAGAGTTCAAGCTTGGGGTATTTGCAAAATTGATTTGGAAAAGGCTTGTGACAATGTGGATTGGGGATTTTTAGATTATCCGCTTCACCAGATGGGCTTTGGTGTTAGGTGAAGCTAGATGTGAACACGTGTCTTGTATACCAGATATTCAATTTTGGTTAATGGGTTGCCGGATGGTTATTTTGAGAGCTCCGAATGGATTAGACAGGGGGCTACGCTCTCTCATTTCTTGTTTTCCACGACTGTAGAAGCCCTTAGTTGGATTCTGAATAAGGCTAGAGAGGGAGGGTTAATGAATGCATTCAATATTGGGTGAGCTATTCTCAAAGTTTTGCACTTGCAATTTGCTGATGGTACTATTATCTTTTGCATAGCCAAGAGGGATTATTTGTTAAGTTTAAGATGAATCCTGAGGTGTTTTGAGGTGTTGGGGCAGAGAGTGAAATGATGAGGATAGATCTGGTTGGTAATGCTGTTGAGGAGCTTGTGGCGATTTTGGGATGCAAGTTGGGATCTCTTGGGTTACCTCTTTGTATCATACCACAGTGAAAATGCTTTGGGATCTGGTGATTATTAGAATGGAAAAGATGCTAGCAGCTTCAAAAGGAATGTATCTTTCGTTGTAAGGGAGCATCACGTTGATCAAGGCGGTGATGTCAGCTATGGTGATATATTTCATGTCTCTATTTAAATGTCCAGCTAGTGTGTTGGCAAGGCTTCTTGAGGTCAGGGGCAGCTCAAAGGGGTAGGCAGGTGAGGCAGTCGCCCAAGGCCCTCTAATTATGAAGGCCGTATATTATAGCAAAATTAAAATTTCTTAATTATGAAGGTCCTATATTATAGTAAAATTAAAATTAAGAAGAAGAAAAAAAGCCTAAATTTTTTGAAATAAAACTTATTGAAAGGCCTACAAAACAGGAACATCTAAAAATTAGTTCACAAATTTGAAATTGAAAATAAAAAACAAATCCTAGAAACTAGCACTATCAATAATAACAGTTTAACTCTATCGTCTCTTTTCAAAATAATAGCATCATTCCCAATAAATTCTTCTCCTAAAACCTAGGACCACAACTACCTACTTTATTGCTAATTAAGTTTTCAAAAAATTAAATTCTAACGTCATTTTTCTAAATTAAATTCTAACTTCATTTTTCTAATAGTTAGGATTTATTTTCTGATTTAAAAGTTTTAAAAGAAGTTGCAAAAACAGAAATTAATGCTCAAATTGAAATACTTAATCTAAGAAAAGAACTAGATCGTTTTCCAAATTGTTTTATTGCATATAGAATACTACTTACCATACCTGTTACAGTTGCATCTGCAGAAAGAAGTTTTTCAAAACTAAAGATTATAAAAAATTATTTATGAACAATTATGTCTCAAGATAGATTAAACGGTTTAGCAATTTTATCTATTGAAATTGATTTAGTGGGTAAATTTGAATACAAAAGTTTAATTTGTAATTTTGCATCTAAAAAGGCAAGAAGCAAATTTATGGTTTAATTTTGAATTTTTTATTATTATTTTTTATTTTTTAAACTAAAAAGCCTCATTTTTATGACTTGCCTAAGGCCCAAATGTTGAGCCGCCCCTGCTTGTGGTGGGTGTCTGAGGTGAACCACAAATTCCATTGTTGTACTGGAAAGAAGTTTGTATGCCTACAAATCAGGGGGAGCTGGAATTAAGCCTTTAAAGTTGATGAATGATGCACTGCTTTGTGAGTGGATTTGGCAGTTTGTCACTAAAGTTTCAGCATTGTGGAGAAATGTGTTAGTCGCTGAATGCGGTATTTGAAATGATGGTAGAGGCATCTGTAAGACAACTAGGTATAGAAGGTCTAGGTGTTGGAAAGCAATTTTGTTTGTAGAGCCTACTAGTCTTCAAGGGATGACTCTTAAAATTGGCAACAGCTCATCGATGTTTTGGGACTTTTTCTGGTGCGGAAGTGAGATTTCTTGGTCTACAGGTTGGCGTGAAGTCAGATTTCTTGGTCTCCTGTTTTCAGGAGAAGTCTTTAAGAGATTGAGATTTGATTTCCTTAGTATGATGGGCTTGCTTGTGGCTGTGGTGATTGAGCAATCTAGGGAGGATAAGTTTATATGGTTATGGGATCCATCTTGGAAAATTTCAGTGAAGTCTTTGGTCCAAAAGCTTTTCAAATGTTGTAGAATCATGTGCTCCCACAGGTTGGATTAAGAAATTCTCCAAGGGTTATTGCATTTGTGAGGTTTGCAGTTGCAACCATATTCTGACAAATGATTGCCTTTGTCAAAGAAATTTCATTAGTTAATGGGTGCTTATATGTATTTGAAAGATGCGGAATGTGTGGATCACCTTCTCATCCACTGCCCTTTGTATTGGCAGTTTGGGATTGGTGTCTCTATCAGTTTAAAGTGGCATGGTCCATGCTGAAGTCCATCCAACACCCATGTGAAGCCCGTAGTTTGTTCTTTCTATTGTAAGGGAAGAGCTTTATTTATATATTTACTATTCTTAGGGCTATTCTGGAGGAAAGAAACAACGGCACTTTCAATAGTAAAAGTGATCTGTTCTGCTGTTATCTATCAAGTTAAACATCAATGCAATTCATTGGATCAAGTCTAGGTGTATCCTATGGAAGTCCACGAAATTGTGGACTTCCTTCTACCATGTTTTCAATTGGCTAATTCTAGGACAGATGTATTGGCCAAAGTAGTTAATTGGGAAGGCCATTTGGTCTCAGACATTAGATTGTCTCTGTTTGATCCCCATGAGTATGGGGTTTTAATAACATTAACTTGTCCAAATCAATGGACCTGACCTAAAAATTAGAGGGTCAGATTGACCCTCTATTAATGCACATGGGTTGGATCAACCCAGTGGGTCATTGGACCCAACTTGAAAACTAGAGGGTCTAGGTACAGAATTTAGACCCGTGGGTCAGGTTTGGGTCCAAAAATTTCGACCTGAACTGTTAAATAGGTCCGGTCTGAGTCCTCTCAATACCAACCCGGCCTGGACCCTGTTTTTAAAAGGGTCTGATTTGGGTCATACTAAAAGGGACCCAAATCCACAAAAATAAAATAAAAAAAAAGAAAAAGAAAAAGAAAAAAAGAAGAAAGAAAGTTGGTTTTGTATGTGGTGTAGATGGATATTGATTTACTAAATAGAAAGTCATGTTTACGACGATAGCCCATAGCTCCTTGCTTAACTCGTCATTACTCAATATACTTCAGGCTTTTTCCAAAAGAGTTTGATTCATACATACAACCACATCATTCTGCTTTGGTGTATGCCTCATGATCCACTCATATTTACTGTATTAATTAAACTCCCTATAAATATATTTTTCGCCGTTACCTTTCCTCATAATTTTCAACTTTCGCCCTATGTGCTTTTTAACCACTATCTTCGATGACTTGAAAGTAGTGAAAACATCATATCTATGCTTCATGAAACAAACTCAAACCTTTTTAGAGAAATCATCAATGAATGTAATAAAAATGAGGAGCCTCCTTCAGAAACAATGGGCAATAGCCCCCACACATCCAAATGTACATAATCGAGCCATCCTTTAATAACATGTTTCCTAGTTTTAAAACTCAACTTTGATTGTTTTCTGTATATGTAATACTTACATATATCTAAAAATATCTAAAAAAAAATAAAATTTAAAATAAGAAATTAAATTATAATTAAAAAAAAGGGATATTCATACCGCGCTCGCTCATGTGGCCTAAGCGTGAATGCTACACACGTGTTGATGTGAAATCTGCTGAAGACGCTGCAACTCTACCCGAAATGGAATTCTTGCTCGACCTGTAAAGGTTTCCACTCCTCTATGCCTTCATAACAGTGAGTGCCCGTTTAGAAACTTTTAGTACACCGTCGTAACCGGCAAATTTACATCTAAACGCATCTAGAGCTCCTAGTGAAAGACTTGTAAACTTGTGAGGTTGACCGTACACTTCAGTTTTGGTGTAGACATGTTCTCGACGGACTAGATCTACGAACCTTCATAATCATTTATTGGGCCCACTGATATATGGTTCACAAATCCATCCCATCCATTATGTGTTGGATGAGGGGTCATACCAAGTTTCAGCTGCATCCAAAACTCAGTTGTGCCCCACCAAGTGCTTTTATATATTTTAGGCATGTCTTTACGTGGTTTATATATATATATAGAGTCATGCTCCCCTGCGCACCTACGCACGTGCGCACCTTTGCACACGTGTCATGGGTGTCTAATCTGGACGGTCCATGTGATGCGGAATCCCATGAAACCTCACGTGAGAAATTTTCACCCTAATCTAAAATTCTGGTGGGCCATAGCAAAGAGAAATGCAAATCAAGGGAGGAAACTGTTTTAATTTTTCATGGCCTATCAAAGTTCTAGGTCAAAGTAAAACTTGGTCTTGGGGGGTTTCACGAGGTGCTGCTTCACATGAACGGTTTAGATTTTGGATCGACATCACATATGATGGGTTCTCAACAAAGTTTGTATGTAACAGGTACGAACTGGTTCGCAGGTGAGCGTTTCCGTGTGTGTGTGTGTGTGTGTGTGTGTGTGTGTGTGTGTGTGTATGGCATGACTGCATGTTTGAATATCTGTTGTCATGATTTTTTATTATTAAGAAAGTTTGTTAGATGCATAGTCCTGTTAATGGGTGGGATCCAGCGGTTGAAAATCCCATAGATGATGTTTAGGGCATTAATGGGTTTGGTTTATACATGACAAAATCCAAATTTCAAATGGATTCGGCACAAATCAATCCCATGTCTGACCCATTGACAGCCCTATGTATACATGTTAATGAAATTAGAGCGGCCAATTATGATATGTCAGAGCTTCATACACACTTGAATCATGATAGAGATGTCCAAGTTAGCCAAGAAAACACTTTGAACACCGAAAGATATTTTCTTCTCTTCCTTCTATTCTTCCCTATAATGAGTGAAAGAAACTGCAAATACATTCTATTTATATTTATATTAATAAAAATATTTTGTAAAATATATGATACTGTATAAAATTATTTGATATAGTATACCCTTACTCTAACAATCAGGTATACTCGTAAAGAATGCCTGACATTTAACTGATTGAACCACAAATTATAGTCACCCAATATATAGTTAGCCATAACTTCCCGGTATGTCGGATGTTGGGAGAACCGCGAAAGCACACAGAGATGAATCTAGAATAGCAATTCAAAAGCACTAAGCAAACAAGAGAAGAACACATCGATTTAACATGGAAAAATCCTTAAAATAAAAAATAAAAATCAGGGCACAAAGCAATAGATGATCACTATGAAAGTAGAAATTATAAAAAAAGAATGCAACTCAAATTGAACTAAACTCTTTATAATTGTTTTATACATGCCACATGTCCATTTATTTTGACAATTCAAAATTGAAGCATATCCAAAGCTCAAGTGGACCACACCACAAGAAACACGGTTGAAACCTTACTAGTGGCTACGATAATGTTTATTTGTCATCCAAACTTTTCATAAGGTCATACAAACCTAGCTGAAAAAGTGCTTATGCGAGCACAATAGCTTTTGTTTGCTGGCTTCAAAGCCTATTAGATGAATGGAAAACACAAATATCAGCTTGATCCAAAACTTTTGTGGCCACGAGAAGTTTTCAATTGTGTTCAATCCTCACTGTTCCTTGTGGTGATATGCTTTGATTTTGGGCTCGAGCCTTAAAATGAGCTGGCAAAACAGATGGACAACGTAGATAAAATTTGGGCTCATGCCTTAAAATTAGTTGGTAAAACCGATGGATGACGATAAAAAGAAATACATCACGGCGGATCCACAGAGTTCTGACACTTGGAATTTGAACATGTGCCACATGTATTTCAAAGAGAATATCCAATGGCCCACATTCAATATGTTGGGCCCATCTGCTGACTTGGCCGGATTTGGACTGATATGTAGGCTAAACTGTTATTTCCTTAGGACGTCCATGATAAAGGCTTGAACATGCACTTTGACATGGCCCAACCAACATGCAGTCATCTATATATAACTCCCTATTCTAAATTTTCTTTTTGAATTTGGTCCAAGTCCATCAAAAGTCAATCAGATGGCCAGCAATTGTATGGTTTTTGATTGCCTAAATCTCACTCTGGGTGAACTTCATGATGATGGGCCCACTTATTGTGTGGTTCGAAATGTCCTACACATGACACATGGTGAGAAAAGAGTGTCACCACCCAAAATTATCCTAGCAATTCGATTTAAGTTTATTTTTGAAAGTTAAAGATGGTGGTGGGCTGTCTACTGTGAATTTAATCCACACCATCAATTGATTTTCCTGCATGGTGGTGATACATACTCGAAGGCAGTTACTGCAATCAAAAGCTATGTGGGGCCCACCAAGCTGTTCAAAAAAATGAGGCAGATTCAAAACTTAAGTGAACCACACTATAGGAAATAGTGGGGATGGAAATGCCGGCCATTGAAACTTTCCTGGATTTTATATGTCATCCAAACCGTTCATAAGGTCAGCCTAACTGGGATGAACTAAAAACACAAATATTAGCCTAATAAACGCTTTGTGGACCTGTGATTAATACCCTAACATGAGCTGGAGAAATGGCTGGATGGGTTGGATTTCGCACAGACATCTTGGTGGGCCCGGCGTAGCTTCCCACTGTAGTGAATTCCTGTAGGTGGGGCAAAGGCAAGAAATAAATGATCAATATGAGATTCTCCTACTGATTTTCATGACATACCTGTTTCGGTTTTGGATGGGAATAAAAGGCTTGTGATATGCAAAACTCATATCTTTAATGTGATTTCTCCTGTTTTAATGTGATTTTGGCTTATAAAAGTATGATACATGTGATGGAATTCCACTACATCAAGAAAAGGTTGAGATGCATAGATATGTTACAGTTTCCAAAGGTGTGTGTGTGTATATGTATATATATATATATATATATATATATATATATATATATATTACTTCTCTCTTGATTATCATTGTTTAACATAATTATTTATTTGTTTGTGATTGAATAGTGTAAATTTACTCAAATAGCATTGAAATATTGGAGGAAACCAAAAATACAAAGTATAACTCATAACCTACAAACCAATAATGAATTTAGCAACTATTGGCATTGGGTAGTGGTGATTGATGTGATTGCAAGATTGATATAATAAAATAATAATAATACACAACATTGCTCCCTATTTTTCCTAAGATTAAAAGATTTGGTTTTTTAGGTCTCATTTCTTTTTCTTTTTTTTTTTTCTTTTTTTTTTTTTCTTTTTCTCTAGTTTTACTTTTTCTTATTATTCTTTTTTAAGGCGTTAGAAATTGCCGGCTAACACATCTGTGTTTATATAAAAAAAATTTTAAAATTATTTCTCTCAATTTTTTATTTCTGTAACTTTTTTTAAAAAATGTATGTTCATTTTATTTGCATGCAACACCGGTAAGCCTCAGTCATTTGATTGCCAGCTAGCATTCAATTGTTAAGTGGGTCACACCCATATAATTACACCTTAAACTTCTTGGTCTACATGACTTTTGATTTTTTAAATAATTATTTCATCATACTGAGGCACATCACACACACACACACACACACACACACACACACACACACACACCATGGTGGGACCTACACAAAACTTACGGTGGGTGTCCCATGCCAACTAATTCCTATGGATACACTTAGTGTCGGATCACAATGAGGTTTTTTGTTTTCTTTTGGGCTAGACTATAGCAATAGCTCACAACCTTTTTTCTAAAATGTGGTTACCATCACTACCTGTGACAATCTGGACCATGCAAGATGGAAAACATACCAAAAATCACACTAATTGAACTACCTCGACCATTTAATTTTACCTGTTGAATTTGGAGTGCCAGCCATTTTATTTTTACCATCTAAATTGATAACCACCACTAAGTGGATGGTATGGAATATTATTTTTGTGAAAACTCAATTGTAGTTTCTCTACTTGACCCAGACCTGACCCATACAGTAAATGAGGACCGAGACTCAACCCATTAAATTAATGAGTCTACTATTTTCTGACTTCAACCTGATCCATACCCTACTGAATTTTAATGGGTTGAGTTTTGGTTCAAAATTCTGACCTGATCTTAATGGGTTGGGTCCAGGGCGCCTATCGACCTGATCCATTTGCACCCTTACTAAACTTGACCAGGCTGTGTCTATCGGTAGCAGCTGACATAGTTTTGGCTGGGCCAGAATCCAATTTGAAGTCGGTGTTTTCAACGTCTGCATTCTGAGTTTCCACAATTCCTTGTATGAATGTAGATGGGTGTTCCCCATTTTATAGCAGCCTAGTATAGTAACGGTTTGTCTTTATAACAGGTAGATGGAAAGACGGTAAAAGCTCAGATATGGGATACTGCAGGGCAGGAGAGATATCGAGCCATTACCAGTGCTTATTACAGAGGTGCTGTGGGGGCGCTTCTGGTCTATGACATCACAAAGCGGCAAACATTT
Organism: Magnolia sinica; assembly: GCF_029962835.1. NCBI lineage: Eukaryota > Viridiplantae > Streptophyta > Magnoliopsida > Magnoliales > Magnoliaceae > Magnolia > Magnolia sinica. The sequence goes on from NC_080580.1 coordinate 7,056,341, forward strand.
GACAATGTCCAGAGGTGGCTCCGTGAGTTGCGGGACCACGCGGACTCGAACATAGTCATCATGATGGCCGGCAACAAGTCCGACCTGAATCATCTGAGGGCCGTCCCAGAGGAGGACGCCCATGTCCTGGCCGAGAAAGAGGGGCTCTCGTTCCTCGAGACGTCTGCTTTGGAAGCTCTCAACGTCGAGAGGGCATTCCAGAACATCCTGACTGAGATCTATCACATTATAAGCAAGAAGGCGCTGGCTGCGCAGGAGGCAGCGTCCACACCCGGGCCTGGCCTAGGGACAACCATCAATGTTACAGATACTTCAGGGAATTTGTCAAAGAGGGCTTGTTGTTCTGCTTGAGGCCTCCTTTGAGAGGAAGAGAAAGAGACAGTGGAGGTATAACAGAGCCAACAGAATTCTTTAGGCTGTGTTTGGATGCACTATCAAATCGAAATGCAATTATTAGTCTAATAAAGCGGAAATAACCAGGTTGAATTTTCCTCCCTTAGCATTCATATCGAAGGGTGCTGCCTTCAAATTCCAATTATGTTTAACTAAGTTATACATGAAAGAGATGCAAGTGAATAGTAGGGAACACTGTCCAATTTTTTAAATCATTTCCTCTTGATTAAGCCAAATGTCGCAATCCGATTCACTTGTGCATCCAAACACAGCCATGTGCATCTGAAAGTGGGTGTGTAGATTATTTTCTCCACTTCTCCGAGGAGATGTGGTTGGGAGGCTGATTCGTGCACATTTCTTTATATCAGAACAGAATTTAATCAAATTGAAAAGATGGAACTGCAGTGTTGTAGGCTGTGGCTTTTCTCTTATCTCTTATTTGTTTTTTTTATGGAACTGACTTGTGATCAGGTGATGATAGGGCTCTCTCTCTCTCATTGTAAGTGTAGTGGTGTGTGTGGGTCTTCTATTGTTTTTTGAGCTCTCTTCCTAACTTCATAATAAAGAATCTGTTGTTGTTTTTTTTCCCCACATGAGAGTATCAGATTCATTTGACACGAAAATCCTATTATCCTTATTGGGTTGTTTGTTTGAATTGGGTCTATGTGGTGGTTCAGCTATCTAGACTGTTGATCTCATGGGTTTGCCTGAAAATGCCCCCTGTTGAAAGATTCTATCTGTCCAGTCTTGGTTCTCTCTCTGAATGCGGACCACGGCTGCTTAACTGTCTCCTTGGAGGCTAATAGTGTCAAAGGCGTTTTGGATTGCTCTATTGAGGAGATTCTTATCTCATGGTCCATCCACTAATATCTCCATGAGCCTCACATGCTTGAAAATGACTTTCAATACATTGAATTCTTCTTTTTGATTTGATGTTGTTGCATGGCCTTTGAAAAAAATAACCAAGACATATCAAGTCACAAATCCTCAATGCGAGATCTTTATGTGCTGTGTGATGGCTGACCCCACTCCTGACTAATGAGATCGATGGCTACGAGAATGAACTGTGTTTTCATCCGTCAAAGCTTCCACAGACCCAAAAGAAAGCAAAGCTGATACATGACAAGCCAACACTACCTTCTGTGTAGAAGTGGTCGGTACTGGTTGCAGTTTTAAAGATGCTTTTGCGCCGGGCAGCATTACGCCTATAGGACAGTGACAAGGAGCCCAAACAACAATCCAGATCACCCATCAATCAATCAGGCATTGCCTCACAAGGCGGCCTGCTTTATTATCGCCATCCAGTGAATCTAGTCACTTAAAAATCTTATCGTCACGTGTCTATTGGCATCTTTTAATTTCATCATGGATATGTTTTTTCTTTTGAAGTATTATGAGAACCAATTCACTTGCAACTAGGGTGTGTGACCTACACCTGATTCTACATAAGAGTTAGCAACCGCCCCTTTGGATCAGGACTGGACCCATTAGCTTGGCCTTGCATGTATGGCCTAATTATTTTTTGAACCAGACTTGGGTCAGGTCATTTTAACCCAACCTGGCCCGGTCGGATTTCAAATGCATGTGTTCTATACTACAAATATTACTTTCTGATCCTTGGTTAGGGAATGCATGTATCTTGCATATAGACGGCGGGTTTCATTTCTAAATCTCCTTTTCTTTGCATGGCCCACCTGATAAAGAGATACGAACCGGATGGATTAGGAGCTTAAACGTGTAAATTTTTGTTGGGCTGGAGCAGGTCGAGCCCTTGTCCAACTAATTTTTGTTGGGCTTCGATTGGGCCTTCTATGGTAGGCTCATTCTGGTCAAGCCTCAAGCCTTTGACCTTTACAGTGTCTTGCTAGTCCTAGCCTAACCCAAACCAAACCCAGCCCATTGCCACCCTATTATAGGTAAAAGGGTACAAGTCACCCAATCTGCAACCTGACCCGAATCGTATTCTAACCCGAGGTGCCCAAACTGAACCCAGTAATTATTTTTTGTTTCTTTAATTCAATTTCTTTTTTTAACCACCTCACTGTTTTTCTTTCAAGGATGTGGTAATTCAATGCATTAATTAAAACTTGATACTCTAGCCATGTAACACAGACTTCAACTTGATACACGTGATGTCTAGCCTTGCTTGATTTTGGACCACTGTAAATTTTTGGACTTTACACCCCCAAAAATAAATAAATAAATAAAGCAATGGTCGGATGTGTTGTGTAGACGTTCATCACGCGTTTGTGGCATTCGGTAAAGACTAACGACTCTTCTCTGATACTTAAGAGAAGGTTCTTCAAAATTAGCGGCGTTTACATTTCCCCTCCGAATCCTTTCAATTTCAGTCCTTCCTACTTTATGCTTTCAGATTGTATTAGTGCCACGAAAGATTCGACAATGTCTGATGGGCCGCTGTCACTCCTCCCGACTCCGATTCCGTCGGTGCTGGAAATGCTCTGTGGGCCCCACTATGATGTATGCGCAGCACTCGTCTATCCGTTTTTCAGCTCATTTTAGTTCACGAGTTCAAAACTGAGGTAGATCCAACTCTCAGGTGGACCACACCACAGTAAACAATAGTGATCGAATGTCCACCGTTAAAAACTTATTGGGGGGCAACCACAGTTTTTCAGTTTTGGATCAAACTGATATTTACGCTTTTCACATCCACGTTTTAATGGTAGCCATTCAATCACCAATTTTTCCTGTGGTGTGGTCCACCTAAGAATTGGATTCATGTCATTTTTCTGCTCGTGTCCTAAAGTGAACTGAAAAAAAGGATGGACGGCGTGGATAAAATACATACATCATGTTGGGGCCCACAGATTTTCCAGCGCCGTGATAGGTCGGTAATGGAGGGGTCCCTACCGAATCCGAGTCCCAGTACTAGTCGTTCTCATCCCTCATTAGCTGTAAAGCAAGCAACCTCCAATGTTTTATACCGTACATGTGGCATATATGGAAACCATGATTGATCTCTTCCCTGGTGTGAAGTGTCGGCAAATGGGCCATGAATAAGGGGGAAAAAAAAAGAAATCACACTGACCAGACAATCCTAACCGTGTAAAAGATGTTATAAGAAAAATCACTAACTGGGCTTTAGTAATTTTTGTATCCCGTTTAAAAATGGTTAGGATTGTGTGATCGTTGTATATTTTGGTGTACGACACATTAATGATCATCCCTGGATGATGGACGGTTTGGATCAGCACAAACATATGACACGTCCACAGTATAGAGAGAGAAGGATAACTTCACCATTGCAACTTGCATGCAATGTGGATGTATGATATCCAACCGTCCATCAGCGCCCATGATATGATGCCCATTGTTTGATAATCAATCCGATCCATAAATCAAGTGGGCCACACCATCATGACATGGAACAGTGGGGAGTGGACGGATGCCGACCGTAGGTTTGTGTGTGAGGCCACTGTGATGTTCATATGTCATACGACCGTTCATTATGCGTGCCATCTTATATGTAGGGACATAATAAAAATCAGCCATTTAAAAACTCAGGTAGGATTCTTAGTGGTTGTAGGCATGATTTAAAGGACGACGGATTGTGTGGTGAGACGGTCACCACCCTTTACCGTGGTGTGAAGACTCTGTGGGGCCCATGGTGATGTATGTGTTTTATCACACCGTCCATTCGTTTTTCCAAGCTCAAGTGGACCAAACAACAGGAAGGAAACAGTGGGAATTGAATGTTCACCGTTGAAAACTTACTGGGGCACACAAGTTCTGGAACGGACGCGGCGTCCGTCTCGAGCTGGGAACGGGCAGGAGCTTTGAGTGGCCACTGTGATGTATGGGTCTTATCCACACTGTCCGTTCATTTTTTAGTATCATTTTAGATAATAAACCCAAAAATGAGGCAGATCAAACTCTGAAGTGAACCACACCACATGAAGCAGCTGTCATAATGATTCTCACTGTTGAAACTTTTCTAGGGTCTACCGTGATGTTTATTTTCCATCCAACTTATTCGTAAAGTTACATAGACGTGGATGAAGAGAAAACACAAATATCAGCTCCATCTAAAACTTCTGTGGCCTCAAGAAATTTTCAACAGTAAGAGTTTAATCACCATTATGTAGTTCATTTGAGCCTTGGATCTACCTCATTTTTGGTCTTATACCCTAAAATTATACGAGAAAAATGAATGGACCGTGTGGATAAGACCCATACATCACGGTGGCCACTCAAAGCTCCTGCCCGTTCCCAGCAGTAAACGCGCGGGGTAGGACGCAACCCGCATCCATATTAAGTAATCCGAGGAACACTGTAGCAGTGTACTCTCTCTCTCTCTCTCTCTCTCTCTCTCTCTCTACACGTTTCCTAGGCCACACCACGCATGAGATTACAAAATCAGGACGAGGATTGTGCACTGAGTCGCTGACCACCCTTTACCGGGGTGTAAAGACTACGTGGGGCCCACTATGACGTATTTACTTCATCCGCATCGTCCATCTGCTTTCTCATCTTATTTGAAGGCATGAGACCAAAATTGAAGTATATCCACCGTTGAAACCTTGCCATGGCCCACAGTGATGTTTACGTATCATCCAACCTGTTCATAAGGGAAAACACAATAAATAAATAAATATATAGCTTGTTTGGGAAGGACGTGGATAGCGTCCTACCCTGCCGGTCTCCAGCTGGGAACCGGCAGGCGCTTTGAGTGGCCAGCGTGATGTATGGATATTATCCACACCGTCCATTAATGTTTTAGTATAATTTTAGGCTATTAACCTAAAAATGAGTCAGATATAATTCTCAATTGGACCACACAATGAGGATTAAAAATATTACCGTTGAAAACTTATTGGGGACACAGAAGTTTTAGATGGATCTGATACTGGTGTTTTCTCTTCATTCGGTTCTATGTAACTTTAGGAATAGGTTGGATGGAAAATAAACATTAAGTTGGCCCCTATAAAAGTTTCAACGGTAAGAATCATTATGAACGTTGTTTCACGTGGTGTGGTCCAATTTAGTCTTTGATCTGTAATTTTTGGGCTCATAAAAAATAATAAGAAAAAAATTGATAGACGGTGTGGATAAGACCCATACATCAGGGTGGCCACTCAAAGCTGGGAACGGGCTGGGTTAGGACGCAATCCGCGTGCACTTAATATCTGTATCCGCTCTAGCCTTTTCTGTCCTATCTAAAATGTCAACACTCAGATAAACCTTACAAAAGGCGATTCAAACCAGTATAGTGGTGGGTGGCACACGTGTGTAACACGTAGATCACTAATCAGTCGGGCCCACCATGATCATGGAAGTGCGTAAAAATCACGCTTGTCCATGAGCACAGAATATCGGAAAGCTGGTCGATCTTTTTATCTTGAAAATAAGCCATCTTCTTACAATGATAATGGTTTTGGTATAAAATTTAAATAAAATCGATAAAAAAAAATAATGTAATGTGAATTTTATTAATTTAAATATGAATGCAATATAATGAACAAAAGAAAAATAAAGAAAGAGAAGATATTACCAACAATAGCTTATGCTAATGAAATGACTTCGGTCTTGATAGTACTCCAAATTTAGATGATTATGAGATAGTCATGAAAAATGTTAATAGATGTCTTAAATTTGTAATTCAATAGTATGTTGATGACAGGTTCGATTAGGGGTGTACATTGGTCAGTTTGGTCCGATTTTAGGGTGAAATCGGAACCGAACTGTTCTTAACGGTTCTAGGATATTCGGAACCGGAACCTGACCATTAGCACCCTAGAATCGAACTGGAACCGGACCGTCAAAACCGGTTCGGTTCCACGGTTCTGGGCTTTTTATAATCTAGCCCAATTGCATGTTTTATTTTATAATCTAGCTCATGTTCATTCGTGTCGTGATCCATTTGATGAATAATTTAGATATTGTATAAGGTGTGCAAAAATATATTTATGAAAACAATCAAATGGTGCATTGTAAATCATAAATCATGAGTCAAATATGGAAACAATCAAAGGGTTTCTGGTTCAGTTCCACGGTTCGTTTCCGCAATTCGTATCCATGGTTTGGTTCTACGGATTGGTTTACGGTTTAGTTCGATTCTACATACCCCTAAATTGAAAATCGAACCGATGTAATTGGTTCTTTGATTTTTGGAACCGGAACCAGAACCGGTGCACTTTAGAACTGAACCAAACCGAACCGTTTGGTCGGTTCCGGTCCGCTTCCACAGTTCTACCGGTTCGATATGCACCCCTACGTTCGATGCTATCGAACAGGTTCAATGTCATTGAAGTTGGCTCGATGCCATCGAGGTTTTTCGAAATAAATTGATTTGGTTGCTGGACACTTTGGTGCCCTTTTCGATGTCATCGAAAGGTTGTTCGATACTATCAAAGGCATAGTCGATGTCATCGGTAATATCTGAATTTTGATGTCTAGTCACTAGAACGTTTTGGTATATTTTCGATGCCACTGAAGGTTAAGTTTCGATGATATTGAAGTGTGTTCGATGTTATCAAATGATTCCGCACAAATTTTTTCAAATTTGTAAATTTGCGGGATTTGTTTTCGATTTCAACTGTGATTCTCGTAGAGACTATATATTTAGGTGTAATTGGGATTCAGAGGTATTGAAGGCTTTTTAATTCGTTTATAGGATTTCAAGGGGTTGTAAAGGGAGATTCGAGGCTTGTTCGAATCGGATATTCTCTTTATCTCTTGTAATTTTTTGCTTTAATAGTGATATTTGTCGTTTTGTGCCGTAGTTTTTTTCCGCAATAGTTTATCTACATTAAATTCGAAATGTTTGCATTATACTTGCTTGATGCTATTAATTTAATCTACTTAATTCATATCTGTGTGCTTCCACGGTCCTCACGATAAAAAATACTAGATAGTTGTATTGTATGGTCAATAAATTGTGAATGAAAGATTATTTATTAAGTAGGGATTCATCAATTTAGGAATGCTGGACATAAGCAAGAACTAAACAATGCTACGATTAAAAGACTTTCAATTTGCCGTAATATTGTGATAGATAGAAGTGAAGGAAAACTAAAATTAAAAACTATTTTAAATAAAAGTGTATAAGAAAAATAAGTAATATAGAACTCAAAAATTATTTATAATTATATTAACGTGAGGCCTATTTTAATTAATTGTTGTAGCCAAAATTACAAAACTACTTTTCATGTGGTACTTACAGTTGAGCCAAATAATCAAACAGGCCATTATATACTGGGAAAGTGAAAATTTTATCCTAGTCTTATCATGTACGGCATGTGGCCGAATTCAACGGTTGAAATTATACCACTCAAAATAGATGTATAATGAACCAAAAAATACAGTAGATTTGATTATTTGACTTTCAGATTTGTGGACATTTATTTATTAGAGGGTTAAAATGAAAAAAATGGACAGTTCTTATTTCCAAAAATAAGTGTCAACGACAATAGAGTTTGGGATATTCCAACCAATCTGATTTTGGGATTGTCATCCGGGAACAGTGGGATGTCCAATCTAGTCGGTTTTATTTGAGTTTGTATGTGCCACGTGTACAGTTTTTGGGAGCATGCGTATCAAGCGTGGTACGCAGCCTGAGTATCATATCATATGAGAAGAGAAGTTACTAGTACGGCTCACGGTCGTTTAGTCTTTGATTGGCCCACCCTAAGGGCACTAAGGCCAGAAGCGGATTGCCTTCAGACTCGTCTCCATGGACATCTCTGTTGACCCAGCTCTGTGGGGGCCACTGTAATGGCTGTGTTTTATCTAAGCCGTCCATCCGTTTTTCCACTCATTTTAGGGAATTGACACAAAAAATGAGGCAGATCCAAAGCTCAGGTGGACCACACAGTGGGGATAATAATGCTTACCGTTGAAACATTCCTAGGGCTTACTATGATATTTATTTGCAATCGAACCTGTTTATAAGGTCACACAAACCTGCATGAAGAGAAAACAAAAATATCAGCTTTTTTGCAAACTTCCGTGGTCCCTAAGAAGCTTTCAACGGTAGCTATTCAATCCCCTCTGTTTCCTATGGCGTGGTCCACTTGATCCTTAGATCTACCTTATTTTTGGAGGTATATGCTAAAATTAGCTGAAAAATTGAATGGACGGCTTGGATAAAACAAAACATCATGGTGGGCCCCACAGACTTGGGTCAACATAAATATCCCTGGAGACGCGTCTCCAGCCAATTCGCTTCCACTAAGGCCTTTTTGATGCACTACCGGCCTAGAGGGTCGAACCCCAACTCGAGTTGGGTCCGACACATCTCTTTTGAGACAATGGCATGAGTGGGTGGTTGGTGCACAGTCACTCCCACTTTGAATGAAGATATTGTATCGTACAACCAGATAAACTATAATACTCTTATAAAGTGTGATGGATGATACACAGGCTTTTAGAAATTGCATGTTTAATATAATTAATTTAAATTAAATTGTCCAAACTGTGGGTCCTGATTTAGGTATATCATGACCCAAAAATTACCTACTTTTTTTTTTTTTTAACACAGGCACACACACCACCACACACTCACACCGTAATGGTTTTTCACAACCTATGATACTCGAACCTTGACCGGGTGTTGAAACTCCTGAGAGTCTACCACCCGTGCAAGAGCAAGGACCCAAAAATTACTCTTATTCCATCGTCAATGTACCAAAGGTTAGGATTATTCAATGAATATGATTTTGAGCCCTTGAGCAATTTCCCTAATTTACTCAGTTTAACTTGAATTCAATTATGCCATGTTTACATTTTCTAAGCGCATGTGTATCAAGTGTCATTCGCAGCCAGAGTATTATATAACTCCTCAAGCAGTTGTAAACCATAGCTGAATTTCCAGCGGGGGTGGCTAACATGGAGTGTGTGTACTGACATAGGTGTGACCTAACAAGCTAACCAAAAGAAAAAAACGAAAAAGCGATAGCTGAATTTTCTCTTTACCGTTCATTTATTTCTTCACGTGTGGCCAGGTTGATTATTATATCCAACTGATTTTTGACACATGAAATTTACGTAGAGTGGATTACAGGATGAACGGCTCGGATCTCTCTCACATGTTTGCCTTGTTTCCACGTGTGATGTGACGGCACTTTGAAAGCCATTAAAATTCTGAAGAGATTGATTGGCTGAAATCTCAATTTCTTGAAAATGACACTTTAATCCTGAAGATAAAAGGAATCTTGAGAATTTCATAATGGGCTGAAAAGTAAAATTTCCATCAGCCGTTGGAAGCCCCTCCTTTTGTAATGCTAGCATCTGAACTACCTTTCTTCTAATCACTTTTGTGATTCTCAACCACTCATAGCTTGATTGGACGGCGCTCCTTGTCTGTCCATCCACTCACGGTCGGATCCAACTCGATAACAATTTTACCATGGTCGCAAATCCAAGAAATGGAGAGATTGCAAGTAGGATAAGTTGGGTGCGCTTTGGATTTGGGGTCATCTTTCAATGTTCGAAACCATTTATATGATGGGCCCATATTGGATGAGGGAGGGATGAAAAATAAAATCTTAGATTGGAATTTTTAAAATTTTTTTTTTTTGTTAGCTTGTAAGTACACTCAGCGTTTGTTCGCACTTCATTGTTAGCTACCCCCACTAGGGAATCGATACCAAGACCTCAGTGTTGGAACATATCCACCCTCTGATTATTCTGTTGGGGATTTGAGCTGCGGAATCGCATAGATCTAGATCTAGGATAGTAATCCAATAACGTCAAGCAATCACAAAAGAACATAAAAATTTAACGTGGAAAACTTTTGCGGGAAAAAACCACAGCACAAAGCGACAGAAATCCACTATGAAATAGAAATTATAAGAGAGAGGACTTACTCGATTTGAACAACCTCGAATCTCACCCTTGTTACACCCTTTGATAACCCTAGAACCCTTTAGGAACCCTTGGGAAACTTTTAGAAAGCTTTAGAATACCTTAAAATAGCCCTAGGGACCCTTATTTATAGTTTAGGAAACTCTACTTACGCACCTAGTCCAGAAAAGTCCGGAAACCGCCTCAAATTTACACAATCCACGCAGGATCTGCGTAGCCTCGACTAGTCGAGCAGCCCGGACACCAAAAAACATAGGTCGCTGGACTTTGAGTCGAGCGGGTCTCGACTGGTCGAGTGGACCCTCGACCGGTCGAGCAAACCCCAAAAAACAAATATGTCAGATTTAAGACATGCTTCTGACAACAATCTCTACCATGTCTTCAATCTTCAACCGTGTAGCTTCTTGACCTCTTCTCTTATCTCTTCATCTCATCATATCTTCAATCAATGCTTCTCGTGCACACTCCGTCCCACTTTTACGTCATCGCTAAGCCCAGAGAAGTTGCACAAAACTTGAACTTCTCTGTAAGAATGACCTTGGTGAGCATGTCTGCTGGATTCACGTTGGTGTGAATCTTTTCTATTGCGACGCCTCCTTCCTCAAGCACCTATCAGATAAAGTGGTGACGAACATCAATGTGTTTAGTACGTAAGTAATAAACAAAAATTTTAGCCAAATTGATAGCGTTCTCGCTATCACAGTAAACCGGCACGGCCTCTTGCTGAAATCCCAACTGATTTATCATACCTCTGAGCCAAACACTTTCCTTAAATGCTTCCGTCACTGCCATATATTTTACTTCGGTCATGGAATGAGCCACCATGAACTGAAGCTTCAACATCCAACTAATTGCTCCACCTGATAGTACAAACGAGTATCCTGAAATAGACTTTCTGGAATTTATATTGTCTGCGTAGTCGGAATCCACATACCTTACCAACTTTGTTTCTGTTTTCTCAAAAGTTAAGACGTAGTCTTTCGTACCTCGAATGTATCGAAGTAGCCATTTCACCGCTTCCCAATATTCCTTGCCTGGGTTTGACATGTATCTGCTCACAACACTGACTGTCTGTGAAATATTTGATCTTGTATAGACTATGACATACATTAAACTGCTAACCGCATTCGAATAAGACACATGAGACATAACCTGCTTTTCCTCATCTGATTTAGGACATTATTCTGAGGAAAGCTTAAAGTGAGCCGCGTGGAAAATGCTCACCGGCTTTGCTTAGTCCATCTTATACTTGATCAGTACCTTTTCAAGGTAATCTGCCTATGATAACCAAAGTCTGCTCTTCTTCTTGTCTCTATAAATATTTATGTCGAGAACCCTCTTTGCAGCCCCCAGATCTTTCATCTTAAATATCCCTGATAATTGAGCCTTCAGTACGTTGATTTCAGACATATCATGACAGGCGATCAACATATCATCAACATACAGTACCAGGATGATGAATTTTTCATCATTCGATATCTTGTAATAGACACAGTAATCGTATTCACTCCGAGTAAATTTCTGACTTACTATGAAAGAATTAAAATTTTTATACTGCTGCCTAGACGATTGTTTCAGGCCGAACAACGACCTCATTAACATGCAAACATTTTTCTTTGCCCCTTTAACTTCGTAGCCCTTTGGTTGTTTCATGTACATCTGCTCTTCTGATTCTCCGTGCAAGAATGCAGTCTTCACATCCATCTGTTCTAGCTCGAGATTGTATTAGGCAACCAGTGCCAACACGAATATGATAGATACCTGCTTAACCACTGGTGCGAATATCTCTGTAAAGTTAATTCCTTTTCTCTGAGCATAACCCTCGTTACCAACCTTGCTTTGTATCTATTTTATTTCCTTTTGAATAACTACTTGCATTCGATCGCTTTTCGGCCCATGGGAAGCTCCACCAGCTCCCATGTGTGATTTTTGTGCAATGAGTCTATCTCATCGTTCATAGCCGCCTTCCACTTTTCTGCATCAGGCTCATTAAGAACATCCTGAATAGTAGACGGGTCCTCCTCATCTGTAATGAGGGCATATGCAATATTAGAGTCGTCCTTGTATCTTGTTGGTAACCTGCGATCACGCGACGGATTCTTTCTCACAGATGGCTGCTCCACCTGATCCTGTACCTCTGTCTTCGCATCTGTCTCTTCTTGAGTATTATCTATGTCAATCTGGACATCTACGATCACCCTTTCTGGTTTCTCTTGCTCATTTTGATCATTCTTACGAAATAAGGATCTTTCATCCAATCTGACGTTACGGCTAGTGATGACCTTGTGTATGACCTTGTCGAATAACCTGTAACCTTTCATACCAATGCCATAGCCAACAAAGATATACTTTTTGGCTTTATGGTCTAGCTTATCTCTCTCAACTGATGGTACATGAGAGTAAGCCTCACAACCAAATATGCGTAGATCTGAGTAGTCGATTTTTCACCGCTCCATACTTCCTCTGGGATTTTACATTCAATTGTCATTGAAGGATACCGGTTCACCAAATAATAAGCCGTGTTAACGGCCTCAGTCCATAAGTCCTTGCCCAACGCAGCATTACTTAATATGCATCTGGCCCTCTCTAGGAGAGTCCGATTCATTCGCTCAGCCACATCGTTTTGCTCGGGCATGTGAGGCACTATGTTGTGCCTGATAATCCCTTCATCCTTGCAATAATCATTAAATTCAGTAGAAGTAAATTCTCTACCATTGTTAATTTTTAAAACCTTTATTTTTTGCCCTGACTGTTTTTCTACCATTGCCTTCCATTTCTTGAATATGGTGAAAACTTCCGATTTATGTTTCATGAAGTAAACTCAAACTTTCCTGGAGTAGTCGTCAATAAATGAAACAAATCATGACGACCCCTAATAGAAACTTCTGGCGATGACCCCCATACATCAGAGTGCACATAATCAAGCACTCCCTTACAAACATGTTTTTCAGATTTAAAAGACAGTCTAGATTGTTTACTATATATACAATGCTCACTTATATCTAAATTAGAATTTTTAAAAGCTGGAATCAAACATCAATCAGAAAGTACCTTCATGCTTCGCTCGCTCATGTGGCCCAGACGAGCATGCCACATACGTAGAGACATGGAGTCTGTAATAGTTGCTGCTGTTTCACCTGCAGAAGTGCTCCCAATCAACCTGTAAAGGTTTCCGTGCCTCTGCGCTCTCATAACCACGAATGCCCCTTTTGAAATTTTAAGGACACCATCAATACCGGTGAACTTGTACCCTCTAGCCTCGAGTGCACCAAAAGAAATTAGACTTTTTTTCATATGAGAAACATGCCTGACATCATTCAGGGTATGCTTCATCCCATCAAACATCTTGATGCTCACCATACCAATAGCCACAACATTACAGGCATTGTCATTGCCCATAAAAACCTGTCCACCATTGCATTCCTTGTAACTGGTGAACTAATTCCGATGAAGAGTTATGTGATATGACGATCCCGTGTCTAGGATCCACTCATCTGCATGATTGTCGTGAATATGTCTGATCATGGACACAGACAGAACTTTATCACCACTTGTCTCTTCATCAGATGTGACCACATTGGCCTCATTGGAAGAAGCCGCTGAATTTTCTTTCTTCATTTTAGGATTTCTATAATCCTTCTTCATGTGTCCAGACAACCCACAATTTCAACACTTTAATTTTCCTTTGCCCTTGCTCCTGGATTTGGATCTAAGCCTTGAGGATCCTGTACTTCGCTCAGAATCTCTGTCCCTCGTAATCAGTATCTCGGGAGATGCCCCTATGTCACCGTTTAGCTTTCTCATAGCCTTCCCTTGAAGGGTTGAGATAACGGTGTCAACATTTAGGGTTTTATTTGTGGTGCACATCATGTCCTTAAAAGACTCATATGATGCAAGAAGAGAATTCAACAATATATATGCATGTTCCTCATCTTTGACCACTTCCTCCATATCCAACAACTTGCACATCAATTTATGAAAGTTGTTGATATGGGCTTCTAGATCTCCACCCTCTGTCATCTTAAAAGTATAACATTGTAGCTTCAAGTGTTAGTGATTTTCAGAGGACTTCTTTGTATAGATGTTCTCTAACTTCGCTCACAAACTAGCTGCAGTTTTCTCTCTCAAAACATTATAGAGAACCTCATCCGTGAGATATAAACGGATAGAGGTTAAAGCATTACTATCAAGGTTTTTCCATTCATCATCTTTCATGGTAGATTTTCACTCCTCAAGAGTCTTAATCTCGCCTTGCTTGGTTAACAGGCTAATCATCTTAACTTTCCATAACTCAAAATTATTTTTGCCCAAGTACTTCGCAATATCAAACTTGTCATTTTCCATTATTACTAATCCTGCAGATTCAGATCTGTGCCTCAATGATTGCTCTGATACCACTTGTTGGGGATTTGAGCTGCGGAATCACACAAATCTAGATCTAGGATAGCAATCCAATAATGTTAAGCAATCACATGAGAACACAAAGATTTAACGTGGAAAACCCTTGCAGGAAAAAATCACGGCAAAAAGCGACAGAAATCTACTATGAAATAGAAATTACAAGAGAGAGGACTTACCCGATTCGAACAACCTCGAATCTCACCCTTGCTACACCCTTTGATAACCTTAGAACCCTTTAGGAACTCTTGAAAAACTTTTAGAAAGCTTTAGAATACCTTAGAATAGCCCTAGGGACTCCTATTTATAGTATAAGAAACTCTACTTACGTATCTAGTCCGAAAAAGTCCGGAAACTACCTTAAATTTACGCAGTCTGCGCAGGATCTGTGTAGCCTCAACTAGTCGAAGGAGGGCCTTGACTAGTCGAGCAACTCACTCGACTGATCGAGCCATCCCCTCGACTGGTCGAGCAGCACAGACACCAAAAAATATAGGTCGCTGGACTTTGAGTCGAGCGGGTCTCGACCAGTCGAGTGGACCCTCGACCGGTCGAGCAAACCCCAAAAAACAAATATGTCAGATTTAAGACATTCTTTTGACAATATATTCAAGTATTTTCTTTTTAATGTGGACGATGTCCTCAACTTTCGAACAATTAAAAGGTTTTTATTTTTTTATACGGCCACCAACACCTAGAGCTGGGCATGTCTGACCTGATCCGACCAGATCCGACTTAATTCAAACCGAACCGACGGCCTGGATCGGGTCGGATCGAGTAGGCCCACTCAAATCCGACCGTACATCGAGTCAAGTTCGGATCAATGGCCAATTTGGACAGATCTGATTCGGAATCCGATCCGATTGGATCCGATCCGATCCGCACAATATTTATTCAACATTGTTTCCTATAATGTTGTCCACTTGAGATTAGGATATACCTCATTTTTTTAATACCATAAAATGATCTAGAAAAATAGATGGACAGCATGGATGAAATAAATACATCATGGTGCGGTCCACAGAGCACTGACCACTAGCCATTGGCTAGTGGCAGGGGGAGTAACCAATCAGTCCTCTCCTCTCAGGCAGCGCATGGCTCAAGGTGCATTAAGCATCAAGCTTGCTAGGCTGCCAGGGGGAGTAACCAATTAGTCCCCTTCAAATTTCAATGCAGTCATGCTCATGGGAACTTTCCCCGAGGTCGAGTTGTGTGGGCCCCACCGTGATGCGTGTCTAACATCAACACCGTGCATTTGATGGGTCCCCTTTAATTTATGGGATATCCCAAAAATCAGCCATATACGGAACTCAGGTGGGCCATACCATCTAAAATCATGTGAAGACATTCCTAAAACATATAAAAGCATTTGGTGGGGCCCACATAATAATTGGATGCATCTGAACCTTGGTATGACCCCTCATTCAAGTGGGACACACATAATGGATGGTTTAGATTTGTGAACCACACTCGGTGGGCCCAAAAAATGATTATTAATGTTTTAATGGAGGGTAACCTGTAACGTGACCCAACTTTTGAACGAGAAGTGAACTGGCAGGTGTACATGCTTGTGTATTGACATCAGCAAGTTATGTGGGTCTCATCATGAAGTATGTGTTATATCCAAACCGTCCATCCATTTGGCAGGCTCGTCTTAAGGCCTTAGTCGAAAAATAAGACAGATCTAAAGATCAAGTGGACCACACTATATATATATATATATATATATATATATATATATATATATATATATCTATATATATATATATATATATATATATATATATATATATATATATATATATATATATATATATAAGTTTCTAAATAATTGAGGGAATGGTCCCATGAAATTGATGCCCCAACAATCAAATGCTTTAATGGAAATGAGTCCGAGGACCCGGACTCGATCCCGGATCAGATCGAGTTCGGATCATGCATTGAAAGTTTCAGACTGAGTCGAGTTGGACCCAATCCGATCCAACTCGACTCGATCCCCACCTCTACCAACACCACACACACCGACATTACATGGGCACTCGATCCCATGTTCTCAGTGTTGAAACAGTTTGCCTATGACTTAGCCATGGAGCTGGATCCAATTAAAATATGGATTTAGGGTTATCTTTCAATGATCCAAACCATTTAGATGATGATACTCAAAGACAAAATAAATAAAATTCTTAAATTGAATTATTTCAACCCTTTGATCTTTCTCTCTTTTAATCTAAATGGGCAACATTCTTATCCTTTGAACAATTAAAAAGTTGAAATGTTTCAATTTGTGAGATTTTTTGAATCTCCATATAAATGGTTTGGGACACTGAAAGGTATGGCGATCCAATGGTTGAAGTCCCTGCATATTCTGTTGCTATATACCGGGATTTATTCTAGCAAACCTCAATGTTAGGCTGTATGCACAAAATGTACCAATGAAATTGTAATTTTTGTATCATTAATTATCGTATAATGTTAGTAATATGGAATGTAAAAGCATGTGTTTTTAGAGTGAACCTACCATCCATCCTCTACTTGTCATAAGAAGGAATTTTTTGTTTTCGTGTGTTGTGATTGGTCCACGTCATCACTAACATAGTCAACACTGCTACATTAAATGCAGTTTGTAGTGATGTGGTCCAATCACATTACAACAAATAGAATATCCATGCTCTTGGTGAGCTGAGGATCCAGACTCTTTTAGAGTATTTTATATATACTCTATTTCCTTTTAAGCCATGTTTGGTTGCCAATTACAATTGATTTCATCTGATTTTAGTTAACAATAATTATATATTCAAGATCATAAATTCTATAACCCATTTTTAGTTGCTACCAAATAGGTCCTAATATATTTCAAAAAAAAGTTTAAATATGAGTTTGACAAAATAAAAATTGAGAATGATATTATTATTAAAAACAACTTCTAACCTTAATTAGCAAGATGTTATTATTGGGATTGCCTAGGATTTCTTGGAAAATATAGCAATGTCCATGAGACTACATGCCATATGCCCAAAACCCACCCATGAAGCTGTTTTTCATCAAACCCAGCTTTGTTTTAAAGCTTGTTTAGTTTTCCAATATTTCATAGAATGAAAAATAAATGAGCTATTGTCATCATTTTCAGGTGTTTGTTTAAACATGAATGAATTATGGCTCATAAATTAAGAGTTGAATAAACTTGTACAGATAATACATAAAATAAGTTAAAATCATTACATTTTTTACATTACAAGACTTATTTTTTTTTCAGTAAGTTCTGGGTAAAGCAAACAATGTAGTAAAATTATCATTACAGTCAAATGTAAGTAATGCCACCACACAATTACAAGAATAAGTAGTTATTATCCATTTATAGTAATTTATTATTATAATTGAAAAATCAAACATGACTCATTTGTGCATAACTTTCAAAGGGGTTTTTCTACAATTTTCATCCAACAAAATTGGCCAACTCACCTATTTTTTTGCTCTTCGACGAATACTTTTTAGCGCCTGTATCAATGAGATCATAATCAGACAGGTTTCTGAAAGTGCATCCAAACGCATTATATTAATTGAGATGTGGCTCCAAGCCATGATTAGGCATTAAATCCCCACCTTAAGGATGCATCCGACCAGGCTCTTAAAAATGTTGGCCACCCAATTTTTGAGGTATGTTTTTTAGCGCTTGTATCAATGAGTTAACAATTAGATAGGGTTTGTGAAAGTGCATCCAAACACATTACATGAATTGAGATATGGCTCAAAACCATGGTTAGGTATTAAATCCACGCTTTAAGGGTGCATCCAAACAGGCCCTTAGAAATCTTGGCCACCCAGTTTTCACCCAATGAACAAAAGGTCTTCCACACATTTGCTAAAGCCTAGTTTTCGCCCACTTTGGAATCTCTCTCCTAGCCATATATGGAGTGCTCATTTCTCATTTCCATGCCATTGAAGATGGTCCAATGCAATAATTCTCTAGAATATTGTAAAGCAAAACCAGAGCCACATAAATTCTCCACTTACAACCCTTCATTCATGTCCTTCAAGAACATTTTAGATAAGTAATAAGTACAATGAAATGTCATGCAGCATATAATTGTCTAGGTTCTACTTTATTAAAGCTTTATGCCTATGAGAAAAAATAATAGGGAACATATGCATACGAGTCTTTTCCATCCCTATAGGACCACATGTGCATGATCTCAGCCTTTCATCTAGTTGAAAACATTGCTTAGATATTTTACCTTGAAAATTAAACCATTTCACACTTCAAGTGGGCCATAATGCACAATTAAACCGATAATTCAAACAAAAATTTCTACCCATATAGAAGATCTAAACATTGTAACCCACCTGATGGAAAGCTCAGATCTTGCACGTGTTTCATAATGGTACGTGTGCCTGCATTAAGACGTTGGATGGGCAGGTCTCCCACACACGTGTGGATTGAGCAAACCTCATATAACAGGGATGTGGATTGCGTCCTACCCCAATCCGTCCGGGCAGGACTCTGTGGGGCCCACCGTGATGTAAGTGTTTTATCCACACCGTTCAACAATTTTTTCAGATAATTTTAATACCTAGAACAAAAAATGAGATAAGTCCAAGGCTTAAGTGGACCACAAAGTGGGAATTGAACGTCCACAAAGCTGATATTTGTGTTTTCACTTCATCCACGGCTACATGAACTTGTGAATAGGTTGTATGGTATAAAAAAAAAACATCACGTTGGCCCTTTAAAAGGTTTCAACGGTGAGTGTCATTATCAATGTAGGTTCCCTTGGTGTGGTACACGTAAGCCTTGGACCTGCCTCATTTTTTGGTTCACATATTAAAATTATCTGAAAAAAGCATTGAACGGTGTGGATAAAATACTTACATCACAGTGGGCCCCACAGAGCCCTGCCTAAACAGATTACCGTCCGGGCGGGGGTAGGACGCAATCCGCGTTAGAGGTGGGCATCAGACCGAGTCGGATCAGATTGGGTTGAACCCGATTCGGTCCGAAATTTAGCTGGTCTGAGCCGAACCCGATCCAATCTGAGACCGAGTCTAGGACATAGGACTTGAACCGATCCAACACACGGTTGGCCTGACCTGAACCAAGTCCGACTCAGTCAGGGAAACCAAGTCGGATCGGATTGGGTGCGATTCAGATCAACTCTTTTAACGGTGAAAATCATTATCCTCGTTGCTATTTTCGGTGCAGTCCATTTGAGCTTTAGATATGATTCATTTTTTCCCAAATGATCTAAAATGATCATGAAAAATGGATAAAAAATATGGATATAATAAATACATCATTGTGGGGCTCATGTAATGTTGATATATTTGAGCCGGAGCTCGAGGCAATACAACTATGAACGTGCTGTGCACGACATCGGCCTGTAACGTGTTGTGCACGAAATGCCTGCTTTGACGTCAGCAAGTTTTATAGGTCTGATCATGGGATGTATGTTATATCCAAACCATCCATCCATTTGGCGAGCTCGTTTTAAGGCTTGAGACAAAAAATAAGATAGATCTAACTATCAAGTGGACCACACTGGAAAAGGCAGTGGGGATTGAACGTTTACCATTGAAAGCCTTTTTGGGGTCACAGTCTCACAGAAGTTTTGGATTAATTTGAAATTTGTTTTGCCTCTTAATTCAGGTCTTTGTGACCTTATGAACATATTGGATGCAAAATAAACATTATGGTAGGCACTACGAATTGTTTAACGGTGAAATTCATTCTCAGCTGCTATTTATGGTGTGGTCCAGATGATCTTTTGATATTATTTATTTTTTGGATAATACTCTATAATGATCTCTAAAACTATATGAATGGTGTAAATATAATAAATACATCATTGTGGGGCTCATATAACGTTGAACCCAAAATTGATGCATATCCAAAGCTCAAGTGGACCATACCACAGGAAAAAGTAAAATTATTGATAAAAACCACTCCGAATCGGGTTGGATCAAACCGGACCGGATCAATTCGGATCGGGTTTTCGGATCGAATCGGTCTGAATTGATCACGACCCGATCTCGAACCGAAAAGATATTGGATTTGAATGGCCCTACCCTATCCGCACCGATCCAGGCCGTCGGTTTGGTTCGGATCAGGTCTGATCGGGTCGGATCCACTTGATCGGGTTAGAAATGTCTAGCTCTAATCCGCGTCCATATAACAGGAAGCGGATTGTATGTGCACCACCAACCTTTGTATTGACGTCACCTATAGGCCACACGATGATTTATGTACTATCCATTCATTTTGGGGAATCATTTTAGAGCATGTGCCCAAAAATGAAGTAATTCAAAACTCAACTAGATCATACCCACCACTGAAACCTTCCTGGGCCCACCATAATATTTATTTTCCATCCAACCAGTTCATAAGATCACACAGACTTGGATGAAGGGAAACACAAATATGGGCTTGATCCAAAACTTCTTTGGGCCCTAAAAATGTTTCAAGGGTAGGTGTTAAATTCCCAATACTCTCTATGATGTGGCCCACTTGAGTTTTGGATCTAGTTCAGTCCGTGGCTTATATATGCCTTAAAATGATATAGCAAAATGGATGACCAAATGTTGATATAACACATATATTGTAGTGTCGCCCACATGAGAGTGACATCAACATACCACGGAGGCAATCCAATTTTCATATTTTCCATATAACATTAATAAACCTAAATGGATCGGTTTTCATAACTCGCTAGTAAATATACTTTGTTTCAACATTGGGATCATAGGATTCGGTACATGTGTGCTGTAAGTGTGTGTGGGTGCATAGGGTATGGCCCACATAAGATGGTGACATCAACACACTACTGACGCAATCCGTTTTCTATATAGCATTAAAGCTCAGTAGTAGATAGATTCTGTTTTAACATCAAGATCATGAGATTGAGTGCCCATGCGCCGGTGGGTGTGTGTGAGTGCGCGGGGTAGGAGTGTAGGTGTGTGTGAGTGCGCGGGTAGGAGTGTGGGTGTATGTAAAAAATTAAAAATAAAAATAAAATAACATTAACTTAAATGAATTTTCATGATAACACGACCACATTCCATTGATTTAATGGCACTACCACATCCCATTGATCTGATTGCTTAAAGGAAGTCGATAGATATATTTTTTTTAAAAGGCCCAATCAGTTAGTGATGGATGAGTAATCATGGGAGTTCAAACCCACATGATCTTACTAAATATGGAGAAAAATTAAATGGGTTATTTTAGGCCACTTGTTTTGATTGTCATTTCACTGCAAGTTAGATGAAGTGGGTGGGCCACTATTACATGTTCGGACCTCCGCAGTCACAAGCATTGCAATTTGATCTTGACTTGATTTCTAATGCGTGTGCATGCATTAATCCAATGGTGGCCCACCACTCGATAGAGGTGCATGGAAAGAAGACCCGTGATTAATCAGCGACGGATGGTTACTATCAAATCATGATTTGATGGTCATGTTGAATACACAACATGTGATCAGATTATAGAATTTATCACACAGATTATCCATTATTTGGTAGTTGAATTTGTTAAGGGAATGAGCACATTTACCACTCAAATCGTGTGGCAATTGCCATATGTTAGATCTGTATGGGCCCAATGTGATGTATATGTGGAATCTACACCGTGAAGTTGGTGTCTCTCCTTATGTTGTCTTTACATACCGAGAATCATTCAGATCCAAAGCTCAAGTGGGACACACCACACTCCCAGAGGGAGCCATGTATGATCACACCTAAAACTTATAAATTCCAGTTGTGTGACACACCTGAGTTTTAGTGTGTCCATTCATCTTATTGGGTCTCAGCTGGTGAATGGGCTTGGTGGGACACACAACAAGATGGACCCCACATTCGATCCGGACATTTCTATAGGGGAATGCCTTGCCAATTCCCCATCATTCCCTTTGGTGTGGCCCACCCGAATTATCCATTGAGATCTAGCCACATAGAATGGATGGATTAGATAGCACTCTGACATCACGTTGGGTCCCACATAACTCGAACGTAGTTTTCCAACGTGCCTGATCATTTCTCCTTTTGACAATATTTCTCTTCTTTTTCATGGTAACGTATTATTATTACAATAGATATTGAAACAATCGGAGTTTAGGGCTGTACACGAACGGAGTTAGCTCGGTTAACTCACTCGACTCGACTCGATTAGACTTGGTTCGAAACTAAGTTCGAGCCAACCAAGTTGATTTTTTGTGCTCGAATAAATTTTGAACTGAGTTTGAGCTTGCCCAAGCTTGGCTCGACTCGAATCAAACCCCACTTCGAATCGAATCGGATTGGTGACTCGGGTACTTTGATATTGGTGTTGCTCACCAAGCGTTTGATGAAATGAAGTGTCGGCTGGTGGCAAGGAAAGTATGTGTATGAAACAAATACCCTTGTTTCTTGATTTTGATGTTGCCTATAAGGTATTTGATGAAATACCTGTAAAACTGCTACTGCTATTTTACATGCGGTGAGAATTTGAAGGTGCTGGTGTTCGTGAAAATGCTGCATAGGCGAACTCAGCTCGAACTCAGCTTGAACTGGCCCGATCAGCTTGAACTTGCCCGATCTGCTGACTCGACTGAACCGAGCTGAGTGCGAGCTGGGGTCAGCTAGTGGCTGGGCCGAGTCGAGCTTGGTTCGTCTCATGTACACCGGGACCCACCCTATTGATGATATGGCCAGAACATCAGGCTACTCTACTATCGGTTAAGGCACCCATGTTCAAAAATATCAGATGGCCCGGAAAATTCACCCGTCAGGTGGCCCACACCATTGTTAAGGAGATTGAATTTTCATTTTTCCAGCAATAAATACCTGTAAATAGTTCATTATTACTTATTGTGCCCGGATGGGTGTTTCCATCTCCAAAACCAGTCCCAAAAGGTTGAGTTATATATATTGGCCCCGCCACAATGTATGTGACATAGCCATGCTGTCCATACGTTTTATTGAGCCCCACCATAATGTATGTAAGATCCACGCTGTCCATATGCAAAAATGAGACAGATCCAAAGCTCAAGCGAACCACGTCACAAGAAATAAGGATCATAAAACTTCTACCATTAAATGGTTTTTTCTTCCGTGGGCCCACAATATTGTTTATTTATCATTTAACCCATTCATAAGGTCATACAGACATGGATGAAATGGAAAACACAAATTTCAGTTTCATCCAAACTTCTATGCCCCTGTTAAGTTTTTAACTGTATGTGTTCAATCCCGACTATTTCCTATGGTGTGGTCCACCTGAGCTTTGGATTTACCTCGATTTTGGTCATGAATGGATCAGGTCAGTACCACAAGTCACCCTCCTACTCACATCCAACTCAGGTGAGTCAGAACTCAACTCAGAAGCCAAACCAGTTGGGGCGAGTCACTGAGTCAAGATACGATGGTTGGGACATGGGCAAAGCCTCCTGTAACCTTTTCAAATGTGTGGATGTGTATTAATTTACTGGATAACCTAGAAACTCATGTGCAAGATATGAGCTTTCTATCAGGTGGGCCACACTGATTGAATCTGCCGCCTCAAAAAGGCTATTCCACTCATAAGGTAGGCCACAGTGCACAAAACATATGAGTGGCTAAAACAAAAAAAACAGTCTTTTCACTCTTCAAGACATCATTTGTTCCACTGTGGCCCCAGATGAGTGAAGCGGCTAGAAGTAATTTGATAAGAGCTAAACACTGTGGCCCACCTCATCAAAGCTTGGATCATGCCCACTTGTGCTGACTCGTCCACTTGCATGTCAACGGCTGTGGATTTCCCACTTGTTCGAGCTGCATTCTGACTCATCAGACTCGACTCAAACTTGGTCAAGCTCGGTGATGTAGAGTGGGTCACAAATACTTTCATAGCAAAGATGGACTAGAGAAAGCCTGACCGGAAGCAGAAATGAACCAGATCATTAGAACCTTAAAACAGTCATTTCTCACAAATTGGAATGAGTTTTTCGACATATTATATAAGATTTTATAGGAGAAGCTACTTTAGCCTACCAACTCCGCTATGTTGGGTTGCCCACGCCAAATTCGTCAGATTCTATCAAATTGACGGTCAATAGTTTCTTTTAATTTTATTTTTACTATAAATAATATGTTTTAGTTATGAATAACTTTTGATCCTTTGAGTTGTAGGAGTCGTGTGCAACATGAAAAGGGCTTAGAAAAATTAAAAGATCAATATGGTTAGGTTAAATTGGACGCTTACAAAATCTGGCCGAAAACGATAAAATCAAGTAGGAACATTTACTGTCTATAAATAGGAAGTTGATTATTTATAGTAAGTTATATTTTTAGGGAATTTGAGTTTAAATTTAAGTTCATTATTTAAAGGATTTTAATTTTATTTTTTAATCATTAACTAATTTATTTCAAATTTATTAGAAATTATTTATATTCTTATCTCAGTGAGTTCATGGAAGCTCGAGTATAGAGAGTTCCATAAAATGCGGAGTAGTTATTCCCTGGTAAAGATGGTGGTTATCGACCTCATCACGTCCCTCCCTGCATCACTCTGTCTGGTCTATGGTGTCCAAGCACGACTCAACACTGAAAATATGCCCGACTCAACCCAACTCAAGTGAGTGCAAGCTCCACTTATGACTGAACGAGTCAGCACGAGTCGCCGAGTCCTGAAACCATGTTGAGACACGATTTCTCGGGTTTATAAATAAAATTTTTCAATAATAAAGGTATTATCTCCAAGAGCTTTGCTAAGCTCACACGCGTATACAAGTCAGCTAGTGCACACGCCATCATATATGCCAGCGTGGCAGACATGTGAAACATCCAAGCCATCCATCGTGTAGATATAACTGTGTAGATGCTACTGCATTAAGAAAAAGGTGGTCCACAAATAGGTGTGGCATGATATTAGAAATAAGTGTACGGATTAGAAAACTTTGGTGATTTCATATAACCGTGGCCCATCTGACTAGTGGACTGACCTGATTCTTTGGTTAGGGAATCAACATAGTGGTGCCTTTCTGATGGATGGCTTGGATATTACACGTGTCCCTCATGCAGCCACATGTGGTGGCGTGTGCATTAACTTACTTGAAAAGCTCTATCTCCATTTATCAATCTGGTGTCCCATCAGCCAAAAGCTAGTATTATCAGTATGGTCAGCATGAACTGAATGATCCTTGACCCAAGGACATGCAGACATGTTTTCATTTTTTTACTAAGTGGGGCCCACAATTCAGTGGTCCAGATCATGAGTCTTATTCCAAAAGATCTCTTACATTGGAAGATCTGTGACTGTGGACCACATATTGAAATGATAGGATTATCCCACCGAGGAGATTTTTAGGAAATTTCTCATCATCTATGGGTCCCAATAAAATAATGGGTCTGGATCATTGATCCAAGTGGCCCACCAGTAAAAGCTAAAATTCCAAAAATAACTATCCATCTTCACATACTAGAATCATATTATATGTCTTTACCTGAGATTGGGTGTGCATTCTCTTTCCATGACTAAAATGTGATGTTTTATTAAGGAGACAATCCAACATTGTGCTATCAATGTCCACAAAAAAAAAAAAAGATGTTTGCTAGGCCCCACATACAAGCTAAATTGGCACGTGAGTAGGACATTCGAGCCATTCGATCAAATCCAGAAATATATTAATATTTCTAGATCATCCTTTATTTTTTAACACATGTGGCCCACTTGGTAGTTGACCGGCCCAATTTTCTAACACGTGTTGGATTAGCACGTGGCGCACCAATTGTTGTTGCATACGGAGGCAGTGTGTCAGCCTGTTTAGGGTGTGGGGTTAGGTGGTATTGAATTCCATTAGATGGAATTAACATCATCATTACACAATTATTACGTGTCTGGAAATACATGGCATTTCTGACTATCGAATTGTGACATTGGAATTGTAATCATCGGACCAGATTTCACAACTGAAACTAGTTATATTCATATACAACTCAAGCGCCATGTGTAAAGGGCATATATAAATAAAACGGTGCGGCTTCGATGAGTACTTGGATCTATTGAGGTGGGTAGGATCCCTAATAGGAGGGCCATTGAGATGTTTGTTTCTTACATCCACGTTGTTCTTCAGTTTTGAAAACTCATTTTAGGATATGATTTTGAAAATGATGTAGATTGAAATCTCAAGTAGACCATAATATAGGAAAAATTAATAATCAACCATTAAAAGCTTCTCATAGGCCATAAAAGTTTTTTGATCAAGCTAATACTTATATGGTCTCTTCATTCAATTCCTTGTGGCTTTATCAATAGGTTAGATGACAAATAAACATTCCTATAACCCCCATTAAGTTTTTAATGGAGATGATTCAATTATGATTATGTATCGTGGTATGCTCCACCTAAGATTTGGATTTGCTTTTATTTTTGAAATCCTGCTTCATTTTTAGGATCATTCTCTAAAATGAATTATCAAAATAGATGGACAATGTTGATGTAAGGAACATGTAGTATAATGGGCCACATATAGAGCCCACAAATGTAATAGATTTCAAATTTCATAAGAAATTTCATTGTATCTATTGTTAAGACTAAGAAATCAAATACTTAAATTAATTAATTTTTTTTTGGTTAGCTTGTTAGTACACACCCATGTCAGTACACACACTTCATGTTAGCCACCCCCACTAGGGATCAATATCAAGACCTCAAGTGTTGAAACGAGGTATATCCGCTCAGTATGCCAGTTGAGCTATGGATCTGGCTGTACTTAAATTAAATTAATTCAATCAGTCCCACCTATCAAGCACACAATGAAATTTACATGAAACCAAATGCAATTCCATACTTATCTAAACCTGCATGCCAAAGAGGTTCACAGAATTAGACATGGCTTGGCTAGTGACGCTGCCACTAGCAAGGTGGCTAATGGTTAGTGCTGTGTGGGACCTACCATGATGTATGAATTTTATTCACACCATCCATCCATCCATTTTTTTCATATCATTTTAGGACTTTCCAAAAAATAGCAGATCTAAATCTAAGGTTAACGACACCATAAGAAAACAGTAGTAACTGGATGTCCATCATTAAAAACCTCCTAAAGCCCATTGTAATGTTTATTTGACATCCAATCTATTGATTAGGTCATACAAACCTAGATGAAGGGTTAAAACAAATATCAGCTTGATCCAAAACTTCCTGTGGCCTCCAAGAAATTTTTAATAGTGATTGTTCAATCAACACTTTTCATGTGATGTGGTCCAATTGAGATTCAGATTTTACCTAATTTTTAGTCTCCTATCATAAAATGATCTTTAAAAATGGATAAACGGCACAAATGAAACAATACATCATGGTAGGCCCACATAGCACAACCACTAGCCATTCACTAGTGGCAGGGTCACTAGCCAATCCGCGTCCCTCAAAAATCACCCCACACTGCTCCGTGTCGGTCGATACACGGTTTCTATCCAAAATAAAACAAGACCGGGCCCAGTTGGTGCGCGTTGTACTGGTTTTGGTTCCCAGGTGGGCCACACCACATAGCCATATTCAAATCCATGGTGTGGGCCATCAAAACTCTAATAGATAATGTTATCTTTATTTTATATTGTTTCCAAGCAATGAGGAGGTTTGATTAAAAGCACTATCAATGGTGATAGAACACCTTAATTAAATACCATTTTCCCTTACTTGGTGGTAATCGACTTCATCCAAGACTCCCTTACATCTTTTGTCGGTCAATAGCCTTTTTCTATTGAAGAAATGGGAGGATCCAACGGTCAAAGATCCAAAACAGATTTGCGGCTCACACGTGCCCAAGATCACTCGTGTTTGTGCATCCATATCATTGATTTTATAGGGTCCACCTTGATTATACCCACTAATAGAGAAATCGGTCTGGACCAATCAAAAAGCTTTTAAGTTGAATATAGACCGTCCATGATTTTCCACCTGTTGGGTATCATGTTGTTCAAATCAAGATTTTCAAATGAGGGAAAAGGTGAGTCTTTGACGTGGATTCCAAGGCGGTTTTCCAACGTATGAATGTTGAAATGATCACGTACGTTTAAACGTATATGAACGGTCTATAGTTAAAAAAAAAAAAACATTGCGAATAATCAAAGGTTTAGGACCGTTCAACGAATCCGATTGTGGGGTTATGACCTAACTACAGTGTGTCCCACAATATCAACGGTTCAATTTTAGCAACATTTATAAACAACGTGTAGAATTGCTAAGTGCACGTATAAGAACAATCACCCTCAGTTAAAGATGAAGGTCTTATAGAAATTTTGAAATGAAAGGATAGCCTTTGAATAATAAAGTGCCCTCAACCATGGCACGTGCAGCTCACGCACAGAAAAAAGAAAATGGAGAGAGAGATGGTACATCTACACCATGCGTGCCGCACGCAAAGACAGAGAGAGGGTCTAAGAATGGTTTCAACGGTGGTGGATGATCCATCACCACTTTTTCCGATCAAGTGGCCCACTTGATTTCTAAACTATTTCAATTTTAGGCTGACGTCCGGTACAGTTCATATTATAGATTTTTAAGGCTACACCTTTCCAAATCATAGGTTATTTGAGTCATACAACACCAATGAAAAATTGTCATATGGAGTACATTGCGATTAACGGTATCCATAGCTCAACTGGCAGACTGAGTGGAGACACCTCGTTTCAACACTTGAAGTCTTGGTATCGATCCCTAATGGGGGTGGCTAACATAGAGTGTGTGTACTGACATGGGTGTGTACTAACAAGCTAACCCAAAACAAAAAGCCCTGTGTTGAAGGCATATGAAATTTCAACATTGCCGAGTCTCATTGGTCCACATCATTTATGATGACTCAAGCTAACAAGATATGGCCTGGTTTTTCTCACCCAAATAAATTGCATGCTACACATCACAACTTTTAAAGGAGTAATTGTCCTATATTTTAGTTTGTTTATTTAGAAAAAATGAAATTATTTACAATCAATAACTACATATATAATTAATAAAATCATAAATACAAAAAATAAGATGTGTATTGAAATATAATAAACTAATGTAATAATGAAAATATTATCATTTATACACCTGACCAACCTAACCGAGCCCGCTTGGTTTAAGCTTGGATTGAGAATTCCCAACCCGAGGTTGGGCTGGACTGACTTAAAGTTGAGGTATAGGACCATTGGGTTAAGTTGGGTTAGGGTTGAGCGCCAACCTTACCCAACTTGCCTGACTTTCAACCTGAACTCGAACCCATAACTTATCATCTCAGTGTTGAGCCAGCGAATGAGCTATGAGTAGGTACCCAACTGGTTTATAATTAACTTGGTATATCGATCCCTAGCGGGGGTGGCTAACATGGAGTGTGTGTATTGACATGGGTGTGTACTAACAAGCTAACCCAAAAAATAATAATAATAATAAAGAGTACATTGCGATTGATGGAAAAATAAAATTAAAAAAAGTAAAGATTATGTACTTAAAATGACCGTTATGTCCTTTTTGCCATAGGCACACACCTGTACATGCGTGTGGGGAGCTTTATTAGGTCAGACGTGGGTGGGACCCTTGACATGTGAGGCCACTTCAATGCATGTGACTCCATCCATACCGTTCATCGCGTACTGGAAGCTCATTTTACGGTATGATCCAAAAAATGAAGAGTTCCATGTTTTGAAAAATGTTTTGATTAAAAATATTTATATTTATAAATATATAAAGTTTTTTTAAAAAAAACTTGGCTTTTTCATGTTTTGGGAATAATTGTGTCGCACTGGAACATACGTGTATTGAGTACTGGAACATACACATATGGGCACGGGCATGGGCATGGGCATGGGCATGGACATAGGCACGGGCTCGGTATGAGGGCATGGGCATATGAGTCAGTGTAGCTGTAGAGGCGTTGGTGGTGTACTTCTCACATGTACATCGTGTCGTATATGGGTCGCTTTCTTGCAACCTTATGTGAAGTAGTACGAGACAAGTGCGAGTCGTGGGACGATAGTGGCTATGGGTCTAGTGATTGGAGTGTTGTCATTAAGAGGTCTAAGATCAACCTGTATGCCTTATATAAGGGCTGAAACTAGTCGTTTAAGAGGCCTAGTGTAACTGCTCATACAGTTTTAAATCGGACCATGTAAAAATTATTGCATGTGGCTAGCCCAACAATTATCAATGACTAGCAACTAATTCTAAAGGTCTAGCATACAGCTGGTTTTTACATGCAAAATAGTCAAAAACTGCTAAATAACGGCTAATTTCTTACCAACAACCAAAAATAGTAATTTTGGAGTTATGACCTTGGACCAAAACGTCCAGCTACCCTAGCCTATATAAACATAAACTGAGCCTGGATGATTCATTTTATCATCACCAACCACTCGAATCACTATCTTATATGAACTAACTAGTAAAAGCTTAAGTATTCTCTGATTAAGCCAACAAGGTTCAATACGAACATTACCTAGCAAGTCCTCAAGAAATAAACTAATGTAGTAGTCTAAGCCAGCAATTTCTTTTCTGGCTTTCTCTTTGATTTAGGATTGTGTGCAGAGTTCCAGTAGCAGTTTCTTCGTGCTTACTAAATGCAGAACCACATACAGGTTAGCCGTATGCAAGAAGCTATTTTCCTACAACCTATCAATAATGTCAGTAGTCTCAATTATTTTGAGAAGGAGCGAATAACGCTTTAAGGACAATGTAATCAAACGTGTTTCAACTTGTCCTTAATATTTTCGATTTCTTTAATTATTTTATATAAATTACAAATATGTAATATGAACATATCAAGTTTTTGACATTCCAAATTTCAGATGGACCATAGTATAAGAGATAGTGGTGATTAGCCATTAAAAACTTCTTGTGGGCCACAAAAGCCAAGACGATATTTGTGGTCTCTTCATCTACGTGTTTGTGACCTTATCAATAGGTTGGATTAGCAAATGAACATTTTGGTGGAACCCATGAAGTTTTTAATGGTGAGGATTCAATCACGAGTATTTCCTATGGTGTGGTCCACCTAAGATTTGAGTTAGCTTCATTTTTTAGATCATGCCCTAAAATGAGCTTTCAAAATGGTTGGACGGTATGTGGATCTGGGGTCTCACTTAATCCACTCCCACGCTAGTAGGGCACTTTTTCATAAGCATTGGACTATTTTTGTCCAATACCTTATTGGAGGCAATCTATGACCCCTTGAAAGATCAAATACATGAGACCATTTGGATG
This sequence comes from Magnolia sinica, assembly GCF_029962835.1. Taxonomy (NCBI): domain Eukaryota; kingdom Viridiplantae; phylum Streptophyta; class Magnoliopsida; order Magnoliales; family Magnoliaceae; genus Magnolia; species Magnolia sinica. The sequence goes on from NC_080580.1 coordinate 7,088,145, forward strand.
GAAGTAAATAGAGGAGATTGAGAGTCAACAGAGGTAAATGGTATTCAAAGTATGCATAAAAATGAAATGAAATGGAAATAAATATGCATGTAAATGAAATCCTCTCTATGAGAGATGATTTGGAAGTAAATAGGGTGAAATGCCTTTTTAAGCTCCATTGGAAAGGCCTATGAGTAAATAAAGGTAGTGTTACACATACGTTCGCCATACACATAATATGTCAATGATACTCCAAAATAATATAATTACCTCCAACATTGTTAAAGTCACACTCATAGACTAATACAAATCGTTCAAGTTCAACCATCTAAATAGACAGTTAAAAAGCATTGGTACGTTGCTTGTTTGTGATTTTTACATTTGTGACCCAACCGAGGCTCAAAATTTACTATCTTTTGTCTAAATTATATATTTCAATAGGCTTATTACAATCATTATGTTAAAATCACAAATGTACACTAATTTGATATATTAAAGTTAATTTGGTATATAGCATATATTACTATAAATGTATTGAAAAATTCCAATGCAATCCAATTGCTCTCATTTACTCTTATCTAATAGAATATTTGGTTTCAAATATATTTCATTTACTCCTATCTAAACACTTTTTTTTTTTTTTGGGTTAGCTTGTTAGTACACCCACGGTCAGTTCACACTTCATTGTTAGCCACCCCTACTACGGAATCAATACCAAGACCTCGATGTTGAAACGAGGTATCTTTCACTGAGTCTACCACTTGAGCTATGGATCAGAGTGTAAACACTTATCCAAACACTTATTAACTCTTATCTAAATACTTATTAACCCATTTACTCTCAATTCATTTAATTCTGATTCTATTTTTCATTTACTTTAATTTACAAGCTTTCAAACGAGATTTGAGATGAAAATAGAAAAGGGTTTTTAGGCCATGGCATTTCTAAATCACAGGTCATTTGAATCATGCCTTGTGTGTGATCTAAAGAGATGTCTATGACAAACTCACTTTGTCCATCTATTTTGAAAGACCACAGTAGTAGTTTAAAAGTTTGAAAATTCAAAACTTTGGGCCACAAAAAACAAAACAATGTGCCTAGGGTTGTGTGCAATCCACAAATATGTCAGTGACAAATCCACTCCATTCATCTATTTTGAAATATCACGATAGGACAAGATTTTTAAAATGACGAAGATCCAAAAGGCCACATGAAACGAAACAGTGGGAACAGAAACATTCACTATTGAAACCTTCCTAGAGCTCACCATGATGCTTATATGCCATCCAAACTGTTCATTGGATTATTACCACTCAGATAAACTATAGGCACAAATATCATTCTGATACAAAACTTCTATCATCCCGAAGCATTCAATCCCCACTGTTTCGTGTGTATGACCCACATAAGTTTTGGATTGCTAGCTTTTTAGAATCCTGTTCTATAAAACAATTGGATAAAGTGGATTTGTCGCAGACATCTCTATGGACCCACACAACTTCGGGCATAAAATATCCCTACGCTTGGTGTCATAGACAATTTGCTTCCTGAAACAGGCGTGCATGTGGGTTTGCTATAATACATCCCAACATGTTCGGATAGGATATGCTTTGACCCCACCCTTTTGTTTTTTACACACGCACACACACCCCCACACACTCACGCTAGTGGAATTTCACCACCTATGGGTATTCGAACCCTTGACCAGGAGTTGAAACTCCTAAGAGTCTACCACCCGAGCAAGCTTTGACCCCACCTTTCATATAATGGCCTTAAATGGTTTTTAATTTTTATTTTTGGGTTATCCAATGCACATTGAGGCGCAGGATCTAATTCAACTTTAACACTTGGATAGGATGCATGGGATCAAATGCTAGAGTGGCCCATCCTATAAACAATACAGATTGTTTGAATATGACCGTAGATCCAAATAAGGTCCCAACATATCCTGTAAGAATACATCAGGATGTGCATGCAGCACTGAGTGTATAACATGCATTTCAAAGGCACATTTACCATGTATGAATCTTGAAATGATCACGTATGTTTCATCCTATGTGAGTGGTATGTAGTTAATGGAAAATGAATGAATGAAAAAAAAAAACATTGTGGATAATTTATTTAGGACCGTTCAATGAATTAATTAATTATTGTGTTATGACCTAACTACGGTGTGTCCTGCAATATTGACAGTTTAATTTTAGTGACGCGCAATGTCGATAGTTTAATTTCAGCGACATTTATATATATTTAGGACCGTTCATTAATGAATTTAATTAATTATAGTGTTATGACATAACTACTGTGTGTCCCGCAATATCGACGTACAGTTTAATTTTAGTGATGCGCAACAGCGATAGTTTTAATTTCTGCGACATTTACATATGAACTAAGTGCACTTGTATGAACCATCACCCTCAGTCAAAGATAAAGGTCTGATTGAAATGAAACGAAAGCTCTTTTAATAAGTGAACCGCCCTTGAGATTGGCACGTGCAATTAATATGAAAGGAATGGGGCAAACAGAAAAAGAACAGAGATAGAGGGTGCAGCTGCACATATGTTCCAACCACAGAGAAAAAGACTCTTAAAATGGTTTCAACCATCATGGATGATCCATTTCTAATTTTCCAGGAGATGCGTGGTTTACTTGAGTTTTAGATATATTTTCATTTTAGGCTGATGTCCTTATAAAGTTGCGGCAACATATTTATGAATTAGAATTTGACACATCCATTATCGTGGGCCACAAAAATACTCTCAATTAAAGGCCATATATATATATATATATATATATATATATATATATATATATATATATGAACGATCCATAATTCTTATCAGCATTAAGGTGTAATTGTGCTCTTAGTTGCATTGGGACACTTGGATAGCTTGATCGATCGATCTAAACTGTCTAACATCCATTTAATTGGCAACAATGAGAAAAAAACTAACAAGATGAGAATGTATGGTTATAATTCACCGACCAAAGTGATTCTTTGATGGTTCCCAAATAATTAAATGGATCGAATTTGATGATTAGGTCTATTTTCCCAAACAATTAGATGAATCAAACTGTAGGCACAAATATCATCCTGATACAAAACACCTATCACCCCTAAGAGGTTTTTTATTTTATTTTATTTTATCACCCCTCAGAGTTTAATCCCCATTATTTTGTGTGGTATGACCCACATAAGTTTTGGATCTGCATTATTTTTAGAATTCTATACAATTGTGGTCTTGAAAAAAAAAAAAAGAGAAGATGGTTGAGTGTATGACATGCATTTCCAAGGCAGCTTTCCCATATATGAATTTTGAAATGATCATGAATGTGAACGATCATAGTTAATAGAAAATGCACGCGCACACATTATGGATAATCTATTTAGAGCCGTTCAATGAATCCAATTATGGGGTTATGACCTAACTAAAGTGTGTCACACAATATCGACAGTGTAATTTTAGTGACACAATACCGACAGTTTAATTTTAGTGACACACAACATCAATAGGTTGATTTCAGCGACATTTATACATAACATGTACTAATATTAAGTGCACTTGTATGAACCATCACCCTCAATCAAAGATAAAGGCCTGATTGAAATGAAACAAAAGCCCTTTTAATAACTATAACACCCTCAAGCATAGCACCTGCAACCCACGTGAAAATAGTGAGCAAGGAGAAAAGGAGGAGGTGGGGAGAGAGAGGGTGCATCTACACACATCCCAGCCACAGAGAAAAAGACTCTTAAGATGTCCATTTTTACTTTTGGATGACCCATTTTCATTTTTTTTTTTAGGTAGTGTGGTTTAATCCAGTTTTAATATCTTCTTTTTAAATTGACGTTTTGATAAAAGTTGGGGGAACATACATACGAACTAGAGTTTCGCACAACCATCATAGTGGGCCACAACATTGCACTTAGTTGAAGGCCACACACACACACATATATATGGAAAAGGTTTTATACGGTCGAGTTTATGGGAACTCCCCATGAGGTTGAGCTGTGTGGGCCCACAATGATGTATGCTGAACATCTACCCCATCAGTCAGGTGCACCGTTACATAGTGGGCCTAGGACTTAAAAACCAAGTCAATCCGTGACTTGTGTGGGCCACACCACATACAAAAGTTGAGAGGGGTTACCCCGCATTAAAACAGTCATAATCAATTTTTGAGGGGTTGGACAAAGTTTCATACACATCCAAATTTTCAGGTGGGCCCCACCAAGTGCTTTTATATGTTTTAGGCATGTCTTCACATGATTTTAGATGGTATGGCCCACTGGAGTTCCATATATGGCTGATTTTTGGGATATCCCATAATTTAAAGGGAACCCATCAAATGCACGGTGTTGATGTTCGACATACATCATGGTGGGGCCCACACAGCTCGACCTCATGGGGAGTTCTCATGAGGTCGACCTGTGCGGGCCCCACCATGATATGTGTTGAACATCAACACCATTAGTCAAATGATCATGTATGTTTCATCCTATGTGAATGGTATATAGTTAATGGAAAATGAAACGAATGAAAAAAAAAAAAAAAAAAAAAAAAGATTGTGGATAATTTATTTAGGACCGTTCAATGAATTTAATTAATTATTGTGTTATGACCTAACTACGGTGTGTCCTGCAATATCGACAGTTTAATTTTAGTGACATGCAACGTCAATAGTTTAATTTCAGCGACATTCATATATTAGGACTGTTCAATGAATTTAATTAGTTATAGTGTTATGGCCTAACTACAGTGTCCCGCAATATTGACAGTTTAATTTTAGTGATGTGCAACAGTGGTAGTTTAATTTCGGCGGCATTTATATATGATATGTACTAATACTAAGTGCACTAGTATGAACCATCACCCTCAATAAAAAATAAAGGTCTGATTGAAATGAAACAAACGCTCTTTTAATGAGTGAAAGCACCCTCTAGATTGGCACGTGCAATTAATATGAAAGGAATGGGGCAAACACAAAAGGAACAGAGATAGAGAAAGAGGGTGCAGCTGCACATATGTTCCAACCACAGAGAAAAAGACTCTTAAAATGGTTTCAACCATTATGGATGATCCATTTCTAATTTCTCAGGAGATGTGTGGTTTACTCGTGTTTTAGCTATACTTTCTTTTTAGGCTGATATCCTAATATAAGTTGAGGCAACATATATATGAATTAGAATTTGACACGCCCATCATCATGGGCTACAAAAATACTCTCAATTAAAGGCCAGATATATATATATATATATCTTTCCTTATGCCCTTCACTTTGACTAATTGTAAGGGTAAAAACCAATTGCTCATCGCGGTGCATATATAGTATTGATGATCCATCATTCTTATCAGCATTAAGCTATAATTATGCTCTTAGTTGCACTGGAACACTTGGATAGCTTAATTGATCAATCTAAACCGTCTAACATTCATTTAATTGGCGACAATGAAAAAAACACAAACAAGATGAGAATGTATGGTTATAATTCACTAACCAAAGTGATTTTTTGATGGTTCCCAAGATGAAATTTGATGATTAGGTCTATTTTCCCAAACAACTAGATGGATCAAATTGTAGGCACAAATATCATCCTGATACAAAACATCTATCGCCCCCTAGGAGTTCAATCCCCACTATTTTGTGTGGTATGACCCACGTAAGTTTGGATCTGCCTTATTTTCAAAATCCTGTACTATTGTGGTCTCGAGAAACAGATGGACGAGTGTATGACATGTATTTCGAAGGCATCTTTCCCTTATATGAACTTTGAAATGATCATATATGTGAACGATCTGTAGTTAATAGAAAACGCGCACACACACATTGCGGATAATCTATTTAGAGCCATTCAATGAATCTAATTATGGGGTTATGACCTAACTACATTGTGTTGCGCAATATCAATGGTGTAATTTTAGTGACACAATACTGACAATTTAATTTCAATGACGCCGTGGGTCCTTACTCTTGCCTGGGTGGTAGTGTGTGTAAAAAAAAAAATTAAAAAAATCAGTGACATTTATACATTACGTGTACCGATACTAAGTGCACTTGTATGAACCATCACCCTCAATCAAAGATAAAAGGCCTGATTGAAATGGTACAAAAGCCCTTTTAATAACTACGACACCCTCAAGAATAGCACATGCAACCCACGTGAAAATAGTGAGCAAGGAAAAAAGGAGAAGAGATAGAGAGAGAGGGCCGGTGCACATCCCAGCCACAGAGAAAAAGACTCTTAAGATGGTCATTTTTACCTTTGGATGACCCTTTTTTTTTTTTTTGGTGGTGTGGTTTATTTATTTATTTTTATTTATTATTATTTTTTTAAATGCACGCACACACACCCCACACACTCACGCTGTTGAAACTCCAAAGAGTCTACCCCGATAGCAAAAGTGAGGACCCAACCATCGTAGTGGAATTTTAATCCAGTTTTAATATGTCTTCTTTTTAAATTGATGATTTAATATAAGTTGAGGGAACATAGGTACGAACTAGAGTTTCGCACAACCATCATAGTGGGCCACGACATTGCATTTAGTTGAAGGTGTGTGTGTATATGGGAAATGGTACTATGAGGTCAAGCTGTGCGGGCCCCACTGTGATGTATGTTGAACATCAACACAATTAGTCAGATGCATCATTTTATGGTGGGCTACATTCTTAAAAATCAAATCAATCCATGACTTTTGTGGGCCGCATCACATATAACAATTGAGAGGGGTTATCCTCCAATTAAAACATTCATAATCATTTATTTAGCCCACTGAGATGTGGTTCACAAATCCATACCATCCATTATGTGTGTCCACTTGGATGAGGGGTCATACTAAGGTTCAACAGTATATTAAACTCAAGTGCACCCCACCAAGTGGTTTTATATGCCTTAGGCATGTCTTTACATGATTTTAGATGGTATGGCCCACCTTTGTTCCATATTCGACTGATTTTTGGAATGTCCCATAAACTAAAGGGGACCCATCATATACAATGTGTTGATGATTGACACACATCACGGTGGGGCCCAACCTCATAGTACCATTCCCCCCCTTCCCATGAGGCCCCCCCCCCCCCCCCCCAAATACCTTTTAGTAAAAGAGTAAAATTGACCTATTTTCCATGAATGATCTGGGCCATCCATTTTATAAGCAGTAGATCACATGGTTAGAATAATCCGTCTGTCATTTTATTTTATGCCCATGAACTATGATAAATGGCTATCTAGATCAATCAAATCAATTGTCCAACTGTCCTGCAACTGGCTGCACTCAAACTCATAGTGCTCTAAGACCACTTAATCATTTCTACTCGTAAGATATCATTTATCTAATTTAAAAAGAAAAGTGCCCTAAATATAGCAAAAATGTCACTAAAATAATATGAAATTCACCAAAAACATAATCAGTACTATGAAATCAAGAGGCATGAAAATGGCCACTAAAATGAGAAAAAAAAAATAATTATCTTTTGAAAATGTGAGACACATGCCTTTGACTGTGTATGGGAAAGCTGCACTCCTCTAGTATTCTGCAACCCATCCACCATACACGTAGCAAACATCGACGCCGGTTTGTAACGAATGATTATGGCGACCAATGTATAGATTGAGCACAACCTGAAAATTACATTGATCAGAAGATCCTGGGCATCCAACTGTGACCATCGAATGACAGGGTCAGTGGTCCATATTCAATGCGTACAATCAGACGGTTAAAATCGTCTAACAGTGAGATCTTTGACCTCTATCTTTGAAGGGGCATGATTTTGGTTGGTCCGGATCTGTGTGCATGCATGCCACGTGTAAAGTAATTAATTTTTGCATGGGAGTGCTACCGGCAAGGAAGCACAGAGAGTTAATGACCGAATCCCAAGCGGATATAGATAGATTCGATACTCTAGCCTAACAGGATGTTTGGGGACACACGCACCACGAATTTGCACACAAGAAATATAAATTATCTAAATTTAACCGTCCAAACCGTGGGTCCCAGTTTAGATGGACAATATAAATGAAAATTACATTGATGTAATCTCCAAAATTGCTGATTGGTGAACATTTAATGCACGGTTAATGGTCCAAATTCAAAAGAAAATTTTCCATTAATCAATGGTTGAGATCGTTCGGTCGATATGATTTTTACCAAACGTGACGACATCTCCATTTCCACAAGGTTTCCTGTAATTAGGACGGTTTAATTTGATTTGGATATGCTGCGTGTACAGTTCCTGAGCGCCTGCCTATCAACCATCGGACTCTGTCAGAGTATCAATAAATCCCGCATTCATCCATCGTTAATTCACATCGTAAGCATGCACACGCGTTTAAATGGTGGCATGCATTTGCTGGGAAAGGAGGAAAAAAATAGCACTGTTGACTCCCTTCTTGTATGCTTTTTTTTTTTTTTTTTGGGACGCTAGAAAATTTAAGCTATTAAAGTGGATTTTTAAGTATTATGGTAGGATTTTGAACAAAAAACACCTCTATTTTTAAGAAAAAGGTTGAAAAAACGTAAGGATATCTTCATCTTTACAGGCTGATATACATAGATAAAGGTCTAATATAGTTAGATGGGTTTTGCTCTGATCAAATAGAAAAGGTAGGCAATACATCAGCTCTACATTAGAAAATTATCTGGCCTAGCGTGACTTAGAGATTGCATATTCGGAGTATGAATAATTCAAATTAAACCGTCCAAATAATGGGCCCCAGCTTTGATGTGTCATGAACTGAAAAGTGGACTTATTTGAGTTTGTGGCTATGGAATCGGTAGATCGCTATCGGACGGCTACAAGTGGAATATATCCAGTGGTCCTATTCCGTTCAACGAATCTTGTTTTGAGATGTTAACAACAAAGGGACCATCCTAGCCCTTATTCAGTGTCCTCAAGATGGCAACAAAAGTAAAAATTAGTCAACGGTTCAGATTCGGCAAAAAAATGTCCATTGATCTAACGGTTAGGATCATCCGATCAGTGTGAATTTACTAATTTCTCAGTTACAACCGGCACCCATGATTTGGATGGTTTGAATTGCATCATAAGCATGCCGCGTGTATATTGTGTTTTTGCAAGTCTATAACTAATTATTACTGCCTTCAGCTGCATGAACCTACGTAATACACCGTTTTCTTTGACATCCGAGCCGTACAAAAGGCTAGCCCTCATCATGATGATCACGTGACATGAAAATCAGGACGTTCTGTTTAGGGAAGGGTGATGATTACGGAAGCGGATTTGACTCGTGTGCCGCACATCATCAATCTGGCTGGTGTGTTGACGTCACTAAGTTCTATGGGTCCGATCATAAGGTATGTGTTATATCCAAACCGTCCTTACATTTGAAGAGTTCGTGGTAAGGATTAAGCTAAAAAATAAGACAGATCCAAAGATCCAGTAAACCACGCTGCAAAAAGTTGTCGAGGGATTGAATGTCTAGGAAGCGGATTGGCTGGTGTACCACACACCAGCTATATAGCTAGTGTAGATACGTGTCGTGAAGATGAGCGTCCAGCTCCTCGAGCTACGAGTTGTACGAATGGTTCAAAGGAGATCAAAGTTACATGGGCCCCACAGTTATGTATTTATTATATCCACACCGTTCATCCATTTTTCGAGATCATTTTAGAGCATTACACAAAAAATGAATCATATCTAAATCTCAAATGGACCGCACCAAAAATAACAGTGAGGATAATGATTTTCACTGTTAAAAAATTCGTAGGACCCACCATAACGTTTATTTTCCATCCAATCTATTACTAAGGTCACAAAAACATGGATGAAGAGGAAAAACAATTTTCATATTGATCTGAAACTTCTGTGATCTACAAAAGAGTTTCAATGGTATACATTCAATCTCATACTGCTTTTTGCAGTGTGGTCCAATTGATCTTTAGATCTGTCTTAATTTTCGGATCAAGTCTTAAAACGAGCTCTCCAAATGGATGGACAGTTTGGATATAACACATACCTCATGATGGAACCCACATAACTTGCTGACGTCAATACACCAGTTATATAGCTGGTGTGTGGTACACCAGCCAATCCGCTTGCAGGTGAGACCCACCGAGATGTTTATGATAAATCCACTCCATTCATCTGGTTCTCCGGATCATTTTAGGTCCAACCAAAGCCTTTCGCAAGCAATCCACGTCCTTCCGCTCATCAGGTGGGTCAAAAAATTAAAATCAACGGATGGCAAATGAGCTGACTGAGAATATAGGTCTGGCGTCCGAAGCTGTTTTTTTTTTTTTTTAATGTTTTTAGTGAGTGGTGACGTGGGCCAATGAGAATTAGGGTATCGGGAGTTCTCTGTTGACCTGATAACAGAGGATCCGGACTCAAAAATTAAAATCAACGGATGGCAAATGAGCTGACTGAGAATATAGGTCTTTGCCTACCTAATCAGTAGATTCGCATGACTTTCACGCCTGGCGATCAACACTGTGGGGCCGACCATTCACACAGCTCAGATGTCCGATACACGTGCCCAAGATTTCTAAGCACGTGCCGCAATGTCATGCGTACACAACCCTTGAAGAAAAAGAGGCAACCCACGAAGAGAGGTTTGCTAAAGGCCACACGCATGTGCAAGGTATCGCATCTACAAGCCACCACATGGGCCATCTCGGGATGCGGTGCAATATCCAAACCGTCCATCATGTGTGTCCGACTAGTGCATAAGCTGGGCTAAAAATCAGGACGGTCCGCTAATCAAGTTCCAAATGTTAGAGACAAGCGCATACCTTAGGCAAAAAAATAGCCTTTTTTTTTAGCTGTCCATTTCTTTTATAAACTGCAGCTTGCCTGATAATACGTTTGGCCTGATTTTTAGAAATGGAGATCTATATGGTGAGATCCTTTCAATGGACAGCTTGGATCTCTTACCTCTCCATCATGCAGGTACATATGAGGTAATGTAGATATGGTGCCTTATATATAGGGGTGTACGAACCGAGCTAGCTCAGTTAGCTCGCTCGATTCGCCTCGGTTCGAAGCTGAGTTCGAGCCGAGTCGAGCTCTTTTTTGTTTTTTGACATCGAAAATGAGTTCGAGCAGGCCCAGCTTAACTCGACTCAGATCGAATCGAACCAGTTTGGTGACTCGGTTACTATGTCATTGATGTTGCTCACCAACTGTCTGATAAAATGACTCAACCAAATGTGGCTGGTGACAAGGAAGGTTTGGCTAGTGGCAAGGAAGGTTTGGCCGGTGGCAAGTAAGGTATGTACATTAAACAAATACCTTTTTTCTCTTTTTTTTTTTGGTGTGTTTTTATGTTACTTAGAAGGTGTTTGATAAAACACCTGTAAAACCATTGTCTCTGTTTTACAAACAGTGGGATTGTGAAGTCGCAGTTCAAGTGTTTGTAGAAATGTCTCAATGACGAACTCAGCCCGAGCTATCCCAAGCCGTTGACCGAACCAAGCCGAGCTGGCCAGTCAGGCTCGAGGACCGAGCTGAGGTCAGCCAGTGTTCAACACTCGACTTGGTTCGACTTGATGTACACCCCTACTTATATAGGCTTGTGGACTTTGCAAAGCTCCTTAATCACATGTATCTTACAAAATCTTTGATACTCTGGCAGAGTGTGATGGGTGATAAGTGGACACTTAGAAGTTACTTATAAATTGCATTACTGGCATATAAATAATTCAAATTAAACTATCTAAATTATGGTTCCTATTTTAGATGGACTGGAAACAAAAAATTACACTTGTTTGACTATCCAACCATTGGATTGGTGAGCATTTATTAGACGGTTAAAATGAAAAATAATCAGTGGTGCAGGTTTGTGTTAATCCAACCAAATTGGCTCTGGGACTATGCCAACGCGATTTCCACAATTTAGCTGGTTTAATTTGAGGTAGTACATGCCAAGTGTGCCATTTTTTAGTGCCTGTGTATTAAGCACGATATGCAACCGGAGTATCAAATAACCCTTGTACAAAAATACCACCAAAATGTTATCTTATCAAAATGAAATAAAGGTCCAGATATTGTCTCATACATAGATAGCCCTTTATTTATTTACTGAAATCAGCGCAACAGATTTTCCACAAAAACCTATCTTTTAACCACGGTTTGAAAACAGACCTTAGTCGGCATATGACCACATCATTTTCTGCCCCTTCATGGATGCGATTCCCATCTATGCCTAACAAAGACATCTCTTCTTAGGTGGGCAAATGAATCTTTTCTACAAAGCAATCATACCCACAACAACATCCGTCTACATTAGAGAGAGAGAGAGAGAGAGAGAGAGAGAGAGGGAAGACTATATAAGTGGGTAGACCTAGTTCTTTCTATCATCATCTACTTGTGAGAGGTCTTATGCTATACTGAGGATACAGACATAACCCTCCTTTTCTTTTTCTTGCTACTTTCATAGATGGATAGAGAAATGGAGAGAGAGATTGAAAAGAAAGGGAGAGCAGAGTCCCAGGTTGATAAGGAGAAATGGGTGTGTGATTCTTCTGTTGATTATAGAGGAAAACCTCCTCTTAGAGCTTCAACTGGTGTTTGGAAAGCATCCCTCTTCATTATAGGTACTCTTTTCTTATTCTTGTTGTTGTTATTGTTGTTGATGATGTGTGTATTTTATTATTGTTGTGGTTATGGTTGTGTTCTTTTCCTATCACTTTTCTTAGGAAATTTGCTAATTATACACGCATTAGGTACATGTGCCAAAATGAAACATGTGTGTGAGATCTGAACTCTTCATCTGGTCTGAAATAATACTAAGATAAGGGTTTGTATGTAGAACACAAACCAATGGTTTCTATGTTGTGGCCCACCTGATGTGTGAATGGCCTTGATCTTTTGGACTGGAAGAGTAAACAGTGTGACCCACTTGATGGAAAGCTAGGATATCACACGTGTGCATACGGGGCTGTCTTTGTACGTGTGGATGTGTAGCGTTTTGGAATTAAAGGAACCTCATTTCACGGTTGGTTGGTCGGGTCTCTTTTGCTTTTTTTTTAAAAAAAACAAAACAAGTTGCTATGGAAAGACAGTTTTGTAATTGAAACTGATATTTACACCCACCCTGTTTATGGTACACCCTCTCCTTATACTTCTGTTAATACAACACCACAATTTCGAACTTTCCCTAAAGAGAGAGCTTCTTGTCTTGGATTTTTGGATGATTCCATATGCTTTGGAAAAACCATGCTCGGGAAAATAGGATCCTAACATATCTCAATTGAGAAATGTTTGGATGCCTCAACTTGCATTTTAATTTGTGTGTGAAAGGTGGTGGCTACATGTGGGCCACGCTGTGTTGTGTGTGATCCAAACCGTCCATCCAAAGTGCCCCAACAGTCAGGATGATCTAGTCATCAATTGGGCCACACCACAGAAACAAAAACCACACATATGAATATATACCTTTTATATGGTTGTTAATAGGTTTCGTAAGTTTTGTATGGTTATCATCAATGAAGGGCTGAGATGGAATTAATCACGTTGAAATTGGTGTGACTTGACATCATGAACGTCAGAACTGGTGTTTGTCATGATCACCACAGTTGACTACAGTACGATCAAGATTGGACGGCTGTGGTGATATATTTCCTTGACCTAGAATAATGTGCGGTTGATTGTCAGTCCTGAAAAGGTTTCCATGGTGCTGTGATGATAGCCGTTGACTAGTCAACGTCAACTTGCACTAAAATAAAAAAAGCCTTTTTAAAAAATTATTATCTGAAAAGTGTGGCAACTCGATTGGTTCTTCTTAAGCCGTACTGGGTCAGACACAATCGACTCAGTGAGTCAACTCGGTTTATTTTTCAAACACATTGTTACCTAACCTAGTACCTACGGAGCGTAAAAGACTTAATGTTTATGAAATCCACGCCGTTCATCAGGTACATCACATCTATTTTGGCCTTGATTTGTAAATTCATGCTGATTCAATAATCGCGTGGACACTTATACATTAACCTAAATTGTTTAAATTCATGTGCTATGGACCACCTAAGTTTTGGAATGCTTGAATATTTTGGTAATTTTTTCATCGTGGTGAGGTACATCAGATGAATGGATTGGATGGTATATAAGCAACACGATGAGCCGTACACAAAAGTAATGGTGGCCGTTACATTCCAACTGTTTCTTATGTTTTGGCCCACCTCAGTTTTGGGTTCAACGGTTAACATGAAGTACCGTACCTGATGGATGGAGTAGATCTAATGAAAGTTTAACTTACATGGCTCTTGTTATGTGAAAGTTACCTTGGTAGGTATCCAGCTATAGCACAGTTCTTCTACCACCACCGATATTTGTGACCATTCAGATCAACGGCCTAGATCACCAAATCATGGACTCCAACAGTAATAAATAAGCATATCACGCATTCAAGATTTCTGGACCATCCATCCATTTTGTGAACCGTAGGTCATGGTGTTCTGGTGTTTGTCGGACTATGTTTTAATGGTGCTCTCTAATCTGAGTTCTTTCTTTTGGTCAGCAATCGAGTTCAGTGAACGGCTGAGCTACTTCGGCATAGCAACAAACCTAATCATATACCTCACCAAAATCCTTCATCAAGATCTCAAGACAGCAGCCAAAAATGTGAATTACTGGGCCGGAGTCACCACCATGATGCCGCTGATCGGAGGGTTCCTAGCCGATGCTTACTTGGGGCGATTCTCAGCCGTTCTTATCTCTTCCATCATCTATCTTATGGTAATCTCTTTTTTTTTAAGGCCATCTTAACATTTTAACGGTTGATATAACGTGTCCTGGGACAATGATCCAAGTCCAATTCTTCTTTCTTTTATTAAAGGGTAAATCCCTCTGTGGGCCCAGATCAGCCCACTTATGATCAAAAGACGGTTGGAGAAGGAGGGATCAACCGCTGATGTACATGGCTCCAAAACCACCTTCATTGGATGATCATCCAGGCCGTCAGATTAAGCGAATGCTTACCGTCCATTTTTCATTCCCTTCATCGGATGGCTTGAATCATCTAATCATGGCGAACTTGCGGCCAGGTGCAATCCTCATTTGGACCCACCACGCAACCATCCATCATAATCTTTGGTGGGCCCACAGAAATTCTCCACGTAATAAGGCAAGAGGACTTGGTACCGGATCATGGTTCACGTGTCCTTTCCAACAGACGGCTGTTATTTAAAAGTCGCACGTGACATCTAGGGAATCACGTATATAACGGTCATGCACGCCACCATAGCATGTATGATTGATCCAATCCGTTCATCAGGGTCCACATACAAAATGAACGTGTTCGGCCATTTTCTTCCAATCGTCCATCTCTACTCGGAAATGTATGACCACCTGATGAACCATCCAGCACGATGCCAGAACTAGTGCATTCCAAGCGGCGGGGCCCACCTGATGAATGGGTTAGATCTCTCATACGTGTGACATGTTTCCACGGGAGTGGCAAAGTAGTGGAAAAGTGCACGATTAGCAGGGACCTCATTATTTTTGGGAAAAAACCCTTCCGACTAGGAAGGGTTGGGAATTTGGGATTACTTTTAGCTGTCATTTTCCTTCAAAAGAGGTAGCAGCGTTCACATCGCCATTTCTAGTAGTGCTATAATGTGGGGCCCACCGAAGTGTCTTTGTCAATTTGCAATATCGTGGTGGGACCGTCTAATCATGGGAGCGAATTTCAGGCCAGGCTAGCACTGAAATCCATCGTACTGTAGAATTCAAATATGGCATCTGACACTACTTGTGCGATCCAAATTAAATTGCAGCTATCAGAATTTTTCTGCTTGTGGCAAGTTGGAGATCCGAATTTTGGACAGTAACATGGTGTCATTTCATTGACCCATGGCTTAGTAGAACCACGCCTGCCAACTTTAGAAGAAGGATAGATTGGGAGTGGGTTAGGTGTTACCCAAGTAATGGCTTGGTGGATGTTACTGTTACTGTAGGGTCCACTTTGATGATTAGTCATATATCCACACCATTAATCCATTTTTTCAATCCATTTTTGGATGTCCCAATAAATTAAGCGGATCCAAATCTCAGGTGGACCACACCACATGAAAGAGCAGTGATTGAACTCCCACCGTTAAAAAGTTCCTAGGACCCACCATAATGCTTATTTGCTATTCAACCTATTCATAAGTTCAACTAGACTTGAATGGAGGGAAAATATAAACATTAGCTTGATCCAAAACTTTTGTGGCCCATAAGAAGTTTTTAATGATCATTCACCACTGTTCCCAGGGGTGTGGTTCACTTGAGATTTAGGTATGCTTAAGTTTTGAGATCATTTTATAAAAATGGATGAATGGCCGTGGATATACAGAACATTAATCAAGGTGGGCCCCAGAGACTGAGGGTCCCTTATAACACCTAATCCACTCCCAAATAAGTAGGCTTTTGTGGATCACAAGGTGGATTAGATATTACCTGAGTAACACCAGCTAAGGTAAGACTGAATAAGGTGTTATCCCTGACATGGCAGTATATCATTGGCCGACAGAAGCCTATCTTAAAAGGATTAAGTAAAAAGTTGTTGGCCCCACTCCGACAGCTGCTTCCTGCCAATGAGATGCTACCACGTGGGTGTTACTTGAGTGACACCAAATCCTTTCCCACTGAGGGTCAGTGGATCCCTGACTGGGAGCCCACCATCACATATGTGCCCGAAAACCGCCCATCCTCCGTTTCCACAGCCTTTTTTAAGGGCACGATCTTTAAAAAAATGAAGCAATCCAAATATTAAGTGGACCACAATGCAGGAAACAGTGTGATTGAAGACCCAACATTAAAAACTTCTTGAAGTCACTGTAATGTTTATTTTCCATCCAACCTATTGATAAGTTCACAAAGACCTCGAAGAGACCACGCAAATATTAGATTGATACAGAAACTTTCGTGGCTCACAAGAAAGTTTTAATAGTTAATCAATGGGTGTACTATTTTTAAGAAATGGCCTTAGATTTTAGGACCAGGTCTAGCCAATGGGTGTACTATTTTGGTCCACGCCCACATCAAAGCTAGCAAGAAGACACAGAAGACTGTGTGCCTGTCTGGCCATTAACTGCCCTAGCCGTCATAGTGCGGCCCAACAGCTGCAACCAAAATCGTTGACATCATGCTGGTGGTGCCCACACGGCGCTTTTCTCTCTCTCTCTCTCTCTCTAGAGATCTTAAAATCTTCAATCCGAGGGTTTTTATATTTGTAGAAGTGTTGACCTTGGTAGAACAATCAAGATCGTTGTTCTTCTGATGGGCCCCACAAACGAACGATGTCAAATAATCCGGCCTAATGTTGAAATGGATAGTATCAAGGAAAACGGATTGGCTACTCCCCCTGCCACCAGCCCGGCCGCTGGTGGTTGGTGCTCTGTGGACCCACCATGATGTATGTGTTTCATCCATTCCGTTCATCTATCCTAAAAATGAGAGGGATATAAATCTCAGGTGGACCATAACAGTGGAAAATAAATACTGATTGGATATCCACCATTAAAACCCTCCTAAGGCTCACTGTACTGTTTAACATCCAATCTGTTAATTATGTCATAGAGACCTAGATGAAGGGGAAAAAACAAAAATCGATCGAAAACTTTTATGGCCCAGAAGGTTTTTAATTGTCGATCATTCAACACTGTTTCCTATAATGTGGTCAACTTGAGATTGTGATATACCTTTTTTTTGGTCTCATACCCTAAAATGATCTAGAAAAATAGATGGACAGCATGGATGAAACGTAAACATCATGGTGGGGCCCACAGAGCACCAACCATCAGCCATTGGCTGGTGGCAGGGGAGTAGCCAATCCGTTTCTAGTATGAAGTGGCCGTAGCAGCTAGCTTTATGACCCTTACGTTATAGGCTGTAATAGATGAAATGTTTAAAATATATGAAGGATGAAAGATCTTAAGATATGGACCATCCAAAATGAGGCCCATCAGATCTATATCATGTATACCATACAAAATGTTAGTTACATCAAATGATTTTTTATTTTTTTGAAACAGGGCTTGGGTCTCTTAACAATGTCACAGTTCATCCCAGCCCTTAAACCCTGCACTGCGGACACATGTCACAGATCAACGAAGCTACACGAAGTAATCTTTTTCATGGCCATGTACTTGATCACTGTTGGCACTGGGGGCCACAAACCATCACTAGAGAGCTTTGGAGCCGACCAATTCGACGATGATCATGATGAAGAGAGGAGAAAGAAGATGTCCTACTTCAATTGGTGGAACTCAGCCCTCTGCGCTGGCCTGGTGCTCGGTGTCACCATCATTGTATACGTGCAAGACAATGTCAGCTGGGGTGTCGCTGATTTAATCCTGACCGTCATCATGGCCATCACAATCGTCATCTTCCTTCTAGGCCGTCCATTCTATCGCTACCGGGCCCCGAAGGGAAGCCCATTAACACCCATGTTGCAGGTTTTGGTTGCTGCAGTGGCTAAGCGAAATCTACCATATCCGTCCAGCCCCACTCAGTTGTATGAATTACCCAAATCTAGAAATGCCACTCACCGCTTCCTGAGCCATACAAATAAGCTAAGGTAAGTGCTTCGAATGTCGATCCAGCCATCTGATTAAGTGGGCCCGTACTGGGCCAGGACCAAGATTGATACTAGAAGTTACTGTAAAAACTGTTGGAGAACCACAAAAGCACATAGAGACGAATTAAACAAAGTATTCAAAATGGTATAACCAAGCTCAAACAAGAATAATCCGAATTTTACGGGAAAAAACTCTTACACGAAAAACCACAACATAAAGCAAAGAATAATACACTATGAAACCAGAAATACAAGAGATAAAGTATTATGAATTTGAACAAGCCTCAAATTTACTTTACAAGTCTTACCTATACCCTTGAAGTCTTTATTAACGAATTAGAAAATCCTAGAACACCTTCTCTCTTGTATTTCTACTTTCATAGTGCATTACTCATCACTTTGTGTTGTAGTTTTTTCTAGAAAGATTTTTTCCCATAAAATTCGAATTGTTCTTGGGCCTTAATTATATGATTGAGAGTACTTTGCTTGATTTGTCTCTATTAGAGGTGTACACGAGCGGAACCGAGTCGAGCTTTGCCAAGCTCGACTCGACTCGGCCACTTGCTGACCCCATCTCGAACTCGGATTGGCTCAATCCTTGAGCCTGACTGGCCAGCTCAGCTCGGTTCGATCAGCAGCTCGGGCCAATTCGAGCTGAGTTCACCTGTGCAGCATTTTCACAAACACATGGTCTACACCTTTAAAATCTCACTGTATATAAGAAACAATTGTTTCACAAGTATTTTATCAAACACCATATAAGCAACATAAAAATCAAGAAAAAAATGATATTTGTTCCATATAAATAACTTCCTTGCCATACTTCATTGAGTCATTTCATCAAACATTTGGTGAGCAATAGCAATATCAAAATAACTGAGTCACCGAATTGGTTCGATCTGAGTTCGATTCCAATTGGGTTTGATCCGAGTCAAGTCGAGCTTGTCAAGTCGAGCTCGTGCAAGCTCGAACTCAATTTGAAATTTTTTTGAGCTTAAAAAATCAGCTTGACTCGGCTAAAACTTAGTTTCGAACCAAGTCAAATTGAACTTTTTCGAGTCGACTAGAGCGAACTAACGGAACTAACCCTGCTTGTGTACAGCCCTAGTCTCTATGTACTTTAGCGGTTCACCAACAAAAACTCACTCAAACTGATATCCATCTGGACGAGTGGACTCAACAGCTGGACTCGATATTTTTGGGCCAGTACTCTAAGTTGGATGGACCACCTAGCCCACTACAGCTCTAAGATTAAAAGCTGTCCATTTTAATTTCTTGGTCCATCTATGCTGATTCATTTTGATTGTAGGTTTCTTGATAAAGCGGCTGTGATCGAATCTGACGGTGTAGATATCGAGACCCAATCAGGCTATAAACAAAACCCATGGCGATTAGCGACTTTGACCAATGTTGAGGAGACGAAGCTGGTATTGAACATGGTCCCGATATGGATTACATCTCTACCGTTCGGTATATGCATCGCTCAAACATCTACATTTTTCATCAAGCAAGGAAGCACGATGGAAAGGAGGGTGGCCGGGAATTTCGTGCTCCCTCCGGCGAGCATTTACTGTTTTGCGGCCTTCGCGATGATCACGACCGTCTGCATATACGACAAAGTCCTCGTACCCATCCTAAGGCGGGCCACAGGAAACGAGAGGGGGATTAGCATCCTCCAGCGGATTGGGATCGGCATGACGATTTGTACGGTTGGGATGGTGGCAGCAGCGATCGTGGAACACAAGCGGTTGGGTGTTGCCCATAGGGAGGTAGGGCCCACTGGAACGGTGGCGATGAGTGTTTTCTGGCTGGCCCCACAGTTCATGATACTAGGGATAGGAGATGGGTTTGCATTGGTGGGCCTACAGGAGTATTTCTATGATCAAGGGCCAGATTCGATGAGGAGTATGGGCATAGCTTTCTATCTGAGTGTGATCGGGGCCGCTAATTTCCTGAGTAGTCTCTTGATAACGATTGCTGACCGTTTAACTGAGAAGAATGGAAGCAGTGGGTGGTTTGCAAAGGGCTTGAATAAGAGCCACTTGGACTATTTTTATTGGTTGCTAGCAGCCATGGGTGGGGCCAACCTATGTGTGTATGCCTACTTTGCTAGTAGGTTTCCTTATAAGAATGTAGAGAAGAGGGTGGTCGATGCTGATGGGTATCAACGGAAGGGTGTGGGGCCCACTTCTTGAGTGATGGACGGTTGGGGGTGAAGGGCCCACCTTTGTGTTGGAGTATATATATATATATATATATATATATATATATATGAATATAGTGTAAGGTTCATGTAGGTGGGCAGATTGTAATGACATTGGGTACTTGCACGTGCCGTATTTTGTATTATTCAGCAACTAAGGATAAGAAGTTTTCATGACTCTCTCTCGCTCTCACTATCTCGAGCTCTGTTAAGCTCACGCGTGTGTACAAGGCAGTTCGTGTGTAGGTCACACGTGTGCCTTTATAGTATACATGTGTGAGATCAGATGGGTACTAGAAAGTGGATGCCCTGGTCTACTATTTAGGTCGTCCACTAATATCAGTTGTGAAAAACTGGCTGCTGATTTCTAAACCGCGTACCTATTTTTAATATCATGGATTAGCGATGGCTGGGATTAACTGTCATCTTTAAATCTTTCAAGTTCCAAGCACCAGGATCACATATGAATAGACCTTGGTAGACTTCACCAGACTCACATTTGTGATTGTTAATTGTAGAATAATGGATCCGCATTCATTAATCATGAAAATTGAGAAATCATACTATCTTGAGAAGTTATTTGATCTTTCACACACTTTGTGCTCTTTATATAAATTTGCAATGGGACTAAATTTCAACATATATGCATGATAACAAAACTAATATATATATATTGAAAAAAGGGCTTGGAATAAATGAGCCCATCACATCTCCCAAGTCTTCAAAGGAGACAATCCATGTCCATTTAAATACTATGTGAATAGGGAGCACAGTCCAAGAGTGCTATACCAAACCTATTTGTAGTGATCATGACCTGATATGTTCAATTCATATAATCCAATGTTCTGATTTAAACCGGTGATCATATGAAACATATTTAATAAAATTCTTACGTTTTTTCACTTGGGAAAAAAATTAGAACTTATTAATGGGTACCCATTAATTTTAAAAAATACCATCATTGGATAATATGAGCAATGTTCCTTAGATCTAGTCCATCTAGACCATAATTTTTAGATCGTGATAGTCATTACAACATCTAGTTTTTCCAAAGTGAGATAAATCATAGTGTTGAATACTAATAACATTAATAATGGATATTAAAATTGCACATTTAATGCGCTCATATATACCTATCTCCAAATGGTTCTCTAGCTCTATTAATAGTTTTTTGCGTCTCCAACCAAACACAACCTCAAGTCCGCCATATATATATATATATATATATATATATATATATATATATATATATATATATATATATCTATCTGTGCAGATCATATTAAAATTGAGCTCACATTAATCAAATACATATTTGGAATTTACAACTCTTGTTTTTTTGTATTCTCAATGTTAAGCATGGTTGAGTTCGAGTCCTTACCTCAGTGGTAGGCTCCGAGGAGTTTCAACATGAGGTATCGGGTTTGAGACCCATAGGTGGTGAAATCCCACTACGGCGTGCGTGGTGTGTGTTGGGTGCGTGTGTAAGGAAAAAAAAAAAAAATTTGTTAAACATGACACTCTTTATTGTTTTGAAAATCAAGTGTTTTATAATCTTTAGAAACATTTCTTGGACTTAACCCAAATCTTATAATGAGCTTAAGATAGTTTAGAAGGCTCTTTCTCTTTTAAGGTGAGATTTAAGTCCAAATAACCGAGGTCTATTTCAATAAATATTGCTCTTTTTAATTGATATTATTTAACCCAACTAATAAAATATAGTGTTATATATCTTGGGTTGAAATGTTGGAAAGACTTGTAGTTGAATATTAAAAATTACTATACTCACATTAATCAATAAACACGTTCCATTTAAGTATTGTATGAACATAAATTAAATGTTATTAATTGATCATTCAATTGATTGAGATCTTCAATTAAATTATATAGAATGATAATAGGCCTGTCATTGGCTCATGACTAAGCCTTAAGAGGAAACTTTGGAAACACTTAGGCCCACCCTCGTGTTTGTGGGGCTACTACTTATAGGTTGGAGCCTGAACCACCCATATTTGGGCTTGGGTCAACAATTGATGGGCCCACCTTGCCCATGCCATGACATTATGGCATGATAGATTAGGGCAAGAAGACCACATTAGCCATGGTTGCCCTACAATGGTGTGGGTTAAACTAAAAAGATCAATACTCCATGAGCCACTTATCAGATGGTTGGGATCATTCTCTTGATGTGACTTTTATCAGAAAAGATTTGGATCTTGCGCGTCCGATCCAATCAGCTCAGCAATGATCCAAATACAAATTGGCTAGGGCTGTAAATGGACCAGGCCTGGGGTCATTTCGGGTCGTAGAGCTGCTCGGGTGGGCGCAAATCGGCAAATATTATTAAAAATATAAATTGATTATGTTGGGGCCCAAAACCAGCACTTAAAACACTATAAATTAAAGAACTACAAAATGATGGATTATAATACTAATAATGTAATTAAGCTTAACCAAAACTACATATCACATGTTCCATTAAAGCTCTTCATCAATTCAAACAAAAACATGTTTATTTCTCTTAAATCGACGCCGTTGAAGCCCGATTTTTGGATCAACGATAAGTGAAACGGGTAAAGAGAAAGATCGGGCTCCTGACCTTGTGTTTGCCATCAGACCACACCAGCGAACCAGACACCGTCGCATCCGTTGGTAATTCTCCAACGACCGTCACAACGAAATCTTGCTTCTCACTTGACGATTTGAAAGATAGAACAGTTGGAACAACAGTGACCTTTATAGCTTTCAATTTGGACGTAACGGTCGCTTTGTATGTGGAATTCGCCGGGCCAACGTTCGTGACCGTTCTTGAAAATTTTATAGTGACTGGCGAGCCATCTTTGATGAAAGCCGTCATCAAAGGGTAGTTGAAATCTCTCACAGTGATGTTGGATACATCAGGACGATGGCTATTATCGCCGGATATGAGTTTGATTTTATCTGAGTTGTAGCCTTGAGCACATAACATTTTTATGTAGTCAGCTTCATCCGCATCGTAAACTAGACCAGGATCAACGGCCCTCAGCGGATTGATCTGGCCCGCCCTGTAGGCGAATTCGCCATATGGGTTTTTAGTAGAATTCAAGGGAGAAGCTATGGAAGCAAGGACAAAAATAATGTAGGTTAGAATAATAATGTAAAAGCATTGAGATTTTATGTCACGCCCTGAAATTTGGTGTCCGAGTTGGCCAGGCCCGAGCCCGAATTCCAGGACTGTGAGTTGACTTTAAACAAATATACACAACAACCCACATTATTTTCATGATTTTTACGACAATCAGAGTAACTAAAAGAAGTCAAAGTAATTATCATTAAATAACATCAACAAATTAATCATTGAATATTTAATTACATTGATATAAAAAATAATAATAATAATATGCATTGAACTTTAATTAATTTCTAAATAAAGAAGGGAAAAAAATCTTCAATCTTGCCTAACTAATTCTTTATGTACAAACCCTGCAAAATAATCTATACGGGTATGAGCGCGACGGCTCATATGGTCACATCATTCCCAAAATTGAAAATTCTACGTTAACACCAATACAACTCAATAAATAAATATGATCAATTACGAGTATTGAATCGGCATTTTACATGACAACAATAACAATTTGTTTTTCATAATAACAAAATAAGATAATACAGTCATCTAAAATCATTTCTGATTTAATCCAGGGCAGAGCACCCGTGTATGTTGATCCTTTTAGGGAATGACCCTCGGCAAAGCACCGGTGTTAATCCTTTTAGAGAATGACCCTCGGCAGAGCACCTGGTGAATAAACTTTTACGGTAAATACCCAGGCCAGAGCACCCGTGTGTGTTGATCATTTTATGGAATCACCCAGGACAGAGCACCCGTGCCGATCCTTTCGGGAATGACTCTAGGCAAAGCACACGTATCAAAATAATATAATGTTCCTTTTAGGGCAGAGCACCCATAATATAATTAAAAGTATTTAACAATAATCAAATGAATTTATTCCACATATTAGAAATCAAATAAATGCATTCTACATCAAGTAAAACCAAAATTAAATGTCTTAAATCAGCAATACGAAATAAATAATTAATGAAATGAAAGTATATAATAATGTAGTCATTTTAATCGGAAAAATCACCTACCTGATTTAGTGTGACAGATCCCATGTATGATGGCTGGAAATTACGTGTAGACAATCTGACTCGGTTCTAATACGAAGTTTAACATACTTTTACAAAAGGCGACTCGGTGTATCCGTTGATGTCTTCCAATACTAAGATGTAAGTTGAATATGAGGCTATGAAACGGTGGAGATCAAAAGCCATTATGGAGAAGGAAGGTTGTGCCTGTGAAAACGGAACAAGTTTTCGCTTCGAAAGGAACTTGCGTTGGATGCTCAAGTTTTCAATTTTGATGGATAGGCTAGGCAAGGTCCACTAGTGATGGTTAGAGAGATCTAAGTTGTTCATCAGCTTTGCAAGATAATGATAGATTGTGAACTTAAAAATGAAGAAGATCTGAATCTTTAGTGGCCCGCATCAAAGGTTTTTAGGCAAAAGATTTCAAGGGCTAGGGTTACTCGAGGGTCCAAATCTATTGGATAGTTTAGATTGAGGAGTAGGTCCCACCATGATGATGGCATGCATGGTGGATGGGTTCATGTTCGCAACTGTACGGCGAAGAAGAGGGAAAGAGAGAGAGAGAAAGTCGTGGAGAAGAGGTTTGGTTGTGGGGTGACATGCGTCAGCACGTCGCTTGTTGTTTTGGTTTTTTTTTATGCATGGTGGGCCCCATAAGGATGACATGACAAATCCACTCTGTCCATTTATTTTTCCAAATTAAGTTAAGGCATTAGCCTAAAAATGAGGCTGATCCAAGGTTCAAGTGGGCCACATCATAGGGAACAGTGGAACCCACCGTTAAAAAAAATGGAGTGTTATATTTTACCCCCTTAATAAAATTTCGTCCCTAAAATTTACTAGACTAATGTTTGTCATCGAATCTCATGAAGTGTATGCAATTGGCGGTGCTTGCGTTGGCTTTTTCTCTAGTTTTGTCATTCTCTTAAATGGTGGCTGACATACCTGAGTGTTGAAATTTGCTCCTACTTTGGTGGTGTGGTAATGTATCATTGAGCTGACGTGAGTGTCGTGAAGACCTATGATGTTGCCATTGTTGCCATTGTTGATGTAGTTGTTGAGATTGTCAATGTGGTAATGTAGCCTCGTAAAGTTGAATTATATTGTTTAAAGGTTGTGTCGTGGTCAAGTGTATACATGGGTTTGAGGTCGTGGCGCATGGCTCCTTGGACATGTCTATTAATGCCAGGTGGTCTAACTTGTTGATGTGGCTGCTGAGGTGGTCTTAGAATATCCTGTGGATGGCCCTTGCTATTGTAACCACGGTGGAGGTCGTTGATGTAATTCTCAAAATCGTTGCGGCAATCCCTGTGGATACAATGGAGATGAGCTCAAGGAATGGTTGTGCTGAAGAGTAAAGTGGAGATTGTCTGTGCATGGATGGTGGTACATGCTATGGAGGTGGCTGGTAGATTTGTTGAGGCGTGGGTTCTTGACTTAGTGGTTAACAGAGACGAGGCGATTATTGACGTTGAGGCGCAAATGCTCCTTGAGTCTCTAAATATAACGGTTATCGGGGTAAAAATGAAAATCATACTGGTACTGGAATTGAGGCGTTCGGCATAGATGTGCAATGTGATCTTCATATCTTTAGTTGTAGTAGACTACCATGTTATCTCGGTCAGGTCTAACTCTTTTACTAAATCTATCATACCTAATAATCTACCAAGGCTTAAGAATCTCTTAAGGCTTACTTAGTTACTCTTAGCTACTTACTCGCAATTAATTTGTTCCCAAGGGTATCGGGTATAGGTGTTTATGATGGAATGTTGTGACTCGATCGTATCGCTCAAATATAATCTACCATTAATTGGACAAGAATTTTTTTATTTTTAATAATAATAAGTACGTTGAAGATTTTGTAGCATTGCAAGGAAGAGTAGATAGTCTAAAAGACTTACACATGAAGATCAAGAGAATAAGAGCTGTGATATGTACTAATGTTGTAGTGTAAAAAATTCAGATTATGAGGATATCGTTCCTGCTAATGTTTCTAGTATTTGTAAGTATTGGATTGGTCTAAAACTTTTTAAATCGATGTATCTATTAGTCTATTATACCTCTATAAAATTTCAGCTGAATCCAAAGTTTATAAAAAATCCTAAAATTCAGAAAATTAGGTCTATCCGGAAGCGAACGATTTTTAACTAGTATACATATAAATTAAAATCGGTATAGGAGAAACCTAGATTTATATTTTTGTATTATTTTTCTATAAAACTACACTTGTTAATCTATGACTAACATTTTGAATCGCCTTAAAGAAGTTATAATTAATTAGTTATGATTTTTATAATTTACATGTTTTATACTTATTATTGTTGTCCAACTCCTCGTACTAGGCTAAAAATTCTTTAAAATTTTCTTAGAGTCCAGTTTTGGGCTATTAGTTCAATGTCAAGCCTAATTAATATCATATTTGATATCACACAGATACATAGGTTTTTTAAGTTTATATTTTATTTTTATTTTCATTTTATTTTTTATCACAAAAGCAAAAAATCTTATATTTAGATCTCTAATTCAATCTCTATCATAGGTCCTCAAATTAATTCTAGCCTAGGCTTAATCTAACCATTAGTGTAACATATATCAAAGGTCCTCGTGAGAATCTAAAACCTAAGCTCTGATACCAATCTATCATACCCCGAAATTCGATACCCAAGTTGGTCAGGCCTAAACCCAAATTCCTGGACTGTGAGTTGACTTTAAACAAAATATACACTACAACTCACATTATTTTCATAATTTTTACGGCAATCAGAGTAACTAAAACGATTTAAAGTAATTATCATTAAATAACATCCACAAATTAATCATTAAATATTTAATTACATTGATATTAAAATAATAATAATAATATACATTAAACTTTAATTAATTTCTAAATAAAGAAGGGAAAAAAATCTTCTATCTTGCCCAACTGATTTTTCATGTACAAACCTTGCAAAATAATCTATACGGGTGTGAACGCGATGGCTCGTAGGATCACATCATTCCCAAAATTGAAAATTTTACGTTAATACTAATATAACTTAATAAAATAAATAGGATTAATTACGAGTATTGAATCAGCATTTTACATGATAACAATAACAATTTATTTTTCATAATAACAAAATAAGATAATAAAGTCATCTAACATCCTTTCTGGTTCAATCCAAGGCAGAGCACTCGTGTGTGTTGATCCTTTTATGGAATGACCCTCAGCAGAGCACCGATGTTAATCCTTTTAGGGAATGACCCTCGGCAAAGCACCTGGTGAATAAACTTTTAGGGTAAATACCCAGGGCAAAGCACCCGTGTGTGTTGATTGTTTTAGGGAATCGCCCAGGGCAGAGCACCCATGCCGATCCTTTCAAGAATGACCTTGGAAAGAGCACCCGTACCAAGTTGATCTTTTCGGGAATGACCCTGGGCAGAGCACCCATATCAAAATAACATAATGGTCCTTTCAGGATAGAGCACCCATAATAGAATTAAAAGTATTTAACAATAATCAAATGAATTTATTCCACATATTAGAATTAAATAAATGCATTCTACATCATGTAAAACTAAAATTAAATGTCTTAAATCAGCAATACAAAATAAATAATTAATGAAATGAAAGTATATAATAATGTAGTCTTTTCAATCAGGAAAATCACCTACCTGATTTAGTGTGACAGCTCCCATGTATGATGGCTAGAAATTACATGTAGACAGTCGATTCAGTTTTAGTTATACAAAGTTTAACATACTTGTACAAGAGGCGACTCGGTGTATCCGTTGATGTCTTCCAATACTAAGATGTAAGTTGAATCTGAGGCTATGAAACCATGAAGATCAAAAGCCATTATGGAGAAGGAAGGTTGTGCCTGCGAAAACGAAACGAGTTTCCGCTTTGAACGGAACTTGCGTTGGATGCTCAAGTTTTCAGTTTTAATGGCTAGGCTAGGCAGGGTCTACTAATGATGGTTAGAGAGGTCTAAGTTGTTTACCAGTTTTGCAAAATAAGGATAGATTGTGAACTTAAAAATGAAGAAGATCCGAATCTTTAGTGGGCCGCATTAAAGGTTTTTAGGCAAAAGATTTCAAGGGCTAAGGTTTTACTCGAGAGTCCAAATCTATTGGGCGGTTTAGATTGAGGAGTGGGTCCCACCATGATGATAGCGTGCATGGTGGATGGGTTCATGTGTGCAACTGTACAGTGAAGAAGAAGGAAAGAGAGAGAGTGAGAGTCATGGAGAAAAGGTTTAGTTATGGGGTGACGTGTGTTGTTTTGGTTTTTTTTAATGCACGATGGGCCCCACAGGGATGACATGACAAATCTACTCCATCCATTTATTTTTCCAGATCAAGTTAGGGCATTAGCCCAAAAATGAGGCTGATCCAATGTTCAAGTGGGCCACATCGTCGAACCCACCGTTTAAAATAAAATAAAATAAAATAAAAAAGGAGTGTTACATTTTAAGACAATGTGACTCGGACTGACTCATCTAGTCATAAGTCGAATCGTAACTCAACTGAGTCGATGTGTAGCTCAACTGTTTCAGGTCGAATTACGCTCTATTTCTCAACCTTACTCATGGGTCTGAGCTAAATCAAACTCCACCGAGTCCGAGTCGACGCCGGATCATCCGAACCGTTCGATCATTGTAGCACATTCGATCGACGTCGTGAATCTTATAACTCAATACAATAAGGATTTATAGCTAATGGGCCATCAGAATGATCACCTGTAGTCATCAGAGCAGATCGAATAGCATCAGGAGACCATTTTGGATGAAACGATTTTACATAGGCAGCTACACCAGTTGCATGTGCACAAGCAACGGACGACCCGGATGACATGTTATACTTCACCGAGCGTGGATCAAGGCCGTATTCTGACATTGGCGCTTTCGGGGACCATGCTGCCAAGATGTCGACCCCTGGAGCGGTTAGATCTGTCGGCAATGAAGGGACCGAAACGAACATCAATGTATTGTACATGAATCGAAGTATGTCCGTATGTATATTATCAGCATTGATGGTTGATGGGCCATGCTAACCTATCATGGGCCAGGCCTAGCTCGCTGTGATCTAGGCTTTCTCTATTTTCAAGCCTGTTGAACTAGAATACTAAATGATTCAAAGAGCACTCGTAGCTAGAGCTGTGCACGGAATGACTCGACTCGTCAGACTTGACTCGGCAGACTCATTTAAACCTGACTTAACCCGAACCGAGTGGGTGAGTTGATCCGAACCAAGTAGACTTCGTCCAATACGAACTCAAACCAGGTCAAGTTCGGGTCACTCTGTAATCAACTCAACTCGATCCGAAACCCGACCCATGTGTGTACCCGACTCGACCTGAACCGAGTGGGTGAGTCAATCCAAACCGAGTAGACTTTGTCCAATCCGAACTCCAAACAGGTCGAGTTCAAGTCACCCAGTAACTTGACTTGACTCGATCCAAAACCCGACCCATGTGTGTGTAACCACATATTTGATGTTTCAGATTTGAGATGCCGTTTAGGTCATGAAGAGGCTGCAATTTCAACAAGTGCACCTGGGTTTTGAATTGTGATTTCAGCCCGTGGATGCTCGTTGCACTTGACCTGACTCGATGCTGGCTCAACCTGACTTGGTACCTGTGACCGGGTCGAACTTAGTCTGGATTAGTCCAGGCCAGACCCAGACTTGGATCAGGTCAGACATGACACTTGGTACTGTGTCAGGTTGAGTTCAGGTTAGGTCTGTTTCAAAGCCCGATCGAAACGGGTCAGCCCTAATTCGGTCTGACTCTCCATGCCTAGCTCTACTCTTAGCTTAGTGTGCCCGATTAATAAAGGCTTAACATGTAGGCGTGGGCTCGACCCTCAGACCTAGTAGTCTAGCCCAAGAACTGGACAGGCCAGGCCTGAAGACTAGATAGGCCCGTTCCATTGACTACCCTACCAGGACGTGGGCCCACATACTATACCTGATTAATACATGGGCCATGCATGGGACTGTTGTAAGGCCTGTCTATATGTGTGTGAACTTTCAAATTTCAATGGGTAGGTGTGGCCCATCTCTACCTTGAGAATTTCCGGTGTGACGAAGTTCGGTCCTCTGCCCGACATCCAAGTAACGAAGGGAGCCGTAGGATCGAAAGCCCCTTTAGATGTGCTGATCTTGGCCACCGGATTTCTATTCAAAATCCATAAACAAGATGCTATTATCATTATTATGAATGAAAGAAAATAATTTTAAAAAATAAATAAATAAATAAACGAGTGTCGTATGCACATATACACCTCCTATTTGTCCAAATCCAGATAGCGGGAATCCCGTTGCATATTTTGAAATGGGATTTCAAAATCTCCTTCTGTAATATGTTTTGGAAGGTTTGCTAAGCCCACACGCGTGTGCAATAAAGCTCATGTACGTGCCACACATGTGGGATATGTTGAGATCCAATTCATCCATTAGAACCGCACCAACATATTGACTATTTCATTGAGTGATCAGATGGGCCACAAGTTTCAAAAAAATGTACGGCTCTAAAACTTGGCTGAAGTTTTCTAACCCATCCATCTATTTCGATATTGGGGCCCACATGCTGATTGGTTCAGATTTAATTTTTTGAAAAACATGTAGAATGTGGAACCATCTTGATGGATGGATTAGATCTTGTACGTATTTGCCATTCTGGCACGTGTGGCGTGTACACGACCTTTATTGCAAACGCGTGAGCTCTTAGCAAAGCTCCTAGACGTCCAGAGATGGAAGCGGATCCTGTCCCTGTTGTCGGAAGCTGTGGGGCCCATAGAGATGCCTGTGATAAATCCACTCCGTCCACCAGTTTTTCAAGGCCACAATACGACAGGATTCTAAAAACGTGCAGATCCAAAACTCATGTGAGCCATTTTACATAAAACAGAAGGGATTGAACAACCACCATTAGAAACTTTGTGTGGGCCAGATAATTTGTTTTTTCCGGAAGAAATTTGTATCTACAGTTTATCTGAGTGTTAATAACCCTATGAACGGTTTGGATGGCATATGAAGATCATGGTCAGCTCCGGTAAGGTTTTAACGATGGACATTCCGTTCCCACTTTCTTGTTTGGTGTGTCCCACATGAGATTTAGATCTTCCTGAATTTTAATTTCCTATAATTACATGGTATTTCAAAACTGATGGTCGGAGTGGATTTGTCAAGGAAATCTCTGTGGGCCCAACACCGTCCATCAGTTTAGAAAACCCTCCAGGAGGTGACCATGATGTTTATATACCATCCAACGCGATCATAGCGTTATTACCGCTCAGATAAACTGTATGCACAAATATCATCTTCATACGAAACTTTCGTGGCCCCCACAAAGTTTCTAACGGTGGGCGTTCAATCCCTGATGTCTTGTTTCGCCCCACCTGATTTTTGAATCCCCTGATTTTTAGATTCCTGCTCTATTGTGATCTTGAAAAACTGATGGACGGAGTGGATTTTTCACGGGACTCTCTTTGAGCCCTACACAGCTTCCGACAACAAGGGGCACAGTCAATCCGCGTCGGATAGGGATATAGTGTACGCACACTCACTACACAAACTATCCGTCCATTAGGTTGAAAATAAACCTTCAATCTCAATTCTAAACTTGGTAAAATATTGGAAATCGGGACTGTTCATCAGGTGGGCCCCACTACAAACATTCACTGGCCTAAGAATCTCAATCATCTAAAGTGGAGAATTGGCCATTTCCTTTCACATTGTTCATTTTCTCTTGTAACATACGCGGCCCACTTTTGGTTGGTGGATCGGCATCCTTATGGGATTATTTATGATGGGCCCCACCTTATATATGAACGGACCTGATCTCAGAGAAAAATCTGGAAAAGGCTCAATCTAGAATTTAGAAGCTTACTTGGTCGTCATCAAGTACTGCTTGACCTTATGGTTGTCCTCCTCGCTGATCTGGGCCGTTGGGAGAGGAAAAGAGAAGGCAACATCAGGGAAGAAATTGTTCATCAGCATCGGGATATCGCCTTTGACGGCATGATCACAGACGAGGATCTTGCCCTTTACCAGTTTTCTTTCCAACGGTACGATACGATACGTGATAATCCACAATTCAAATTCAGTACTAGGAATACATTTTGGAACCGTGGATCTGTGACCCAGAAATCAAATTTTATTTATTCAATATTGGACGGACCGGATTGAACGTGCATGTGAATGAAAATATGCAATGAAATTTCAAGAATCCATTTTGAGAATTTTACAAAGATATGAAATTTACATTTTGATACTCCTTTTGAAAAAAAAAAAAAAGTGTACAAGATCACCCTCCAATCTAATTATTCGTGTGACATCTAGTGGTTATAGTGGATTTCCTAAAATCACCATGGTGGGGCTTTCGAAAATAAAGGGTGAATGTCTCTCCCCCAACTATTTTCTTTGGTGTGGTCCACTTGAATTAAAAGTCATCTTAATATTTTAAATCTATGCCTAAATCAGGATTCAACAATTAATGGCCAGAGTAAATGTTACTTAAACATCATGGCAGGCCCCACACAAAATTAAAATGACATGACACTCTGCCTTGGATTTTGATGAGGACTACCATTAGGGGTGTACATCGAGTTGAACCGAGTGGAGCTGACCTCAGCTTGACTTGGCTCGGCCACTAGCTGACCTAGCTCAAACTTGGCTCGGTTCGGTCCATGAGCCTAACTGGCCAGCTCGGCTCAGCTCGATTTAGTCAGCAGCTTGGGCTTATTCGAGCCAAGTTCGACCATGCAGCATTTTCACAAACACATAGACTGAACCTTCAAAATCTCATTATATGTAAAATAGCAATAGTGGTTTTATAGGTATTTTATCAAACACCCCTCTAAGCAACATAAAAATCAAGAAAACAAAAAAAGAAAAAGGCATTTATTTCATATACATACCTTCCTTTGCACCAGCCACACTTAGTCAAGTCATTTCATCAAACACTTGATGAGCAACATCAATATCAAAGTAACTGAGTCACCCAATTGGTTCGATCCAAGTTTGATTCGAGTTGGATTTGATCCGAGTCGAGTCGAGCTGGGGCCAGCTCGAACTCGACTCGAACTCATTTTCGAGCTCAAAAAATCATTCGAATCGAGCTTTTTCGAGTCAAGTCGAGCGAGCCCATTAACCCAGGTTATGCCACTAATGCAGTTGAGTCTGATTATGTTTGAGCCGTAAAGCTGGTTTGCCCATTTGTACTTGACGACTGTCTGTACGGGTCGTGTGACGCAAAAATCTGAAACTTTGGGAGGGCATAGGCCTCATCGAGCTTGTTGTCCATCGTGGACGACGAACTCAAACGACGCCTGGAAGCAGACGATTCGCGCCGTCCAGTCAGCACTTGTAAAGTGCAACTCGCCCTAACTTTGGCCAAAAATCTGAAATTTCAAAACAAATGGCCCCGCCACTTAGGATAGTAATTTGGGCATTTCAGCCGTCGGATCTCATCCAAATTGGCACCAAGTGTCAAAGGTATTTCCTTGCCTTCGTCCACCAAATCTGACCCTTAATCAAGTAACGGCGACCGTTGATCGCAAATCGAACCCCTGCAACCAATTGCCGTATCCGTTTGCCACCAAACTTCGGACAACCCCTCATCAGGCTATGGGACACCTATCTTATGGCATAGACGGTCCAGGGGGCTACTAAGACCACCCCAAACACTAAAAGTACCCCCACCAAGGGTATAATTATTTGGACTAGCATACCCAGGGTCAAATGGACCAATTTCCAGGCTTTATAAGCCCAAAAACCTCCTTCCCTCACTCCCATACGAATTTCAGCAAAGGGAGAGAGAGAAGAGAGAGTAGAGAGAGTGTGTAGAAGAGGAAGTGCCCAAGGAGAGCTGAAACCTTGAAGGAACCCCTCTCACCTACTCCAACCACACACCTGGGATCGCAACTCCACCGCCATAGCAGCGGTTGTTGCTCATTGGGAAGTAACCACCCAACTCTCCCGTAGTTTTTCTTATATTCTAAGCCACTTGCATGTGTCCTAACATGCAAACTCAATTGGCACAGGACCCCGGCGCATCAACTCACGAGTTTGGTACCCTTAGGACGACTTCACAAGCCCTCAACGACCCCTAGGTGCGGACCATTATCTTTATGTGACCAATTATAAAACCTAGGCTGAAGTTAATGATTGTAGTTGTTGAAATTGCTGCGCATGAGTGATTTGTAGGAAATCCATTAATGAATTCTCCTTGTGGGCCGCTTAAACATGCATAGGGAAATCAATGCTCAACCCCAAGTCAAATAGACTAGGCTGAATTGAACATTGCCTTCCACCCATAATTTTCCTTCTTATCATGAAAGATTGAAGTTGGAACATCCCCAATTTTGATTGAACTTAGAATTTGTGCTGCATGTTTATCTATGCATCTAATTTTACTCGAATGTTTGCCGTTTGATACATGCATGACTAAATTTCATGCAAATAAGGTAACATGTGATCCTTTCTTTATCATTAGGAAATATAACCCTGTATGCATGAATGTCTAGTTACTGCCATTAGAAGTAGCTCACAACTTCTGTTATGTTACCTTGCAACCTAAGTCATGATTATATGCATGCTTTGAATTCTTTTGTAATTGAGAATAGTTCATAATTGTCTTTAAATGTTAAGAGGTATAACCCCTATCTCTAGGTTGGCCAATGAAACTACAAGATCATGTGAGCAGCCTTGCTGGTTGGGTTGTCCCATGGCCAAACTGACCAATTTGGGGCGAACACCAATAGACGACAGTAGTAGGACTACGTGGGATGCTCGTACCCAATGTCGTGCATTCCGTGCTCGCTTGAATTGGACGGATTGGTCCACTAACTGACCAACCATGTTCATTAACCATGTTTGATCATGCCTATTTGGAATCTGAATCACACCACGCTCATGGACGCATACTGACAACCGTTAAAAAATGATCGACAAGCCTCGTGAGCCGGGCATGGTGGAATGAGACACTATACCCGAGCTGCTGGCCTACGCTGGGGTGGTGAGCCTCCCTATACTGACCACGAGTGAACCCACCTTCCTAGCACTCCTCGTGTGCATTCATTGGGAGTGAGGAACCTGATGGGATCAAGGACCGTGAGGCCTAAGCCTCACAAATTGATAAGGGCATTGACTTCGTCGTGGTGTTACAGTTTCGCCAATTTGTTGGATGAATGAACATAACTAAACACCTGGCTAACATGTTCATGATCGCAACGCATTAGCTAGGTTGGCGACTCGGCAGTTGAAGTCACAATGAGAGAGTGTTTGTCATATGCGAACGTTAGACGAAGTCGCTCGATGGAGTGTTGTTGATGAGAGCATGCATCATTCCATAATACATGCATACACACTAAAAAGAGTAGTTAGGAATCTATGCTTATATGCTTTTCATTAACATCGCCTTTGGAATTGATATCTTGTGTAACTCATTGATAATGGCACCCACGGAGTTGATCACTCATTCCCACTCTGGGATGGTGTTTTAAAACACCAACCAGACCTTTCTTTAGATGCAGGTGTCACCGAGCTCGACGCGCTGGACGGGTCGAGCATAGATGAGGAAGAGGAGCTTTCCTATTTCTAGCTTTTAGGCGGATCTCCATATACCGCTTAGGGTTAACGATGGGTCATTGGGTGAGGGGATAGTTGCATACCAGTTTTGGACTTTGTATTTTGTATATTTTGTTGGGGCGTCGCCTCGTGCGTCCCGTATGATATTTCCTTTGTTGGATTTGTACCTACTTAGCTGTGTTTTATTTCAGTGACTTAGGTGTGGGTTGCGTTTCATGATTCATTTGACCCCTCTACTGCTCATTTCGTTGACTATACCTGAAATTACTAACCCTTAAGATATAAGTGGCACCCAGGAACTTGGGAGTCGAGTATTGCTCGACCCCCAAATTTCAAGGTGTTATACACACACGCAACCATACTATTTCCACTCCTACATCAGATTTGTTGAGATTTGGTTTTTTGAAAAAAAATATTTCAAATATTTCAAAATTATAGGATTTTGCCGCCAAAACGATTTTTAGGAATTTCAAATGGAAAAGTGCGGTGTGTGCTTTTATCCCACAGTGGAAATGATAGGAGAAGATTTAGGGTTTATATGTGGATGTGTGTGTAGTATTCTTACTTGAAGCTTTGGAGATTGAGACGCTTGGGTTGTGGGCTCGGGTGTGAGTAGTGTGGCTGTAGTGGCGCTAGTTGGTGCACTTTGCACATGGACATCGTGTCGCCCCTCATAACCTTATGCGAGATGGTGCGAGTGATCTAGTAAGAGCCTAGGTGCTGAAAACGGATGGACCATAATGATCTAACGGTCAAATCTTCCGATCCGACGACCAGAAATGGCTGAAATTAATGATCAACGGTCAAAAACGTTTTTCAAACGTTCTGAACCATTGATGGCCACCAAGCAACAATCCACTCCCTAATGCCTATATAAACTATACCATTCCAGTCCAAATTTTATCATCTCAAAGTTACATCTCTCCTCATCCATCAGATCTTAAGGATTGCATCTCCATTTTAGAATAATGTTACATTATCATTTTGATTTTGCCAGAAGATTTGATACGTTAAAATTATTCCTAAGTGGACCCTTCGTGATTGCTAAACGCATGATCCAAACAGGCTTATCTTATCCTAGAAGTAATTCATCTATTCCCATCAGCAATTTGATAAGAGTGTGAATCACACTTCAAGGATAGCATATATTTAATGCGATTCCCCGTGGTGAAAGAAAATAAATAACTTTATTTTATTTTATTTTTTAGTATTTCCAACACATTTTCCAACAAATTCTACTCCTCTCTTTTTAGTTCTGGCCAGCCCTAAGCTGCTGTAACGTATCGGCCGATATCTTGAAAACCTTAGTGAGCACTTCATCCGGTATGTTAGACCCGAAGAGAGCCAAAGGCAGGGCGAGCGTGTCGGCATTCGAGCTAGCAAAGGCCGACATGCCGCAGGCCTTTTTCGTCTTATCAAAGTTCGCTTGGTAGTGAGACAATCCCTTAGGGCGTGTTTGGGCACTGGGATTAGAAGGGATTGGGTGGGATGGAATTGCATCTGGTCCCGTGCCAATTCCACTCCATGTTTGGGGAGGATGGAAAAGCTGTCCATGGAATTGCATTGGGTCCGATGCCAATTTCACTCAATGTTAGCAAGTTGTGTAGGTCCCACTATGATGTGTAGGTTAGATCCACACCGTCCACCCATTTTTTGAGATTATTTTAGAGCATGGGCCAAAAAATCTGGTTAATCTAAAGCTCAGGTGGACCCCACCATAGAAAGCAATGGAGATTGAATACTTACCATTGAAAACTTCAATGGGGCTATATAAGTTTTGGATCTACCTCATTTTTAGGCCCATGCCATAAAATGAGGTTACAAAACAAATGAACGGTCTAGATATAACACATGTGTGTTATTCTCAATAATTTCGAATGATGGTTAGTATATCCATTCAATGTATCACCGGATTACCAACAAAGCATGGAATTATTCTTATCCCATGGCAACAGGGTAATTATGTTTTTTGAATTCCATCCCACCGAATCCCTTCCAATCCCAACGCCCAAACACGCCCTTAGGAAACACGAACACATCGCCCTTTTGTAGAACATTCTTGTAGAGCTTTCCATTACCGTCCGACACACCGACTGTAAGCACACCGTCCATCACGAAAAGGATCTCGGCCCCCCTTGGGTGCGTGTGGGGTGCATTCACAGAACCTGGTGGGAACTCGAGTAGCTCCAACGACAGCCCCATGCCATTGAGGGCTGGGAATTCATGGACGGATATGATCTTCTGGCCTACGGCGCCATTCGATGAGGGTGCACCTCCACGTAGGCCAGTGTACGTGAAGAAGCCACCATCGATCTTATTCTCATCCACACCATCAGGGACCGCGAAGTCTTCGAGGAGCTCAGGGTCCGCCGCACGGATCTCGATGAAAAACAACAGTGCAAGGATTGCGAGGATGGATTTTGGGTGGGCCATTTGATTACTGAAGTGTGTGAGACGTTTGAGGGTGTTTTGGGTATTTATAGGGAGGTTACGTTGCTGGATTTGGGCATGCATTTTTTTCATGATCAAGTGAGATAAGTGCATGGGACTCTTCTCGTGCAAGTAGTTGTATGTGGACTTGCCTGCTACCACATCGGCTATCTGGACCGTCCATTAGGTCCAGTCTGATCTCTTCCCCACTGTATGCAGTCGGATTCTTCTCAATATCTGTGATTATCAGACCAATCTTCTACAAAATATATGTATCGTGATACCACTGGATGGTTATGATCATCTGATCGGTATGATTCTTTAAAGTCAGGCTATGAAGAGTTGGTCGAGCTTAATGGACGGTCAAGATATGTGATACGGATAACTTCGAGCTTAATGGACGGTCAAGATATGTGATACGGAAGATTAGTAGATATCAACCGTTGGTAGATATCATCCATGGGTAGTTCGGACGCAGATTGCGTGGGACCCCAACATCACGTGGCTACGCGGTGCAAGGACTCTGTGGGACCGACTGTGATGCATGTGTCTTATCCACGCCGTCCATCCATTTTCCTAGTTCATTTTAATATATGAGCCCGAAATTGAATGATATCCAACGCTAAAGTGTACCACACCATAGGAAACAGTGGGGATTGAATGCTCACCGATGGAAACTTCTTGAAGAGACCTCGGAAGTTTTAGATGAAGCTGATATTTGTGTTTTCCATTAATCTAGGTTTGTGTGACCTTATGAACAGATTGGACAACAAATAAATATCGGTGTGGGCCCTAGAAAGGTTTCAGCTGTGGACGTCATTATCCCCACTTTTTCCTATGGTGTGGGCTACTTGAGATTTGGATATGTTCCAATTTAGGTATCATGCCCTTAAATGATCTGTCCAAAAAGATGGACGGCATGGATAAAATACATACATTATGGTGGGCCCCACATTGTGCTGACACCACGTAGATACGTGATGTTGGGGTCATCATTCCATCCGATCATTAAGTGGGCCGCACGTGCATGAAGCCATAGACATTTGTATATATGAAAACAACGGTCTTACATGCGAGATGCGTGTGTTGTCCAATTGAGTTTGGAACGGCATATTTTGTAGGAAAGAACATACGTACGGATGAAGTGGACCCGAGCTTGGGTCAGGCTAAGATGACTTGAACCACAGCCCGGCCCACAAATTCACCTGGCCCACAGGTTGAGGTAATAGGTCCAAACCCTCTCCAAAGCTGGGCCAGGTGGCCCGTTTGGGCCGTTGCCTCCACTATATACAATGTCATCCTGTGGTGGATAATGCACATAGATAGATCAACGGTACATGTGGCTTTTGTTTTAATCCTGATGGTCTAAATTGACGGCCCACCTCATGGGAGCTGACCATGAGGTCGAGCTGTGTGGGCCCCACTGTGATGTGTGTCGAACATCTACCCCATCACCCAGATGCACCATTCCATGATGGGCCACAGGCTTAAAAATCAAATCAATCTATGACTTGGGTGGGCCACACCACATACAACAGTGGAGAGGGCTTACCCTCTTGTTAAAAAATTCATAATCATTTATTGGGCCTACTGAGATGTGGTTCACAAATCAAGCCCATCTATTGTGTGTGTCCCACTTGGATGAGGGGTCAGACCAAGTTTCAGCCGCTTCCAAAACTCAGGTGGACTCCACCAAGTGCTTTTATATGTTTTATGAATGTTTTGTATGATTTTAAATGGTACGACCCACCCAACCTGTGTACGTCTGTCATAGGATGGGCTTGGGCTTAATTTCAGGTCCAAAAATTAAACGGGCCATGCTAGGCTGACATCAACCCAGACCGAGCTTTCCGCACAACAGCCCCAGCAGAAAGATAAAATAATTGAAGATCCTTATCCTGATTATGGTCAACTTAGAGATGATCTATGGGAGGCCAAGCCAACGGCTTGGATCCAACCTTCAATTTCAAATATTTCTATATCAAAGACGTAATTACGTATTTACAACATGGTCAGATAGAAACTTGTGGCTATCCCTTCCAAATCTAACGGGTCATCGGACTGGATTTTGAATTATTTAGCCGGGTCCATCAGATCAGGCCTGTCCAAAAAACTGATATATGTGGACAATCATCAATTGATCCACAGTACATATGTGGCCCATCTGATGTGTTGATCATCTGATTTCTGCAATAGTCTAAGCTTCCGCTCAAGCTAAACCCTTTGGACGGGTTGGATGTCGTATACACATGACACAGTTGCAACCATCTGTACGTGCTAGTTGGAACGTTTCTTAGCCGTCTAACACGTGAGATTTCCCAACATTTTTAAGTTTGGTTGAACAAGATTTCTAAATCGTGTTTGATTTGGTTGAAAAATACTCACACGTGTTTTGGTTGGTGAAGGTTTACTTGTAAGTTGGGCTGGACTTGGAATAATTTAAATGGAAATGGAATTCTTAGTCTCTTTTAGGTAGGACACGGTTTGAAATTGGCCATTCAGTCCTCCTACTCTTATTCATTTACATACGTATTGACTTAATTACTTTAATTTTTCCTACGTGGGTGTGTGTTAGGGAAAGGTCATATGATGTCGACCTCACGGAAGCTTCTCATAAATTTGCGTTATGTGGGCCCCACTATGATGTATGTTGAACATCATGGTGTGCATTTGGTGGGTCCCTTCTATGTTATGTGACGTCTCAAAGATCAACTGTATGGGAACTCTTGTGGTCTATACAATTTGAAACCACGTGAAATCATGCCTAAAATATCTAAATGCATTTGGTGGGGGAACACCTGAGTTATATGATGTTGACCTCACGGGAGCTTTTGATAAATTCACGCTGTGTGGGCCCCACTATAATGTATGTTGAATATCATGGTGTGCATTTGGTGGGTCCCCTCTATGTTATGGGACGTCCTAAAATTTAATTTATTGGAACTGTTGTGAGCTATAGAATTTGAAACTATATGAAATCATGCCTAAAGCATCTAAATGCATTCGGTGGGGAGCACTAGAGTTCTGAAATGACCGAAAATTTAGTGTGACCCCTCATCCAAATGTGACACACATAATGAATTGTTGGATGTCTGAACCACATCTAAGTGGGCCCTATAAACAATCAGACAAATTTCAATGGATGGGCATATGCTTTCAACTATTATCTATGGTGTGACCCACGAAAAATAAAAGGCCTAATTTTTAGGCTCATTACTCGGAAAGGATGCATCTAATTGATGGTGTGAATATCTGATACGCATTAAGGTGGGACTCACAGAACTCCACCTCATGGGAAGTCATGGGGACTTCCATGCAGGTCGAGTTCTGCCGGCCCACTATATATACGTGTTGGACATTCACACCATCAATTATATGCACCCTTCTATGGTGGGTCATTGGCCTAAAAATCAGACCAATCAACATATGTGGGCCACATAATAGACAACCATTGAGAGTGGATGTCCACCCATTGAAACCTTATTGTTTATATGGCCCATGGAGATGTGGGGCATGGTTTAAGACTCGGATGAGTAGGGCATGGTTTAAGACTAAAATGAGTCTTCTGTGACCAGCCCAAGTTCGACTTACACTCAGTTAGACCCCACCAGTTTGATGCCACAAGTCACACCCAACTTGGCTGAGTTGGGCCAATTCAAACCTAGCTCTGAGTGAGTCCCAACTCAACTTAGGTTGGGTATGGTCTAAGAGGATCCATGTAATTTAGGTATAAAAATACTGTGGGTTTGCACTCGTACTATCTTTAAACATAACACGGCTCAATAAATATATGTTGAATGTACGGGTCGGTCTCAGCTGGGTTTGGACCTAGTCCTGGTCTAGGTCAGGTTTGGGTTGAGTCGTTGGTTTGGTCCAAATTGGACCCATTCAAAATTGGGAATGCAGTAGGTCGGATCAGGGTCATGGTGAGGTTGATTTTGGAAGGCAGCCATCCTAACAATTTAGTAATTAGGGTGAACTTTCGGATACTTTCTCCAATGAGTCGA
Source organism: Magnolia sinica (assembly GCF_029962835.1). Taxonomy (NCBI): domain Eukaryota; kingdom Viridiplantae; phylum Streptophyta; class Magnoliopsida; order Magnoliales; family Magnoliaceae; genus Magnolia; species Magnolia sinica. The sequence continues at coordinate 7,130,986 of NC_080580.1, forward strand.
ACTTGAGATCCATACCCATTTATTGCCCAGTCAGGTATCATGACATGTCAGGTCAAACCAACCCATCTGCCTCTATTTGTATGTATAGATGAAAAAAGGTTTCAAGCTTTATGGGACCATCCCAAATTCCCACGTGGGCTACCCCACCAATACCTACCTAGAGACAGATGGTCCTGTGGAGGGCGCTGCAGTTGGGCATGAGACCAAAATGGAGGTAGATTAAAGGTTTAAGTCGGCCACACCACAAGAAGCAATGGGGATTAAAAGTTTGTCATTGAAAACCTCTTTGGTTGCACAGAAGTTTTGGATCAACTTGATAATTATATTTTCCCTTCATATAGGTCTATGTGTTCTTATGAATAGTATGGATGGCAAATAAACATCACAGTGGGCCTAGGAAGTTTTCAATGGTAGGAATTCAATCCTTATTGCTTCCTTGGTGTAGTCCTCTTGAGCCTTCAATCTGCCTCTTTTTTGGGCTCGAGCCTTAAAATGATATTTCAAAATGGATAAACAGCGTTGATAAAACATATGTCATGGTAGGCTCCACAGTTCCAATCAATTTACTACTGAAATATTTAAATATGCACAAAATAAGGTGAAAGATTCATAGAACACATGTGGGGCATTTTGGAAAGTGCATACATAGAGTTGTCAGGTACATACATGCCACGTCTTTAAGGTGTTTGAGCATTGAATCAAACCACACCAATATTGGAAAAGATATAAAATAGAAAAAAAAAATATAAATAATTGATAAAATTATATAATTTTATTTGCTATTTAATAATATAAATACTGTTGACGCAGAAATCTGGTCGATCGTGCCTCACTTCCTGTTAGCTGGAGTACCTGCGATTTATTAGAAAATAAGAGAAGATATTAGAGGCGCCGGTTAAGGTTGGAGACCCTCTGATGCCTAAGTCAGGTAATTTTACAGGAGTAGTAGAAGAATCGGGATATTTGTTGTATACAAGGTTGTATGTACCTTTCACCTTTAAAAGTGTTTCTCTTTATAGTTGAAGAGGGGCGGTGGTGTACATGGAGATATCCCTACTTAGTAGGAACATATTGTACAAGGAGTTGTATCTCAAAGGCACTGCGGATATCTATCTGAGATCTTCGCTGAGATCTCGGACAGATCTCTTCCTTAGAATCTGAGTGGTCAGAATTGCGGTACATGGTCGAGGTTGAGCATACAAGGCGGCCTACAAGGCCGTCCCAAGAAGCGGTTTGCCGACTTGGATTCTGTAGTAAGCCATGGTTGAGTATTTCCTGAGCATATGATAGATGTCCGACTTGCCGACCTACCCTTGGAGGTCAGGTCAAAGGGTGGAGGTCAAGCTCATTTCCTTAGTAGAACGCAGGTGAGGTAGGGATAACCGTCCTCTTCTCCTTACTTATACGAAAGGGGGGCCCTTTCGAATGTAGCGGCTCAGAAATGGATGGGATCGTTGAAGGGCTCGGCATTTGATGGACACGGAGATACTTCATCTTCTGGTGGCTAAGCTCATAGGGCAGGCATCTCTCTCCAATAATGGGTTGCTGCTTTTCTGGTTGTTGAAGAACTCCTTGGTCGTGGCTGGCACTGACTGACCATACGACGAGTACATATGACTGAGCTGACCTCATACTTATAACCAGCTTATTTTCACCCATAACAAATACAATATAATTTAATGAATTTTTCTTTAATAGCTGAAAATAGAACATAGATTATGTAAATAACTTAGGTTGAATGGTCTTAAAGACCATCTACTAACCAGTCATATAGGTTTTATTGGTTGTGATTAATTTTCGATGGTTTAACTTATTTTGATAACTGATTGGACTCAAGGAGTTTGTTTGTCTACTATAAGTTTTTTATATATATCATTTTGTATTAGTTCTCCTCCTTTTGTAATTAATTTATTCATTGTTGAAATAGTATTAAGTATGGTGACGCAAAGTTGGCGATCAAAAGCTACTTATGTGGCTTAACCGTCCAACATGTCATTGATGAGATTGATTTGGGGTTAATGGTTAGCCTATTTGAATTTAACAGTATCTTTCCTAACAAGAGTATGGTTGTACCCTGTTTCTTGTAATTTCTTTCATTTGCAAAGCCTGAGGAACCATCAGGTTAGAAAACTCGGACATCATGGCTACGAGTTTATTCATTGATGAAGAATATAAAATTTGGTTAAATTATAATGATGGAATCATCACTCAAGAATTGTCCGAAGAAGTTGTCTATTTATTCACTTTAATAATACAATTGCATCATCTTATGAACAAAATTTAATATGAAGTTACCAATTAGTGGGTTCCAAACAGCTTGAATAGGTGGATTCACTTTAGATTGGTCATGTACTCAAAATCATATTAATTAACGACGACTCATTCAAGTGCTACAAGGTTAACTACATTTTGACTATGACTCATGGTAGCAAATTGGATTATAATTAACTTACTTTTCTTTTTCTCTTTTTCACACACGCACCATCACACCCACACACATCACATGTGCACTTAAACTAGGGCTAACGGTTGGGCAACTTCAACCCGACTGACCTGTAACCGACTTGACATTAGGTTGGAATCTGACAGGATGTATCAAGTTTAGTCTTAGGCTTGGGCTATACAAACATTAACTCGATAAAACTTTGGTTGGGCTCAGGTTGAGGTCTCGGGTTGCCAAACCCAACCCGAACCCGATAGATATAAGTTATAAATTATAATTGAATGTGGATTGTTTGTGTTAAAGGCACATGAAATTTTATTGTGGTCGGGTCTCATTGGTCTACGTCATTTATGATTACTCAAGCTAACAAGATACACCGGATTTTTCTTTCCCAAATGGATTGCATGCTACACAACACAACTTTTAAAGTAGTTGTCTTATTTTTTAGCTTGCTTGTTTTTAAAAAAAAAAAAATGAAATTTTTTATAACAAATAATTACATATATAATTAATAAAATCATAAATACAAAAATAAGACATGTATTGAAATATAATAGACTAATGTAATAATGAAAATATTATAATTTATCCACTTGATAAACCCAACCGAGCCCCTTGGTATGGGCTTGGAATGAGAATTCCTAATCTGAGGTTGGATTGGGTTAGAGTTGATGTATATTAACATTGGGTTAGGTTAGGGTTGAGCACTGACCTAACCTAACTTGCCTAACTTTCAGCCCTAACTTGAACCTATAACCCATCATTTCAGTGTTAAGTCTGCGACTGAGCTATGAATAGGGACCCAACTGGATTATAATTAAGTCTAAGCAGTGTTGGATTAGTCATGCCCATGGTTTAGAAAGCCAAATTCTAAACTCAGTCCATATCCAGCTAGGTCGAATCAACCACTCAATAAAGAGTCTATTTCAATTTTCTCAATATCTAATTAAATTAAAAATATTCATTTAAAATACTTAGACTTAGGTAAAATGAAAAAAAAAAAAAAAACACTTTGGATTGTTCCATTAGGTGGCCCACCGATGGCCCCACCATCATACCACATTGGGCTTCTCAGTCGGAGAGAATAGATAGGTGGACGTTCCCGGTAAGAATGTTAATCTAACGGCTAGCATTGCCCCATTGGCTGTGTTCTTCCTAACTGAGTCATGGACCATAAGATGGACGGTTGTCATGCCTTCATTCATCACGCGGGTTCGGTGGGCCTTTTACTTCCCTGAAACACGAGATTCACGAGGGCTTCATTTTCAACGCTGACGTGTCCTTCACCGCACGCCCCGAGTAACGACTGCCCGTAGGTTACCCCCACCATGTCGGCATTTTTCTTTCGAGGACTGGAATATTCCACATCACCTGTTCTACACGCTTGCGTAGAACACCCAGGTCTGTGGGGCCCACAATGTTGTAAGTGTGAAATCCACTCCGTCTATCAAGTTCCACCCTAGATTTTAGACCCTGATACCAAAATCAGATAGGTCCAAGAGCCAGATGGGCCGTACAACATTGAACAATGGGATGATATGTCAACCATAGATTTTCTTGTGAGCCCAGCATGGTATTTGTCTTTCATCACACCGGCTAATCACGTGTGACTAGCTGCCTGATTAAAAAAACTCTGGCGGGCTATACCAATTGGAACTTAGCGGTTTTTGGAGTAATTTCACAATGTTCCTACGAGTGTGGGCCATATAATATTTTAATTGAGCTTATCTTCTTCTTGTACGGTCAAAATAGTGTTAATCGACTGATGGACGGAGTGGATTTACATATAAGACATGGTGGACTCCACAGAGCCTGAGTGTTTTTGAGCACTAAAAGACAGGTGTTGTTGGCGATTGCTTTCCTCCTTTCGATTCTCACGCGGCGTTTTCACACAGCTTGGAAGAAAGGTCCCCGGCGACGCCAATTGCGTCCTGCCCTGCCTGGACAGACTCGGTCCAGCCGTCCTCTTGGGGCCCACCATGATGTATGTGATCTATCCACACCGTTCATCCCTTTTTTAAGATCATTTTACGTTTTGATCCCGAAAATAAGGTAGATCCAAGGATCAATTGCGTCCTGCCCTGCCTGGACAGACTCGCTCCAGGTATAGGCTCCTGGGGCCCACCATGATGTGTGTGATTTATCCACACCGTTCATTTAAAGATCATTTTACATTATGATCCCGAAAATAAGGTAGATCCAAGGCTCAAGTGGACTACCACCATTAAAAACCTTCTGCGAGCAGTAGAAGTTTTGATTATTTGTATTTTCCCTTCATCCAGGTCTATGTGACCTTATGAACGGGTTGGATGGAAAATAAATCTCAGATGGCCCTTAAGAAAATTTCAACGGTGAGAATTAGGAGGCTTCGATCTGCTTATGTCCTAAAATGATTTTTAAAAATTGATGGACGGCTTTTATAAAACACATAAAGATTCCCTGCCTGAATCAAGTTAGTACAGGCAGGGCAGTACGCAATCAGCGTCGAGACCCAGGGGCGTTCTTGTCTTTTGTGGGGTGTTCTCCCACCTGTTGCATGTGATGTCGAGCCTCTCCATCTACACACGCACATTTACACGCGTCAAACGTGTAAAAATTTACATACGTTGAAAATCAGATCAGTGAATATGACGGATCTTACTATCGATATCATGTGGATCAAAATTCATGATGTTTCTATCAATCACACGGGCCATGATTTCAAGATAAATAAGGACCGTGCGTAGGTCCTTACGAACCGTCCATTTTTTTTTGTACAAGATGAATCTTCTTATACCTTTCACAGCCGTTAATTTTTGGGCCAGATCATCTTCATGGTGGGCCCATCTCATTCAGAGATGCAATACCCATAACACGTGGCACATACGCAAACCTACCGCGTGTAATGTTGCGTGGCAAATTTCTGAGTGGCGGTATCTAGAGAGAATATTCGACAGAAGGTCTTTCAAGCGGAAATAACACGTGGGATATTCCCACGGGAGGAATGACAGGGTTCTGTTCACCCGCAAAAAATTACAAGCTGCTGTATCTCGTGATCTGGTACATTTGGACCATTCGTTTGAAATTAAGACCGTTGATGTGATTTTTTATGACTCTGATGGAATTTTAATTAAAAGAAACGTCACATTAAAAGATCTTAGATTTCGATAAATGGCCAACAAAAGTACGATAGTATGACGGACTATATTCATGTTAAAGTCGTTTCCTGATGAAAGGTTTCGGGATATTTTATATATTAATTTTTTATTTTTCATCCATCCAAGGTGTGTCCCATCATATAAACGGTTTAGATCATTGATACGTATTATCAAATATCCAGAATACTGCGCGTCAGCAAACAGTACGTTTGCTGATGAGCAGTACCCAAATTCCCCTCCTCCCCGTCGGTTTGATTGCGTAGTCCTAAGGTTACTGGGTACCTAATCTCTCCTCTAATGCAAGTATCGTGTGCCGGGAGTACACGGAAAAAAGTGTCCCGCGGACGATTTCACAGCATTTGGGAACCCAACCAAATTAACTGTATTTAATGGGCCCACCATTAATGGACTAGGTTACAGAAGTTGCATATATCAGATGGCCTTAATCACCTAATTGGTGGGCCATCTCCACCGTACAATGCCGAGCTATTGGTGATCCTACCCGTTCACATGATTATCCAAACGGACCAAAGTGGTTGGCCTAGGTGCAATGGATTGTGTGTCATACGTTTGTATACTCAAGTGCAGCTATGAAAAGGAATATGGTATGGCCATATTTCTACGCCACATGGCAGGGTAATCTGTCAATCAGAACCGTCCGTTTAAAGGGACCTGATGTGGATAGAAATTGATCCAAACTATGTATAGAGTGGATGATCCTTGCCATATCATCAATGGTCTCCAAACCGATGGTAGAAAACAAAAATCCTGACTGGAACGGTTAGAATTGTATAATAAGTTTTAGATTCGGAGAATGGCTATTCATGGGAGTCGGAATAGATGGATGGTCCGTGAGTTGACGGTTGAGATCATCGCGCCGTTGCCCATCGGGCTACATCTAAAAGTGGGTAGCCCATTGCGTACTGAGTAAGTAAACTATGTGGGGTCCAAAGACATGTATTCGTCTTATCCACACCGTCCATTGGTTTTAACATGTTCTTTTAGGACACTATTCCAAAATTGAAGCATATCCAATACTCAAGGGGACCACACTAAAGGAAATAGTGTGAAATGAACGCCTACCGTTGAAAACTTCTTGGTGGACACAAATTTTTTGAATGAAGCTTATATTTGTGATTTCCCTCTATCAGTGTCTGTTTGTCTTTTCATAAGGCTTGGATGACAAACAAACATCGGTGGATCTTGGGTTTCAATGGTGGACGTCATTATAGCCACTGATTCCTGTGTTATGGTTTGGATATGCTTCAAACCTTTTTAATCTGTTACAATAAAATAATCCGTAAAAACGGATGGACGGATTAGATAAGACACATACATCAAAGGTGGGCCCCACAGAGTTTACTCAGTACGCAATCCGCTTCATGTGCGGAACAGAATTTGGGGTTCGCCCGCCTGACACGAAAGCAATCTTACGCAACAATAGAGAGAGAGAGATATTTACCTACAATTAATATAAACAACCACTTTTTATCTTCCATAAACTACTACCCTGTCATAACACTTAAACAGGCATGGAATTTGGAGCTACGCTACTCTATACACAGTTATATGTGAGAGATCTGAACTGTCCATCTGGTTGGAAATAATTATTAAATATTTTTCCTAAAAAATCATACCGTTTTACACATCAGGTGGGTCATAATCTACAAAGTAAATCAACGGTTAAAAAACTTGTTACAGCCATCCAATTCTCTCATATACTACGACCCACCTAAGCTGTTAAATGTCATGATTTTTAAGGAAATAAGATCTACAATTTCACTACGCTTGATAGAAAGATCAGATCTTTCGTACGTGTTACATACTAGCACGTGTGAGTGAGAGTGGATGGGCAGGCCTTCCAAACTCGTGTAGAATTTAGTGCAAGTAAATAAAAAGAGAGGATATAAACATTAGTTCCATTTAAAATAATAATAAAAATAATAAAACCCTTTGTATCATCTTTTCCTCCGAACCCTCTCTTTCATACAAAAAACCCTTCACGAGAGAAATCAAAATCCCTCAATTTCTCGGAAGAAGCTGTTATGCTTCTTCTTTCTAGGGTTTTTCTAGGGTTGCAAATTCCAGTCGAAGACAGAGAAGGGCACGGAGAATACGAACAGTCCATGCCCTTTTTCTAGGGTTTCAAAGATCTATATATATAGAGAGAGAGGGGGGGGGAGAAGGAGAGAGAGAGAGAGAGTAGAGAGACAGAAATGCAGACGGAAGCTCGGGTCGGAGTCGTAGTCGGCGGTGGCGAAGGCGGAGGAGGACAGAGAGCTCTGAATTCCGTCCATGGAGCGGCAGCTGTTGATAGCGGCATACGTAAATACTCGCAGCAGCATCAGCAGCAGCAGCAGCAGCAACAACGGCAGCAATCGCTGCACCAGCAGTCGCAGATCGGGACGGTCTCGCAGCTCCTGGCGGGAGGCATTGCGGGGGCTGTCAGCAAGACTTGCACGGCCCCGCTTGCTCGCCTCACCATCCTCTTCCAGGTCGGGCCACGAAAACTCCCCCTTATTTCGATTTTTTCCCCTTCGTCTGTAAAAATTGTAGAAGTCGGTTCCTGTGAAAAGATTGCATCTTTCAATGGTTACATAGAGTTATTGTTGAATTGTAAAGGATTTTTCTGTGAATTGTTGTTAGGATTTGTGGTCTTTTGCAAATTAGGGCGTGTTTGCAGTTAACGAGGACAATGCTTTGTGCTAGTGTGGAGTTGTCGTTGAGGGGCAAAAGCAGGGAAATTGTAGGCTGGGTTAATGTAGGCTGTAGTGTAATGTTGTTCCAAATGCTATTGGATTGGGTTCGCTTGGGAACAGGCATGCAGTTGAGATAGAGGATCCTAGGACGGATGATATGTATAGTATCCTTGGTTGAAGGCTGTAAAAGAGCAAGGGGAAGGCCCAAAAGGACTGGGGGGATATGGTCCTTGATAGAGCGGAATGGCGGAACAGGATTCATGTAGCCAACCCCAATTAGTTGGGATAAGGCATAGATGATGACGACGATGACACTAGTTCTTTTGTATAGGAGTTGAGAATTACGATTCCAGTTTGGTAAAAGTAGCTGACTGCAAATCCAGTACATTCTCGGTTAGGTCTCTATACAACCTTTTGGACAGCTATTCTTCCTTCAAAGAAGAATCATTGACAAATCAGATTTGGAAATATCCGGTCCATCCTAAGATTGCATCCTTTGGATGGCTGGTCAGAAAGAAGAAGATACTCGCTGTCGACAATTTGAGAAAAAGGGGTTTGATTATAGTTAATGTGTGTCTATGTTACATGGCGGACGAAGAATCGGTTAATCATCTTCCTGTTCACTGCTCCTTTATCAACCAAATCTGGTCAGAATTTTTAAGGCGCTTTAGTATTAATTGGTCTTTTCCTGATTCGGTGGGTCAACTCCTAAAGGCGTGGCATGGTGTCAGACTAGGCAAGCATATGACTTTGTTATGGAGAATGACTCTTCTGACTGTTTGGTGGTCTGTTTTGGAAGATAGAAACGGGAGATGCTTCAGGGATGTTTCCAATTCTGTGGAGTCTATAGTTAGTAGAGTAAAACGTCGAATGGTAGAGTAGGCTTCAAATGTAGATTATCTTAAGGGCTGTGATTTTCTCTTTCTTGGAGCCTAGGTGGTCCGCTTCCTCAGCGGTCCTGCTCTCTGTTTGTTTTCCTTTCTTATCATATTAATTTAAATCTCGTGATCTTTCAAAAAAAAAAAGCTGACTGCAAATGGCCAATCATTCAGATTGCATGTTCAATATCATACAACGCCATCGTAAGCTACCACTCTCGAGTTTTGATTTTCCAATTATTTATGGTTATCTAGTGTCTACTGCTTTTGGGGCTCAGCAGGGGTGAGGGAAAAAACAGGAAAGTCCTCCCAAGTTCATATTTCTCTCTCTTGATATGGGTTCAAAACACCAGAGGGGCAATTACTTTTGCCTTGGGTCAACATGGGCCACAGGCAATGTCTGTGCAACTAGGTGATCATCTAATCAAATGCCAAAGACCCCTAAAGCCTAAGAAACTTTAACATAGTCAGTAGATACCTTTGTAAAATTCTGGACAGCATTGCCCATTCTCCGATGCTTTGTCAATATAAAGAATCTTGTAGCACATTTTCTAGTTCCAAGCTTACCTTACCCTTAGGACTTGCTCATCTACTAAGATTCAGCTACTTTAGACATAAAAGAACTTGAGAAATACATTTAAAAAAAGTTTAGGACCTTCTAAAGGGACACAAGCCTCCTTATTGGAGTATTTGCACCAGGGGGACCTACATAAGCTACTCGTACGGTCGTACCTGCCATGATTATCTTTAACCATGCGGCGGACACTTGAAGGCCCAAAGTTATGGATACAACATTTCAAATTCCAGCTAAAGCTAAGATTATGGTTATAGCATATGTCAAATTGAGCTTGAGGAAATTATCTTTTGATTCCTTTGTCAAGTTACAATTGATTGATGGACAAACCATTTTGTAAAATTGAGTATGTTCTAAGTTGCCATCACACCTGTTTTAGCTGGTGTCCAACCTCACAACAAAACATATTCATCATAGGGTCCTCCAGGCCTGGTGGCCATACCACCTAAGGAACGTCAAGAGTATTTTTGCTAACTACTTGTGCACAATGCACTGATTATCCTCAAAGAGGTGATGGATTCCTACATGTCATGCGTGTTGAGGCTTGTCACAACCGTTGCCCTTGAAGCCAAGCGTTGGTCATTAAAGAGCATGAGGTAGGTGCTACCCTTCATGTGACCTGTGAAGTCTACTCACTTCATTAACTTGATGCCTGGTACATGGCATTGCCATCCTCCAGTTCTGGCAAGCCACCTCACCCTACCATTCTAGTGAAGGATCAAAATACACCCTGCCTGACAATTAGGTGATTCCTTGAGAAGCAGCTCAAGCCAGTTGTGTGAGTTGTTTGTGTGGCATGCACACAAGGGCTACTGGTGTCTGGTGATGTTTTCATCATTGGCTAGGCCTCTGCTTTAGTGGGGTGACCTATCTCCATGCCTGGACTGCCCAACACAATCCCCCATTATCTTCTTGGGGATCCTCAAAGTCCACAACCCTCACCAGTCCCAGGCATGCATGACTAGGATTCGAGTTTGTGGGGACGAGCCCTTTGGTGCAGCTGTGACCTTTAGCCCGCAATGGTCAGTGCAAGGGCATACACACGTACACATAGGATTGGAATCAGGTCTTCACCCTTTTCTGCAAGCTGTCAATAAAGGAGTAGAGTGCTCTCCTCCTTCCAGGGGTCCCAGATTTGATAATCTCTGTTTTAGTGGGTTTGTTGATCTTTTGGTGAAGAAGGCATTTGAGCAAAATACAGGATATGGCCGTTATTCTCTAACTTCCCAACATTCTGTCCCATAAAACATGGCTGGTCTTATAGCTACTACCTTATAAGATTTTCCTTTCGGTTTGAGCAGTAAATGACCACTCAGAGTGAAAAGGAAAATTTATAGGATAGCTATAAGACCATCATTTATGGGACAAAATGTTGGGCAGTTAAGGAACAACATGTTTATAGGATGAGCATAGCTGAAATGGGGATGTTGAGATGGATGAGTGGCAAGACAAGGAAGGATAGAATTAAAAATAAATGCATTCAAGGGACCTTAGGAGTAGAACCGATAGGTAATAAGATGAGGGACAGTAGACTTAGATGGTTTGGTCATGTGTAATAGAGAACAAGAAATGCTCCGGTTAGAAGGGTGAGCTAGTACAAGTTGAAGGCTCTAAAAGGGCAAGGGGAAGGCCCAAAAGGATGTAGTGGAGGTAGTAAGTAAATACTTGACGACCTATGGTCTAATTGAAATTATGGTCCTTGATAGAGCGCAATGGTGGAAAAAGGATTCATGTATCTGGCCTGTTAGTTGGGATAAGACTTAAGATGATGATGATGATGGCAGGATAAGGCTTAAGGCAAGAGGCAGCCATTTAGTCCTATTCCTGAAGCTCCATTATATGCTTCTAGGAACATCGGCAGACCTTGTTCTATTAGACAGAGGATAGCTCAGCATCCCATTTCTTTGATTAAAGTGGTACCCGGTATCCGCTTCATGCGGTGTTTGTAGAATATTTGTAGAATATTTGTGGGTCAAAGTTGCATACTCCAGTTACTATTTCCTCCTTGCTTTAATTGTTGATTATTTGTGCACTTATCTGTGCGGTGAAACGTGAGCATCATTCTGTATGCCTTTGTATGGTTAATTCTGTATAGCCTTTATAGGATTTAGGTACATATGTGGAAACTTGAAGACTACATCCTAAATAGTTTGTCTGAAGGGGCAGGGGTGTTTGTTCTATTGGTATACAAATCGGCTTCATCTTTCTTATTAGGGCACACCTCATAGCTCCGGTGCACACCATCACCTGCAGTCATTCTCCTTTTACCATTTGGCCAGGCATCCTCCACTTTGTACTGGGTCAGGGTGAATTGAGTATCCATCACTGCTTTTTTAGCAAACGCTATTTTCACCAGTTTGTTTTCTATGAAAAGCCTTGATTCTACAAGCGGAACCTCTTTAGATGCATATCATGTATCCATATTCTTAGGTGTTGCTAGTTTGTCTTGCCTGAAAATGCTTTCTTTGTGATGAATGGTGCTTTCCAGTTGTGCTGAATTTTCCTGATGGTTTAGGAATGAGGGAACGTTTTACTAGGAAATAAGTTTCCAGGTCTGTTGCTAGGCTTAACATAAGTTCTTCCCTTTCAAATGTTTTTTAAAACAGCTGTTTATTTTTAAACCTAATTCCTTGTTTCAGCTGTTAGTGTAACACCATCTCACTTTTTTAGGTACAAGGCATGCACTCTGATGTTGCGACATTGCGGAAGGCTAGCATATGGCGTGAGGCTTCACGTATTGCGTATGAAGAAGGGTTTAGAGCGTTCTGGAAAGGGAATTTGGTTACAATTGCACATCGTCTTCCCTATTCTTCAATAAGTTTTTATGCTTATGACCGCTACAAGAATGTCAGTACAATATTTCCTTGGACGAGTCTTTATCTGCAGTTCAAATGAACTGGTGCAGTTATCCTTAATGTTTTCTATTTATTGATGTCCATTATCCTTTTATTTCTTGCAGTTACTACAGTTGATCCCTGTACTGGACAGGCATCAAGACAATGTCAGCGCAGATCTTTGTGTACGACTCATAGGTGGTGGTTTGTCAGGGATAACAGCTGCATCTATTACATACCCACTGGATCTTGTGCGGACCCGGCTTGCAGCTCAGGTAATCCTGACATTCCTTTAGTGAAGATTTACATTAATTGTGATGATTTTTAAGCCAATTGAAACAATTTGAAAGCTTTTGAGCCAACCACCTTTGAGAAGAGGAGTGTCTTCTAGGGTCGTGAAAAAAAAAAAGAAAGAAAGAAAAATGGAACTAAGTAAAGAATTTGAAATGCTGTATCCTTTTTTCCCTTTTTCTCATGAAGAAGATTTCACCTAGAAGTTCTAGAGGCAGTGGCACTCGTTAGTCCCTTGGCTGCCTACTTCAAAAATATTCTTCCAGAAACTTAGTATCATGCTTTCTAGCCAACCACCTTTGGCATGACTAGTTTCTTCCGGTGGCATAGAGAAACAGAAATAGAAAAAAAGGAAACTAGGCATAGAATCTGAAATGTTTATTCATTGTGATGTTTTCTTCTTCTTCTTCTTCTTTTTTCATAAAGAAGATTTCTACTAGAAGTCCTATTGGCATTTTTTTATGGCAAGGATATTAAAATATCTGGAAAATTATTTTTTGAATATTCAGTCAAGCAACTAATGAGTGCCTTTGCAAGTATCCTCATATGTGTAAGCAATTATCTTCTCATTTTATTTGGGCTACGTCATTCTAAGATTATTTTCCATTTAAATCACCTCCACTGTTGTTCTTTGACCTTCCGTGGAATCTTCAATTCTCTATAACAGTATTCAGAAGTTAAGACTCAAATGTTCTATTGTCTCATCTATTGAGTAGATCCAATTTATAATGAATTTAGTTTCCTTTCTCTATTTTTATAGTTATTTGTTCTATCATCATCCTTTCTTTCCAATTCCTCCACATGTAACCACCAAACTTGGCAGTTCCCATCAAGGTTAGTTGTTTGTCATTCACTTTGGTATGTGGTGCGGGAACGGGCATGCAGCATGATACCTCCTCCAATGTGTGGTATGCTAGGGGTGGGATGATGTGGGTTGCTCAAGCACATAAACTATGTATATGTGGTGTAGTTTTATATATGAATTGTTATTGCAATTTATATATTAAATAATGAATATTATTATTATAGGTCCATAGGCATAATATTGTACATATACACTCTTTTTTCTTTACTTTTTTTTTTTTTTTTTAATGGAAAAATTGACGAGATTTTATGAAAGAGAGCACATGGCTCAACAAGCAGAACTAACAAAGTAAACTATTGACACCTCATTTAGGATGAACCATTCATTTGGGTTATAATCCTCTATACAAGAAACCCAATTCAGTACATTCATTTTGGCCCTTGTACATATGAATATTGTTGCGCAAATCAAAGTATAAACCTCTTATGTTCAAAATGTAGATTTATAACTCAATCTACAATAATAGTATAGAACCATAATTTTAGATTGATAAAAATAGCAATCCCAATTGCAAATGACCCATAATCCAGATTGTGGCATTTGGACTGGAAAAAGTAGAGTGGTCAGCAATTTGTGTGAAACTGGTTCCCACATCATTTGAAAAGGTCAAATAGTTCGAGTGGGTCAAGTTTAAGGCTTGATGGACAAGTCACTTGGAATCCTAGATGGGTACAACTACATACCTATGCCCTTGGCATAAATTCTTGTTTGAATATATATTTCCAACTGAAAATGGTTGCTAGAGGTAATGATAAAGCAATAGAGTTCCTTCTAGCCTAAAAGATTTCAAGTCATGCTTGTTGGGATCATCATTGTTGCCTATGGGGCTGTCAATGGGTCAGGTCCTAGAGTACTCATACGCGGGCTGATCAGTTGTGGATCTTGCTGGGTTCAAGACTCATTTTTTAGAATCCAGACCCAGATCTGGGTTTGGGCAACCATTGGATCTTTTGATGTTGGCTTTGAGTTGGGTTCAAGCTGTGTCCATGTCCAGTCTGGGTCAAATATGGGCATTTACATGTTGGGTCCACTCAGTGGATGGATCAGATTGCACATAGGTGCACCACTTTGACATGTGTCATTTTTAAATGGGCGTCTCTCTTACGTGTGCATAGCTTACCAAACCTCATTCCTTTGTTAGAATAATTATCATATATTTAATATATGATATTGTTGTTAAAATTAACAAGATCTATCTCAATGTGACTTCTAAATGGTTCCAAGAAATGGGACTTGGATCTGCTGAAATTGGGTCAGGTCCATTGGGTACCTGCAGGTTCAGGTACCCATTGAGAGCTGTATGCCTTAAGGAGGTCCTAGTGTAGATGTTCCCATCACAAATGAAGTTTGGATTACCTTGGATCAGTCTTCCACATGCCAATTGTAGGCAAGAGCACATCCCACATTGCAAGGCACCATCTAAAGAAATGGAACATGACAACCATGTACCTCGACAGCTATAGAAATTTTCTTAACAGGTGGTTTGCAAACATTCCATCAAAAAGACAAAAGTTGCGCTTGTCTACAGGTGCTTTGAGTTAATTGTACATACTTTGCAGGTCATTCTCCTACATTCACATGGTTTATAGCTTGGTTGCTTCAAGAGGAACTTCATTCTGAAATCCAGTTTCTCAGGACACTTGACTGAAATAAAATTCTAACTCACTGAAACAGAACATGTGATGATCTTGTATTCAAAACCTTCAACTCTGTCTTTGAAGTGTTCTCAGCACTGCTCACTCTTTTTTAGAGCCTGAACAATCACAGTGGGACATCAAGCCAAATCATTTTTGTGGAAGAACTATCCGAATGCAACCCCCTGAGCACGAAAAAAAAAAAAAAAAACCAAAGTTTACCTCTCCCTCCCTCCCACTGTGGAACTAAATTCCGCCATCATATTCATTGTATTTAGAAACAAACCATGATATGCTGTTGATGTAATGCAGCCCCACAAGACTGCCACTTCACATACTGGTACATAGCAATCATTATATAATTAGAAATAGATTAATTCATGCACATAATAATTAATTAGAGTAAGCTTGATCTACAACGTGCCACTTTAGAATTCGTAAATTCTGTTTATTTCAAGATAGGGAGCCTACTGGAGGTGACATACGCGCTGAGGATAGGGCCTTCAGATAGGAAAGATTGATTAATGGAATTTGTAAAGCAGCCCCAAAGAGTATCGACAAGGCTGTGATTGTGCTGATTGTGTTATGTGCTTTGAAAAGAAAAAATGTTGATTTTTATCGATGATTATAGTATTTTTTTTTAATTTTTTTTTTAAATTTATTTATCGGCAAGCGAAATTATTGAACCAAACAATCTGATGACGAATTAACCTTACCCCAAGATACTGGTTCACTCAAATATCGGACCAGAACTGCAAATCTAGATCTATATCAAGCACACCATTGAACGTGGTAAATACAGACTTGCACCTTTTCTTTTGATATGGACTCTTGCCTGCCAATACTAAGTTTGCTCTGATCCTTCATGAGCTGCAAACTGATTTCATGTAGTCAGCGAAAATATACTGTTTTAGTTATAATTCGACTAGAAACGTAGCATATACTGCAAACTAAGAATGAACTGATTGACAAGGAAACTATTCTTGTCATCCTCGATAATAATTGATGTTCATTGAGCAGGCACAGTCTATGTTTGTAAATTTCTTCCCGTTCATGTTATTGTGCCCTTCCCTTCATTTCTTATATGTAGATTGCTTCTCAGATTTGTTTATATGCTGGTTCCCATCATTTTGTGCTTTCATATTTGAGAGAACCTTTTTCTCATAATGTAGTGAACCTACGCCTCAATGGTAACATTGCACTTTTGTGGATCATGTTTAGAGTGGCATGGAATTCACAGTTTGTTTCGATACAATGTGTAAACCACTTGATCTGAATCTTTGCAGAGAAATGTGATGTATTATAGAGGCATTTCACATGCGCTCCGTACCATTTGCAGAGATGAGGGTATTAAGGGGCTGTATAAAGGTCTTGGGGCTACATTGTTGGTATGTTTCTCTCTTTATCATTTTTTTTTTCGGTTGTCCGTTGGGCATCTTGTAAATGATTTTTTTTTTCCCTGAAAGGTTTCTTGTGGATGATATTCCTAACAAGTGATGTGATACAATTGGTGTGTTGCAGGGGGTTGGACCTAGTATAGCAATCAGCTTTTCCGTGTATGAAACCCTGAGATCTTCTTGGCAGATGCAGAGGTGGTGGTGACTTCTTTGTTATTGGATTGAACTAATTAAATGTTTCAAACCAAGATCTTTCTATTGTCTTTTTCTCTGTTCTCAACACTACTTACATTTTTGTTCTTTGGACATCAGGCCGCATGATTCCACTGTCCTAGTTAGCTTAGCATGTGGCAGTCTTTCGGGCGTTGCATCATCAACAGGTAAATGATAGATGATTTAGTATGAACTCAAATCGCTGAAAAATGGGTTGCTCCTTTTTCTTGCTGCTGTTTTGAGTCCAGACCAAGGCTTAAAATTGGTGTATCAGGTATTGTATCACTCACCACCTATACAACCCTGTATTGCCCCTATATCAGGCTGTTTCGGGCTGATACAGCTGTACCATTCATGAATGATATTGGTACGTGTCGTGTGATACATACCAGTTTCGGACAATACTTCAAAACCTTGGTCCAGACAGGAAGCTATGTTTAATATGGCATGTGAGAATTGTTGCCTGGCACCATGTTGTTTATCCACTGATTTTCAGTCTTCTTTGTTCTTGTTTGTGGTAACATGAAAATAGTCCCAACCTCAAGTCGCCGAGGTTGGGACTATTTATATGTGATTACAAACAAAGAAGAACGCATCACTTGGACATGGACAGTCCGGCACATGTGTTGTTGTCGGACACCAACACAAGGTTATGGTATGTGGTGATATCAATATTTTCTGCTCATAGTTTCACATCTGTGCATGATACTGGCACCTGTTCCTGCTGACACTCCTTTCTGTTGCAGCAACGTTCCCTCTGGACCTTGTGCGGCGGCGGATGCAGTTGGAAGGTGTCGGTGGCCGAGCTCGAGTCTACAAATCAGGCCTTTTTGGGACATTCAGGCATATAATCCGGACTGAAGGCTTCCGTGGCTTGTATAGGGGAATTCTGCCTGAGTACTACAAAGTCGTTCCCAGTGTCGGCATAGTCTTCATGACATACGAGTCAGTCAAGATGCTTCTTTCTGAGATGCCTGCTGATGAGTAGCAGCGCTTCCTCTTTGGCTTGCTGTAGTTTCAGGTCCGTCACACCTGCCATTTATGACTGTGGTTGGGATTTTTAATAGGAAGGTAGATGAGTTTTTGTAGCATTCCAAGGAATCATCCCATGGTGGTAAGTTTTGCCATTGCCGCCGTGAAAGAAAACCGTATTTTCTCCAATGTATAGATAGAAGCATTGAATCTCAAGTGTAATCCATAGTGCTTATTAGTGCTCACAATCACTATTCATTTATGATCATTGTCATCTTTTAACAGTTTCCCTATCCATGGTTGCTTTCATGAGAGAGAGAGAGAGAGAGAGAGAGAGAGAGAGAGAGAGAGGTGTGCCATCATCAGTTGGACTTGTTTAAATGGTGTGTGATGAATTTCCAACAATTGAGGTGGGACTCTTGCCATTGAAGGATGGGCCCACCTCATATTGGTTTTCGGCAGAGCATGATCCGCAGGTGGGACATCATAGTTGGGCATTAGGTGGGCTCTGTGCAGACGCTATAGCCTGAAAATCCAGCTGGTCGGCACGTGGCCCACCTACGTTCAGAATCATTGCATGGCTTAGAAACAATTGCTAACTTTCCCATTCATCATTCCTTTTTACCATTGCACGCTGGCTTAAGTTCTGGGCCAGGTCATGTATACCATTGCACACTTCTGTTGCACGGCAAGGATGTCCCAGTTGCACAGGTACTGATGCTGAGTTGTGTGTGTGTGGCCCCCATGTGAGCTTAGGGAAACTAGCTTCTAATTTCGTAGGCTGTCCATCATGTCCTATGGTGTGCGGATTTTGGGTAGATTGAAAGCCCACCGTAGATGTATTTGATAGTTAATTCTGGAAAGATTGAAACTCAGCACCAGAGGATATCATAGAAGGCGAGCTTTCTGATGACAGCGCTTCCAAAACCCAGTAAATTAAAGCTTTTGTAGCCATGATCAGACTACTGGTTTTGTGTCCATGAACAGATGAATATGCAATGTGTGCTAGATCTGGGTTTCAGAATGGTGTTGTGAAGAACTTCGGAGATTAAAGATCTGAAAGTTAATGGAGTGTTTGATTAGAGCAGCAGTATGCAGGGAGAGGGATGACTCTAGAAAACAGGCCTTACAGTGTTCAGGTATCAAACAAATTCTCTGATGTAATCCAATGTTAGAGTTTGAATCAAGAACAAAAATAGCTATTTGTAATAGCAAATATAATTCTCATTATCATCAGCATCTTCATTGCCTTCACATCATCTTGAAGGTGGATGGGATTTATGCTGTCGAATGAACTCCAGATGCAGGTTGATCATCTAAATCTTAAGTAAATCCAATCTCATAACTAAGACAATCATGTTGGTTGTCTAAATAAGGACCCTCCAATCGTTTGATTTTCAGATCATTTCGTCATCCAGCAGTGGCACATGATTTGGATGGTATGTATTAGCATGCATGTCTGCGCACAATTTCCATTGAATCAGGGTGAGTTGCTCATTAATGAAAATCAAATAAAATGTAGTCAATTGTCAAGGAAAAACAAAAATAAAATCGAACAGTGTTGAACGTCAATGAAAAATCAAATTGAATCCAATGATAAGATTTCAGGATGTCCTTCCGGACATCCAATCGTAGGGTTGTGTTAATGTGGGAAGTGATGAAATCTTTGCATCACAAAGACTTTCCAAGACTTATAGATTATCATCTATTCTTTCTTTGTTGTCCATTTAAATACAAACGATTAAAAGATTATGGTTGTCCAATTAAGGAGATCTTTCAGGCATGGTTCACGATTTATCTCACAATTTGGTAGTGGCATCCAGGTACAGATCTACTGCAATTGCATTTCTTTTGATCTTTGAGTAACATTGTTAGTTGAGCCAATACAAGAGTTGAGTTAGCTCGGTCAGCTTGCTCAACTCGACTCGCCTCATCTTGAAATTGGATTCAGACAAAGTTGAGCTGGTTTTTGGAGCTCGAAAAAATTTCAGGTCGAGTTCGAGCTTACCTGACCTTGACTCGACTCAGCTCGAACTCCAACTCGAGTCGACTTTGATCGAATCGGCTTGGTGACTCGGTTATTTTGATCTTAATGTTGCTCACTGATTAAATGACTTAATGAAGTGTTATTTTTTGGACTACCCTTGTATTAGGGTATTATTGAAATGAGCATTCGAGGGAAGATTGAATAAACAAATCACAAAAAACAAAAAAAAAGTAAAAAATCTTTACATTGCAAGTCTATCCTCATATCTTGATCTTGATACTACACTCATATCTTGATCTTGATACTACACGCGGAGTGTTTCATGAAATGAGTGTTGTTATTGTTTTACATTATGTGGAATATTGAAGATGTATTCAATGTGTTTGAAAAAATATTGCATAGGCTTGAACTGGCCCTAGCTATTGACTGAATTGAGCCGATCTGGCCAGTCAAGCTCGAAGACCGAGCCAAGACAAGTTCATGCTATGGTTGGCTGCTGCCGAGTCGTGCCAAGTTATGCCAAGCTCGACTAGTGTACAATTCTAATTATTAGAACTAGAATATGGTAAAGCAAATTCTCCATGGTAATCAGGTCTATCCATCTCATTGTCCTACTTTGAATGAAAGGGTTGGATCTGATGCACAATTGATGTGCCCCACAACAACCCCACACCACCACAAATTGCGGGTGGCATTGATACCATTTGAGTGCACCTCGTAATTTTGAAGCCAGCTCTGTCCCAACAGGTCCAAATTCAGATCCAGATTTAGACTCATTAATTGTTAAGCCTGTCCAGCAACCTAACCCAACCCAACCTAAAGATGACCCAACCTGCAATCCGACTCAATCCGAATTCCTATACTAATCCAGAAACTGACCTGATCCAAATACATGTGAACCCTGACAACCCGACCCAACCCAACTGAACTTGGGTTGGGTAAGTCAGGTGCAGGTTGAGCCGAATCCAAATTGCACCGTATGTCCATGCATTTTAAATATTGCGACATTGGAGCAACTGCACAAATGCAATGAGTGACAAATGAATGTATATTTGTGAAGATTGAGTGTCATTCATTTCCCTTATTCTGAGAATAGAATATATCTTACAAAAGATGATACAGACATCTTGTTACCATTCAATCACTTGTTTTTGTTCACTTCCCATCTCTAAATAGAAAATAAAGGCGGAGAATCTGTTTAAAACAAAATACTGAAAGAAAGAGATTCCAGTGAGAAAGGAGTGACAAGGAATTCTTAATATAGGTATAAAAAGCACATAGCTTTTTTTTTTCATGTATGAGTTGTACTATTCAAGTTGGTGATCGTCTACATGTGGTACATGTACATAGAATTCCGACCATGCAAATTGTGGGGCCCATTTTGGATTGATCATACCCCAAAGATCATGCTTATGAAATGATCCTAACCATGTGATGGTAGTACATCAATTTGATGGCTACATGGAAAATGGTCAGTTGGTCCACATTCAATGGTTAAGATTGTCTGATCAGTGTGATTTTTTTATGAATCCACCATTTTGACTGTCCTGATTGGCAGGCACACGACCATATATAAAAGATGGAAAACTCACAGACTAGTGTAGCTCTTTTTGTATACTCACAGACTAGTGTAGCTCTTTTTGTATACAAGTGCTATGTAATCAGATAGGGAAAATATTGTTCGTTCCTCCTTTGCTGCATACGAGATTTTGCATCAAACCTCTCCAACCGTCCATTGAGCATGGATGGGATCTCCATGCAAATTTCTTGCCCAAATTTTGAGAAGTTTCAGTAATTAAAATTTGGGTGTGCATGGAATTCCCTCCCACCACCAATGGACGGTGGAGATCTTTTACAAGATCTCATTTGTAGCCACGGGACCACGTGAATCTAAGTGCTCCAGCATCATCACCTGCATTTCGTATCTTCCTTTTAAAGACAGACAACAACACATCACCATCTATTCAAAGATCCCCACACTATCATTGGTTGGTGACAGAACAAAGCCAATGATTGTGTGGTCGAGAGCACCTTATCTTGGTGGGCCCCACCTAATGGTACTCGTGCGAATGAGATGCTAAAGGCGCCTTACCATTTGTGCAAGATCCGATCCATTCATTAGGTAGCTAGAAACCAATGTGAACGTGCCACGACCCAAAAATCCGGACGGTCCATGATTCAGTGTGGCTGTGAACCACACATGTATGAGAAAGATGGACGATTAAGAAAAACAAAAAATATCAACAGTCCACATCGTACATCAATCACATTCACCACACCAACCCCTTTATTGTGGAGAATCATCCATCCACCTTTACAAAGCATTATAAATTGCACCTCCATTGCACTGATGAGTGATGTCCCAATCCATTTCTTGTAGAAACCACCATACAACTATGAAGATATTTAGATTTGGTGGGGCCCATCGATCAGACGGCGATCAGCCGTCGCAACATTCTGGCCATGATAATTGAAGATATTGTGTTAGGAATAGGTTAATCTGCATCCTGAGGTTTATATTACCATAATCTAAGCCTCTGGTTGCAGGTTAACTCTTCCTTACTATCAATACAATAGCAATGCTGATGGCTTGCCTGAGACAGTTTATGGCCCGTTTGGATGCACTATCAAGTCAAATTGCAATAACTAGTTCGATAGAGTGGGATATCCACCATCTTTGGATTCATCATGGAGTAGTAGCAATTGTTTTTTAGATTCTCTGACTCGGGCCGACTCAGTTCAGTCCCGAGTCGACTTGGATGAAGCGTAAAATGCAATCTGGTTAGTTCCACTGTACTGTTGTCACGATTCAATTTGATTGTGCATCCAAACATGGCTTTGGTTTTATTTTAGAGTCTGAGGAAGTTTATGATTTTATTATCTAACATGCTATTTGCAGTGCACTTGCCAGTTATATATCCAAATGCATGTTTTAGGAGCTAGCTAAGCTGTTGATTAGATCCACACCGTTCATCATGTGTTCATGTCTACAAATTTCAAACATGTGTCAGCGCATGTAAGATGGGATGCAGTTGTGTCATGCAATTGGATGGGACTGGAGAAGAAACTCATCAAGATCAACATGCAATTCAAAGTTTCTAAATTGGAGGGAATTTATCCAAGAATTATGTATATTTAAAATTTTCAAAAATTCATAGTTTTTCGACTGTTTTGGAAATTTATCATTTTACTTTAACAGACATATTTAAAATATTTAAATAATCATGGTATCTCTCTTTCACAACTCACCTTGAGTTGAAGAGTTTTACACACAATGTGTTAATAGTATCAGATATTAACAAAAATTTATTATCCGTAAGCTAGATAGCTAATGACTACCTTTTTACGTTTGAAATCTGATTGAATAGATTTCTGATAAAGAACAAGGAGTTAAGAGCAGTGATAGCAATGGGCTGTAGATGAAGTGATTTGTACATTTTGCGACCAAAGAATGAGGTGTTCTTCTCAACTAGATTTCGCATAGCCAACAACGATGTGTAGCATCAACAACTTGGCCACCCTCACATGCTAGTTGTTGATTATTTACGAAGGAATAAACTCATTTATAGTAGCTCATGGAATTGGCATCAATTGTCAAATGGCCAAGGCATGTAGATTATCATTTATTAATTATTTTTGAGAATTTTTGTGATGAACCTCTAGTCAAGATTAATTGTGATTTGTGTGGGCCGCCCCAATAATTTCTTATCAAAGGTATTGATATTATGTTATTTTTATTGATGAATATACCCGTTATACGAGCTAGGTACTTTCTTTTTCGTCACAAGTCTGAGTTTAAATCGTGCTTTATTGCCATTAACAAATTTGTTCAAAATGATCAGTTTGTTAAAAATATATGAATTTTTCAATTTGACGGAGGAGTTGAGTTTTAAAAGCTTGCCTTGTTGCCAAAGGGTTTTATCAAGTTCCGGCAATTGATTTTGTAGAAACTCTCTCTCTCTCTCTCTCATAATCAAATCTGCTACCATACGCATGGTGCTCTCAATTGCCTTGATTTACAATTGGCCCATTCACCATATGGGCGTGAAAAACACATTCCTTCATGGCTATCTTATTTTAGCCTGTTTACATGCAACAACCATCTGGATCCAAAGACCTATCACGATCCACTCATGTTTGCAGGCTTCATTGGGCTCTTTGTGATTTGCGTCAAGCCCCACAAGCTTGGTTTGATTGGTTTAACACATTCCTTCTCTCATTGGGTTCTTCTATAGCACTGTAGATTCCTCATTGTTTATGTGTCAAATCACGCAACGCTCTATGGCTGGTTTATGCACCTATTTAGGTGGAAATTATTTCTCTTAGAGTGCAAAGAAACAACCCACAGTGGCCTGTTCCAGTGCTGAAGCAGAATACCAGGCTCGTGCATCAACTGCTGCCGAGTTAACTTATTATTTATTCTACATGATATTGGTGTGCACCTCACTCAGCCTCCAATGTTATATTTTGTGATAATATCTCAGCCCTTCATTTCACTTTCAATTCAATTTTTCATTCAAGGACAAAGCATATTGAACTTGATTATCATTTTGTTTGTGAAAAAGTTGATATTGGCTCTTCAGGTTGCAGATATCTTCACAAAAGCACTTTTGCAAAAATCTTTCAAGCCCTTTCGACGAGCTTGCTTCCAAACCTAGTTTGAGGGAGAGTGTAGAAGAAACTCATCAAAATCAACATAAGATATTTATCTCTCACAACTCACCTTGAGTTGAAGAGTTTTACACCCAATGTGTTTGGTTTCTATCTGTCATTTGGGACTATTCATTATCAACCAGTAAAAATGCTTATCAATATATAACTAGAAAACAACCCATTCATTTTTAAGCCATTCTCCCCTTCAACGTATACTATGATATGATTGAATTAAATAATTACGACCAACTATTCTTGCATACAACGTCTAACTAGTTGGCTTGTGGGATCGGCCATGGTGTTTGTATGACATCTCGTTTGTCCAACAAGGTTGTCCCACCATGAAATGTGATGTCCTGAAAATCAAGTCAATCCAACCATCAGATGCACCCACCTGAGTGTATAGTTTTTTGGGTAGTTGTTCATTGTTTTCTATGATGTGCCCCATTTGATAGTTGTTTCGACCTCATTTATAGGGCATTCCATTTTGACTATGGATGTCATACAAACACCATGGTGGAGCACCTCAGCTAGTTGGATGTACAACTAGTTGTATGTGAGTATTTCTAACATAATTTATCAAAATTTAATTAGAGAGAAACTCCAGTGCTCTCAAAGAACACCACCAAGTTAGTGCTCTTACTTGCATTTGGACATAGTCCAAATCTAGACTGTTCATTAGGTCCGACCCACATTTCATGGGCTATCGTGCAAATATGCCAAAGAACACCACCAAGTTAGTGCTCTTACTTGCATTTGGACATAGTCCAAATCTAGACTGTTCATTAGGTCCGACCCACATTTCATGGGCTATCGTGCAAATATGCCACCAATCTGACAAATATTAACAATTTGATCAATGGAATTTAAAATGGACGGTTAGACTTGTTGATGCAAAATAGGTTCAATCAATTGTCTGGTTTATCTACTCAAGCATATCATAGATTGCTTATGATTCCAAAGAATCACTTTCATTAGGAAATCTTAGCCATGCCATCCAAGGACTGATGGGAAATCACTTTAATTGTTTTGGGTCAGGTCACAGGATAATGAGTCACGGGCTCGGTTGGGACCGAAGTCTTGGCCCGTTTGGACTGATTCGATCCGACCGAACCCGACCTTTGAAAACTCTCTTTGGCGGGGCAAAAAATCCATTTTCTGTGTGGGCCGCAGTGGACTGCGACATACGCTGAATTGTGTGTCGCATTACTTTGGAACGTAGCTATGGGAACGGATTGGCTACTCCCGCTGCCACCTGCCCCGTGGCTTGTGGTCGGTGCTCTGTGGGCCCTATCATAATGTATATGTTTCATCCATTCCGTTCATCCATTTTTAAAGATCATTTTAGGGCTTGATCCAAAAAATTAGAGGTATATAAATCTCAGGTAGTCCACACCACATGAAAAAAATAGTGATTGGATATCCACCATTAAAATCCTCCTAAGGCCCACTGTATTGTTTATTTGATATCCATTCCATTGATTAGGTCATAAAGGCCCAGATGAAGGGAAAAAACAAATATCAGCTTGATCCAAATCTTTTGTGCCCCTAAAATGTTTTTAATGGTGGACTCTCATTCAACACTGTTTCCTGTAATGTGTTTTGAGATTGGGATATACGTCATTTTTGGTCTCAGAAGGTAAAATGATATATAAATGGATGAAACACATACATCATGGTGGGGCCCACAGAGCACCGACCACCAGCCATTGGCTGGTGTCGGGGGAGTAGCCAATCCGTTTCCGTTGTAATGGCTTCCACGTCTTTTGATACGGTCGCGGATTGACGTCTTTTGATACGGTCGCGGATTGCGTTCTGACAGCTTCAGTAGCGAGGTGGCTACTGACAGTGATCTGTGGGCCCGTATGATATATATATCCAATCTGTAAATCTATTTCTTCAAATCATTATAGATTATAAGACAAAAAATTAGGGAGATCCAAATATCTAGTGGACCACACAACAAAAAGTAGTGGAGATTGAATTCTTATCATTAAAAACTTCCCAGGGATCACTTTAATGTTTATTTGTCATCCAACCTGTCGATTAGGTCAAGCACTTCTGGATGAAGAGAAAACAGAAATATCAGCCTAATTCAAAACTTTTGTGGACCCTAACACGATTTAACGGTGAGTGTTCAGTCACCACTCTTGCCTGTGGTGTGGTCCATATGAGATTTACATATGCCTTTTTTTGGCGTGGTTAGGATACATCCATCACGATGGGCCCACATAGCACTGCCAGTAGCCACCTCGCTACTGACACTGTCAGGACGCAGCCCGCCTCCCTTTGGATAATGCCCGACTTTTTAGTCTTCTTTACTGAATTTACTGAATTTTCCTAATTCCACGCGCGTGTGGGGCGTACACAATATATTTAGCTATAAAAATAAGACTGTTTCATATTTCAGATGGGCCATAGCATATCAAATGAAATGAATGGCTACAAAAATAAATTTTTAATTGTCGATTTACTTTGTAACTTACGTCCCACCTGAAATGTAGAATTGTCTGCTTAGTTAGGAAAATGATCTAAGTAGTATTTCCAACCCCATGGAATGCTCAGATCTATCACACGTGTTTTATGTTTAAACATTTACTCCTGAGTGGATGTGCACGGGTCCTACGCGCGTGTGGAATTAGCAAACCTCAGGCTTACTATTTTGAGTACATGCACACAGCACTTACCTGCGTGTGAGGACTGAGGGGAAGGCTGAGAACGGATTGGCTACTCCCCCAGCCACCAGCCCGGTGGCTGGTGGTCGGTGCTCTGTGGGCCCTATGTGTTTCATCGATTCCGTTCATCCACTTTTACAGATCATTTTGTGGTTTGTTGCCAAGATTTAGAGGGATATAAATCTCAAGTGGACGACACCACAGGAAAACAATATTGATTGGATATCTACCATTAAAATCCTCCTAAGGACAACTGTACTGTTTATTTGACATCCAATCTGTTGATTAGGTCATACAGACCCAGATGAAGGGAAAAAACAAATATCTGCTTGATCCAAAACTTTCGTGGCCCCCAAAAAGCTTTTAATGGTCTGAGTTCATTCAACACTGTTTCCTGTAATGTGGTCCACTTGAGATTGGGATGTACCTCATTTTTTGTCTCATGTCATGAAATGATCTATAAAGATAGATGGACAGCATGGATGAAACACATACAGCATGGTAGGGCCCACGGAGCACAGACCACCAGCCATTGGCTGGTGGCAGGGGGAGTAGCCAATCCGTTTCCGGGAAGGCTTCACTCTATTGGGACCTTTCATCAGGAGGGGCCTACCTTGAACATGCGACCATCCATCATCAGGCGGGTCCACTCATCACGTACGGCTCGCGTTGAACAAAGATACATCAACCATTCTTTCCTTAACCATCAGATTTCTAACCCAACCAAGTGGAGCAGGGCATTGATCACCGAGGTCCCACCTAATAAGTGGCCCTGATCTTGCACACGTTTTCCTCTCCATCTCACGAAACAGACCGTGTTACAACACGAAGAAAAGGGTCGTCAGCGATTACGTGGTGGACCTGATTGTATTGCGTCTGGGTCAAGAACTTTCAGACCTGTTGGAAGTTGATCGGTCTCAAATAATATATATAACAGAGTCGTGTCCGGTTGTTTCTATTAATATAATAGGTCGTAAATCCAGCCATTGTACCGTAAGGTACCGTCCACTGAGTGGACAACTTCCAACCTGTCATTTTTATATAAAATTCAAGCGTCCAATGATTTTTTCCCATCATCAGGATAACCTTGTGAAAAAATCAGCTACATCTGCTCATCGGTCGACCACACACATAATTTATTATTTATTAGCAACTAGACGTTTTTTGTTATGATATGACTCACCCATGAGTGGATGTGGCTGATTTTCTTACAAAATAATCCTTGTGGTTGGGCCAACCTATTGACAAGATTAGATTTCTCATGCACATGATATTGGAAGTTACATTTTCGGTGGACGGTAACTTGTGGTCCAACGAGTTGGACTTGATGAGACCTCATTAAATACTAATTAGTTTAGCATGAATTCATGATTGAAAATAGAGCGGGGCACAAACCGACCCGATCTGAAGGCCTGGATCGATACGGTTCAAGTTGGATCAGTTAGATTTGACCGTTCATTGGATTGTGGTCAATCCGGACCAATCCGAACCAAATGGATCCGATCCGATCCGGAGTAGGGTTGTACACGAACCGGGCTAGCCCGATTAACTCGTTCAACTCAGCTCAAAAAAGTTTAACTTGACCCGACCCGGATCTGAGTTCGGTCCGGGACAAGCCATTTTCTTTAACTCGAAACTGAATTCGGTCCAAGTTCGAACAAGTCCCAGTTCAGCCCAACTTGGTCCGAAACCCGACTCGACCCAACCCGGCCTGACTCAGCTATATATATATATATATATATATATATATATATCTATATATATATATATATATATATATATATATATATATATATATATATATATATTTCTAAATCTTTACCCTAACCATTTGAGGCAGAGAAGTGAGAACGCTGCCCAACCCTAAATCCTAAAACTCTCTCTCTCTCTCTCTCTCTCTCTCTCTCTCTCTCTCTCTCTCTCTCTACTTCTGGGATAGTTCACCGTTCATCTTTAAAGTGACAGTGACTCATCCACTTCACAGGTGTCATAGATTTACAGCAATTTAGGCTGTCCAAATCGTGGGTCCCTTTACAGATAGAGCAGGTCCGAAACTGGCCCGAACTCGCCCGATTGCTAACCGAGCTGAGTTCGGGCTGGACATGTTGGCCTGGTGACCTGGTCGGGCTGACTTTGACTGGTGACCGGGCCGGGTTGAGCCTAATTCGACTCGGTTCGGCCCGATGTACACGCCTAATCCGAAGTGATTCTTATGAATATTTATCACATATATTTATTTTATGAACAAGTTGGATGACAAATAAACATCACTGGGGCCTTATAAATTTTTTAATGGTGGAAATCAATACTTCTACTTTTTCCTGCGGTATAGTTCACTTGAGCTTTGGATATGCATCAATTTTAGGTTCAACCATTAAATGATCTGGAAAAATGAATGGACGGTGTGGATAAATCACATGCATTCACAGTGGGCCCCAACAGAGTTTACTCAATACGATAAGAGCCCACTGAGTTACACTAGCCTTACACACAATGCAATTTCATGCACATCACGTCAACACAGTAGCTTACAGTTGGTGTAGATACGTGTCGTGCAAAGACGAGTGGAGATACGCCTCAAGCTTTGAGTTGCACGAATCGCTCAAATTAGATCAAAATTACATGGGCCCCACAATGATGTATTTATTATATCCATACCGTTTATCTATTTTTCGTGATCATTTTAGAGTATTTGAAAAAAAAAAAAAAAAGAATCATATCCAAAGCTCAAATGGACCACACCGAAAATAGCAGCGAGGATAATGATTTTCACCGTTAAAAAATTCATAGGGCACACCATAACGTTTTTTTTTCCATCTAATCTGTTAATAAGATTAAAAATACATGGATGAAGAGGAAAAACAAATTTCATATTAATCTAAAACTTCCGTGATCTCCAAAAGGGTTTCAATGGTAAACGTTCAATCCCTCACTGTTTTTTGCAGTGTGGTCCAATTGATCTTTAGATCTATCTTATTTTTCGGCTCAAGCCTTAAGATGAACTCTCCAAATGGATGGACGGTTTGGATATAACACATACCTCATATTTTGACCCACGGACCTAACCCAATCCAAACTATACCCAACCCGATCCGACTTGGTTTCCCTGACCGAGTCGGAATCAGTTCAGGTCAGGGCAAACATGCATCGGATCAGTTCGAGTCAGATGTCCCGAACTCGATCCCGGATCAGATCGATTTCGGGTCAGCCCATGTAGATTTCGGACCGAGTCGAGTTGGACCCAATTCAATCCAACTTGGTCCGATGCCCAGCTTTAATTGCAAAGGGACGCGGACTGGGTGTACCTACACCAGGACCTAGGTAGAGATGGACAGTCCTTGCAGGGGCTCTGTGTAACCCACCGTAATGTATGTATTTTATCCTTGCCGTCCATCCAATTGGAGATATAACTTTAGGGTATTGGCCCAAAAAGTAAGTAAATCAAAGGCTCAAGTGGGCCACACCATAGGAAGCAGTGGGGATTGAATGCTTAATGTTGAAAACTTCTCAGGGCCCCATAAGCTTTGGATCAAGTTGATATTTGTGTTTTCCCTTCATCCAGGTATATGTGACCTTATCAACAGGTTGGATGGAAAAGAAACATCACGGTGGGCCCTAGCAAAGTTTCAACGGTAGGCATTTAATCCCCACTGCTTCCTGTAGTGTGGTCCACCGAGATGGACGGTCTTAGTAGGGGCTCTCTGTGGCTCACCGTGATGTATGTCTTTTATCCCCGCCGTCCATCTATTTTGACATATCATTTTAGGGGATTAGACCAACATGGACGTAGATCAAAGGTTCAAGTGGACCACATCATAGGAAGCAGTGGGGATTGAATGGTTAATGTCGAAAATTTCTTAGGGGCCGCAGAAGCTTTGGATCAAGCTGATATTTATGTTTTCCCTTTGTCCAGGTCTATGTGATCTTATGAACAGGTTGGATGAAAATTAAACATCACGGTGAGCCCTAGTAAGGTTTTAACTCATAAGCATTTAATCCCCACTGCTTCCTGTACTATGGTCCATTTGGGCCTTCCATCGGCCTCATGCACTAAAATGATCTGCCAAAATGGAAGGACTGTGTGGATAAAACACATACATCACGGTGGGCCCCATGGAGCCCCTGCCTGGGATCGGATTGGCTACTCCCCCCGACACCAGCCAATGGCTGGCGGTCGGTGCTCTGTGAGCCCCACCATGATGTATGTGTTTCATCTATGTTGTTCATCTATTTTGAAAGATCATTTTACGGCATGAGACCAAAAATAAGGTATATCCCAATCTGAAATGGACCACATTACAGGAAACAGTGTTGAATGAGTGCCAACCATTAAAAACATTTTGAAGGCCATAAAAGTTTTGGATCGAGATGATATTTGTTTTTCCCCTTCATCTGGGCCTATATGACCTAATAAACAGATTGGATGTCAAATAAACAGTACAATGGGCCTTAGGAGGGTTGTAATGATGGATATCCAATCACTATTGTTTTCATGTGGTGTGGTCCACCTGAGATTTATATAACTCTCATTTTTGGAATAAATCCCTAAAATGATCTTTAAAAATGGATGAACATAATGGATGAAATCCATACATCATGGTGGGGCCCACAGAGCACCAACCACCAGCCACGGGGCTGGTGTCAGGGGGAGTAGCCAATCCGTTTCCCCCCTGCCTGGTGTGGGTTGTACCCAATCCGTGTACATTGCAAAGCTACACATTTAAGAGACACCCATTGCACTTCACATACCAGGCACGCGTCAAAAGAGGTTCACATGTGTGCAATCTAATCCATCCATCGGTAGTTGGGTATCTGATGGGTATCTGGACAAGGTCGGATCTAAGGCTAGTTAAAAAAATTAAAACGAGATGACGAACATGAAAGGACCAGGACCCGATCAGCGAGGGACCCGAATACGTTGACAGAAGTCAAACATCTTCGATGAAGTTACCAACGTGCCTTCGTACTCTCTTCGTATGATTTTTGGCGGATATGTGAATAAGGAATTATCAGATACAGCCCCACACGTATGCTAATCTTACTATGCTGCACCACTTTACTGCCATGGTGTTATGTACGTGGGACATCTGAGCCGTTCAAAAGGTGGGAACTATCATGAAGATCGTCTCACACCAAAATCAGGGCGATCTATTCATTCAGTGGTATGTTGTATCAGATCAACGGACGTCTATTGAATTGAAATACTGTGGCCCACGTGATGGATCGATGGGCCTGATTTTCATACCGGATGATCTTAATGACGGGTCCATGTTTTGAACGGTTGTAATGTCCTGCAAATGGAACACTTTTGCGGGATAAACGGTGCAGCATGGTAAGCTTATAATGCATTGCGGAACATAAAAAAACAGCCCAAGTTTTGTTTATAATATCGAGATTGCCCTCAGTCTTGAGAAAAATAGGAAAATTAGACATACTATCGGGTGCAGGAAAAACATGCGTACCCGCACAACACAAATGGACGGTGGAGATTTTTCGTATACGATAGCATGTGTACAAATTCACACATGTGGTCTGAGCCATAGTTGTTGTCCTGGGGCACACAGAAAACTCAGTGTCTCTTGATCAAGAACCGTAGACCTAGTACATGTATTACATTGGACCGTTGATTCGGTGGGGAAATTGTGGATAGCTCAGGTAAGTCTCAAAACCATTCCGATTGGTGGTTTCTGAATTGACGGTTAATAACAATATGAGCAATGATCCTCCTTGAACGGGCAACGGACCTTTGATTTAAAGGTGAGGATTGCTGATCTTTATATGCCTTTTTTTCTTTAAAGGATTTTTACCCATTCACCTTGGCACCCACTGGCTGAACCGTCCAGATGACATGTGTGGCACACATATTTCTTACACTTGTCCTCACTGGCAAGCATAAATTTCGTGGATACACAATTCGATATGCATAGGACAGTAGCTCTGTGATCCAAACCGTGGTGGGAGATTGTCCCAAAAATCTCCTGGTCTATCCCTTGCTCACTGCATTTTTTTTGTTGAATGTGGACCACTGCTTCATTTCTTCCAAAACTGTCTATCTATGGGTGGAGCTAGGCATCGGACTGAGTCAGATTAGATTGGGTCCAATTCAAATTGATCCGAAATCTACATGGCTTGACCCAAACTCGATCCGATCCGGGACCGAGTCCGGGTCACCTGACACGAACCGATCCGAAATCTACATGACCTGATCCAATCTGAGTCCGACTCAGGCAAGAAAACCAAGTCAGATCGGATTGGGCAAGGTTCAGATCAATCCAAATTTAAACTACCTCCATAAATAAATAAATATATAACTAATAAACTTACCTGATTGAGCTTAGAGGGCCAGCCAAGAAGGTGGGCAGTTTCAGAGTTCGGATTGGGCGCTCTCGAGCTGTTAGAGGAAAGGGTTAGGGTTTAGAGAAGAGGGTTAGGGTAAAAGAAATAAAAAAATCAACATTACTTGCCCGATTCGAGTTGGGCAGGTAGGGACGACCGGACGAGTGAAATACAGTTGGGCAGGCAACAGCTGGTGGGT
This sequence comes from Magnolia sinica, assembly GCF_029962835.1. NCBI lineage: Eukaryota > Viridiplantae > Streptophyta > Magnoliopsida > Magnoliales > Magnoliaceae > Magnolia > Magnolia sinica. The sequence continues at coordinate 7,164,773 of NC_080580.1, forward strand.
TCGGATCGACCTTTGAAAAGGAAGAGGAGAGGAATCCGGGCAAGCAGGCAGCGCTCGCTTGTACGTTCGAGCGGGAGAGGGTAGGGTAAGAAAGAGAGGTTAAAACGATTGGGTGAGTAATTTTTTAGGGTAAAAATTATATATATAATACGTGACTACCCGCTCCGGATCGGGTTGGATCGGATCCATTCGGATCGGGTTTCGGATTAGATCGGTTCGAATTGACCATGATCCGAACTCGATCCGAAAATTATTCGGATCTGAATGACCCAACTTGATCCGCACCGATCTAGGCTATCGGTTCGGTTCGGATCGGGTTAGATTGGGTCAGATCCACCAGATTAGATCAGACATGCCCAACTCTATCTGCGGGTCATAGATCAAACGGTCCACTATGAGGCCACTAAATAAACGGTTGTGATCACCGAACCATGGTCCTATAGTACATTCTACTTTTTGTTCTTATCTTTATTTCATTTTTCATTTTAGAGAGCTAAGATAAACATGAAGGGGCACACCTGATGGACAGATTGGATGTCAAGCACACACCACACCATTGACAGCCCTGACATGTAGAAATGTAATATGTCTGATCAAACGGGCCAGGCCTGGGGTAAGTCTTGGCCCTAATTTTGAACTGTTTTGGGCTGGGTTGGGCCGTGGGGCTGGCCCTATTCAAAATTCTAATTTTTAAGGCCCGAACCTGGCACATTGAGATCTCTACGTGGAAAGAGTAAGGTTGCAGGGGAGGGAAAAGGGTCTGTGCTAGTTATAAGCAAAGATGGAGAAAAGGGTGTTGCAAGAGGCTATTCATATGCAATTAAAGACATTTTAAATAATATAAATATCCTCATTTACATTTTAAATTCCTTCCATTGTCTTTTTAAATCTTATTCTCCTAACTAAAGACTAGTTGCATAGGTAAAATTGTCCATAACTACTAGTAACATATATAGTGAAGATTATTGGTTATTAATATTGTTTTATCACCAACCTGGAAAAATATAAACTCTAACACATAATTAGAGTCAACTAAAATTAGATGAATCCATTTTTAAGTGGCAACCAAACAGTCCTTCAATCTGTTATCAAGATGCATTGGAAAAAATCTAATATAAATTTTTTTTTAAACAAAAACATAAAAAAAATAAGAAATTTTAAAAATAATACATGATCATAATAGTTTTGGGTGTCCAAAATCTTAGGACATTGCCACATCGGATGGCAACGGGGCAATTTTGGGATCGCTAGGCTCAACACTTAAAACTCAACCAGCTAGCCTATAAAAGATTGGTTGGGCCTGGCTTGGTCCAATGTGGCTCCAATTGGCCTAAAAAAAAATAAAATTTCTATTTTTCACCTGAATGTTTCTAATTAACCTATTGCTCTAAGTAGGCAAAAAAATAAAAAATAATAAAAGAAAAGAAGAAAAGAAGAAAATATATTAGAGGACTAAAAACCAATCATGTATATTCAAAATGGATGGTTGAGATGAAGCATAACTCGAAAATTGATTTAGCCATGCATGTAAGCCCAACCTTGACTCATGGACCGTGTAATAGGTCTAAGCCCAGCCCATAGCTGGGTCCCCGCCCCATTGCAACTTGCGATGACGTTACATAGGGCTGTCAATGGGCCGGGCATGGTGATGGTGTTGGCCCAGGTTTTGAACTGTTTCGGGCAAGGCCACCAGGCCGGACCTATTCAAAAATTTGATTTTACAGTGCCGACCCGGCCCATTGGCACCCCTGACGGATTAGCTGTTACCGAGCAATAGCTTAGCGGGTGTTACCCTTACTGTGTGGGGCCCACTTTGATGAATTTATTTCATATCCATGCCGCCGGACATTATCCCAAAAATTAAGCAAATCCAAATCTTTGGTGGACCACAGTATTGGAAAAAGTGATGGTCATTCATTAAAATCTTTTTATAGGCCACAAATGTTTGGATAAAGCCTTCATCCAGTTCTGTTTGACCTTATCAAGGGTTTGGATGGCAAATCAACATTGTAAATCTTCTTACAATGGGTGTTGGGAAGTTTTTATGGTGAGCATTCAATCATCACTGTTTCTTATGGTGTGGTCCACCTTAGATTTATATATGCTTAATATTTGGGAACGGTCCTAAATTGGACTGGAAAAACGGATGGACGGAGTGAATATATAACATATCGTTGGCTTCGGTTGACTATACTACTTTTGTGTTGCCCTAACAAGGTTAGAGAGAACGCATGACACATCGCCAAAATAGTTGTGCCGTGCGGTTAAATCCATGCCCTAAATGACTCTAGATGCTCGGCTCGATCTCCGGTTCCAGAATAAGGAGTAATTTGTGGCATCTACAATCTCGGCTGGAGTGGAGATGCCATAATGTTGTTAGTGAATAGTGGCTTTGTTTCCTCCAACATAGGCTCAACTGAGGTCGGGATCAAAGCTCTGTATGCTTGTCGAATGTCGCCAATTTGACCCCATATCTCCCTGAGTTCGGCCTCCCAAGAGACCTTGCTCTCTGCGATCACCTCGAGAGCCTTTACACGCATTTTTTTTTTAAAAAATCTAGCGTCTAGTACAAGTCGGGGTCAATGATTGTGGTAGTTCTTATGGTGGGGCCTGGTGCCTAGTTATGCTATCCCAACTGTTGTTTAGTTTCGTGCGAATCATGGGGAGCCTGATGAGGTCGATATTGCTTGGTAGCTGCACTTGCTTCTGTTTCGTGTTCAGGAGGAGGATTCTGCCTCTTCAGTGTCTACATTATACAGTTCATGTTGTCAGTTAAGGCCTTGACCTAATTCTCCAAGAAAACTAGTCAGCCTCCTCGATTGCGAGACCTTTGTACGGGCGCCGCAGGGGCGAAATCAGCTTGGTGTTGTGAGGGTGGACTTTGAGGGTTTGTTGACTGCTCGAGCTCAGCTAGCACGGGAGCAGTTGCAGCAATAGCGGCCAAAACCCTCTTTCTTCCTTTTGCTATTGTAGAGCAACTTATAGATGATAAGTAAGTTGGAAATGACTTCAGTGTCTTTCCCATAGATGATGCCAATTGCTGATAAAGTTTTCCAAAAATTCTCAGTAAACTGTTGCGCACAAAAGCAAATAACAATAGAGACCCTGACTTCAACAAGAGACCCTTTGATGCCTAAGTTAGGGTCGGGAATCCCGATATAGTAGAACTTAGAGTTTTAGTGCATACCTTTCACCGTAGGTGTCGTTCTTATTTATGGTCGTTTAGTGCTAGTTATGTACATGGTAATGAATCTGCCATTCAATTGCATATCACACCGTCATCAGAATCCAAGGCATTATCCTTGGTGTGATTCTCAACGAAGATCTCGGGAGATTGATTTTCTTCGGATTTGAAAGAGATCTCCCAGTGGTCAAGTTTTGAGGAGAAGGAAATCTCTCGGTGGTCGGCTTCCGAGGAGTTTGTGATAAAAGGCCTAGGCCGACCTCCAAGTTGGATTGACCTTGGTCCTATAAACCGAGTTGAATTATCAATTATGATCAAGGCCCTTTTTTGAGATAGGTCTCGTTAATACTTAAGGTCGTTTATTGGTCGCAATAGCAAGACATTAACCAGAGTTGATGTAATCGTTGGGGGCTAGTGCCTAAGATGCTCGTGGAGGTCGTACTTGATTATCGGGACTGAGCTCTTATTTGACCTCCTTTGCTCGTGCTTTATGTTTTCTTTTATTACAGTTGTTTTGGTCAATCCATTTATACCCATAACAAATGTATACAGAATATGAGCCCAAAAATGCTTTTAATTGGTTATTAAATATTATATTGTGGGCTGAAATGAAAATATATTCAATGACCTTATTTTAAAAATATCCTATGTTCAACCAAGCTGAATTTTATATTGTAACTTAAAAGCGGTCGGTTCAACAATTTAGTCCGTTTAATTTGGTTATTGTATGCCACGTGTAACATTTATAAATCAAACAACTTCCTTAAAGCAAAAGGAGACATCAAAGTCCCGACGAAAGACAGAACATCCAATGGCATTTCCGAAATATTATCAAAATAAGAACGCCATTATCGTCCATTTAAAAGTCCAAATTTAAGAAGCCAAGCCTCTCCTATGGGCTCCTCCACGACATAGGAGTTGCAGTACTCTTTCTCTCTCTGATAATCGAGACCATTTCTAGGGTTTCTCTCCTCTTCGATTCTCGGCCGTCGGATCGGTAGGCCGAGCAGATCGAGATCGATCGGCTGAGAGAGATCCGTCAATGGCCTTGCAAAAGCAGGGGATGGACCCTGCCGTCCTGGACGACATCATAAACCGCCTCCTGGAGGTCCGATCTGTCAGGCCGGGGAAGCAGGTCCAGCTCTCGGAGTCCGAGATCCGGCAGCTCTGCATCGCTTCCCGAGACATCTTCCTTCAACAGCCCAATCTGTTGGAGCTCGAAGCACCGATCAAGATCTGCGGTAGGATCTCGATTCCCGATCTGTGAATTCCATCGCCTTTGCATTTTCTCTCTCTCTTCATTCTCTGGATTGAGATTGGAGCCCCCTTTTTTTAGTATTTCTGATAAGATTTTTAGCATTACTGTATGAATTCATGTGTTCTTAGGATTTAGGAAGGTATATGAATGGTAATGTAGGCGTGTTGGATTGCGCTGTGAATTAATTGTATTTTTTAATTATCTATTTTTCTACTGCTTGCTGTATTACAATGAAAAAAGAAAAGTTTCATCTTTGAGAAAACAACATGATAGAGGGAAATTCTTTATTTAAAAAAAAACTCTGTTCCTTTTGCCTCCAAATGGATATGATTCAGAGAACCAACCTACGGGTGCTATTGGAATTCCTGAAACTCCTGGCAAAGTTGCCGACTTTATTGCAGACAAGTCTATCATGAAGAGAAGCCTATTAGAATATTCTTAGATCTTTTAATCTTTCTTTGGCTGTTGAAACATTTGAACCCAAACATGTGAAGCTTCTTTAACCGTCTTCTTCAGAAAAACCTAAAAAAATGGTCATGTAGCAAACTACTTGTAGAATTTGACACTTAAAGGGTTGGGGTAGATATTATGTTCGGATTGAAGATAAAAAAAAATAGTCATATGGCAAACTACTTGTAGAGCGTGACACTTAAAAGGTTGGGGCAGATATTATGTTCCGATTGAAGATAAAAAAAATGGTCATATAGGAAACTACTCGTAGAATGTCACACTTAAAGGGTTGGGGCAAACATTATGTTCGGATTGAAGATGTGAAAGACTATTGGCAGGGAGGTACTTTGTGCAAATGGTAAACTGGTTTTTCTGAAAGAAACAGATTATGATCCTTTTGGATGAAGTAGATTCCCTATTGGATGAAATAGATTCCAGGGCATAGTGTGTTGTAACGGCCGTTATGGAGCTGTAAAGGCTGTTACATAAAGGTTATGGTGGCAACCATTACACGTTACGGGGTCTTAATGGCCTTTACGGAAAAAAGACCCGTAAAAACCGTTACAGCTCTTTTAATGGCTTGTTACGTCTCCCATAAGGACTATAATGGCCCCATAAGTAGGGCTGATACAATTTTTTATTTTTTTTAAATAAATAAAAAAGAGAGACCGTAATGGTTGTTACGGGGGCCATAATGGCCATTACAACTCATACCATAAAGGTAACGGTGGTGGTCGTTACGATCACTGTTACTGTTACGGAATACCTTGTTCTAGGTGGAAAGCGTTTCTAGGTGTTTCTATGCATTAGAATGGGATAACCAACACAACCTATGGAAATGGATTCCATAAGTTGCCGTTTCCATGGGAGAAAAAAAGACCCCCTAAGCATTTTTACTATAAAACAAGGGATTCATTGGGCTACATGGTAATGACGATTTATCGAATCTGTTTCTAGAAGTTGTCCTTTCTTGCGTTTAGCTATGTGGGAACAACTTGAAATAATTTCTCATAGGAATGCCTTTTCTCCAAAATGGATGCTTCTTACTTTCATATAATCTAGTTTATTGTTTCCATATTAGTCCTTTCCTTAAGACTCTTTTTTTTTTTTTTGAAATTGTTGAAGCTCCCAATCATTGATTGTTTGGTGCAACTCAATTATCGAGTCAATGAGATCTCGATAATCGAATCCCGAATCGCAAAGAAATGGATAAGAGTACACCCACAAGAATATTTGAGTAGAGAGGGACGAATATTTTATTGATATCAAACTTTTTTTTATTTTTTTATTTTTTTATTTTACAGAACTTAAGAAAACTCACATATAGAAAATTTTGGAATGTCTACTTCCCATCTTTAATGAGAATCCCCTCAATTAAGAGATTGATTTTAAATCAATCATGGTTGACTTAAAATCAATCTAATCTACTTAATATGGCAAAAGCCTAATGGTAAAAGCAAATAAATAAATAAAAAAAAATTCTAATTATATCTCTAAATCAGTCCTATTTCTTCAATCACATCCCCCCTCATATCTCCAATCACATCTTTAAATTAGCTCCCCATCCCCCCCCTCCCCTCTTCCTCTCTTTTTTTTTTTTTTTTTTTTTCAAAAATGGTAAATTGCAATCTTTGATTTAGGCCTCCAAATTTATAAATAAACAGTCTAAAAATCAGCGCATGTTGATTACTATGGCAGGTTGTGGACCTAGGTCATTGTTGGGCCCTATGGTGGGCCTAATTGTGCTATGGCCCTACATCATTCCTCTTTGGTTGGAAAGAACTTGACTTCGACTAGTTGGATGCTTTATACAAATAGTAGCGGTTCGGATCCAATCTTTTCAATTCGTCGCTCATGATCTATGTGCATTCAGAATATAGCTCGGTCTTCCATTTTACCAAGTATTGCCTATATTGGCCATGTTAAGTGTCAATAGTCTTCGTTTGCAACACTTGTTCAATTTCTTCCTTCTTTTTTCTTTGGGAGTTGTTTATTTATATCGATAATGGCTTCATCTTGCATGTTAGATGTTTTTTCATGGCACTTGAACAAATTCGTCGCATTGAAAGTCGACAAGATATCTAAGGGCTTGTTTGGTTCATGGACTACGACAATATTGTGGTGTAAAACTCATATAATTACATCTTATCTGTGATATGCGTAGCGTCCATTGACTTTTTTGCATGGAATGAAGTGGGCCATTTTCAAAAAATGGTTCACCATAATGAAATTCAAATTCGCCCCCATTGAGTTTTTAGAATACCCCTAATGAAGTCCATAAAAATGTCCACCCATGGTGTGATTCGAATGAGAAGCGATGTATAAAGGCCGTTATTCTACATGTGATCTTTAGAGACTTGGCATCGGCGACATAATGCTATGAATGTCTCCCGCTTATTAGATGAGCTGGTAGGGACAGGGTAGTGTGTGTGAGTGATATATGGTTCAAATTCCTGGTAGTGTTATCTTAAAAAAAAAGACATCGTGCTACGAACTGTTTAACGTCATGGTGTATACAAGTCCAATAGAATTCTTCCTCCACCATGGCCAATGTCTTATCTCTTCCAAAGTATTTAACTAGTCCTTGTAGCTCAGGAATGATCTTCTCTCACAACGATCCTTTGGGAATGCATAGGTGATAACTCTTAAATGGATATCCGTTGTATGAGATGAATTCACACTTTGGATCTCAGCCATCTACACACCTTTCAAGTGGGGTCCAAGGTATTCTGTAATGGTAATGGTGGCTATAACGGCCACAAGGTGTTCCAAAATAGTAACACTGTTACCGTTATGATACGGGCCGTATCAGCCTTATGACTCTTTTTTATTTTTTGAAAAAACTGTTATAGGACCGTTATAGGGTCATTCCGGTCTGTTGCGGGGCTGTTATGGTCTGTTACAGGGCCTTTATGGCGGTTTTGACCTCGTAACGCGTAATGGTTACGACCGTTACCGTTATGTAAATATTTGCAGTCCAGAGTAGTGCGATCAAGGTGAATAAATGGATCAAGACTAAAAACAAGCACGTCATCAAAATAGACAACTAAGAACTTTCACATAAAGGGGGCAAAGTATCTTTGTTAGTCTTATGAAATTGCCCGATGCATTTGGAAGGTCGAATGATATGATGAGCCACTCGTATAACCCATCTGAAGTCTTAAATGCAGTCTTCTACTCGTCCCTGAGCCAAATACGTATCTAATGATATTTGCTCCTCAGGTCGATATTTGAAAAGTCATTTGTTCCATGCAACATGCCCTGCATATCGTCCAAGTGAGGAATAGGAAATCGTTACTTGACAGTAATCTAGTTAATCGTACGATTGTCCACACACATCCTCTAAGATCCATGATGACATGCTTTTTTGAATTAAATCTTTCTATAGCAACTTAGTAACTTATTGGTGGAGCTTGGCATGTTCAACTGGAATCTGGATTCATCCAGCAGTTCGCAAGATTCCATAGACTCGAACTCGACGTTAAATCAATGTGGAACTAAATGTTCCTCATAATAGGAAGTCCAATTGGGAGTTCTTCGGGCACCAAGTCTCCATATTCATAAAGGAGCTCTTACATAGGAGACGGAATATCTCACTAATGTATCTTCTTCAGCAACCAAGGTATAAATGATGTCAGTCCCCTTGCTTTTCTCATCAAACTTCTACACACGGAGTGATTTTTTATCCTCCTCTTTATCAAATTTGGGTGTTGGAGATGTTTCATTGGGTGCAATGTGATATTAACACCATCCTTGACAAAGGAATAGGTGGTGGTTTGAGTCAAATGTACCATATCTCAGTCCCACAGTCACGGTCTCCCTAACAAAATCTGGCATGCATCCATGGGGATCACATAACACTAGACCTCATCCTTGTATTTAGATTCAATAGAGAAGAAAATTAAGCATCTGGAGTTAACAGAAACTTCCCCCCCCTCTCTTGAACTAAAAAATCTGATATGGTTGCAGATGCTTATGTTTTTTGAGTTTTAATTTATTCACTATTTCTTATGAGAGAATGTTCTCATTGCTTCCACATCTACCAAAGTTATGCAAATCTTCCCACCAGAAGCATAAGTGGTGCGTAAGATATTGAGTTGCAACCATTGCCCCTCATTAACCACCCGAGGCGTTGATAGCATAGTCAGTTGGATAATCAATGACTCTCCTTTTACCATATGCATTTATTACATTTTTCTCAATATGCATCTCATTCTTATATGCATGTTCTTCATATTCTGTGTCCACTTCAAATTTCATTGTGGTCGGGAGTGTCTTCAACATATTATTCTTTTTTTTTTTTTGGAAAGATGACGAAGATTTTATTAAGAAACAAAAAGGAAACAAAAGCTACAACAAGACGGGGACATCAAGAGAGCGACCAAACTATATCCCAAGAAAATCTACATTACAACCTTTAACTTAGAAACACAAGAAGCCCATTCAATGATCAACACTCTAGCCCTTTGGAGATGCCTTCCACCAACTTCATAGCATTATTAAAGCATCTCTCATTCCTTTCTTCCCAAACAACTAACCAAATAGCGAGCAAAGCCATTCTCCAAAGCACTTTCTTCCTATTCCCAAGGACCACCCCATGCCATTGATTTTGGAGCTGTCCATATCATCAAAACCTACTTAGAATATCCCACATCGGTCTAACAAAAGGGCAGTGCACAAAGAGGTTGTCCACTGTCTCCTCATCATGCGTATATAAAATGCAAATATTTGGGATCACCATAGATCTTTTCCGAAGGTTGTCTATGGTAAGGACTTTCTTCATTCCTACCAACCAACCAAGAATGAGAAAAAAAGAAATACAAAAGATCCATCTTTCAAAAAAAGAAAATGAAAACAAAGAAGAGAAATACAAAAGACACAAGCTTAAGAGGACCACTCCCTTATACGAAAAATGGCTTTGCTAACCACCCAATGGTTGGATCAACCAAATTTATTTTAATTTTGGACTGATGTTCAGGACAGTGAAAAGAATAATGTCCAGGTTGGCCACACTTAAAGCACGTGAAAAGAGTGTTGCCTTTTCCTATCTTGGGTGCGCTAGCCTCTTGTCTATAACTACCTCCTCCCGTGTTGGGGCTTGGCTTCATTATTGGACTTTGGCCCATTGTCCCTTGACCTATGGTCTTGTTTGGGAGCTTGTATTTGGAAGGCATTGGAATCCAAATAACAGTTATGCTGGAATCAAGGTGATTCCGAATCCTTTGTTGTGTTTGGCAACTTGTAATGGGAATGCATTGGAATCCACATCCGAATCCTTCTGCTTGGGAGCTTGTATTTTAAATGCATTGGAATTCTTTTGTATATTCATAGGACCCAAATTTGATTAACTAAATCAGCTTTAATATCCCAAATTAGTATACGTATGCGATATTGGTTTGAATGATTGTAATAAGCTCTTCGAAATATATACTTTAGCAAAAATGAGGAAATTCCGAGCCAACATTAAGATCACAAATGAGTGACCAACATTTGTAACTGTCCATTTAGATGGCCAATGTTTAGGCAGTTCGGATCATTCTATTGATTTGATATAGTGTTGTAGCCGATAATTAGATTGTTTTGGGGTATCATTAGCATGTCGCGTGTAAAGTAGATTAGTAGCCTAGTGTCGCCTTTTTTACACATGAGACTCTCATGCCTTTAAAAAGGAAGCCAAGAAAGGCATTTCACTCTAATTACACTCAGACCACAAAGGTGAGATTTCAAAACACACAAAAATTGTGTATTTCAAATACCTCCGATTCCATTTACCTCCAAATACACGGCACCAAATGATGATTTGGTGCAAAATCCCCTCAAATACACTCAAATACAAGATGTCAAACGACTCCTATGGGAGGCCTTGTGGTTGCCTTACGTGGGAAGTGAACATGCTGCCCCATCATCGATGACGATCCTTGTGGAGCGCCAAATCATCTCCCGAGTCCCCTTAATTATCTCATCGACTTTCAATGCAAGTGTATATTCATAAAAAAATTTAAATACATCTTTAAAAACCAATTCATTTATGATGTTTGGGTTAAGAACTTGAGACCATTAAGATATCTCGAAATCTTTGGTCTTCATACTCATGATTCATGAAACCTTGCTCGTGATGTTAATGTATGGAACTCCTTGGTGCAAGGTGTACCATTACGTGTCCACCGTTACCGATATGGTTACGGGCCGTAACGAACAATACGACCCCATAATGGTTGATACTTGATACGCCCCTTGTAATAGTAAGAAGTTTTTATGTTCTCAAAAAAATCCAAAAAAATATCCATTAAATTCAGAAAATTTTAAATATTCCAAATATTCATTAATTTATAATTTTGAACGTGTTTATGGTAGTGTAATGGTTCACTCTTTGGTGAGAAAACTATATCGGGTGGTTTAATGAATTTATAAACCTAACAGCCTAGAATTGATTGCAAAACTCATAGAGTTAATTTTCTAATTATCTAATACTAATGATAGATATATTAGAATGAATTTAATATCAAAATATCTCACTTGTGTAGGTGTTTGCTAATTTTTAAAATTGATCGAAAATAGTCTGAAAATAAAGAAATACAAAATAAAAAAAGAAAATCGATTGCACAATCTGTAAAATACATATTCATATGTTCTAAGTTGAATAATGCATCATATTTAACCACAACATCGGAGATTTAAAAAAGGTATAAATACCTATTTTTGAAGATTTTTCGAAAAATGGCCTATGGAGCTTTGATTCAACAAAATCCTTGAAATAATATGTTTTGATCTTCAAAATTAAGCTAAGAGTGGTTGGAATTTGTAGTAGAATAGTCTAGGAAAAAATTTGGAAGAGAAAAGTGTAAAAAAAGTGAGAAAATCATAACTTAAAAAGACAAAAAAAAAACTAGCATTTATGACCGTTACGGAGCAGTAATGACCGTTATGGGGTGTAACGGACATTGTGGCTCCCGTAACGGCCTATCCAAGCCAAAAAACTAGGGGGGTCACCGTTTCGACCCCCGTATCGCGTAACGGACTCGGCCATTACCATTATGTATCAGCTGTTACGGCCGATATGTAACCGATTTGGTATACCTTGCCTCGGTGTATTAATTTACCGACTTGTTCTCTTGATGTAGATTTTGACATCTTTGATATAGGTCACGAGCATTAAGTAGTAGGTAGGAACTTTCCTTTTAACTTCTTTTTCCTCTTTTTTTTTTTTTGGTGCTCTTGTTATTCTTTTCCTAAGAATTTATTTTTATCTTTACCTTGACAGATTCATCTGGCTTTGAAATCATCCTACAATGCTAATGTGTGATTGGAAAACTTCAAAGCTACTAACTTCGCTTTCCAATTATCCATGGTTTCCTTGTACCCGAACACATTTTCCACCTTGCTTAGCCAATTGAGGAAGCCATCAACGTGCAACTGACCATGGAATTTTGGAATGTCTACCTTTATTCTTTGTTCTCTGTCTCAACAATCGAAGGATTTGATCGTTGGTGCCTTCACAAGCCGGGGGGCCGCCCATTGTTTGTTAAAATCTTGGTGGGTAGATTCCCCTTCGTATCCACCTGCTCCAACTTTAGTCTCTGGATTCCATCAATGTTAGAGTTCTCTTAATCAATTAGTGAGATTGCCTATCGTATGCGTGAGTTGATCTACTCGCTTAGTGAGTGCATGAATCAATTGAGTTGCACAAACTCTTCCTGTATTACCCCTTTCAACACCATTAGGAGATGACTTGGAGTTGAAAATCCCTAAAGAGTCTAATAACAAAATGGTGCAACTCGGTTATTGAGTCGATGAAATCTCGACACCTGAATTGCAAAGAAATGAACAAGAGCACACCCACATGTACATTTGAGTAGAGAGGAAGGAATATTGACATCAAACTTCTTCTTGCAAGACTTAAGAGAACTAGCACTTATATTTTTATAGACTAAGTAAATCTTTAATGAGAATCTCCCAACTAAGAAATTGATTTTAAATTAATCATAGTTGACTTCAAATTAATCTAATATACCTAAGATGATGAAAGCCTAACAATAGTAAAAGTGATGTAGGACAGATGACCTAAACTAGGATGATGCAAATAAATTAAATAACGGATTATGAGAGTAAATCAAAGCATAAAATAAAGCCAATCTACTACAAATGTAGAGAAATTAAATATTCAATTAAGCTCAAGTTCAAGACCATATCACAATCCTGCAAAATAGATCGTTAAGGCTATCGATCGGACATGGCCCAATGGAAGGTAGAACTTCCATCTAGCAATGATTCGTTCTACATTTGAGGATTCACTTGTGTTTTGCTAGGGTTTGAATGGATTAGGGTTTGGAAATCAGGAAATTGGGAATCTAGGGTTTTATAAAAAGGCTAGGGTTAGGGTTTTATAAAATAGAGAAGAAGAGAGATGATCAATGAGGGTACGGACGGGTCTGTGTAGTGTACGGGCACGTCCGTACAATTGTACAGATGATGTGGTGGGGCTAGGTCGGTTTGGTCGGTGATGGGTTGGGTTGATGATGGAGTTAGGGTTTGAGAAAGAAGAGAAAAATATACATTGGAAAAAGAGAAGGAAAAAAAAACCTTGATAGGAATAAGAAAGATAACTTGGAATCATACCAATGACTTCACACCAAATTCTATTCACAGGAAGTTTTCTTGCTCAAAAGAAGTAATGTAGAGAAATTTCATTCAATATGTCCATAATCTCAAGTCTCAAACAAGTATATATAAGAAAACCTAAGCAAATCCTAGGTCTAGAAATATTCTTGACCGTTCGAATCTACTAATAGTCAAGATCAAAACATAAATCTCTAATAACCTAAAATAAAATTGAAAAATAAAGAAGAAATAAAGATGTGCTACATGGCACAAAGATGATCTCTAATGTGCAACAGGTACGTCCACAAGTCCACATGTGATCAACGGCTAGAATAAATGTGGTCCAATGTGTCCAATGCTCGGATGTGCAGACTAGAGTATTCGTACACCTAAACCGTAGTTTCCTAACATATCCAATGGTTCGGATGTGGTCCAGATGTGGTTCAGAAGGGATTGAACCAAAGTCCTTGTTTTGGAATTATTTTTTTTAAAAAAGTAACAAAGAAATAATATTAAAAGAGAAGAAGGATACAAAGAGAACTGCTGAGATAACAGCCAGAAAAAACTAGGAACCTAAGAAAAGAAGATTATAATCTTTTAGACCCGTAACATTCGAAACCCACTCAAAGACCAACTTTTTGGCGAATGAACCAACTGATTTGGCCGTGGCCTTAGAGTCATTGAAAACTCTGTCGTTCCTTTCCATCCAAACTGCCCACCAGATTGCAATGATCGCTATTCTCCAAATTATGGTTTTGACTTTACCAATTTTGTGACCACGCCAAACTGCGAGTAAGGATGCAACAGATTTAGGAATGCATCCAATAAAATTGAATCTAGACGAAAAGTCCCACAAGATAAGGTTAATAAAAGGGCACTGAACCAGAAGATGGTCAACAGTCTCTTCTTCCCGCATGCAGCAGCTACAAATGTTGACAAGCTGCATCCCCCTTTTTCTGAGGTTATCAATCGTGAGGATCTGATTCATGGCAGCGAGCCAAGCAAAACATAAGAACTTAGGAGGAGCAACATATTTCCAGACAAAAGGGATGACTGAAGACGCCGTGGAGGAGATGGGAGCCATTGCAGCATATAATGATTTCATCGAAAATTTACCGGACCTATGGCGATTCCAGGATAGCTTGTCAAGGGAGGATAAATCCAAGGAGACGGAAGAAAGACATTGAAGCAGATGGGCATACTTGAGGACCTCCCCATCATGCAGATTTCTAAGACAATTGATTTCCCAAACCCCACTGGATCTCGAATAGGAATAGTTGCTGGCAATGGTGCTGTTTTTGTTAGCCGCAATTCTATAGATGGCCGGGAATCTATTTCTGAGAGTCTGCTCTCCCGTCCACTGATCTTCCCAAAATCGAATTCTCATGCCATTGCCCGGAACAAAAGATATGTTAGAAAGCATAGTAGATTTGTGGCGCAAGATGCATTTCCAGACAAAAGAGGCTCTGTAAAAGGAAGAATCAGTTGTCCACCAACCACCAGGACTGGTCCTGTATTTTCCTTTCACGATGATGTTCCATAAAGCTTCGTTTTCATTGCCCAAACACTAGTGCCACTTACCCAGAAGAGCCGAATTCATGATCTTAAGATTTTTTATATTGGTTCCCCCATTCCTGAAGTGAGAGCAAACTTCCTTCCAATCCATTAGATGAAATTTGTTGTAATTTTCCTTGCTGCACCAAAGAAAGTTTCTTCTGAGCATATCTATATGCTTCAGCACAGGACCCAGACATTTGAACAGAGACATGAAATAAAGAGGAAGGTTGGATAGTGCAGCCTTAATTAGAGTGATTCTACCCCCAATCGACAGATAACGACATTGCCATGTAGCTAATTTCTTTTGACTTTTAGTAACAATCTTTTCCCACATCACCGGGGGGGGGGGGCGACCAATAGAGAGGGGGAGGCCAATAAAGGACATAGGAAATGAAGCCGGCGTGCAACCGAGAATATTAGCAAAGTCAGAGAGCTCCTCATCAGAAACGTGCACACCATAAATTTTGGATTTAGCCATGTTAATTTTCAGACCTGAGACAGCCTTAAAGCACCTTAGCGTCGTATGAAGATGGTTGATAGAAGAATCAGCTGCGTCGATCATAATTAGGGTATCATTGGCAAATTGGATATGTGAAATATGATTTACATTGTTAGCAACAATAGAGCCTCCGTATAGACCTGCAGCCTTCCCTCTAAGCAACATTTGCGACAAAGCCTCAGCAATGAGAAGAAACAGCAGAGGGGAAAGAGGGTCGCCTTGGCGTAAACCTCTCGAACCAGGAAAGAATCCATGAGGAGATCCATTTAAGAGAATAGAGAAATGAGCAGACTGAACACACGATCTGATCCATCGTCGCCATCTATCACCAAAGCCCATTCTGAGGAACATGTAATGCAAAAAATCCCAATCAGCGTGATCATAAGCCTTTTCTATGTCTAGCTTATAAAATAATGTTTTTGTGCCAGATTTGTGAGAAGAATGCAAGCATTCGTTGGCGACAGCGCCCCATCATTGATTTGTCTTCCTTTAATGAATGCATTTTGGTGGATTGAAATGAGGTTCCCCATAACAGCAACAAGTCTTGTGGACAGAATCCTGGCCAGAATTTTGTAAGGACTGCCGATTAAACTGATAGGCCTATAATCTGAAAGGGAAGAGGGACTGGAGACTTTGGGGATCAGAGTGATGAAGGAAGCACCTAAACCTTTAGAGATCGTACCCCTTTTATGGAACTCGTTTAGAAAAGCCATGATGTCTGATTGAAGAATGTCCCAGAAAACCTGATAAAAAAACACAGTGTAACCATCTGGACCAGGGGCTTTATCTCCTGACATAGCAAAAACAGCTGCTTTCGCTTCTTCGACAGAGAAAGGAGCCTCAAGCAAATCCGCTTCAGATCTTTGAATAGCAGAGAAAGTGATACCATCAAGTCAGGGTCTGATCCATCCTTCAGAGGTAAGGATAGATCGAAAATGATTGATCGCACATTGTGTTATCTCATGTTTGTCTTCGATCTGTCTATCTTCCACAGTGATGGAACAAATGATTTTACTACGAGCTCTTAATTATTGGCAATGTTGTGAAAATATTTGGTATTTCTGTCGCCTTCTTTGAGCCACTTCACACGGGATTTAACCTTCCAATTAAGTTCGTCTTCCAAAGCTTGGGCCGATAAATTCTGAATAATATGAATCCGCCTTGATAAGAATTCGGACGGGATTTCCTCGCCATCAAAAGAGACATCGATCTGCTATCGATCTGCTGTAGTTCAGCTAAGAGAGAATCAGTCTCCTTCTCTCTTTTGTTGAGATCATTGATCTTCCAATCCTTGATCTTATCTTTAAGCAATCTGAGCTTACATAATAGACGGTGACCCGCGAATCCTTCCACCTGACAAGAGTGCCACCATTCCACCACTTTTTCCTTAAAACCTTCAACAGAGAGCCAAGCCGGATTAAATTTAAAAGGTTTAGGGCCCCAATTAGCGTTGTCTGTGGCTAGCATGATCGGACGGTGGTCAGATGTTGTTCTGGGGAGGGTGACCTGATAGACTGAAGGATAGGACTCCAACCACTCAGGTGATAGAAAGAACCTGTCCAGTCTTGATTGGATAAGAGATCGGCGACAATTAGACCACGTGAATGAGGCGCCTGACAGAGGAAGGTCGATCAGTTCTTGAGAGTGGATCCAATCGGAGAATTGGATCATGGCTGGAGAGGTTCTCCTGAGACGAGAGTGGTCCTCAGAGAATCGCGTGACATTGAAGTCTCTTACGAAGCAAGTAGGCCCTGAGAAAGACTGTCTAGCCGAAGTGAGATCATTCCAAAAAGAGGACCTGATAGAATCGTCATTAGGACCGTAAACATTTATAATATTACAGTAGAAATTAGAGAACTTAGCTTGAAGAATGACGGAGACGGAGAACTGTCCTATCACAGAGGATTGCAGAGCCCAATTGGAGGATTTCCAAGCAACCAAAATGCCTCCCGAAGATCCCACCGCATCCAAAGAAACTCGGTTAACATCACCATCTCTCCAAATCGATGACATGAGCTTGTTTGAGAAGCGGGGTACTTTCATTTCCTGAAGACAAACAATGTCCGGATTCTTTTTCCTAATGGATTCCCTGATCAGACCCCTCGTTTGTTTAGACCCCAAGCCCCTAACATTCCAGGAGATTATAATCATTGGGGAACTATGCTGCCCCGGACTCCTTTGCGACCACGACGACCCGCCGACGAAGATGCCGGATTTGGACTCAAATGAAGACGAAGGAGTTCTCTGTTGGAGGACCATAAGCTGGGTTTGGAAGGAGTTAGGGAAGCAGGAAGGGGTCTGCCACGATCTTCAATAAACTGGAACAAGCTAGTGAAATCTTCTGGTCTGTTCCCGAAAGATAATCCGAGGGATCTTCCAACGTGTCTGATCGCATCACGAATCCATTTCTTATTCTGGATTTCGTCGAATATAGCCTCTCTACTCTTACCTTCCAAGCTATTCCCTGAGCTGTCTTCCAGTTGCATGACTGGAGGTGATATAGTGAGGTCTTGCTGATGAGGGTAGCAGTTGGGATAGGCCTGCAGCGGTTCAGCGTCTAGCACTTCATTGGGTTGGTTCTCGTGAAACAGAGTGAGGGGGCCCATTTCGGTCCAGTCGGATATCTGCACAGGGGATAGAGGCGGGGAGCTGGAGGTCTGACAATCGGAGATCATACTATCAGAGTCGGCTCCCCCAGACGAAGCGTCTCCCCACCTGATTGGAGGAGAACACCCAGAAGGACCGATAAAGAGGGAAGGACTAGAAGGGGACCTTTAGATGGGGTAGATATTTTAATCGGACCCCAATTGTCCGGCGAAAAATGGAAACGGGTCGAACCCGGACCCGGACCGAAAGACCCGTGCGGAGATATGGGATCGGCGACGGGCTGCGAAGGCTGATCAGACACGTGGACGGCCGGGATGGGAGTTGAAGCAGCGTTAGAGATGAGATGAGTTGAATCGGGAGGCATGCCTCCTTCATTAATGCAAGCGTGCTGACAAGATTTACGTGTCGTCTCCGGAGCGTTTAGCAGTACAGGATCGCTGGGAAGGCGAGATTTAGAAGCAGGATTGAGGACACGTGTAACGTCCTCCTTAGCGCGGGATAACATGGCGGCGAAGCGAAGTGACTCATCTGGCAGAGGAGGCGGATTTCCGTAGGAGGGGACACGTCTCATTCAGAAGGAGACATTGATGGAGAGTCTTGTTTTCCCGCTTGACAAACATCCGGTAATCCGCAGGAGCTCCGAGGGAGTACACCATCGTTCAATGTTGACCGCTCCACCATTGTCGAGCACCCCGATTCTCTCAAGCTCCACACTTCTCCTCAATGAGGATGGGAAACACCAGGAATCTCCATTTCAACAGGAAGAAAGATTGTTTTGGAATTATTATCCAAAGTCTTTAGTTGGATATTTGATCAAATGGAGTGCTTTGAGCTTTTGTGTTCTTTTGTTTTCTTTCCATAACAAAGAATAGATGAATTTTCTTCAAACTTTTTTCTTCAAAACTTTTTTGTTATTTCATAGAAAACCGTTGCTTTATACTGAGAAAATAGCTCTACCTTGCAAAAATTTGATTCAGTCTCTCCCCACATGAAGCATCCTAGAACCTGTATATGCTATGAGTATCATTGTCGAACAATTGAATGTCGATTATTGTACCCTGTATTCATAGGATGCATATAGGATATGTTTTAACCAATTATCATACCAAGCAGGGTATCTATATTTTTAAAGACCATTTCCAGGTAAGGATGACCATTGAATTGATTCTTCTGATGTCATATCTTGGCCTCCTAATGTGGTTTAATGTGCCTTTGAGGCCTCCTTTAGTTTTAGATGAATTTCGTGATTCCATTTTTATGAAAGAATCTATTTTTTTTTTTTTTTTGTTTTGGGAAAGATGAAGCAATTTTATTAGGGCCAAAGGTCAAAAAGAAAAAAAAAAAGAAAGAAAGAAAGAAAAAAAAGCAAAAGCAAAACAGAAAACAAGGAAGAACCCAACTAGAAACAACACCCCATAAAAAACATACCCTAGAGAGTAGAACTTAGATTGCTCAATCCTCCAAATACAACATAACCCTATTGACTCATTTGATTTTGGAAACCATGGTTTTTTCTTTCCAACCAAATCGCCCAAATGACGACAAGCAAGGCTAATCTCCATTTGGGCCACAGCCTAAGCAACCTCTTCCACCACCGTGCCACATTCTATAAGGGCATTGATCGAACGCTGCATCACCCAACAAATGCACGAAACTCGGAAGATACTGGATCACGTTACTCTGGAAAACGAACAATGCATGAAAAGATGGTTGGCTGACTCCTCGTCGCACATCAAAGAAGGCCCACGTTGTGAAGAACCATTGAACGTTTCTGAAGATTGTCAGTAGTGAGGATCCTATTCCTCCTAACTATCCCGGCTAAAGCTGAGATCTTTGGAGGAGCCCCATAGGACTAGACAGACAGTGTGATAGCAAACTCTCCCTAGCTTGGGCCGAGAAAGATGCAAATAAAGGGAGCAAGCCAAAAATCTACTAGAGCTTCCATGGCACTAGACCATAGAATCTTCCACCCCCGGAGAGATTGATATCCCCTGCAACTGAGATCGGAGGCAAAGCAAGTCATTGATTTCAATATTATTTAAATCCCTTAGGTGAGGGGAATGCAAACACCCCCAGAATCCAGAGATAAGCATCTAGCGACCAATATATTAGCCACAGGACATATACCAGCCAAAGCCAGAAAAGATGATCTCAACGAAGAGTCAACGCACCAAATATCATCCCAAAATCTCACCCTAGATCCTTCCCCCACAGCAAAGCTAAAGCCTTCGAACGCCTTAGGGACCACCCATGCCACAACCTTCGAAAGAAAGGAAGCACAGTAAAGAGAAGACTTTCTGATCCACCAACCTGTGGGGGAAGTACTGTACTTGGAAACAACAAATTTCCTCCACATGTTGGAGAACTCAACCCCAAAACATGAAACCCATTTTCCCAGCGGGGCCGTTTTGACGACCTCCATATTTCTAACCCCAGCTTCCCCCTCATCACAGGGCTGGCATACCTCTTTCCAATTAAGGAGGTGGAATTTACCTTTATATACACCTTGCCACAGGAACTCTCTCCTCAACTTATCAACATGTTCAATGACTCCCATAGGGCATCGAAATAAAGATAGATAGTAAAGGAGAAGGTTGGAAAGAGGACCTGATGTTCTAGTGGACTCAGCTAAATCAGGAGCTCATGGGGAATCTCTCTTTCTGGGCAATCTCTGCCCCCAATATAATGTGTTTTGCTGTCTTTTGTGTTTATAAAAATTGCTGTTTCATAAAAGATGTTGGTGAATACTAACACTTCTGTTAAATTTAGCATTCTATGAAGGCTGAAAAGAAACACTTATTTTAATGAAGCCAAATGCTTTCCTAGAATGTTTCTGGTGAAAATAATAAAGCCAAATATGATGGCATGTTAAGAATGGAATGCCCATGTGCTGGATTTTATAAAGTGTTAACCCTTCTCCTTTTATTCATCTCCATATCAATAGCTGTACCTGGATGTCATATGCCCCCACAATTCAGTCTTAAATGATTCAAGGAAAGTGGAGTTCCAACTTAAGTGAATCTGCTTGATGTTGTCAATTGACTTAGCCAAGTCTTTCCTGAACTTGCTTGTGTCCTTCTCATCATTTCTAGTATAATTGGTTGGCTTGCTCTCCACTGAACGTCTGCATGTTAAAGAGAACAGATATGATTATTCCTCCCTCATTCCTTGTGATAGTTGTTCTGGAAACATTGTCTTACCTTTGTTCTATTGCTTATTGATTTTCAGGTGACATTCATGGGCAATATAGTGATCTTCTAAGGCTCTTTGAATATGGGGGTTTACCTCCCCAGGCTAATTATTTATTCCTAGGGGATTATGTGGATCGGGGCAAGCAGAGCCTGGAAACAATATGCCTTCTTCTTGCATATAAAATCAAATACCCAGAGAACTTCTTTCTTCTACGAGGGAATCATGAATGTGCTTCGATAAATCGAATATATGGATTTTACGATGAATGCAAAAGACGGTTTAATGTGAGACTATGGAAAGTCTTTACTGAATGCTTTAACTGCCTTCCTGTGGCTGCTCTTATAGATGACAAAATATTATGCATGCATGGTGGCCTTTCCCCAGATCTGACAAGCTTGGATCAAGTTAAAAACATAACTCGTCCAATTGATGTCCCAGACACCGGTCTGATTTGTGATTTACTTTGGTCAGATCCTGGTAGAGATGTTCAAGGGTGGGGAATGAATGACAGAGGGGTCTCATACACATTTGGTCCTGATAAGGTGGCGGAATTCTTACTAAAGCATGATCTGGACCTTGTCTGCCGTGCTCATCAGGTTATCACCTGTTAAACTATCTACTTTATAAGATACGAATCCTGCTGTCATAATAAGGTGTTTGTGCTGTTTGCAGGTCGTGGAAGATGGATATGAATTCTTTGCTGATAGACAACTTGTTACAATATTCTCTGCCCCCAACTATTGTGGTGAATTTGACAATTCTGGTGCAATGATGAGTGTTGATGAAAGCTTAATGTGCTCTTTCCAAATTCTTAAGCCTGCAGAGAAAAAACCCAAATTCATGGCGGCAACGAAATAGGATGACAAGAAAGCCCCAGTTATTTGTGTTATCAAGGTTAGTTCCATATCAGAATTCGAGTTCCCCAATTTCTGTACATGAAGTAGTTGCTTGGTGATGGTTCCTCAGAAGCCCTGGAATTTTGGGGGCTAAGGTTGCAACTGGGCTGAGTGGGTCTGTTGTGAGTCCAGCCTTCTTTGTGTTGGTTAGGGCTTTGCCTAGAAAACTGTGGGTTGAACATGGGCCTGAATTTTGGCCTAATAACTAATTGGGCTGCATCTAGAATTGAGTGTGCCTAAAGGCCCACAAGTGAGCCCCAATGTTACCAGATCATGGGCCACTCTGGTACTTTGTATGGGATGGGTTAATGTTATGCTTCTTCCACTAGTTCATCCTAAGCTAAGGGTAGGATCATGTGGCTTTCTCTAGCATAGCTACCCATACATTATATATATATATATATATATATATATATATATATATATATATATATATATATATATCAGAAATTGATATTGTGATTTTCATACCAAATGTTGAGTGTTATTATTGGAAATCCTGAATTTGTAGTATCACATTGTGTGATATTACATAAATCAAAGTATAAATTGGCATTCCAATATGAATTCAAATTACAACTTCAATCGACAATAAGAGTAAACCATAATTTCAAGCTCCATACATAGGGCATGGTGCAGTGATAGAGGTATGATGAGCATGGTTGCCGAGTCTCCATTCTGGGAGGAAACCCAAGGAAGTAGTCGGAGCAGTGAGGAGGTGACTTTGGGGGAGGCTCAAATGTCTGTTGTGTTGGCATTGGAGAGGAATTTTGCAAATTCTAGTTAGTTGACTCAAGTTTTGTCAGAGGAAACCCTGTTGATTCCTCCTCTCCAAATGGTTAAGACAAGTGATCTCAACAGATAGGCAATTGTACCTCTATATCAGCATGGTGAAAATGTTCTGAGTAAAGATAATCATCTGGGATCGATAAGGGGGATAGTTGCAAGGTAAGGAGTGGGCAATAATCTTAAAATGTTTCAGGGCATGTGAGGAGCTGTTGCAAGTGTCAAAAGGTGAATCTAGTGACTTTGCTGGAAACAAAAATTCAATTGATGTCAGACAGGATGATTGATTCTCTGGTGTGGCAAGTTCAGAAATTGGACTGCACTATATCGGTGCCACAGTGGGGGGTCTAGTGGTGATTTGGGATTCCAGGTTGTGGAACAAAGAGGATTGGTGGATAGGAGAATTCTTGGTATTGGTTCTCCTCAGAACTTTGACTTTTGGATTCAAATGGGCATGTTTTTTTTGCAGTATATGGGCTGAAACTAGAGGACGACTCTCTGGTTGGATTTGGACAAAGTGCATGCAAGATGGAAAGTTCCATGGTGTGTGGGGGGAGATTTTAATTTTGTAAGATTCACTTTCGAAAAATCTGATGGTTCTAAAATAACAAGTAACATGAGGGTTTTTTTTTTTTGGATTGGATCGATAGGAATGAAATGGTGGATCTTTCTCTGAGCGATGTGAAATTCACTCGATTGAACAGTTGGGCGAGGCTGACAATGTCCAAACTTGGTCAGTTCTTAGTTTTGGCAGGTTGGGTGGAAGTCTTTCTTCTCGTCCAGCAGTGAGGCATGTCAATGCTTATTTCTAATCATTGTCCCACCACTCTGTCGATGGAGGAAGAGAATTGGGGTCTGAGGCTATTTCATGTGGAGCTAATGTGGGTCGAGGTTCAGGGATTTGCTTATCAAGAGAAGGAATGACGGAGTTCCTTCAAGGTGGAGAGTTGGGTAGGTCACAAATTGTTGGTTAAGCTCAGGCTTCTAAACTAAAAGTTAAGACAGTGGAGTGAAGAAATCTCTAGTAAGAAAGAAGAAGAGAGACTGAAATCTTTAAGAGATTTAGGTTATTGATATGAAGGAGGAAAGGGTTCAGTTGTCTGAGGAGGAAAAGGCTCAGCGATCATCCAACTCATGTTTAGTATAAAAACTTATGGAGGCAACAATCAAGGGTAGTATGGCTCAAAGAAGGGGATAAAAACATGAAGTTCTTCCACGACATCATGAGTGCAAAGGCTAGAATTAACAAATTCCATAGCTTGGTAGTTGACGGGGTTAGAATCAAAGAGAAAGAGTAGTTGTGTGATTCCATCATCAAGTTCTATTAGGAACTTCTTTCAGAGGAAGGTTGGAAGCGTCCTAGGTTAGACCTTTGGAGGTGGAGGATTTGGAGAGATTGATAGAGGAAAAGGGAGTCAAAGACGAGGTGGATTCTTTGGGGAGAGACAAGGCTTCAGGTCCTGATGTGTTCCCCTTGGCATTCTTCCAAATATTCTTGGATGATGTGATGGCATTTGTGTGGGAGTTTGGTGAGCGAGGATGGTTATTAAGAGAGTTGGGTGCTTCTTTCATTGCCTTTATCCCCCAAAAGGAAAGCTCAGAGTGCTTGAACCAATAAGCCTAATTTGGAGCCTGTTCAAAATTCTTGCCAAACGTTTAGCACCTAGATTCCTTACAGTGCTGGGATTGGCTATCTCTAAGGATAAGAAAGCTTTTGTATACGGTAAGTGAATCCTTGATGGAGCTTTAATAGCACATGAATGTATTGCTTCCTGCCATTGGGGAGATGGATTTTGTATAAGTTGGACTTGGAGAATGCATATGTTCATTTTTTGAAATTTCTCGTTTACATGCTCACTAGGCTGGGTGATGCAGGACAATTAACCACTTGTTCTAAAAGTTCGAATTGATAGAACATAGCAAATTAATCTTTTTATCTCATAGCCCAGGCCCCAAATCCATAGGTTAGGTCCTTGGTCGAACCCTTCTCAGGGACCCCAAATCCATGGATTCTGCCTCACGCGAGCCACCCGCCTCACACTACCCCTCGAATTGATAGAGCAAATTAATCCTTTTATCTCATAGTCCAGACCCTAAATCCATGGGTTAGGTCATCGGCCGAACCCTCCTCATGGCCCCCAAATCCATGGGTTCCGCGGGCCGCCCACCTCGAGTGTGCCCGTACATCCCACTGGCCACCCCACTTGAGCCCGGTGTGAAAATGCTCCCGCATTAATCACCATTGGTGAGGAGTCTTGAACACAAGATCTCTCGCTTTGATACCAATTTAATGCAGGACAATTAACCACTGGCTCTAAAAGCTCGAACCAATAGAGCATGACGAATTAATCCCTTTATCTCATAAGCCCAGGCCCCGAATCCATAGGTCAGGTCCTTGGCCGAACCCTCCTTGTGGGCCCCAAAGCCATGGGTTCTGCCTCATACGAGCCACCTGCCTCACACGGGCCCTAAATCCATGGGTTTCGTGGGCCGCCCACCCCGAGTGTGCCCTTGCATCCCACAGGCCATCCCACTCGAGCCTGTTGTGAAAATGCGCCTACATTACTGGGTTGTGGAAAGAAATGAAGAAAGCGGAGGAATATATTAGTTTTGCCAGGTTTTCAGTTCTGGTTAATGAGGCAACGAAAGGATTCTTATAGGCATCCACGGACCTTAGATAGGGTGATTTGTTATCTCCGTTCTTGTTTGTGACGGTGGCGGAAGCGTTGAGCAGGATGATGGAGAGGTGTTGAGTCGAGCCTTGTAGAAGTGTTTAAAATGGAAGGCTTACTACAACAAATCTCACATCTTTTGTTTGCAGAAGATCCGCTCCTATCTTTAATGCGGAAAGAGAGCAGATTGACATGTTAAGGAAAATCAGGTGCTTCGAGGTGGTATCAAGGTTGAAGATAAACAATCACAAGATTGAAATCTTTGGCATCAGGACATCAGTTGAGTAGGAAGACATCATAGCCAAGATTTTTTAGGTGGCTGCCTTATGTCTTCATATCTTGCCCTTTTGTTATGTATAGGCAAAATCGGCAAAACACTTGTGGGATGAAGTAATAGAGAGAACCGAAGGGAAGGTATCGAGCTGGAAAAGTCATCATTTTTCTTTAGGGGGTAGGACAATGCTAATAAAATTAGCCTTGTTGAACATGCCGGTGTACTAGTTCCTTTTACATTGTCTTGCATCGGTAATAGGTCGGTTAGAAAGGATTGGGTGCTTTTCTTTTCTTTTTTTTTTTGTGAGGGACAAATGGGGGTTACCAAGGTATCAAAAAACAGTTAGATAATGGTAACAGAATGCACCTTATGCGTTATGGGGCCGTAACAGGCTAATGACGGTCTTCGTTGCGAGTTAGGGTTTTGAAAACCCTCTTTCCAAAACTCTTTCAAAAGCTAAGGACGGTCTTCGTTGCGAGCTAGGGTTTTGAAAACCCTCTTTACAAAACTCTTTCGAAAGGCTATTGATTTTAACTTTACTTCTGAGTTTTTCTTAAAGTGTGAGTTCTGCACCATATTTTACGAGAAAAAAAAAGTTGTTTCCAACTTTAATTTTAAGTTATTTAAGGTATGAATTCCAGACTATTTAATAGAGCTGTACACGAACTGAGTTAGCTTGGTTAACTTGCTCGACTCGACTTGGAAAAGCTCGATTCAACTCGGTTCGAAACTGTGTTCGAGCCGAGTTGAGCTGATTTTTGGGGCTCAAAAAAATTTCGAGCTGAGTTCGAGCTTGTCCGAGCTCGAATCGACTTGGATCAAACCTCAACTCGAATCGAACTCGGATCGAATCAATTCGGTGAGTCGGTTATTTTGATATTGACGTTGCTCACTAAGTGTTTGATGAAATGACTCAATGAAGTGGTGTTTCGGGTGCATACATTCTTTGCAAGATCAGCTGGTGGCGAGGAAGGTATGATACGAAATAAATCACTACAAAAAAAAAATAAAAAATACATGATAAAACTACCCTTGTATTTTGATTTTGATGTTGCCTATCGAGTGTTTGATGAAATGCCTGCAAACTGTTGCTGCTGTTTTGCATATTGTGAGAAATTGAAGGTGCATTCCATGTGTTTGAGAAAATGTCGCAGAGGCTCGAACTGGCCCGAGTTGCTGACCGAACTGAGTCGGGCTGGCCAGTCAGGCTCGAGGACCGAACCGAGCTGGGGTCAGCTACTGGCCGAGCCAAGCCGAGCTGTCCTAAGCTCAACTCGGTTCGACTCGTGTACAACTCTACTATTTAATAAAACTAGTTCACCACCATTTACACGAAGAAGTTTTTTATTTTTATTTTTCCAACTTTTAACTTTACTCTTATGTTTATTTAAATTGTGAGTTACATGCCATTTAATACCAATGGATAGCCACCATTTTACATGAAAATAAACATAGTTTAAATGACACTTAAAAAAAGTACATTCATGAAAATTAACTCATGGTTCAAAGAAAAACTAATTTTGCATTTGATTTTTTTCCTTTCTAGATGCATGGTTGCATGTGTGTGTTGCATGCTTGGATGTATGAATGGATCATACATGTGTGATTGTATTTAATAATGGATGGATGGTTGTGTCTATGTATGTATGTATGGATGGATGTGATGGTTGATGGATGGATGATTGTATGGATGCATGGATGGGATGGTTGTATGTATAGATGAGTGAAAGTATGGATGGATGGTTAGATGGAATGGAATGGATGGATGGGATGGGATGGGATGGGATGGGATGGGATGGTTGTCTGTATAGATGAGTGAATGTATGGATGGATGGATTGAGGGAAGGGAAGGGATGGGATGGTTGGATGGATGAATGCTTGGTCAGTTGGATGGATGGATGCATGGGATGGATGGGATGGGTGGATGGATGGATGACATGGGTGGATGGGATGGTTGGATTTTTGGTTAGATGGACGGATAGATGCGTGGATGAGATGGGAGGTTGGAGGGATGGGATGGTTTGGTGGGTGGAAGGATGGTTGGATGAATGAGATGGATGGGATGGGATGGGATGGGTGGTTGGATGGTTCAAAACTTTATTATGTATGCATCATCTTTGCAAAATTTTTTTCCTAAATATGCAAATATTTTTATTTTAGCATCTCTTAAGTTTCATTGAAAAATTTCATTGTTTTGTCCATATTTCCCAACATTTCAACCGACAACACATGCTTTTAAGTTCCCATTAAATGAAAACTTATTATGTGTGCATTGTTTTTGTAATTTTTTATTCTTAAACATGCAAATATGTGTATTTTAGCATCTCTTGAAGTTTCACTGGA
The DNA here is from genome assembly GCF_029962835.1 of Magnolia sinica. Lineage (NCBI taxonomy): Eukaryota > Viridiplantae > Streptophyta > Magnoliopsida > Magnoliales > Magnoliaceae > Magnolia > Magnolia sinica. The sequence goes on from NC_080580.1 coordinate 7,193,089, forward strand.
AAATTCCACCATTTCCCCCATGTTTCCTCGCATTTCCAGTTATCGGCGGTATTATCGAAGATAATGATATTGTTTCCGTATCCCTAGCCAGCGAAACTTGTAGCAATCCCGATACTTCAAACACTGTATAGGTGCTTACTTTTTATTTTATAATACTTGTACCAAAAATAGATAAGTTGAATATTTCTTAGCATTCTTTCTATTTTAACTTATAACTATCAAATCGAGTCAGGTCGTGTCTTCGAGCTGACCCAACCTGAATGAACATTTGAGTCTAGCTTTCTGGTTTTTAGACTATGATAAGATTTGTGCAACCCTTTATTGATAGGAACTCGAATCACCTTAGTTATGAAAAAGCTGATTGCATGGCAGAGCTATGCATGTTAAACTAAACTGTTAAGATGCCAATGGCTGTCATTACATCTCATCTCCCTCTGTATGTTTAGGTTTTCTGTTTCCAGTTTGACAGTTTCTAGCCTGCCCACTATATAACAGTCTGCTTTACATAACGCGCTGCACTTATATTGGATACACACACTGAATGAAGTCCATACTCGGTTTTTAGTCAGCAATCACCCATTTTTATGTACGGATCTTCAACTTCTCCGTTAATTGTCAGTCTGTTATGATGATTGCAGTGCATGTCCTAACACTTCTCATGTGGTAATTATTTTTTAACCTCTTCTCATGCGGTAATTATTTTTTTCCCTATGCAGCCTGTGGAAGAGCTTGAAAAAAATCAAAGCGCTGAATGCATGCAAACTTTGTGGCCATCATACATCTTGGTGGAATGATCATTCTGTGAGAATACAGCTGTGGAGTTTCAGGAAACTGGCAGTCAGGAGGCGACGTTGATTTTTACAGCAAATGCTGGTTTTTTTCTTTCTTTTTTCTTTCTCAATGCTGCTGTGTTAAAACTAAAGGGGTGTTGTCCTGTACATACATTGGGTCGTCTTGTAACCGACTGCAAATGGTAGGTTGTGTTACGCCGGAAAACGGTCCGGTCACACGGTCTTGAAACATTTCTTTTTGTGGTCAAGCCTCCCAAGATCTGTTTGAGGTATTCCTCATGGATTCGGGTACCACTATTCGGATACCGCTCTCCCCACGTGTGCCAATGCTGCATGGAGGAGAGACCTGGCACGTGTGCCAATGTTGCTTGGAGGAGAGACCTGGCTCTATTCATCTGGTGGGCCCTACTGGTATTTGCCTCGGTCCGAAAATCAGGCTGGTCTGGTGATTATACGCGTGGACATTTGAATATATGGAGCATTGAAGCGGGCCCGGATCTTGCGCTGAGAATTCCTCCTGTCTTCAACAAGCCTGTGGAAGTGCATATACGCGCGTACGCACTTGTGCCGGAGTGCATGGGATTGTTATTTTATTCTTGCAATAGTTGAAAAAAGATTAAGAATATCAGACCTTCAAACAAGACGACAGGCTTGCATGTTGGTTTTGCACCATTTAGAAGATGGTAGTCTCTTCAACCGTACACATGGCATGGTCGCATGGCAATCCATAAATGCTGAAATTGCTGACCCAATTGGGGTGGAGCATAATGAATGACAAGATGGTGTTAGATTTTTCCCTTCCAATGTGGACCACTTGATGTTTTGCTTTTAAACATCTATTGGATGGTTAGGATTGAATGATCGTTGTTGTTTTGGCGGTTCACAATGGAACTGACAATTTGGATGGCCTGGATTAGCTGTATGTCAGTATCACACGCTAAGAGATACTTTCCAACATTTCTATATGATGCAAAACTAACATGGTAGTCTAGTCCATCCACGTGAAAGTGTGGTGATTGGATGAGGGACTCTTGATCGGGCAGAACGCCCATCAATGTGGGCACACTTTTAGAGAGATCAGGCCCATTCATCGGGTAGAGTTCATTGCGAACATGCAATATATAAAAGATTTGGGTAGTGGATTCATCAAAGTGAGCAACACATGTTCCATCAAATTAGGACCGTTGGACTTATTTTTTAGTGCCCATTTTCTTCTTACAAGCGTCACCTGCCTGATAAGTTGACCATCAATATTTTTGGTCCATGGCATGTAGACATTGTACTCTTACCTGATGCATGGCCTAGATATCTAAATATCCACCTTGGTTGGATTTATAGCATGTTTTCCACCCCTTCACACCAGAGCTGTGAGATTAAGCTAAATCTGGTGGGTCCGACTGTTGATGATGGATATGTGCATTGCATGACCTAATGGGCACTTTACAACGATTAGGGATGGGCTTCAAATAAACATCTGGGGCCAGGCTCGGGATTATTTGGTTTGGTCTGTCATGGGCCAGGGTCGGGTTGAGGCAACGTTCCACCTTTTGCACGGGCTTGGAAAGTCAGCTCGGCCCCGGCTTGGCCCATTGAAAGCCCTACTGGCACAAAGAGCCACGTGGACTATTAATAGTCCGTCGTTAAATCCGGTTTTCTAGTTCCGACACATTACAAGACTTGAGCTTTTGAATTTGATTTATATTCCATTAATGGTCCAAACCGTTTATATGATGGGTGGATACCATTTAATAATATATCCCAAGATGGCAAAAACCACATTCCCTGTAAACAAAAGGACTTTGGACGGCTCACCGGGATTTAAGGGAAGGAGAGAGCAGCAAAGGGGCGTGGGTAGACCCCACCCGCGGAAACTCGGGGAACAAATTTACCCACGGCACCGATGAGCATCGACGAGCATGGACGCGGATTAGCTAGCGAGACTCCGTACTGAAGTGACGTCACCAAGTTCTGTGGCCCACCATTATGTATGTTTTGTATCCACACCATCCATTCATTTGGAAGGGATCATTTTAGGGCGTGAGCCAATGAATGAGGCAGATCCAAAGCACGAGTGTACTCCACGGAAAAAAGTGGGGAGAGTGATGACCACTGTTGAAACCTTCTAGGGTCCACCATGATGCCTATTTTATATCCAACCTGTTCGTGAGTTGACAAAGACGTGAACGAAGGAAAAGCAAAAATATTAGCTTGATTGAAAACTTCTATTGCCGCTAGAAGTTTTTAATGGTAAGCGTTCAATCTCTAATGTTTTATGTGGTGTGATCCACTGGAACTTTGAATCAGCCTCATTCTTTTGGACCGTGCCATAAAATTATATGATCTATTCAAATGGATGGATGGCGTGGGTACAACTTATACACCATACATCATTGTAAAGCCTATACATCATAGTAGAGCCAAATAACTTGTTACGTCACTTACAACCTTGATCCATAGCTCAAGTGGTAGAATCAGTGAAAGATACCTCGTTTCAACGCTAGGTTTCGGCATCGATTCCGGATGGCTAACAGTGTAGTGTGAACAATGGGGTGTACTAACGAGCTAATAAAAAAAAATAAAAATTTACGTTGCTACTCAACCTGTCAGTAGCTATGGCTAACAGTGTAGTGTGAACAATGGGGTGTACTAACGAGCTAATAAAAAAAAATAAAAATTTACGTTGCTACTCAACCTGTCAGTAGCTAACTGAAGTGACGTCACCTAATTATCTGGAGGTATGTTTTATACCCACCCTGATCACCCATTTGGAGAAAATATTTTAAAGCACAAGCCAAAGAATGAATCAGATTCAAATTTGGAGTGGAACTCACTATAGGAAACAGTGGAGAGAGTCAGGACCATCATTAAAAACTTGTAACGGCCACAATAGTTTTCGATCAAGCTGATATCTGTGTTTTATATGTGTTAACTTATGAATATGTTGGATCACAAATAAACCACGACCATCATTAAAAACTTATAATGGCCACATTAGTTTTTGATCAAGCTGATATGTGTTTTCACTTCTTTAATATCTGTGTTAACTTATGAATATGTTGGATCTCAAATAAACATCGGTGGACCATAGGAAGGTTTCGACGGTGGGTGTCACTCTCCCCATTGTTTTCTGTGGTGGGGTCCACTCCAGCTTTGGATGTGACTCATTCTTTTGATCACGCACTAAAATGGATAGCATAGATACAACACATATATCATGGTGGCCCCCACAAAACTTGGTGACGTCACTTTGATGGAAACGGATTGGCTACTCCCCTTACACTGGCCAATGGCTGGTGGTGGGTGCTCGGTGGGCCCCATCATTATTTATGTATTTCATCCATGCCTTCCATCTATTGTTTTAGATCATTTTATGGTTTGAGACCAAAAATAAGGTATATCAAAATCTCAAGTGGACCACATTGCAGGAAGCAGTGTTGAATGAATGTTGACCATTAAAAACTTTTTGGGGCTATAAAAGTTTTGGATCAAGTCGATCTTTGTTTTTTCCCTTCATCTGTGTCTGTATGACCTAATCAACAGATTGGATGTCAAATAAACAGTACATTAGGCCATAGGGGAATTTTAATGGTAGATATCCAATCACTATTGTTTTCCTATGGTGTGGTCCACATGAGATTTATATCCCTCTCATTTTTCGTATCAAGCCCTAAAATGATCTATAAAAATAGAGGAACGGAATGGATGAAACACGTACATTATGGTGGGGCCCACAGAAAACCAACCATTAGCCACCGGGCTGGTGGCATGGAGAGTAGCCAATCCGTTTCCTACTTTGATGGGCGTCACTCTCCCCACTATTTTCTGTGGTGGGTCCACTCGCTTTGGATTTGCCTCGTTCTTTTGATCACGCCCTAAAATGGACAGTATAGATAAAACACATACATCATGGTGCCCCCCCCACAAACTTGGTGACCTTGTCACTCTCCCCGCTATTTTCTGTGGTGGGTCCAGTCCAGCTTTGGCTTTGCCTCATTCTTTTGATCACACCCTAAAATGGACAGTATAGATACAACACATACATCATGGTGGCCCCCCACAAAACTTGGTGACGTCGTCACTCTCCCCACTATTTTCTGTGGTGGGTCCACTCCAGCTTTGGCTTTGCCTCATTCTTTTGATCACACCCTAAAATGGACAGTATAGATACAACACATACATCATGGTGGCCCCCCACAGAACTTGGTGACATCACTTTAGTAGCGAGTCTGGCTACTCAACCTGTCAGTAGTTAATCCGCATCCACTCAAGAATTACTACTAGAGATGGATTGTGGCTATTATAAATCACTGTAATAATCTGATGGTGGTTGCATTCCCTACTCACTGGCATTCCACACTAACCAGGTAACTATTCATCAGTCACACATCCTGAATTCATGGCATGCACTTCAGCCTTCTCAACCTTTCGTACCAGTCCACATAATCCAAAACAAGCCCCGTTTTTACTGCTCTAACACCCTTCCCTGCTCTCTTTTTAACCTGCTGGGGTCCCCCCACAAACTGCCATTCTCTCATCCGAACCTGATGGAGGTGGTTGATTAATATCCTCTCCCTGGACAACTCCCGGGTCTTGTCTGAAAGAGTCTTCCTGATGTCCCGTGTCTCAAAAAACTGTTGAGATTCTTGTCTGACCCATTCGAGATCTCTCACCCTGCTATCCTGGCCTTACATTTCTCCCTTGTTTAGAATTTCTCTTATCAAAGAATGGGAAGATACATCTACTGTATTTGGGATTAACTTTTCAATTATGGCACATTTGCTAGTGGCCCACTTGTATTTGGGATGTTGGCAGTGGTAGAACGTGGTTCATTTTAGAGCAATCGAAATAGCAATCCAGCCCATTTATTTACTTAAGCTCGACATGAAGGCAAACATATAACGGATATATATAAGGGATGCAGATTGCATTTGTCTTTAACTCTTCATAAAGCATTATCACACATGGTAAAAACCCAATGCATGAATGAACCCAATTGATAATTCAATAATTCATGCTAGACTCACCGTACGTGCATCAATCTTAAATGGTGCGAGACGTGAATGTACAATCCTACGGACATTTGGACTTTTAACAACTGATTAAATCTTCGTACACACCTTGTCTTTTACTTTAAGAATCTGGATTCTTACTGCTTTAAATGTAGGGTTAATAATTGTTTATAAATCCAGTCGGCTATCCACTAGCCCTATCATTTCTAACCATTTTTTCTTTACGTGATGAATGAAAGAGGGAGATCTAAATAATTACACCGTATGGATTGATTGATTATGAAAATGGGAGCAAAATTTGGCTGACACAATTGTTGATAGATGTCTTAAATCTGTAAATCAACAGGCCTGTCGATGTTAGTTCAATGTCGTCGAACAGATTTCGATGCTATTGAAGTGTTGCTCGATGCTATCGGAAAATTTTGAATTTTCTCATGTTGGTTGCTGGATACTTCGGTATCCTATTCGATGCTATTGAAGGTTATTCGATACTATCGAAGTTAGTTTTGATAATATCAAATGCCTCTTCGATGCCCTTGAAGTTAGTTTCGATGACATCAAAGGCCTGTTTAATGGCATCAGAAAAATTTGAAATTTAGATGTTTAGTCACTGGAATGTTTTGGTGTTAGTTTGATGCCATTGAAGTGGGTTCAATGCCATCGACAGTCTGTCGATGCCATTGAAGTCCTGTCAAAGTGACATTGAATGGATTGCGCAAAGTTACGTAGATTTGTATATCTGTAGGATTTGTTTTCGATTTCTTCCTAAGGCTATATATAGGCATGTAATTAGGATCAAAGGGCATCGAAGATGTTTCTAAATCGTTCTTAGTGGTTTCAAGGGCTTGCAAGGGGAGATTTGAGGCTTGTTCAAATCAGGTATTCTCTCTATCTCTTGTAATTTCTTCTTTCATATATAGTGCTATCTATCGCTTTGTGCTGTGGTTTTTTCTCGTAAGTGTTTTTCCACGTTAAATTATGAGTCTTTGGGATTGTGCTTGATTGTTGCTATTAGAATACTTTACTTAATTTATCTCTGTGTACTTCCGTGGTCCCTAACAAATGATATCGGAGCAGTCATTGGAGCGCATGTTGAATATGAAAGTAGAGTATCAATGACATATAATCCTAAGTTCGATGTTGAGAAGTACTCTAGGAAAAATAATTTTGAATTATGGAATATCAAGATGATTGGCCTATTAGTTCAACAAGGATTGGACAAGATCCTTGAAAAGCGACCGGAATCTATGAAAGATGACGAATGAAACAAGTTGGATAAGAAAGCGAGAACCTTCATCCAATTGTGCCTAACAGATAAGGTTTTTTATAATGTCATGAGAGAGAAAACTACAACAAGTTTATGGGCAAAGTCAGATGACATTTATGTGAAGAAATCTCTTGAAAATTGCTTACACTTGAAGTTGTACTCATTCAATCTAAAGATGACATATGAAGGTGATGTTGGAGCCCTTATTAGCAACTTTAATAAGATAATTTGTAAATTGCTGGATGTGGAGGAGACAGTTAAGGATGAAGATCAGACACGTATCTTGTTGAATTCTCTCCCAGCTACGTATGAGTCTTTCAATGACTCATTGTACATCGATAAAACGTCTTTTAGTGTTGATACTGTTATCTCAACCATTCAAGGAAAGACAATGAGAAATAAAAAGGGTAACATGGGCGCCTCTACCGATGCATTGTTTATGAGGGGGCAGAATTCTGAGTGGGACACAGTATCTTCTCGATCGAGATCCAAATATAAGGGCAAGGGTAAGGGAAAGTTAAAGTGTTGGAATGTGAGACGTTTGGACATATGAAGAAGGATTGTACAAATTCTAAGGCAAGAAAAGAGATATCAGAGGCTTCTTCTAGGAAAGCCAATACTACTAAGTTTAATGAAGGTACAAGTGGAAGTGACGTACTGTCAGTATCTTGGTCGGGCACTCATGATCGTAGAGATGAGTGAATTTTGGATACTTGGACATCATATCACATGACTTCTCATCGGAATTTGTTCACGAGTTATAGAGAGTTCGATGGTGGCCAGGTATTTATGGGTAATGATAATGCCTGTAATGTAGTGGGTATTAGATCAGTGGGCAACAAGATGTTTGATGGCATGGAGCGCGCCTTGATCGAGGTGAGACACGTTCCTGATGTAAGGAGGAGCTTGATATCTTTTGGAGCACTCGAGACGTTTGTGTGTAAGTTCACCGGTTTTGATCACGTCCTTAAAGTTTCAAAAGGGGCATTCGTTGTTATGAAGGTACATAGGAAGGAGAACCTTTACTACTTGATTAGAAGTACTTCATTGGGTGGAGCTGAAGCATTTGTAGTGGATTCTACGCCTACACGAATGTGACATACACGTCTATGCTATATGAGCAAGCATGGTATAAAGGTACTTTCTGACTGTTGTTTAATTCCAGCTTTTAAAGTTTTGAATTTAAGTATATGCGAGCATTGTATATATGGTAAACAGTCAATGTTAGTTTTTAAGTCTGTTAAACATGTATGCAAGGGTGTTCTTGATTATGTGCATTCTGATGTATGGGGACCGTCGCCTGTGGTTTTTGCTGGAGGGTTGTTTTGGTTCGTCACATTAATTGACGACTACTCAAGGAAAGCATGGGTTTATTTCATGAAAAATAAATCTGATGTTTTACCAATTTCAAGCAATGGAGAGCTATGGTGGAAAAGCAGTCAAGTCCAAAGGTAAAGGTTCTAAGGACAGAGAACGGCAGAGAATTTACTTTAGATGAATTTAATCAATATTGTAAGGATGAAGTGATCGTGAGACACAATACAATATACTACACACCAGAGCAAAACGGTGTGACTGAGAAGATGAATCAATAAAACAATTCACCATTTAAATCAATGAGGCACATGGGTCCAATTGCATAGGATACAAAAAATTCAACTAATTATGTAAAGTAGTCTAAGATGTGAGATGTGAAAATTACAATTGTGTGTGATCTAAGTTAAGTGCCTAACATACAATTTATTTTTTGTATTCATATATGCAAATCATTCACAAAATCATTCATATATGCAAAATGCGTTCTCCTTCCCTGATTATCGCCCCATTAGCCTATGTAACTGCATCCACAAGATCCTTTCTAAAATTCTAGCAACCAGGCTGTCCAAGGTCCTCTCTTCAATCATTTCTAAAGAACAAAGTGCGTTCATCAAATACCGATCCATTGTGGAGGGCATCTCCATAGCTTCAGAAATGTTTAGCGATACCGACCGTAGAGTGCATGGTGGCAATATCATCATGAAACTTGATATGGAAAAAGCCTATGACAAGTTGGAATGACTGTTCATATGCGCCATCCTTCTTAAATTTGGCTTACATCCGTCCTGGGTCCAATTGGCTAGGCAATATTGGGAAGGATGCTGGTTCTCGATTATCATCAACGAAAAACCGCATGGTTTCTTTCCTTCTTCTAGGGGTCTCCGTCAGGAGAACCCCCTCTCATCGGCCATCTTCATCATTGCGGCGGAGGTCCTTAGTCAAGGCCTCAAATCCATCTTCCTGTCGGGGAGATGCCTCCCCTACAATCTCCCTAGAAGCTGCCCCATCATTTCTCACATTCTTTTTGCTTATGATACCATTATTTTCTTGAATGACAGACTCTCTTCAATCCGCTCGCTGCTAGCTTTCATCAAGTCCTATGAGAATGAGTCAGGCCAGAAAATTAACTTCTCCTAAAGCAGCTTCATTCTTCCTAGGAAAACTCCTCTCAATAGAGAGAGGCAGATTGAAAGAATGACAGGATTTCAGCGAGCTTCGTTCCCCATTTCTTATCTCGGTGTTCCCTTACTCAAAGGGAGGATCAGATATCGCCACATGCTGTCCCTCATTCAGAAAATCGAACACAGGATTGCCAGATGGAAGGCTAAACTCCTTAACCAAGCTGCTAAGATGGTTCTCATTAAGCACGTCCTTGCTAGCATGCCCATGCATATCCTCTCTTCAGTCAACATTCCAATTAGAGCCATCCATCACATCGAGAAATCCATGGCCTCTTTCTTCTGGGGATCCTCAGAAGGGTCCAATCGCCATCACTGGGTCAGCTGGAAGGAGATATTGTACCCAACCTAGGAGGGGGGTCTTGGGCTCCATCGAATGCGTGACGCCATGCAAGCTTTCCGCTGTAAGATGGCTTGACAACTCTTCCAGGGGAAATCCCAATGGGCTAGGTTTATTTCAGCGAAGAACTTTCGATTAGCTGAACCCCTCTTCCGCCTAAGCAGGAGCAGCGACTCTACCCTTTGGAAGGACGTCAACAAAAACGTGCAATTTTGCATCCTTAATTCCAGATGGCTAATTGGCTCCGGGAACGTCAAATTTTGGCTCCAAAATTTGATAGGAAAGGGCCTCCTCCTTCATGCAGCCACCACTCCCCCTCAGCCCCCTCTCAGAGACATGCTTGTTTCTGAATTTTGGGACTCGTCCAGCACCTGAAATCTCTCCCAGGCAGCTTCTCTCCTCCCCCCCTTCACGCCATCCAAGCTATTTCAGAATGTGGTATAGTTTTCATAGACAGAGAGGACAAGCTTTGCTGGAACCTCTCTAAGGACGGCAAGTTCTCTGTTAAATCAGCATGGCCCAGTCTCCGCTCATCTCAGCCTAAGCAAAGATGGCCCAACTGGGCCTAGAACCAGTACATCCCTCCCAAGATAACTATTTTCTGTTGGAAGGTAATGCACTCGACAGTCCTTGTTGACGCGGTTGTCCAACGCATTGGGATCAGTCTTGCCTCCAAATATTCCTACTGCGATCTCTTCTCCCCTCTTGGCACTGACCTCTTCACCTGATCCCAACTCCGGCAAAATGCTCTCGGCAGCCCGCAACTAATCAGCCCAAGGACCCTACCTCCTAGGTCTCAGCATCACCTCACCTTCCATATCCCATCCCAAAATATGGCCTCAGCCCCCCTCCCCACAACCCCCTTGCGGCCCTGCGGCAATCATCCCTCTCCCATTCCCAAGCTTTTCGGCCCAACCACCCCTCATCCCCTAACAGTTCAACCACCTCTTGCAGGTACTCCTACAGGCCCACCATCAACGCCCCTTTCAATCCCTAGGCCCACTCCGAAGATATCCAACACCTGTTCTCCCACAACAAGATCGCAACTGCGGTTTGGACTCACTTCGCTAACCTCTTCCACATGCCAACCACTCAAAACCAGTCCATCCAAACCATCATTCATCAATGGTCCACTATAGCCTCTCATTCCTCTTTGCATTGTTTTCTTATAGGCTTGGCCCCTCCTATCATTGTTTGGGAAATCTGGATGCATAGGAACGACGCTAGATTTGAGAATAAGACTTTTAAGGCGGACGATACCATTTTCAGAATCTCTAACCGGCTCATTGAGATAGGGACGCTTCTCCATGACATCGACCACTCCACCTGACAAGACCTAGTCCTCAGAGGCTCCCAATCGATTCCTGTTGCCCCCTCCTCCTCCATGACTGCCTCCGTTGTCAAGTGGGTTATGCCACCTGATAATTGGATCAAGTTGAACGTTGATGGCTCTGCCAAGTGCAATCCTGGGCTAGGAGGTGGGGGAGGCGTCTGTCGCGACCATTGGGGAAACATGATCTTCGCTTTCCACAACTGGTTTGGCCACGTCTCCAACATGGTGGCTGAAGCCCGTGCTATGGCAGACGGCATCCATCTGTGCAAAACATTAGCTATTATTGTTGAGACGGATTCCCGCAATCTCTTTGACATGGCTTCTTCCCCTTCCTCCTCGTGCGGCTCGAGCCTCTGGTACTTCCTTGGCTACATACATCAGCAAACCCAAGCCCTGAACATTCGGTTTTCTCATACGCTCCGTGAAGGGAACTCTGTGGCGGATGGTCTTACTAATCTCGCTAGCAACGGCTCCTCCGATCATCTTTATCTCAGGTCTTCTGACCTTCCCCATCTAATTAGAAGCAATCTTGTCTTGGACAAAGCTGGCATGGGCCGGATTAGGCAACGTAAAATCAGGAAAGGTGCTAGGTAATCGGCCTTTCTAATCCACCCAACCCCCCTCAAGCCCCATTATTCTCTTCCTGCTGACGAGTTTGCTCCGTCCAGTCCTCCTCGCTCTGCCTCGACCTCTTTTCCATTTCCTTTTGTATTTTTCTTTACAAGATGATAGTCAGGGCCCACTTTTTTTTTTTTTTTTCTGCCTTGTGGCCCCGGCCGAATGTTTGTAAATTGTCTCCTCTATTCAATATACAAAGAATCTTTATATATATATATATATATATATATATAAATATATATATATATATATATATATATATATATATATATATATATATATATATATATATATATAGAATTGCAATCACATAAATAATTACAAACATGATGATATTTTGTTTGGATCAGAATAAATGATAGAATTGCAATCACATAAATAATTACAAACACGATGATATTTTGTTTGGATAAGAATAAATGAAATACATTGAAATCCAAATATTTTATCAGGATGGAAGTAAACTGGAGTTATTGGAATGCATCAATTTTTTTTAATTTTATTCACACATTCATATATGATATAACAAATATGCTTTAATATATTGAATTAGTGTACATATGTGACATTTGCATAATGATTGTAATAAGCTCATTAAAATATATACTTTTAGCAAAAATTAAGGAAAATTTTGAATTATCATTATATTCCAAGCCTCGATCGAGTAGACCACAATGTAAAGATCACAAACAAGTAACTTGCCAATGTTTTTTTTTTTTTTTTTTAAAACCATCTACTAAGATGGCCACGTTTGGATAGTTTAAATAATTCTATTGGTACAAATTTAGTGGTGTAGCTTATAATTAAATTATTTTGAATTTTAGTGTGTCACATGTATGGCATACATGTGCATAGTAACACCTTCATTTACCCATGTGACTCTCCCAGTGGTCCAAAAGGCATTTCACCCATTTACTCCTAGATCTCTCCTCTTACCCCATTTACTCCCCTATCCAACAGCTCCTCAAATACAAGGTGTCAAATGGCCCATACCCTAGTAGATTGACAGAGCTATGTGGACCATTCGTCTTCCATACAAGCCCTATCCACCGTAAATACAGCTAGTAACTCACCCAAACTTCTCCCCAAACCTCCATTTATAAATACATGCAAGCTTTGATGACCAAGAACACACTCCAACCGTCCCTTTAGCCAATCACATTCTCTGAGACGATGGACCATAAACTTATGGGCCTTTCTTTGATCCTAGTAGCCCTTGTGATGGTGAATGGCGCCACTGGGATTCCTAACATCATCAATGACGGCGTCGCCTTTCTTGAAAACGAAGATGCATGAAGTACCCTATTCTGGGGATGTGTTGAAAAATGGGGAGTATACACTAAGATTAGAGGATGATTGCGACTAGTGCTGCTGAAGGAGGATGGGATGATATGGAGCTCCGACACCCATCGATCGTACCTGCAGACATGCTTTCTGGAATTCCAGCAAGATGCTAACCTTGTGATCTACAACGGTCAATACATTTCCGAGTGGGCCAGCGCCACGAACAGGAAAGATGGGAATTACATCCTGGCCTTAACAAAGAGCGGCAATCTTGCCATCTACGGCCCGAGGATATGGGAAACGAAAATGGGTAAGTTGGACGGTGGGGATTTCAAGGATCATAAGGTTAGACAGGGTGGTGGCATGACTGACGGTGACGATGGTGCGTTCGTGGTGATCAGTGGTCAAGATAGAGAGAAGGTGATCAAGCGTGCGTGATCAACGGCGTGTTTTGAGTGTAGTATAACGTGATGCTAAAATAAGCTGTCCAAGCAATATATATATATATATATATATATATATATATATAAAATTTTGGTATTTTACTTTCCATGCTTTAGATCTGGGCATGTACTGGATTAGTGTATTCAGAGCCGTTCAATTGATTCATGCTCATTTCATGTTAAGTATAGATAATTGGTCATAAATATCCAACCGTCCATTTTTATTCTCGAGGATCGTAACCCACACGTGTGCAAGGATTGCCAAAGTCGCACACAGATGGGTTCCACGATGTAGACGTTCTAGCGCAAAAATTGGGCTGATCCGCCGATCGGATCCAAACGGGCACATTTTATTATAGCAATGGGTCGCTGAAAAAGAAAAGCATGCACGTTGCTTCTAACATTGAGACCAATTTGATGAGTGGACCGTTCTCAGATTTGGATAAGGAAATCTACACGGTGGGGCCCGTGTGATGGATGGCTCGGATCACACATGCATGAGACGAGTTAGCACGTGAGGTGACATGTAGGCGGGTGGGTTCCCTTCTACACGTACGATCGTGGGCTAACCTATTTTCTTTCGTAAACGTGGGGCTTGCCTGACGGGTGTGGTCCCACCGAACGAATGGATCAGATCTTACACGTGTACTATTAGTGTCCCTTCCAAGTTCCATCTGCAGATTCTCTTTTGAAGCAAGTGCAGATACGTACGCAACTGATCACACTAGTGCACTTGTAAATGACATCACTTTGACAGGAAGTTAGGGCGATAACTAATGATGTCCCACCTTTGATCAGTCATCTTGACCATTGATCTCATTGCTCCGTACTGTCTATGCTGGGAATTTCTCGATAGTCTCCAAGATCGCAAGTTGCCAACACTTTGACTAGTGGCGCGCACGCGCGCACACACACACACATGGAAAAATCCAAAATTTTAATGGCTAGGATCTTCTAATCTGTAAACTTCAATGATAAAGATAATCAGTTCATTAAAATTTTCTTACCATGGCCCATCTTGGGTAAAACTCAGTAGATGAACAGTTCTGATCATGATCTAGCTAAGCAGAACTGACTTGGGAAAGAGATGATGATATTTAATCCAACAAAGTGGTAAGTGGGTCATTAATTCTCCACACAACTATTAATCCACATTTAAGGCTAGTAGATAAGAAATGTTGCAGCGTCTCCAACCCACGTAGATTGCCCACAGAATAAATAAAAAAAGAAGAAGAAATGTCCACGGAGTCAATGGACATGATCCGGCCCTGCAATAGCCCATCCAACTATCAATCAGCTCTTCAATGCATGTTCATAGGTAGAAATTGTAAAAGAGAATACATTGTAGAGAACACTTGCTCTGATACCATTGAAAAGCTCTCCAAGTGAGAACATTGCAGAAATTATAAATTATTTATTTCATTGAGAATAACATGACTTTGGATACAGGTGGGAAAGATTTGTGATAATTTAGAGTGATCATAGCATATATATATATATATATACATTTTAACAAATAATAAAATATCATAATTTAAAAATTACCCTAATCTACATTGTATGAGCCATATTGATCTTGGGTTGAATTTGAGATCTTTGTTCAAAAGCTACTTGCATCACCAATGTTTAACAATGTAATATCTTTTATTGCTACCTGCATCACACGTCAAAATCAACCCATACAACCCATCTCCAACCCAAATCAGTACCCATTTCTAATGTCGGTAGTGGCTTTGATGCTATATATGTTAAACCTAAAAAGACTACATTGTGGAAGTCATACTTTATTTATTTTTTATTTTTACGGAAAATAACATGAATATATGAAATATAAGGGAGATCTGCAACGATTTAAATAGAATCTAACATATACACATCTGAAAAAAATCTACTCTAAAATTCTACAAAAACTGTATAATAAGCTTGCTACGATTATAGATTATTATTATTATTATTTTTTTGAAGAAAATAGTGTTTTGCATGAAATGTCATTTCTAGAAAATAAGGAGAAATGATATGTTTGTTTCCTTGAATTTTTTTCAACAATATTTTCTTTAAAAAAGATTCATTTCAAAATTTAGTGTATGGAAAAATAGAAAATTTTTTGAAAAATTTATGCCAAGGTGAAAGAAGACGTGTGTTGAAATCGTACCATGGCAAATGTGTTACATTGTCACACATGATACATTAGTATATGTGGGACATTGACACATGAGAGGCTTGAAGATGAATAATATTGTTGGACTTTGTGCTGCTCATTAAATTATTATTGACATGTGTATATATTTATTCATTTAGTTACATTCAGATTTATTAATATTTGTACTTGTCTATTGATATAATAATTTCATGATAATGTATGCACATTGATATTCACATTGACCTTAAATACAGGTGTAATCAACATTTGTCGACTAAAGGCTTGGTACACTTCATGCACGATGTAGACCATTATACAAGTATGTATAACAACACTAATAAATGTTAAGGTGCATGTACATATGAGATATCCATTTTCCTGATTTATGAGATGATAAAGATGAGATTCATGAGATCCCAGGGTGGCACACTCATCTCGCTACAGTGTGGATGGTTCATTGGTTGATGGTATAAATCCTGCACACTGATCACATAGTACAAAAGACACTCATTCACAATATTTTATTTGAGCTGCATATGTTGCAAAATTAAGTATTTAAGAGTTATGAATCAATTCCAATTCAAGCACTATTTGAGTATGCTATCATATATAATTTCTCGTCCTTATTACTCTATACTATATGATAAGGTTGCAATGAGATACTACTACTTTGTCGTGGATTCTTGTTGCCCACCCAAGTTTTGGGTTAGCCTATTTTTTGGGTTTCGATCGGGAAATGAGGCGTAGATCAGATAGAGTGGATCTCATTCACACATCAGGGTGAGCATGGAAAGCTTGCATGTTGTCACTAGAACCAGTGTCGTAGAGGATTTCAATCCTCCAAACACCCGACAGCCTATTGAATGTCAGAAAAAAGACAGCAAACAGACAGTCAGATGTTATTTTCTTGGAGATTGCATCATGGCCTACAAGATATTTCATAATTTACTATCGACAAATGATTTTCATTTCATGCCTTTCCAAATCCAATCCATATCAGTTGTCTGGAAAAAGACAGTCAGATGTCATTAACTTGGAGATTGGATCATGGCCTCCACGATATTTCATAATTTACTATCGACAAATGATTTTCATTTCGGCCCTTTCCAAATCCAATCCATATCAGTTGTCTGAAAAAAGACAGTCAGATGTCATTATCTTGGAGATTGCATCATGGCCTACACGATATTTCATAATTTACTATCTACAAATGATTTTCATTTCGTGCCTTTCCAAATCTAATCCATATCAGTTAGGTGTACGCTACTTATGGATAAGGGGAGATGATCTAAGGTGGGACATGATCAAAATGACTTCGGTAGATCAATATCTCCACATGACGTGGCAGGCTAATGTGCCAAGCAGGTCCACATATATGTAAGGCCTAGCATTTTTGGTTGATTACTTAAAAAAATACACTTACTAGACAATCCTATCTATGATCTGTCCATTAAAGAAACTGTGAGAAACAATCATATTACCAGTGGATAAACTGTAGAAAAGTATTAAACTGGGCCCATTTGGCCGGTCGGATTGGAAGGGATTGGATGGTATTGGAAGGGATTGGAAGTTAAATCCCGGGATTCGCCGGCCGTGCCAAACAGAGTCGGTGATCTGATTCCAATCCCATGGGTCTCAAGACAATCTACTGACAACACCATCATTGCCTTTAAATCCTATCCCATCCACCTTAATCCATTCAAATTTGCAGTTTGGTTCAAGGGATCGGAAGGGATGGGAAGGTTTAATCTCAGGATTGGCCGAGCGTGTCAAACAGACTGGATATAGCAATCCAGGGATATAGCAATCCCATGTATCTCGAGACAATTTACTGACAACACCATCATTACCTAAAAATCCATGCCATCCACCCTAATAACATTCAATCCCTTTCAATCCACCCGGCCAAACGGGCCCTAAAGAAATGGGTTGGACCACTCATAACTTTGCAGCGCGTAGAAGTATTATCAATGTGAATAAGAGGGTGAATAGATGAGTGGAGGCTTGAATGTTGGTAGCCCCATATGAGTGCTACGTGCCCTGGCCCACAAGTGAGGATAGACCAAGTGATCTTTTGAGTCACACATTGAATGTTGAAACTCAATCATGTCTTCCAACCGTCCATTTTTCTTATACACGTACATCGTGAGTGATGCATTGACCATTTCTTCGTTAAGGCCTGTTCATGTGGGCCCCTTTGATGCTAGTTTCTCATACACCGTCCAGTTTTCTCATACTAATATAGACCAATCAATGATTCAACTTGCCTGGTTTTTGCACCCGCGCGTGCATGCTCATCGCAATCACCGCTTGATGAACGTCCGAGATCTTACACACATATTACACGTGATGAAAGTCAACTCGGTAAATTCCTCCTCCCACGAAGTAATTCACCGGATAAGATAAAAGATGATAGTGTCAGTAGTGCCTGCCTTGTTCACGTGCCGTGGGTCCTTGTTTCTTCACCGGATAAGATAAAAGATATTAGTGTCAGTGGTGCCCGAAACGGATTTGCTACTCCCCCTGCCACCAGCCCCGTGGCTGATGGTGGTGATCTGTGGGCCCCACCATGATATATGTGTTTCATCCATTCTGTTAATCAATTTTTACAGATCATTTTAGTGTTCGATTTCAAAATGAGAGGGATATAAATCTCAGGTGGACCACACCACATGAAAACAATAGTGATTGGATATCCACCATTAAAATCCTCCTAAGGCCCACTGTACTTTTTATTTGACATCCAATCTGTTGATTATGTCATAGAGGTCCAGATGAAGGTAAAAAAATAAAATCAGCTTGATCCAAAACTTTTATGGCCCCCAAAAAGTTTTTAATGGTCGACGCTCATTCAACACTGTTTCTTGTAACGTGGTCAAACTTGAGATTGGAATATATCTCATTTTTAGTCCATGCCATAAAATGATCTGTAAAAATAGATGGACAGCATGGATGAAATCATACATCATGGTAAGGCCCACAGAGCACCAACCACCAGCCATTGGCTGCTGCAAGGGGGAGTAGCCAATCCGTTTCCAGTAGTGCCTGCCTTGCTCACGTGCCGTGGGTCTCTGTTTCCATGGATAGGATAAAATATAGGGCGAGGAATACCTCTGGGCTCAGTGGATGCAAAATACCCATGCATCTAGTTGTATTTAGAATATTTGGCATAACATCACCTATCTGGACCGTCCATTAGGTTCAGACCTCTCTTCTCCCACTACCATGCAAGAACCACAGCAATTGGATATTTTAAACATCTTTAATAGGATCTATCTTACAATGAACGATTTTGTTCATTCTTTCTTGCATTTCCGGATCCACTGAATAATGGCTTGGACAGTCCAATATGTATGATTATTTAAAGGCCACCTATGAAGAGTAAACTCAACCCAGTGGACGATCCAGATAGGTGAAATGAATGCCAACGAGGCCAAATATAAGTAGGTGAATGAGAAGTGTAAATAACAACGCCGATTAGGTGATGTTGCCCACACCACCCCTGCGGTTATGTGTTGGCCCTGTGGTGACCACTGTGATGCATGCCGTCCCATTCGTTTCGCCAGATTATCCGAGAATACGAACCCAAAAACCGAAGATATACAAATCTAAGGTATACCCAACCATAGGAAACAGTATTCATTGAATTCTCACCGTTAAAAACTTATTAGGGGCCACAAAAGCCTTGGATCAAGCTAATATTTGTGTTTTCCGTTCATCTAGGTTCACCTAATCAACAGCTTAGATGGAAAATAAACATTGGCCCTAAGAAATTTTCAACGCTGGATGTCATTATCCCCACTGCTTTCTGTAGCGTGGTCCACTTGTGCTTTGTATCTACTTCATCTTTTGTCTCATACCCTAAAATGAGATGGAAAAACGTTTGGACGGCGTAGATAGAAAACATATACATCACTGGGCCCCAAATAGCCCGACACATCAGGACAGGGGTGGTGTGCGCAACACAACCTAATCCGCGTCCCTTGTCTATCTATAAATACACGCCCTACCACCTCATGCACTTGAGTAGAGAAAACATGGCTACCGTCCCTTCCACTGCTCTTCTCAACCTCTTTTTCATCCAGGGCGGCTCAACATATTTGGGGGACTTAGGCAAGTCATAAAAATAATGTTTTTTAGTTTAAAACATAAAAAAAATTAACAAATTCAAAATTAAATCATAAATTTGCTTCTTGCATTTTTAGATGCAAAATTACTGATTAAACTTTTATATTCAAGTTTACTCAATAAATTAGTTTCGATAGATAAAATTGCTAACCGTTTAATCTATCTTGAGACATAATTATTCGTAAATAATTTTTTATAATATTTAGTTTTGAAAAACTTTTTTCTACATGTAACAGGTAACAACCTAGTTCTTTTGTTAAATTAAGTATTTCAATTGGAGTATTAATTTCTTTTTTTGCAACTTCTTTTAAAACTTTTGATTCCGAAAATAAATCCTAACCATCAATTTAGAATTTAATTTAAAAAAATAATGTTAGAATTTAATTTTTTGAGAACTTAATTAGCAATAAAGTAAGTAGTTGTGGTCCTAGGTTTTAGGAGAAGAATTTATCAGGAATGATGCTATTATTTTTGAAAAGACACGATAGAGTTAAGACTGTTATTATTGATAGTGTTAGCTTCTATGATTTGCTTTTTATTTTAAATTTCAAATTTGTAAACTAATTTTTAGATATTTCTATTTTGTAGGCCTTTAGGACCTTCATAATTAAGAAATTTTAGTTTTGCTATAATATAGGGCCTTCATAATTAGGAGCCTTAGGCGATTGCCTCACTTGCGTACCTCTTGGAGCCGCCCCTGTTTTCATCCCATCATTCTTTCTCATTCTCCTTCTCAGCCCATCTTGCAAGGCTAACAGCTCATCTTGCAGGTCTAACAATATCTTGTATCATGGCGAAACTCTCAACACTGAACTCTGTCTCCAATATGAGAGCTATATATAAGTTTATAATGCAACGAGATTGCAATCTGGTTTTATATGTAACGTGAACCCTAGGGCATCCAACGCCAGCGGGCTATCCGAGAATTGCCATTGCACCATGCAAACTGATGGAAATCTTATGGTAAATGATCCCAACGGCCGTGCTATTTGGGCTAGTGATACTGCCAGAGATGAAGGCTCCTATGTTCTCATCCTTCAAGATGATCGAGATGTGGTGATCTATGGTGGGGACGTTTGGGCCACTGCGACTAATGTATGTGGGAGTGGTGCAATGCCGGTGATCACTGGGGTCAGCTCTGGGGACCCCAATCGTACCGCTGTGGTTGATGGATCTGGTACCATCATAGATATGTGAGAAGATCAATGCATTATGTATCGAATGGATCTTAGTAATGTATCGTGGTACTTTTGAGTTAATGCGTTGGGTTAGTGGCTTTTTTTTTTTTAAATTTATTTTTTTTAAATTTTTAAATTTTTATTTTTAATGTTGAATGGATCTGTGGTCATGTTTAATGATCCTAACCATTTATAAGATGGGTCAGACTGACAAGGAAAATGGGTCCCACACAGACATGGAGAAAACACCAATATCAGCTTGATCCAAAACTTTCATGACTCCAAGAAGATTTTAATGGTGGGCATTCAATCCTTACTGTGTGGTCCATTTGAGATTTGGGTCTGCTTAATTTTTTGGAACACGCCCTAAAATGAGCTGGAAAAACTGATGGACGGTGTGGATATACAACACATACGTCACGGACTTCATGATCTGGGCCTGCCCCACTGAGCTGTTACCCCGGCCTCGCCTAATCTGTTCCCGATGCTGGGAACCCTGGCCCACCCAATAAGTGTATTTTTCTGATTGTCAAGACAGTCTTCGTGGCAGGGGTCAGATCCCTTCAAGTATGACGGTAGGAATGTGAGCTGTATGCTTGGTGATCGGTTCTATATTTCCTTTTCAGATGGATAATCTTAGGTAGATAGTCAGTGAGGCCACAAATCTAACGGTTGGGATTTGCGTACATGAAAGCTATGTGTACCGGGGATGGGTTTTACGGTATGGGTCCGTCCAATATAAAAGATGCGGGGCACATCTACCTCAATCTAAACCGTCCAAATTGCGGTTCATTACCGCATGTGGAAGGACCTAGGTAAAAATTACATTGGAAGAACAGCCCTAACCGTATATTAGGTGGCAATCAAACAGATGATAGTAAATAAAAATCGTCAATTAATGGATGGATGTCAACAAGCAAATGTACATTTATTGGATGGCCCATTTAGGGTTTCAAGGGTATTTTTGTCATGTATCACGTATGGTGGGGCACACTTACTGAATAGTCCAGATCTGTCACAAGTGTGGGCGATGGGGCTTGGGTAGGAGATATGCACGTGTGCCCATGAATCACAGTTGTAAAGGTTCTGGGCCACCATTCGGCCAAGCCCAGATGAACATGTCCATAGCCCAAAAATTAGGCTGGCCGACACGTAAGATAAGAAGGTATATCTCTGTTCCTTCTCTTTTAATCGTCACATGGGCCTCACCGGATGAGGTGATCTGCCTGTAAAACTTGTACTGGGCAGGGCATGTTTGCCATGGGCGTTACTGATTAATGGCTGAGATCTTGCACACATGTGCCAAGGCTCCCGTACACCATTTAATTGGTGGATAGTTAATGGACCACCAATTAAAAAGCAGTCAAGATAGATATTGAGAGAGACATACATGACCAGCCTCTTTATTTACGTAAATATACCTTTGTTTCAGGGTGGCTTAGTTCAATGAATATGTACTTATGAGTTAGAGATTAGGAATGTTAAATCAATTTGAATTTGAATAGTAAAAAAATGAGAGAGAAAAAAGAATGAGCCAGACCTCTTCTTTGATTATATTAGTTGAATATTTCAATTTTAACATAACATTTATGTTTAATATTTAATTGAATCTTTCTTTTATTCATTTTATTTATGACTATGAATATTATTAGCCAGAGAGTCAAGAACAAACAATCCTCCAAACCAAAAAAAGTGATTGAGTCCGACTCAGGCGAGTGAGTGAAAGGCATGGCAAGAGAGCGAGCTCGGCTCGCGAACGATCAGCAAGTGAAGGACCGATCCTTTAGCTAGCACCAGTACAGTTGAGCTGTAATTGTAAGTGCATGTAAGGAACTCAGACGTGACAACAATATGATAATACCATATGATGACAATGCAGCAATTGTCATTGATTAAGAAGGAAATCCAAAAGGAACTCGGGTTTTTGAAGCGATCGCTCGAGAATTGAGACAGTTGAATTTCACTAAAATAGTCTCAACCCATAGATTGAGCTAATATACGCCATGCATGCAAATTTCAAAATGCATATGCTCAACCATGACATTTTGATCATAGGGTTATTTGAGTAGATTGCAAGGTCTGAGAAGGTAATGCAAAACAAACTTGCCACATTAGTGAAATGCAAAGTGACATCACTATTAAGGGAAGCCAATATATCCTTATATTTATTTGTTTTGTTAAAGAGGTTCTAGCCCCAAAATTGAGCTGATCAGCTGATAGGATCCAAACGGGCACATTTTATGATAGCAATGGGTCGCTGAAAAAGAAAAGCACGCACGTGGCTTCTAACATTGAGGCCAATTCGATAAGTGGACCATCCTGAGATATGGATAAGGAAATGTACATATGGTGGGGCCCGTGTGATGGATGGCTTGGATCACACATGCATGAGACGATCGAGTTAGCACGTGAGAAGACATGTAGGTGGGTTCCCTTCTACACGTACGATCGTGGGCTAACCTATTTTCTTTCGTAAATGTGGGGTTGCCTGATGGGTGTGGTCCCACCTAACGAATGGCTCAGATCTTACACGTGTACTGTTAGTACTATTAGTGTCCCTTCCAAGTTCCATATGCAGATTCTCTTTGGAAGCAAGCGCAGATACGCAACTGATCACACTAGTGCACTTGTACATGACATCACTTTGACAGGAAGTTAGGGCGATAACTAACAATGTCCCACCTTTGATCAGTCATCTTGACCATTGATATCATGGTCCGTACTGTCTATGCTGGGAATTTCTCGATAGTCTCCGAGATCGCAAGTTGCCAACACTTTGACTAGTGGTCCGCAGATATATAGGGAAAAATCCAAAATTTTGATTGCTAGGATCTTCTAATCTGTAAACTTCAATGATAAATATTTCTTACTGTGGCCCATCTTGGGTAAAACTCAGTAGATGAACGGTTCTGATCATGATCTAGGCAGAACTGACTTGCGAAAGAGATGATGTTATTTAATCCAACAGTGGTACCACACAACTATTAATCCACATTCAAGGCTAGTAGATAAGAAATGTTGCAGCTTCTCCGACCCATGTCGATTGCCCACAGAATAAATAAAAAAGAAGAAGAACTGTCCACCGAGTCAATGGGCATGATCCGGCTATGCAATAGCCGTCCAACTATCAATCAGCACTTCAATGCATGTTCATAGGTAGATATTGTAAAAGAGAATGCATTGTAGTGAACACTTGCTCTGATACCATTGAAAAGCTATGGAAGTGACTACATTGCAGAAATTATAAATTATTTATTTCATTGAGAATAACATGACTTTGGATACGAGTCAGGAGAGATTTGTGATCATAACACACACACACACACACATATATAACAAATAATAAAATATCATAATTTAAAAATTACCCTAATCTGCGTTGTATTAAAGCCATATTGATCTTGGGTTGAATTTGAGATCTTTGTTCAAAAGCTACTTGCATCACCATTGTTTAACAATGTAATCTTTTCTTGCCACCTGCATCACACGTCAAAATCAACCCACACAACCCATCTCCAACCCAAATCAGATCTCTTTTCTAATGTTGGTAGTGGCTTTGATGCTATGTTAAACCTAAAAAGACCATATCGTGGAAGTCATGATACTTTATTTATTTTTACTGAAAATAACATGAAGATACGAAATATATGGGAGACCTGCAACGATTTAAATTGAATCTAACATATACATATCTGAAAAAAAAAATCTACTCTAAAACTCTATAAAAATTATATAATAAGCTATCCTATAATTTTTTTAAAGAGGTTGCTTGGATGTCAGGGATTTGGAGGGGCCCACGATATCCCGGTACTGCTTCTATCACGCTGGTGGCATAAGACCGTGTGACAGACCTGTTGAATATTCACACATGCAAAACGCTGGCCGACCGAAATAAAAATACAATGAGGTTGCGTGCACCCTATCCAGCATTCACGTGCTCTAATTAGCAGAAGTAGACCCACAGTGGAAAGAGCAAAATCGAACACAGACAGTGGGGATTGAACGGCCGCCATTGAAACATTCAACGGGCCACAGAAGTTTTGAATAGGCTGATATTATGTACAACTTATATATGAACGGTTTGGATGGCATATAAACTTCACCGTGGACTCCAAAAGGTTTCAACGGTAAGCATTTCCCTACACAATTTTCCTTGTCGCGTTGCCCACTTAAGTTTTGGATCTTCCTCATTTTTTAGCACATCTCTTATAAGAAGAGCTGGAAAGATCGATGGATGGACCAGATAGATTTATCACAAAGATCACAGTGGCCCCACCTAGCTTTGGACCACAGGAACTTCCTGCGGTTGGCTGTCCCAGTCAATCCGCTTCCAGCAAAATTAGAGCTGGCCATCGGACCAAGTCGGATCGGACTTGGTCCAACTCGGTTCGGTCCGAAAGTTACCTGGACTGATTCAAACCCGATCCGATCCGTGATCGAGTCCGGAACACCTTACTCGAACCGATCCGTTACATGCTTGGCCTGACTCGAACCGAGTCCGACTCGGTCAAGGAAACCAAGTCGGATGGGATTGGGTAAGGATCGAATTTTTCAACGGTAAAAATCATTATCCTCGCTGCTATTTTTAGTGTGGTCCATTTGAGCTTTAGATATGATTCATTTTTTTTTTCCAAATGCTTTAAAATGATCACAAAAAATGGATAAACGGTATGGATATAATAAATGTATTATTGTGGGGCCCATGTAATGTGGATCTCATTTGAGCCATTCGTACAACTCGGAGCTCAAGAATACAACTGACCTGTATTGACGTGCACGACACGCTAGCAGGGACACGGATTTCCTGCGAAAGCCTTTCGCAGAAAGTTCCTAGGATCATAGGTGGGGCCCACCGTGATGTTTTTCAAGAATCCACTCCATTCATCTGTTTTTTGAGATCATTTTAGAACATGAGACCAAAAGCGAGCAGGATCCAAGACTTAAGTGGGTCGTATTAAAGGAAAAGGTGGTTAGGTAAATTCCTACCATTGAAACCTCCCTGAGTTCGACGATGATGTTTACATGACATCCATACCGTTAATAACGTCATTCCTATTGGGATGAACTGAAAAAATAAATATTAGCATGATTCAAAACATCTGTGGCCCCACGAATATTTCAACTATGGACGTTCAATTATCACTTTTTCGACCCACTTACTCATTGGATGCAGTTCATTTTAGTGAACTCACAAAACGTATGGACGGGGAGGATTTCGCTCAAACATCGCAGTGGGTCCCACATGGGTTTCCAGCGCAGGAACTTCCTTTTGCAGGAAATCCGCGTCCGTCTTGGCACGACACGTACCTACAACTAGCTATAGCTAGCTATATAGCTAGCATTATGTGGTACACCGGCGAATCCTTTTATTGTATTGAGTAAACTCTGTTGGGGCCCACCTTGAATGCATGTGATTTATCCACGCCGTCCATTCGTTTTTCCATATCATTTTAGTGGTTGAACCTAAAATTGATGCATATCGGAGCCTTAAAATGAGCTTGCCAAATGGATGGACGGTTTGGATATAAAACATACCTCATGATCAGACCTAGAAAATGGATGATCCGAAAGCTGCGACTCTCTTTCTCTTTCCCTCTTTCTCTCTTCCGTATGCGACTATAGATCATTTCTCAATATATTTCTCTTCAGCAGAGAAATCCAAGCTCCAAAACCTTCTTCTTGCCTTCTTCAACATCTCTCTCCAACAGAGAAATCCAAGCTCCAAAACATTTTTCTTGCCTTCTTCTTCAATAGAAATAGAGAGAGAATCACAGATATAGAGAGATCGAGAGAGATAGAGAGTAGAGTTGACGGGTTTGGGTGTACATTGGGCGGGATTTTTTGGCGCCGAACGTAAAGCCTAGGTCGTAAAAGTAATATATATATATATATATATATACAGTCTGAATCGGGTCGGTTCGGAACAGGGCCTATTTGGATTCGACTCGAAAATAATTCGAATCTAGATTACACTACTTGATCCTGACTAATCCTGACCATTGGTTTTGTTCGAATCGGGTCGGATCGGGTCTGATCGGGACGGATCCACCGGTTCGGGTGTGAAATGCCCAACTTTAAGGATAGGGTTGGAAACTTCTAAATTTCAATGGTCATCTGGACCACACCACAAATAGAAGCGGAGATAATGATTTTCATTGTTAAACAATTCGTAGGGCCCACCATAAAGTTTATTTTCCATCCAATCGGTTCATAAGGTCACAAAGACCTGAATTAAGAGGAAAAAGAAATTTCATAGTGATCCAAAACTTCTGTGACCCCAAAAAGGGTTTCAATGGTAGATGTTCAATCACCCACTACTTTTTGCAGTGTGGTCTACTTGATGGCTAGATCTATCTTATTTTTCGTCTCAAGACTTAAGACGAGTTGGCCAAATGAATGTACAGTTTGGATATAAGCATACCTCATGATCAGACCCCTAGAATTTGTTGATGTCAATACTGCAGCTATATATCGGAAACAGATTGGCTGCTCCCCTTGCCACCAGCCCCGTGGTTGGTGGTCGGTGCTCTGTGGGCCCCACCATGATGTCTGTTTTTCATCCATTCCGTTCATCCATTTTTAAAGATCATTTTAGTGCTTTATCCAAAAATTTAGAGGGATAAAAATCTTAAGTGGACCACACCACAGGAAAATAATAGTGATTGGATATCCAACATTTAAATCCTCCTAAGGCCCACTATACTTTTTATTTGACATCCAATCTATTAATTAGGTCATACAGACCCAGATGAAGGAAAAAAACAAAGATCAGATTGATCCAAAACTTTTATGGCCCCCCAAAAAGTTTTTAATGGTCGAAGTTCATTCAACACTATTCAACACTGTTTCCTGTAATGTGGTCCACTTGAGATTGGGATATACCTCATTTTTCGTTTCGTACACAAGATGATCTAGAAAGCTATTTGGACGGAATGGATGAAACACATACATCATGGTGGGCCCATAGAGCACCGACCATCAGCCATTGGCTGGTGGCAGGGGGAGTAGCCAATCCGTTCCCCTGTATATCTGCTGAGGTACACCTTCCCTTCGGACCACAGGAACTTCCTGCGGTCGGCTGTCCCAGGCAATCCGCGTCCAGCAAAATCAAGATTCGTTTGAGAGTATACTCACAGTACCTCCCACGACTCTCATGCGCACATGCTGTACTGCACGCACTCCGTCCATACAATGATATACAAAAAGATAAAAAGATACGTAGGTGTCATTACGGGCGCGGATTGGCGAGTCCGGGGTGACAGCTTAGTAGAAAAGTTCTAGACTGTGGGGCCCACCTTGATGTGTATGTTGCATATCCACTCCGGCCATAAGTTTTTCCAGCTCAATTTGGGGCATGGTTCAAAAAATGAAGCATGTCCAAATTTCATGTGGACCACACCACAAGAAATATTTCTGATTGAACGCGCACCACTAAAAGTTCCTACGGCCTTCCTTAATGTTTATTTTCCATCCAACCTGTTTATAATGTCACACAGACCTGATTGAAGGAGAACACAAATATCAGGTTGATTCAAAATTTTTGTGGCCCACAAGAAGTTTTCAATGTCCAATGACCACTATTTCCAATGCTGTGGTCCACTTGAAATTTACATATTCTTAATTTTTTTTATCCATACATTAAAATGATCTGGAAAAACTGATGGACGTAGTGGATATAAAAAAAAAAATTTCATCAAGAGGCCCCACAGCCAGGTAATCACCCACTGAGCTGTTTCCCCACACTGACGTAATACGCGCCAGCCCATCACTGCCTTATCTTTCCGACAGCATCCATAAAAGGCAAATAAATATTCAGTAAGTGACAAATATGTGATCAGATCTGACCATTCAATCAATAAGACAAATAATCCTCGAAAATCTCACATATTTTTTAGGGAATTTGATTAAATAATATTATCACAAATATATCAATAGATCTTCTTGTTCCTCTGCTATTCAAAATTCGTGTAGAAGTTAATGTGTAGATATTCATGCCATCTATTCGTTTTTTCATATAATTTTTTGTCATGAAACCAAAATGAAACTAAAATGATAGAAACCCATATCTCAGGTAGACCACACTAAAGTTCTTATGAGCCACAAAAGTTCATATGGACAGTTGTGGTGATTGTTCTTAAAAACTTACTATGAGCCATAAAAGTTTTGGATTAAATTTATATTTATTTTTCACTCATCCGATGATATTATCATCATGTTAAATGGAAAATGAACATTGAGGTGGACTTTGGGATTTTTTAATGGTGGGTATTCAGTCACCATTATTTCCTGTGGTGTGGTCCACCCGAGACTTGTTTCTACTTGATTTTTGGGTCTAGGCCCTATAATGAGCTTAAAATAGATGGACAGTGTGAATGTACTACACATACATTAAATTGGACAACAGTCAAGGCCGTATTTAATCTGTTCAAGTTCTATAGTGTGGCTAAAAAGGGATGCTGATTGCCTACTGAAGAGTAGATACTTTGTCACTGCACCATAGTTTCCACCATGATGTATGTATTTTATCCACACACTTCATTCATTTTGACAAATCATTAATTAATGACATGAGAATAAAAATGAGGCAGATCCAAAGCTCAAGTGGACCACAACATAAAAAATAGTGGTGATTAAATGCTTATCATTAAAAACTCTTTAAGCCCCACCAAAGTTTACCCTAAAATGATATGAAAAAAAAAGGGATAAACAATGTAGATAAAACACATACATTACACTGGGGCACATATAACACCGATCAATAGCCACCTTAATATTGGCCGCTCACGGTTAGTAGGCGATTTGCACCCATGGCGGAGGTAGCAATTAGTTAGACTTATTTTTGTGCATACCATCATTATGGTGGGCCCCACTTAATATGTAGATTGGATGGAATACACCCATTCAACCATTATGTGGGCCACCACGTTACATTTTGGGTGATTGTCAATTGTATTCTATAGTGTGGCCAACATATATAGTGATTGGATGGAAATGATTTTCAGCATTTCCATCCACATAGCGGAGCTAATTTAAATGCATGGGTTGGACCACTCACAACTTTGCAGCGCGTATAAGTATCATCAATGTGAATAAGACGGTGAATAGATGAGTGGAGGCTTGAATGTTGGTAGCCCCATATGAGTGATTCATGCCCTGGCCCACGAGTGAGGCTAGACCAAGTGATGTTTTGAGCCACACATTGAATGTTGAAACTCAATCATGTCTTCCAACCGTCCATATTTCTTATATATGTATATAGCGAGTGATGCATTGTCCATTTTTTCTTCAAGGCCTGTTCATGTGGACCCCTTTGATGCTAGTTTCTCATACGCCTTCCAGTTTTCTCATACTGGTATAGACCAATCAATGATTCAACTTGCTTGGTTTTTGCACCTGTGCATGCTCATCGCAATCACCACTTGATGAACGTCCGAGATCTTACACACATATTACACATGTGATGAAAGTCACCTCGGTGATTCCTCCTCCCACAGAGTATATAATTCACCAGATAAGATAAAAGATAATAGTGTCAGATGTGCCTGCCTTGCTCACGTGCCCTGGGCCCTTGTTTCTATGGATAGGATAAAATATAGGGTGAAGAATACCTCTGGGCTCAGTGGATGCAAAATACCCATGCATCAAGTTGTATTTGGACTATTTGGCATAACATCAACCATCTGAACCGTCCATTAGATTCGGACCTCTCTTCTCCCACTACCATGCAAGAACCACAGCAATTGGATATTCTTAAACATCTTTAATCAGATCTTTCTATGGATAAGGGACGTAGAATTTAAAATGGTTTTTCAAAAAGCTACCTCATTGAACAATATGATTATCATCGCACTACCTTTCACTTACATTTCTTTACCCGGCGCAGGTTAGGCCCGCGTGCAAGTGAATGGTCCGCAGCTTAGGTGGGCTCCAACATGATATCTATGTAAAATCCACTCAGACCATCAGGTGTGTCCCTTCATTTTAGGATAATGGTACAAAAAATTACTACATTTGTGAATTAGCTGGACCACATGATTGGAAATAGTGTACAAAGTAACAATTGCCCTCAAAATTTTGACCTTAGTATGGTCCACTTGAATCACTGATGGGCATGAATTTTAGAACTCGGGCTTAAATGTTTGTGTGGCATCTAATGATTGGATTGGATTTCATATAATCATTATGGTGGTCCCTATAAATATTAAGAGTGGACATCTCTCTTAGATGTTTTCTTTGGTGTGATCCACTTGAATTACAAGTTAGCCTAATTTTTTGGTGTTGGGCTTAACCTAGGATTATGCATCTAATGGTTGGAGTAGATTTTGAATACACTAGGATCTTTAGAAATTAAGTTCTGCATTCTCTCTAGAGGTGGGCATCAAGTCGAGTCGGATCGGATTGGGTCTAACTCAACTCGATCCAATCCGGGACTGAGTCTAGCATGGGTGACTTGATCCGATTCGAATCCTTGTTGGCCTGACCGGAATCGAGTTCGACTCGGTGAGGGAAATCGAGTCGGATCGAGTTGAGTCTGTCCGAAAACTTTTGTGCTATGAAGGAAACATGAGGAAAATTGGGATAGAGAGGGAGAGAAAAGAGGAGACAAAGAAGGAGAGGAGGGAAATCGAGAGAGAAAGAGGGAGAGAAAGGAGGAGAGAAAGAAGGAGAGGAGGGAAATAGAGAGAGAGAGAGAGAGAGAGAGAGAGAGAGAGAGAGAGAGAGAGAGAGAGAGAGCCAGGGTTGGACGCTGTAGCCGAGCCAGCGAGGTCCCGACCTCGGCCGGACCACAGTGAGCCAGCGAAAAATATACTGATTTTTTTTTTATAAATGGAACCTACTTGATGAATGGAAGAGAATGAACGGTGAAAATGGGTTGTTGGGCTGCTGAGTGGCCGGATCGAGATGGGTGGGTGCGGCATCGATCATTCGGATAGAGAAGATGAGTTAGGGATTAGGGCTTTCGTTCGAGTGAGTGTAATAAAAAAGTTTTTTTTAAAAGTAAAAAAAAAAAGAGAAAAAAATATGTTATATAGGTCCCGACCAGATCAGATCTGATCGATCCAGATTGGCTATTGACCAGAACTCGACTCTATGTACAGTAAGATTTGAGTGGGCCTACTCGATCCGACCCGATCCTGGCCTTCGGTTTGGGTCAGATCGGATCCGACCAGTTCGATCGGGTCAAATCTGCCAGATTGGGTTAGATTGTGCCCAGCTCTAATTCTCTCTCTAACTCTACCAAAAGATTATTGGGATAAAAAGAAAAGAATGGTATGAGACGCTGTAATTGATCTTGGTGAGGCCCACTATGATGTTTCATGTACGAACCACTCTGACTATAAGATATTTAGTCTCATATTATGTCTAGAGGCAAAAAATCAAGCTGTCTTGTGATTTTGGGGGCCACACAAAAGAAAATAGTTGTAAGAGTGATATCCACCTTGGATTTTTATTAGTCCACATAATTATGTGGAATCCACCCCATCCCGAGGTATTAAATAACTCGTTAGATCCTTACTCTTGCTCCGGTGGTAGACTCTCAGGAGTTTCAACCCCCAATCAAGGGTTTGAGTATCCATAGGTGGCAAAATCCCACTACGGCGTGAGTCTGTTGGGAGATGCGTGCCTGTGTTAAAAAAATAAAATAAATTAAAAAAAAAAAGGCTATAGTATACTAAGTAAACTCTGTAGGGCCCAACACGATGTGTTTGTGTCATATCCACACGGTCCATTCAATTTCCTGGCTCGTTTTAGCATATGAGCCCAAAATTAAAGCATATCCAAAGCTCAAAATGGACCACACCACAAGAAAAGTGGGAAAATAACATATACTGTTGAAAACTTCTCGGTGGCCAAGGACATTTTGGATCGAGTTGATATTTGTGTTTTCCTTTCATCTATGTTCATGTAACCTTATGAATAAGTTGGATGACATATAAACACTCATGTGGCCCAAGAAAGGTTTCTAAGGAAGACATCATTGATCCCTCTATTTCTATGGTGCAGTCCACTTGAGCTTGGGATATACTTTAATTTTTGGTTCATGCCTTATAATAATATGGTAAGACAGATGGACGGTTTGGATCAGACACATACATCATGGAAGTTTCCCAGAGAGTTTCCTCAGTGCACCATATTGTATGAGTTACTCGGTGAACAATGCCCGTCTACTCCCACCATTAGATTAAAAAAAATAAATAAATTAGCTTAGTGGCTCAAAAGTCGTACCGATTCATGATTTACGTGGGAAGCGGATTGACTGGTGTACCTTGCACCAGCTATATTGATGTCAATAAGTTCTAGATCTGATCATGAGGTATGTGTTATATCCAAACCGTCCATCCATTTGGCAAGCTAGACTTAAAGTTTGAGAGGAAAAATAGACAGATTTAACTACCAAGTGGACCACACTGCAAAAAGAAGTGGGGGATTGAACGTCTACCATTGAAACCCTTTTTGGGGTCACAGAAGTTTTGGATCAATATGAAATTTGTTTTTCCTCTTAATTCATGTCTTTGTGACATTATGAACAGATTGGATGGAAAGTAAACGTTATGGTGGGCCCTATAAATTTTTTAACGGTGAAAATCATTATCTCCATTGCTATTTGTGATGTGGTTAAGCATATCTTTGGATATGATACATTTTTTGGATAATGGTCTAAAATAATCTCTAAAAATAGATGAATAGTGTAGATATAAGAAATACATCACTGTGTGGCGCATGTAACTTTCATCTCCTTTGAACCGTTCCTACAACTCGAGCTCGAGGAGCGTCAGTGCTTGCCCACGCACGACACATACCTACAGCAGCTATATATATGGTGCAGCCAAACCGCTCCCATCGTAAGCCAATCTGCGGCCGTGTTGCAGCTCCAGGATATCCCAGTTGTACGAATGGTTCAAAAATAGTTCAAAGTTAAACGTGCTCTACCAAAATGATTTATTTACTACTGTAACCACACTATTCAACCATTTTGTGATATCATTTTAAAGCATTATACTAAAAATGATTCATATCCAAAGCTTAAGTGGACCGCACCGAAAATAGTAGTGGGACAATATTCTCATTGTTAAAATGTTCATAGGCCCATCATAGCATTTATTTTCCATCAAATCTATTCATAAGGTCACACGGATGGATGAAAAGCAAAAACATATCATATTGATCCAAAACTTTGGTGATCTCCAAAAAGAATTTCAATTGTAGACGTTCAATCTCCCACAGCTTTTTGCAATGTGGTACACTTAGATCTTTAGATCTATCTTATTTTTCACTTCAACCCTTAGGCCGAGCTCCCAAAATGAAAGGACGGTTGGGATAAACACAAACCCACATAACTTGGTTACATCAACACACCAGCCAGATGGTGGTGTGTGGTACCCCAGCCAATCCGCTTCCAATCTGAATCTTATCGGTACCACACCAAATTAAAAAGAGGTTGAACGCCCACCCTTAAACCTTCTGGAAGCCCACCAAAGCTTGGGATCAACTTGATATTCATGTTTTCATTTCTTCAAGTCTAAGTGACCAGATGAACCAGTTGACAAATAAACATTATAATGTGCCCTGGGAACGTTTCAGCATATGTCATTGTCTCCACTGTTTCCTATGGTACGGTACATTTAAGCTTCGGATCTATTTGTGTGTGTGTGTATAGTGTGCATTCCCAGGGCAAATAAACATTATAGCGTGCCCTAGGATTGTTTCAGCATGTGTCATTGTCTCCACTGTTTCCTATGGAATGGTACATTTAAGCTTTGGATCTATTTTAGTTTTGGGCCATGCCCTAAAATGAGATATATATATATATATATATATGACAAATACAGTCCCATGACACATCACCACACCACCGGTGTGGGTGGTGTAGGCAACACCACCTGATCTGTGACTACTCGTCTCAATCTATCTATAAATACACAGCGTGCAATCTTATGCACCCAAGAACTGAAAACATGGCTACTATCCTCTCCACTACTCTTCTCAATCTCTTCTTAATCCCATCTTTCTTTCTCGCTCTCCTTTTCAGCACAGCTTGCAAAGCTGACAACGTCTTATATCCTGGTGATACTCTCGGCACTAACAACTATCTAGAATATGGGAGTTATCGTTTTATAATTCAAGAAGATTGTAATCTGGTCTTATATGATAACGGAAACCCCATTTGGGCATCCAACACCGGCGGACGGTCTAGGAATTGCCATTGCACCATGCAAACTGATGGGAATCTTGTGGTATATAATCCTAACGGAGTTGCAATTTGGGCTAGTAATACCTCCCGAGGCGATGGCTTCTACGTTCTAATCCTTCAAAGGGATAGAAATGTAGTCATCTATGGTGGGGCCATTTGGGCTACTGCTAGTAATGCATATGGAAGCAGTGCAGTGCCAGTGGTCACTGTGGTCAGCGCCGCTGAAACCAATCGCACCGCTTTGGTTGATGGATCTGGGATCATCACAAACATCTAAGAAGATCAATGCATTGTGTTGAAATGCATACATTTTCCTTTGGCCTAAGTTCTATATTAATCTATGTGCGCGCTGTGTGTGTCTTTTTTGAATATTTGAATAAATCTCAGTAATATATTAGAGTACTTTTGGGTTAATGTATTGGTTAGCTGCTTGCTCTCCTATTTTTTATTTTTTAAAATTTAGTTATGATATGATGGGACTATAAGGGTTGGATCTGTGGCCATGTTTAGTGATCCTAACCGTATATAAGATGGGCCTCATCGTAGATGGAAGACGCCTGATGAAATTCTCTAATTGGACTACTTTAGTTTTTTTTTTATTTAACTTTTTCTGTTGAATATGTGCTGTGTTCTTGACCGTTGCTTTGTGGGTCATTTATTTGAAAGTCAAGGATTTTCAGATTTTGAAGATTTTTGAGGCAGCTATGGGGACCTTCATTATTGCTGAATCATATCCCATCAACTGTTTCGATCACAGAATATGGCCCTAGATCCAACGGATGTTTTACGTTCTGTAGTTAGCCTGATACTTACAGTGACAGGTCTAGATGTATTCTAGCAAATTTTTTCCTTTCCTGCAGCTAAGGGGCCCACATCTCAGAAACAATCAATAGATGGGGCCAACATGCAATTATGGTTGGAAGGTGGGGGGAGCGGATTATGTGAGGCAGGGTAACATGCAATTATGGTTGGAAGGTGGGGGGAGCGGATTATGTGAGGCAGGGTAACAGCTTAGTCGATGAGGACCTGACCATGGGGCCTACATTGATGTATGTGGTGTATATCGATACTGTCCATCAGTTTTAGCACCTCATCTTTTGGCATGATCCCAAAAATGAAGCAGATCTAAATCCCTAGCAGACCACACCAGATAAAACAGTAGTCATTGAACACCCACCATTAAAAAAATCCTAGGGCCCACCGTATTGAACGAATATCAGGCTGATAGAAAACTTTTGTGGCTTACAATAAGTATCTAATGGTCAATCACCACTGTTTCTTTAGATTCGTCCACCTGATATTTTGATCTGTTTCATTTTTTGGTTCTTTCCTAAAATGAGCTGAAAAAACTAATGGACGGTTTGGATATACAACACATACATCAAGGTGGGCCCCATGGTCAGGGCCTCACCCACTAAGCTATTACCCGGCTCTCAGGATCACTGCGGGTACCATAGATGCTATTTTCGGGTTACATCCACTACATGGCAGGCCCATGATCTTGAAGGTTTTTTCAATGGTCAGGGCTGGCCCCCATTGAGCCGGGCCTAAAATTTTATCATATATCATGTATAGTGGGGCACACTTAATACATGTATGACAGGTTGGCACGCATGTAGAAAGGCTGCTATACAAGTGTGGAGGCTGTTATGCCCTCTCTCTCTCTCGCTCTCACAGGTGGGGACATGCATGGTGAGAAAAGAGAACGGGTAGATGGAAAGGAAGGAGGAGGAAGAGGCGAACAAGCGGGGATGGGCGTCCATGGTAGGAGCGGATTAGATACTGAACGCGCTTCAGTAGCCAAAATGCTATTGAAGTGACGTGGTGACGTGACGTCGGTCGCAAGAATCGTTACCTCTGTTCAGTAGCCATCCTGCGTCCCAGCTCTATTTAATTTAAAGAATTAAAACTCCTGTAACATGAGTATTAAAAGTAGTAATATGTGTAAGTGGCATCCACCTTAATATTTTTGATAAATCTATCCTGGCCATTAATTTTTTTAAATTATGCTACAACATGGACCTAACAATGATATTGATCCAAACTTCCAGTGGGCTACACCATAGGAAAAGGTGAGGATTGAGCTTCTGCCATTGAAATATTCAAGCGGCCACAAAAGTTTTGGATTATGTTAATGTTTTTATAATTTCAGTTCATCCCAATAAGAATGACCTCATGAACCATATTGATGACATATATACATCATGGTGGACCTAGGAAATTTTCAACCACATGAATTCCCTCACTTACTGTTTCCAGCTTTACGACCCCCATGAGTTTTACATCTGCCTCATTTTTTATCCTACATTATCAAATGATACGGAAAAAATGATGGAAAGAGTGGATTTCTCAAAAATATCATGGTGTGCCCCGTTCGAAGGAAGTTCATGGAGATGGCTTTGGCCGCAGTTGAAAACGTAAGCAGGTTGCCTTCTGAACCAGTAGGATATCACTTCTTCTTTGGGCCCCACTATGATGTATGTGTTGTATCCACACCATCCATCCATTTGGAGAGATCATTTTAGGGAGTGACCAAGAGAATTAGGCAGATCCAAAGTTCAAGTGGACCCCACCGCAGAAAACAGTGGGAGGTGATGGCCACCGTTGAAACCTTCCTGGGGCCGACCATGATGTTTATTTGAGATCCAACCTTTTTATAAGTCAAAAAAGACATGGAATAAGGTAAAGCATAAATATTAGCTTGATCGAAAGCTTCTGTGGCCCAAAGAGGTTTTAATGGTAGGTGTTCAATCTCCATTATTTTCTTGGGGGTGCACCAAATGGGGTGCACTTGAAATTGAGATCTTTCTCACTCTTTGGATTATGCCCTCAAATGATATCACAAAATGGATGGATGGATGGACAGTGTGAATACAATATATGCATCATGGTGACGCCATGGAGAATGGTGACATCCCTTTAGTGGGAGAGCGAAGAAAAGAAATGACTTTAAAATAATATTTACCCTTATGTGGTCGAGTGGGGGAGCGAGCAAGCGAAGAAAAGAAATGATTTTAAAATAATGTTTACCCTTATGTGGTTGAGTGCGTGCACTGACAAACGGAGAGAGACACTGGGGAGAGAGCATTAATTGTTAGGAAACATGCTCTTGGTATTCAACCAATTGTATTTCAAAACGTCACTTCCATGGCATTTTGGCTACTGAAGCATTCAGAATCAAATCCGCTCCCGTCCATGGTGGGTGTCCTCCTCTCTCCCTCTTTCATTTTTGTGTGTGCGCGTGTGTGTAAATAGGAATTGGGAAATGTAGAACTTGGCATGGGAGAAGGGACTGGAGTCTCGATGGCGCTGGAGTTTTTTTTTCTAAAATAAAATGAATGCACTTGCAATCAAGCGTATGCAACATTTTCCAAGAGAAGAATTAATGAGTTTTGGGAGAATGGGCATGCAATGAATGTTGGAATGGCTAGGAGAGTGTGTTGGGTGTGGCCCACCTAGTGGGACCCATATACGGTGGGCCACACACACAAATATGTACAATTTTTAGTGCATTGATCGAATGCCCATAACTTCACTCTCGGGGTGTCGGATTGACACGCTGTTTTCGCCATTGTGACCACAGTTACTACACAGTCCTTATGAAAGAATGTTCATGGTCTTCCAGGACAAACTAACATAGTAATCTAGTCTATCCACGTAAAAGTGTGGTGATTGGATGAGGGACTTTTGATGGGGCAGAACGCCCATCAATGACGGCACACTTTTAGAGAGATTGGGTCCATTCATCAGGTAGTGTTCATTGAGAACATGCAATATATAAAAGATTTGGGTAGTAGATTCATCAAAGAGAGCCACACATGTTACATCAAATTAGGACCGTTGGACATCTTTTTTTGCGCTCATTTTTTCTTACAAGCTTCACCTGCGTGATAAGTAGACCAACAATATTTTTGGTCCATGTCATGTTGACACTGTACTCTTACCTGATGAATAGCATAGATAAATAAATACTCGCCTTGGTTGGATTTCTAGTATGTTTTCCACCCCTTCACACTAGAGCTGTGAGATCATGCAACATCTGTTGGGTCTCACTGTGGATGATGGATACGTCAGTGCATGACTTAATGGGCACTTTACAACAACTAGGGATGGGCTTCAAAGAAACATCTGGGCCAGGTTTGGGCTTATTTGGTTTGGCATGTCATGGGCCAGGGCCGGGCTGATGTGGGCGTAGAGGTGGGCATCAGTCTGGATCAGAACGGACTGGGTTTAACTCGATCAGATCCGAAATAGCAATGGTTTGATCCGAACTTGATCAGATCCGGAATCAAATCCGGGTCACCTGAACCGAACAGATCCAATACATGATTCGCCTTACCCGAACCGGGTCCAACTCGGTCAGAGAAACCGAGTCGGATTGAGTTGGGTACGATTCGGATATGTGTGAATTTAATTTAACTTTTCATGTAATGTGGTCCACTTCAATCTTTAATATATGCTATTTTTTTGATCGAGGCTTAAATTGATATGTCAAAATGAATGAACGGCGTAGATAAAACATATACATCAAGGTGGGCCCCCATGGCTCTGAAAGAGCTTTTCACCTTCATACTCATGTTTTCACTGGACATTAATTACTTTACGGGCACAGCAAGGAAGTTCAGGACTTGCTTTTCAAGTAAATGCATAGTTTTGATTTTGTATATAGTGAGTTGTGTGAGTTTAATCATGGAGTTTGTGTTATATCCAAACCGTCCATTCATTTGGTGACCTCGTATTAAGGCTTGAGACAAAAAATAAGATAGATCTAACCATCAAGTAGACCACACAAATTGTTTAACGGCGAAAATCATTCTATGCTGTTATTTGTGGTGTGGTCGAGATGATCTTTTGAGATTATTCATTTTTTTGGATAATGTCCTTTAATGATCTCTAAAAGTATATGAACAGTATAGATATAATAAATACATCACTGTGGGGCCCATGTAACTTTGATATCCTTTGAACTATTCGTACAACTCAGATCTCAAGGAGCGTCAGGCCGTCAGTACTTGTCAGTCGTCTCCTCATGGAAATCGGATTACGTACTGGGTTACTTAGTACGCTCTTATCATACTGAGTAAAATCAGTTGGGCCCACCGAGAATGTATGTGGTTCATCCACGCCGTCCATTCGTTTTTACATATCATTTTATGGGTTCAACCCAAAATTGATTCATTTATAAACCACAAGTGGACCATACCATTGGAAAAAGTGGAAGTATTGATTTCAACGGTTGAAACTTTCTAAGGCCCCCAGTGATGTTTATTTGTCATCCAACTTGTTCATAATATTAGAAAGACATGGATGAAAGGAAAACACAAATATCAGCTTGATCTAAAACTTCTTGTCCCCAAAAATATTTCAACGGCAGATGTTCAATTCACACTGTTTCCAGTGGTGTGGTCCATTTGAGGTTTGTATATACTCCATTTTTGGGATAAAGCCTTAAAATTATGTTTTAAAAGAGATGGACGGAGTGGATATAATGCATGAATGACACTGGGGCTCACGGAGTTTACTCAGTACGCTTACCATACTGAGTTAATCGGTATGCAATCCGCTTCCCTTCTCACGACACGTAACTACAGAAGCTCAGACATCAATGTATTATGTATACCTGACGTCGTTCCGGGTCGGGTCTGTTTGGGTTAGGTCGGACCCATTCGGTCCGAGTAATCGGACCGGATTTGTCCGGATACAGTGTTATCTGAGCCTGACTCGAAATAACATCAGATCTGGATGATCAGAATTGATCAGGCCCGATCAGACCGTCGGTTCTGTTCGGAACGGTACCGAGTCGGGTCTGGTCGGGTCGGATCCACCGGATCGGGCCCAAGTTGCCCACCTCGATGCGGGTGTTCTACCTTTTGCATGGGCTTGGAACGTCAGCTCGGCCCCGCTTAACCCATTGAGAGCCCTACTCGCACAAAGAGCCATGTGGACCATTAATAATCCGTCATTAAATCCGGTTTTCTAGTTATGACACATTGCAAGACTTGAGCTTTTGAATTTGATTTATTTTCCATTAATGATCCAAATGGTTTATATAATGGGTCCCACTTTGTACGGTGGATACCATTTAATAATATATCCCAAGATAGATCAGTTGAACCCATTAATAATATATCCCAAGATAGATCCATCAGTTCAACCCATTAATAATATATCCCAGGATAGATCATTGAATAATATATCCCAAGATAGATCAGTTCAACCCATTAATAATATATCCCAAGATAGATCGATCAGTTCAACCCACTAATAATATATCCCAGGATAGATCATTTAATAATATATCCCAAGATAGATCAGTTCAAGCCATTAATAATATATTCCAAGATAGATCAGTTCAACCCATTAATAATATATTCCAAGATAGATCATTTAATAATATATCCCAAGATAGATCAGTTCAACCCATTAATAATATATCCCAAGATAGATCAGTTCAACCCATTACAAAAACCACATACTCCGTAATCAAAAGGACTTTGGACAGCTCACCGTGATTTAAGGGAATGAGAGAGCAGCAAAGGGGCGTGGGTAGACACCACCCGCGGAAACTCGGGGAACAGATTTACCCACAGCACCAACGAGCGTGGACGCGGATCAGCTAGCGAGACTCCGTACTGAAGTGACGTCACCAAGTTCTGTGGCCCACCACGATGTATGTGTTGTATCCACACCATCCATTCACTTGGAGGGATCATTTTAGGGCGTGCCAATGAATGAGGCATATCCAAAGGTCGAGTGTACTCTACATAAAAAACAAAAATAAAAAAATAAAATAAAGTGGGGGGAGTGATGACCACATATGAAACCTTCCTAGGTTCCACCATGATACATGAAGGAAAAGCAAAAATATCAACTCAATTGAAAACTTCTATGGCTGCTAGAAGCTTTTAGCAGTAAGTGTTCAATCTCTACTCTTTTATGTGGTGTGAACCACTAGAATTTTGGATCAGCCATATTCTTTTGGATCATGACATAAAATGATCTATTCAAATGGATGGATGGTGTGGATACAACTCATACATCATAGTGGGCTAAATAACTTGGTTACGTACCTTAAGTAGAGTCTTGCTGCCCAACCTATCAGTAGCTAATCGGCGTCCCACAAGCATGGGATCAAGAAGGACACGTATTAGCTACTTACAGGTCGAGTACGGAGACTCCTCCCCTGGTTCCGTGAACCCCACCATCCTGTATGTTTTGTATCCACCCCGTTCACCATTTGGAGAGATCATTTCAAAGTATGAGCCAAAGAATGAATCAGATCATCTTGAGTGGATCCCATCACAGAAAACAGCGGAGAGAGTCACGACCATCATTAAAAACTTATGATAGCTATGAAAGTTTTTGATCAAGCTGATATTTGTGTTTTCACTTCTTTAATATCTGTGTTAACTTATGAACACATTGGATTTTAATAAACATCGGTAGACCTTAGGAAGGTTTTAAAAGTGGGTGCGCATCACTCTTCCCACTGTTTTTTGTGGTGGGGTCCAATCTAGCTTTGGATTTGCCTCATTCTTTTGATCACGCCCTAAAATGGACAGTATAGATACAACACATACATCATGGTGGCCCCCACAAAACTGGGTAATGTCACTTTGGTAGGTGTCACTCTCCCCACCGTTTTCTGTGGTGGGGTCCACTCCAGCTTTGGATTTGCCTCATTCTTTTGATCACGCCCTAAAATGATCAGTATAGATAAAGCACATACATCATGGTGGCCCCCACAAAACTTGGTGACGTCACTTTTGTGGGCATCAGTACTCTCCCCACTGTTTTATGTGGTGGGTCCACTCTAGTTTTGGATTTGCCTCATTCTTTTGATCATGCCCTAAAATGGACAGTATAGATACAACATATACATCATGGTGGCCTCAAGAACTTGGTGACATCACTTTAGTAGCGGGTCTGGCAATTCAGCCTGTCAGTAGCTACCCGCATCAGCTCAAAAATTACTACTAGAGATGGATTGTGGCTATTTATTAATTGCTATAATGATCTATGGTAGTTGCATTCCCTGCTCAAGGGCATTCCACACTAGCTAGGCAACTATCCATCGGTCACACACCCTAAATTCAGAGCTCAATACTTCAGCCTTCTCAATCTCTCGTACCAGTCCACATGGTTCAAAATAAGCCTTGCTTTTACTGCACTAACACCCTCTTTTTTTTTTTTCTTTTTTCTTTTTTTTTTTTAAAGTTTTTTTTTTTTTAATTATTTTTTTTGTACTAACAAGCTGCACTAACACCCTCAGATGCTCTCTTTTTAAACTGCAGGGGTCCCCCACAAACTGCCATTCTCTCATCTGAACCTCATGGAGGTTGTTGACTGAT
This sequence comes from Magnolia sinica, assembly GCF_029962835.1. Classification (NCBI taxonomy): domain Eukaryota; kingdom Viridiplantae; phylum Streptophyta; class Magnoliopsida; order Magnoliales; family Magnoliaceae; genus Magnolia; species Magnolia sinica. Next base: position 7,236,660 of record NC_080580.1, read on the forward strand.
ATCGTCTCTCCTGGACAACTCCCGGGTCTTGTCTGAAAGAGTCTCCCTGATGTCCTGTGTCTCCGGAAAGCTGTTGAGAATCTTGTCTGACCCATTCGAGATCTCTCACCCTGCTATCCTGGCCTTGCATTTCTCCCTTGTTTAGAATTTCTCTTATTAAAGAATGGGAAGATACATCCACTGTATTTGGGATTAACTTTTGAATTATGGCACATTCGGTAGTAGCCCACTTGTATTTGGGATCTTGGCAGTGGTAGAGTTGTCCATTTTAGAGCAATCGAAAGAGCAAGTAATCTGTTCCATTTATTCACTTAAGCTCGACATGGAAGGCAAACATATAAGGGATATAAGGGATGCAGATTGCATTCATCTAAATTTACTTTTTCGTAAAGCGTTATCACACAGGCACTTTTGATTGGTGTTGGTTGATTAGGGTGCGTCTTGGTCCTAGTAAAAACCCAATGCATGAATGGACCCAATTGATAATTCAATAATTCATGCTAGGCCCACCGTACGTGCATCAATCTTAAATGGTGGGAGACACGTTTGGACTACTAACAACTGATTAAATCTTCGTACACACCATGTCTTTTACTTTAAGAATCTGGATTCTTACTTCTTTAAATGTAGGGATAATAATTATTTATAAATCCGATTACGGCCAGACTAGAAAGGGCACTAGTTGGATTTCAAACCAAATCCCCCTAGCAAGATTAGGATTAGTGCAATGCAAGCCACTGGGATTTTGAATTGGGAACAATAAAACATTCTCCACTTAATAATCTTTGCCTAATTAAAATAATTTATCAATTAAATCAATAAGGCAAAAGTTTTCAATTACATAGACTACAAAATATTCAACTAATTGTGTAATGTAATCTAAGAGGTGAGATGTGAAAATACCAATTGTGTGTGCTTTAAATTAAGTGTCTAGCATACAATCTATTTCATGTATTCATATATACAAATTATCCACATGTATAAATAGAATTGCAACCACATAAATAATTACAAATACATGAATATTTTGTTTGGATTAGAGTAAATCCAAATTTTTTTTTGGAGGCAGTAAACAAGAATTATTGGCATGCAACAGAAAATTTCATTATATTCACGGAAACACATGTGATATCTGACAGAATGATTGTAATAAACTCATTGAAATATATATTTTAGTAAAAATTGAGGAAATTCTAAGCCTCGAGTGGGCCACAAATGTAAGGATTACAAACAAGCAATTTGCCGACGTTTTTTCATCATCTATTTAAATGGCCAACATTTAAACAATTTAGATAATTCTATTAATGAAATTTTAGTAATGTAGCCGATTATAAATGTATTTTAGATTATCATAAGTATGTCACTTGTATGGAAGACATGTGAACTAACACTTTCATTTACCCATGTGAATTAACACGGATGGACGGTTTGGATCAGACACATACATCATAGAAGTTTCCCAGAGAGTTTCCTCAGTGCACTATATTGTACTGAGTTACTCAGTGAACAATGCCGTCTACTCCCACCATTAGATTAAAAATAAAAAATAAATTAGCTTACTGGCTCAAAAATCGTACCGATTCATAATACGTGGGAAGCGGATTGACTGGTGTACCTCACACCGGCTATATTGATGTCAATAAGTTCTAGATCTGATCATGAAGTATGTGTTATATCCAAACCGTCTATCTATTTGGCAAGCTAGTCTTAAACTTTGAGAAGAAAAATAGAAAGATTTAACTACCAAGTGGACCACACTGCAAAAAGCAGTGGGGGATCGAACGTCTATCATTAGAACCCTTTTTGGGGTCACAAAAGTTTTGGATCAATATGATATTTGTTTTTTCTCGTAATTCTATGTCTTTGTGACGTTATGAACAGATTGGATGGAAAGTAAATGTTACGGTGGCCCTATAAATTTTTTAACGGTGAAAATCATTATCTCCGCTGCTATTTGTAGTGTGGTTAAGAATATCTTTGGATATGATCCATTTTTTGGATAATGATCTAAGATAATCTCTAAAAATAGATGATCGGTGTAGATATAATAAATACATCACTGTGTGGCGCATGTAACTTTGATCTCCTTTGAACCGTTCGTACAACCCGAGCTCGAGGAGCGTCAGTGCTCGCCCACGCACAACACGTACCTACAGCAGCTATATAGCTGGTGCAGCCAATCCGCTCCCATCGGTAGCCAATCTGCGTCGGACGGATTTCCTGCGGAAGCCTTTCGCAGGAAGTTCCTGCGCAAGAATTCTGGGTGGGGTCCACCGACATGTTTTTGATAAATCCAATCCGTCCATCCGTTTTTCGAGATCATTTAAAGACTTGAGATCAAAAATTAGATGTATATAGAACTAATGTGGGACACACGAGAGGAAAGAGTGATCATTCAGTGAGCACCGTTGAAGCATTCTTATGCTCAAATTTTTTTTGTAACAGTCTATATTTTTGGTTTTTTCACTTCATCCCATTGACAATGACCTTATAAACGGTTTAGATAACATATAAACATCAAGGTGAAGACTGGGAATATTTCAACGGTAGGAACTTCCTGCGAAAGGCTTTCGCAGGAAATCCGCGTCCAACTGCGTCCGTGTACCGTGCATAGTACGTGTCATGTTAGGACAAGCGTTGCAGCTCCTCGATATCCAAGTTGTACAAATGGTTCAAAATAGTTCAAAGTTAAACGTGCTCTACCAAAATGATTTATTTACTACACTATTCAACCATTTTGTGATATCATTTTAAAGCATTATACTACAATGATTCATATCCAAAGCTCAAGCGGACCACACCGAAAATAGTAGTGGGACAATATTCTCATCGTTAAAATGTTCATAGGTCCATCATAGTGTTTATTTTCCATCAAATCTATTCATAAGGTCACAGAGATTGATGAAAAGCAAAAAAAATATCATATTGATCCAAAACTTGGGTGATCTCAAAAAAAAATTTCAATGGTAGACGTTCAATCTCCCACAGCTTTTTGCAATGTGATACACTTGATCTTTAGATCTATCTTATTTTAAACTTCAACCCTTAGGACGAGCTCCCAAAATGAAAGTACAGTTGGGATAAACACATACCCACATAACTTGGTTACGTCAACACACCAGCCAGATGGTGGCGTGTGGTACACCAGCCAATCCGCTTCCAATCTGAATCTTAACGGTACCACACCAAATTAAAAAGAGGTTGAACGCCCACCCTTAAAACCTTCTGGGAGCCCACCAAAGTTTGGGATCATTTGGTCACCGAGCCCACCAAAGTCTTGGTGACCAAATGAACCAGATGACAAATAAACATTATAGTGTGCCCTGGGAATGTTTGAGCATGTGTCATTGTCTCCGCTGTTTCCTATGGTATGGTACATTTAAGCTTTGGGATCTATTTTAGTTTTGGGGCCATTCCCTAAAATGAGCTATATATATATATATATATATATATATATATATAAAACAAATACAGTACCATGACACATCATTACACCAACGGTGTGGGTGGTGTAGGCAACACCACCTGATCTGTGACTACTCGTCTCAATCTCTCTATAAGTACACAGCCTACAATCTTATGCACCCAAGAACCGAAAACATGGCTACTATCCTCTCCACTACTCTTCTCAATCTCTTCTTAATCCCATCTTTCTTTCTCGCTCTCCTTTTCAGCACAGCTTGCAAAGCTGACAACGTCTTATATCCTGGTGAAACTCTCGGCACTAACAACTATCTGGAATATGGTAGTTATCGTTTTATAATTCAAGACGATTGTAATCTGGTCTTATATGATAACCGAAACCCCATTTGGGCATCCAACACCGGCGGACGGTCTAGGAATTGCCATTGCACCATGCAAACTGATGGGAATCTTGTGGTATATAATCCTAACGGAGTTGCAGTTTGGGCTAGTAATACCTCCCGAGGCGATGGCTTCTACGTTCTAATCCTTCAAAGGGATAGAAATGTAGTCATCTATGGTGGGGCCATTTGGGCTACTGCTAGTAATGCATATGGGAGCAGTGCAGTGCCAGTGGTCACTGTAGTCAGCGCCGCTGAAACCAATCGCACCGCTTTGGTTGATGGATCTGGGATCATCACAAACATCTAAGAAGATCAATGCATTGTGTTGAAATGCATACATTTTCCTTTGGCCTAAGTTCTAGGTTAATCTATGTGTGCGCTGTGTATGTCTCTTTTGAATATTTGAATAAATCTTGTAATATATTAGAGTATTTGAATAAATCTTAGTAATATATTAGAGTACTTTTGGGTTAATGTACTGGTTAGCTGCTTACTCTCCTATTTTTTATTTTTTTAAAATTTAGTTATGATATGATGGGACTATAACGGTTGGATCTGTGGCATGTTTAGTGATCCTAACCGTATATAAGATGGGCCTCATCGTAGATGGAAGACGCCTGATGAAATTCTCTAATTGGACTACTTCAGTTATTTTAATTATTTAACTTTTTCTGTTGAATGTGTACTGTGTTCTTGACCGTTGCTTTGTGGGTCATTTGTTTGAAAGTCTAGGATTTTCAGATTTTGAAGATTTTTGAGGCAGCTATGGGGATCTTCATTATTGTTGAATCATATCCCATCAACTGTTTCGATCACAGAATATGGCCCTAGATCCAACGGATGTTTTACGTTCTGTAGTTATCCTGATACTTACAGCGACAGGTCTAGATGTATTCTAGCAAATTTCTTCCTTTCTTGCAGCTAAGGGGCGCACATCTCAGAAACAATCAATATATGGGCCAACATGCATTTATGGTTTGGATGGTGGGGGAGCGGATTACGTGAGGCAGGGTAACAGCTTAGTCGATGAGGACCTGACCATGAGGCCTACATTGATGTATGTGGTGTATATCCATACTGTCCATCAGTTTTATCACCTCATCTTTTGTCGTGGTCCCAAAAATGAAGCAGATCTAAATTCCTAGCGGACCACACCAGATAAAACAGTAGTCATTGAACACCCACCATTAAAAAATCCTAGGGCCCACCGTATTGAACTAATTTTTGTTAGTGGACTATAAATAGTGGAGCTCACAGAATAAACGGTTCAGATTATCATGCACACGTTCCACACATACAATACAGCGCACTAGAATTTCGTGCTCCACAGGCAATGGATCACCAACTCATTTTAAAGGGCTATACAATGCCAAAATGTAGGAAGATGGTAAGCTGACGAAGAAATCGAAACCGTTGATCTTATTGATGCCACCCGTACAAACTCGATCCTGATAATACAAACTAGTCCATCTTTTCATGGAGGCCGAAAAAAAAAATGCAAAATAGAAATAAAAATGAAAATCGAAGAAAGTGGACCACATTCCAAAACGAAATGAGACTGTCACAGCCGTCCAAGGTTAACACTTAGGAAGATCGGATGGTGGAGGTGGCAGCTTCTGATTGGGCAGCTTCCCGTCCAAGACGACCCACGCCATCTTCAGGCCCCAGCTGGTGTGGACTTCCAGGTGGCAGTGCATGAACCATACACCTATTGCCACGTCATCCATCATGCCATGTCAGCATAAAATTACGTGTTAGATTATCCCTATATATAAGAATGTATCTGAACGTGAAGAATGCCATGATGCGTCCATTTGGTTGAAGTGGAGCCCTCGGACAGATGATCAGAACCGTCAAACTCGTGGGCCCACCATGCATTTTGGAAATTTCTATCATCCAAAATCTGGCCTTCTTTCTGGACCTTTGCTGTATTTTTAATCAACTGTCTGTTTGTGGGTCACTGATCAAAGGGTCGGAATCTTCTAATTTTCGATATTCTATATGTATCTATATCCAAGATGGGACCTAAACGCGTGCGTGTTTTAGGCCGCCAATGTCCCAACCTGAAACAAGTTTAATAAATCCAAGCCATCCATCAGATGGGTCTAACCATGTAGATTCCCTTTTATCAAAATCAGTCTAGTTAAATTATCAGGTAAGCCAGCGTCCTAAACAGTTTAAGGGATTTTTTTATTTTTATTTTTTTTAATGGCAAGGTGATCTTATCCGTCCAGTTGTTCTAAACACTATGACCCAATTACGTGAAGGATGGCTTAGATTTAATACATGTATGACAGGTTGGCACGCATATAGAAAAGCTGCTATAAACGCGTGTAGGCTGTTATGCCCTCTCTCTCTCTCTCTCTCTCTCTCTCTCTCTCAGGTGGGGACATGCATCGTGAGAAAAGGAGAAGGGAAGATGGGAAGGAAGGAGGAGGAAGAGGCGAACAAGCGGGGATGGGCGTCCATGGCAGGAGCGGATTAGATACTGAACGCGCTTCAGTAGCCAAAATGCTATTGAAGCGACGTGGTGATGTGACGTCGGTCGCAAGAATCGTTACCTCCGTTCAGTAGCCATCCTGCGTCCCAGCTCTATTTAATTTAAAGAATTAAAACTCCTGTCACATGAGTATTAAAAGTAGTAACATGTCTAAGTGGCACCCACCTTAATATTTTTGATAAATCTATCCTGGCCATCAATTTTTCTAAATTATATTATAACATGGACCTAACAATGATATTGATCCAAACTTCCAGTGGGCTACACCATAGGAAAAGGCGAGGATTGGGCTTTTACCATTGAAATATTCAAGCGGCCACAAAAGTTTTGGATTATGTTAATGTTTTTATAATTTCAGTTCATCCTAATAGGAATGATCTCATGAATCATATGGATGACATATATACATCATAGTGGGCCTAGGAAATTTTCAACCACATGAATTCCCTCACTTACTGTTTCCAGCTTCACGACCCGCATGAGTTTTACATCTGCCTCATTTTCTGTCCTACGTTATTAAATGATAGGGAAAAAATGATGGACATGTGGTTTTCTCACAAATATCATGGTGTGCCCCGTTCGAAGGAAGTTCATGCTGAAACGGAAGCGGGTTGGCTTCAGTAGGATATCACTTCTTCTTTGGGCCCCACCATGATGTATGTGTTGTATCCACACCATCCATCCATTTGGAGAGATCATTTTAGGGAGTGAGCAAAAGAATTAGGCAAATCCAAAGTTCAAGTGGACCCCACCACAGAAAACAATGGGAGGTAATGGCCACCTTTGAAACCTTCCTGGGCCGACCATGATATTCATTTGAGATCCAACCTTTATATAAGCCAAAAAAGACATGGAATAAGGTAAAGCATATATATTAGCTTGATCGAAAGCTTCTGTGGCCTAAAGAGGTTTTAATGGTAGGTGTTCAATCCCCATTGTTTTCTATGGGGGTTGTACTTGAAATTTGGATCTTTCTCACTCTTTGGATTATGTCCTCAAATGATATCACAAAATGGATGGATGGATGGACGGTGTGAATACAATACATGCATCATGGTGGCACCCATGGATAATGGTGACATCACCTTAGTGGGGGAGGGAAGAAAAGAAATGACTTTAAAATAATATTTACCCTTATGTGGTGGAGTAAGGGAGCCAGCGAAGAAAAGAAATGATTTTAAAATAATGTTTACGCTTATGTGGTCGAGTACGTGCACCGCGTGCACCGACAAACGGCGAGAGACATTGGGGAGAGAGCATTAATTGTAAGGAAACATGCTCTTAGTACCCATAGGTGGTAGGCTCCCAGGAGTTTCAACTCCCTGTCAAGGGTTCGGAGTACCCATAGGTGGTGAAATTCCACCAGCGTGAGTGTGTGGGGTGTGTGTGTGCACATGTTAAAAAAAAAAAAAGAAAAAAAGAAAAAAAAGAAGAGGAAACATGCTCTAAGTATTCAACCAATTGTATTTCATAACATCACTTCAGTGGCATTTTGGCTACTTCAAGCATTCAGTATCAAATTTGCTCCCGTCCATGGTGGGTGTCCTCTCTCCCTCTTTCACCCCTTTTTTTTTTTTTTTTTTGTTGTTGTTGTTGTTGTTGTTGTTGTTGTTGTGTGTGTGTGTGTAAATAGGAGTTGGGAAATGCAGAACTTGGCATGGGAGAAGGGACTGGAGTATCGATGGCGCTGGAGTTTTTTTTAAAAATAAAATGAATGCACTTGTCAAGCGTATGCAACATTTTCCAAGAGAAGAATCAATGAGTTTTGGGAGAATGGGCATGCAATGAATGCTGGAATGGCTATCTAGGAGAGTGTGTTGGGTGTGGCCCACCAAGTGGGACCCATAGAAGGTGGGCCACACATACAAATATGTACAATTTTTAGTGTATTGATCGAATGCCCATAACTTCACTCTCGGGTGCCGGATTGATACGCTGTTTTCGCCATTGTGACCACAGTTACTACACAGTCCTTGTGAAAGAATGCTCATGGTCTTCCAGGACAAACTAACATAGTAATCTAGTCTATCCACGTGAAAGTGTGGTGATTGGATGAGGGACTCTTGATCAGCAGAACGCCCATCAATGTGGGCACACTTTTAGAGAGATCAGGTCCATTCATCAGGTAGAGTTCATTGCGAACATGCAATATATCAAAAGATTTGGGTAGTAGATTCATCAAAGAGAGCCACACATGTTACATCAAATTAGGACCGTTGGACATCTTTTTTAGTGCCCAATTTTTCTTACAAGCTTCACCTGCGTGATAAGTAGACCAACAATATTTTTGGTCCATGTCATGTTGACACTGTACTCTTACCTGATGAATAGCCTAGATATATAAATACTCGCCTCGGTAGGATTTCCAGCATGTTTTCCACCCCTTCACACCAGAGCTGTGAGATAACCAAAATCTGGTGGGTCTCACTGTGGATGATGGATACGTCAGTGCATGACCTAATGGGCACTTTACAACGACTACGGATGGGCTTCAAATAAACATCTGGGCCAGGCTTGGGCTTATTTGGTTTGGCATGTCATGGGCCAGGGCCGGGCTGAGGTGGGCGTTCTACCTTTTGCATGGGCTTGGAACGTCAGCTCGGCCTGGCTTAACCCATTGAGAGCCCTACTCGCACAGAGAGCCACGTGGACCATTAATAGTCCGTAGTTAAATCCGGTTTTCTAGTTACGACACATTGCAAGACTTGAGCTTTTGAATTTGATTTATTTTCCATTAATGGCCCAAACGGTTTATATAATGGGTCCCACTTTGTACGGTGGATACCATTTAATAATATATCCCAAGATGGATCAGTTCAACCCATTACAAAAACCACATTCTCTGTAAACAGAGGGACTTTGGACAGCTCACCGGGATTTAAGGCAAGAGAGAGCAGCAAAGGGGCGTGGGTAGACCCCACCCACGGAAACTCGGGGAGATTTACCCACAGCACCGATGAGCATGGACGTGGATTAGCCAGGGACACTTGGTACTGAAGTGACGTCACCAAGTTCTGTGGCCCACCTTGATGAATTTGTTGCATCCACACCATCCATTCATTTGGAGGTATCATTTTAGGGCGTGGGCCAATGAATGAGGCATATCGAAAGCTCGAGTGTACTCCACAGGAAAAAAAGTGGGGAGAGTGATGACCACTGTTGAAACCTTCCTAGGGTCCACCGTGACATTTATTTGAGATCCAACCTGTTCGTAGGTTAATAAATACACGAAGCACGGAAAAGCAAAAATATCAGCTTGATTGAAAACTTATATGGCCTCTGGACGTTTTTAATGGCAAGCGTTCAATTTCAGGTTTATTCTTTTAGATCGTGACATAAAATGATCTATTCAAATGGATGGATGGTGTGGATACAACTCATACATTATAGTGGGGCCAAATAACTTGGTTATGTAACTTAAGTAGAGTCTTGCTACTCAACCTGTCTATTGAAGTGACGTCCCCTAGTTATGTGAATCCCACGAGGATGTATGTTTTGTATCCACCCCAATCATCCATTTGGAGAGATCATTTCAGGGTATGAGCCAAAGAATGAATCAAATCTAAATCTTGAGTGGACCCCACCACAGAAAACAGTGGATAGAATCACGACCATCATTAAAAACTTAGGATGGCCACAAAAGTTTTTGATTAAGCTAATATTTGTGTTTTTACTTCTTTAATATCTATGTTAACTTATGAACATGTTGGATCTCAAATAAACATTGGTGGACCTTAGGAAGGTATCAACGGTCGGCATCACTCTCCCCACTATTTTTTATGGTGGGGTCCAATCCAACTTTGGATTTGCTTCATTTTTTTGATCACGCCCTAAAATGGACAGTATAGATACAACACATACACCATGGTGGCCCCCACAAAATTGGGTGATGTCACTTTGGTGGGTGTCACTCTCCCCACTGTTTTTTGTGGTGGGGTCCACTCCAGCTTTGGATTTGTCTTCCTTAAGGATAACTACTCCGAATCCATGGAGCTTCTTTGGACTCCTCATAGAGACTTCTCGAATCCACGAGAAAAGAAAGTAAGAAAATAGAAATAAATTCGAATATATTCAAAATTTCATTGATTAATTAAAATAAATGAGTTCACGACCCTTTAAATAGGGATATTATGAAGCAATATGAGAGAAATCAAAAATAAATTATAACTAAAACTCCCTAAAATTCGTAACTTACTATAAATAGTAAATTTACTTTTATAGTAAGTGTCTTATGTGGCTTAACAACATTATTTTGCTAATTATTCTAAGCACTTTTCATATTGGACACAACTCCTAATTAAAACCTAACGGATGAATAGTTACAATCAAACTAAAACTTACTATTTATAGTAAAAATGGAACTAAACATGGAATTTGGCCATCGATAAGATGGAATCTTGCAAATTCGGTGTGGGCAACCCGACTGTGTTGGGTTGGTTGGCTAAAGTAGCTCGTCCTACCCCAAAATCATATATGGTACGTCAAGTAACTCATTCCAATTTGCGAGATATGCATGTTTTAAGGTTCTGACAGTCTTGATATATAATTTTTGCCTCTAATTGGGCCTTCTCTGGTCCATCTTGGACATGAAACTGTCTGTAACCCGCTCTACATCAGTCCCCTCCACTTCAAAAGAACTCGTCCTCGAGTTCTCGTGTTGCTTCGGTTCATGATACTATGTTTGATGCGACGTGTAACGATACCTGGATCAAAAGTTATGATCAATTTACGGTCTGCCTCCTTTTAGTCCAACCATTCTAAGAATGTATCTGTGACACATTTTACGTTAGACCCCTTTGCTTGGAAAAAACTCGTCCTCGAGTTACTCAAGGAACTTGGTTCATAATTCTAAGATAACTTTTGATGCTGATGTTTATTAATCATTTTCTTATACTTGGCATTAGTCTCTTGAACTATCATAATACATGTAATCATGCTTTCCTTCACTTGCTAGTATTGATCAGATCCTTCACTGCTGCATTCAAGATCTGATATTCTTTTTTATTCACCTGACAATGAAGGTAGTTGGGCAAACTAGCCTTAGGAATAAGGATTATATGATGTTGAATGTCCCTCATGGAGGGCAATCCATTGAGTAAATCTTCTATATATAATAATCCATTAAAACTAGAAAGTTCGGCCTTATCTCGATAGTATTTTTCAATATGATATAAATGATCTCCTTTATAGACTGGTTGTCAAGCAAATCCGTCATCGAGGTCCTCGTCCATAAAACTCGCATTATCTTGTATAGCTGCACAATTCACCACGAATAGTGCTTGACGAAAATCGAAGTTGTGTCGTATAGCAACCACTGGCGGTTGAGCATCACATAGGGCTCGTGACAGAATTAGCATATCCACAATATGGTTGAGGGTTCCCTGCAGCTCTTGCATAGTCAACTGACTCTCCCGATTGAAAGTTTTCATTCTTTACGAAAGATAATGAATCCCTGGATCACCGTCCACAAGATTTTTGTTCATACCTTCGTTGTTTGCCATTGGTCGGAGGGGAATCCTTGCTTTGATACCAATTGACGCGGGGATGAATGTGATGAGGTCAATCACCGTCTTCCTCAAGGATAACTACTTCGAATCCATGGAGCTTCTCTGGACTCCTCATAGAGACTTCTCGAATCCACGAGGAAAGAAAGCAAGGAAATAGAAATAAATTCTAATAAATTAGAAATTTCACTGATTAATTGAAACAATTGACTTCACAACCCTTTAAATAGGGATACTAAGCAATAAGAGAGAATTCAGAAATAAATTATAACTAAAACTCTCTAAAATTCATAACTTATTATAAATAGTAAATTTACTTTTATAGTAAGTGTCCTATGTGGCTTAACCACATTATTCTGCTAATTATTCTAATTAAGTACTTTTCATATTGGACACAACTTCTAAAACCCAACGGATGAATAGTTATAATCAAACTAAAACTTATTATTTATAGTAAAAATGGAACTAAATATGGAATTTGGCCATCGATGAGATGGAATCTCGCAAATTCGGCACGGGCAACTAGCTCGTCCTACCCCAAAATCATATATGGTACATCGAGTAACTCATTCCAGTTTGCGAGATATGCCTGTTCTAAGGTTCTGACAATTTTGATGACTTCTGCATCTAATCGGGCCTTCTCTAGTCCATCTTGAACATGAAAGTGCCTATGACCTGCTCTACATCATGATCCTAGCCCTTGTGATGGTGAATGCCATTGGGATTCATGCCATCAATGCCAGCCCCAGCTTTCCGGAAGGCACACATACAGAATCCTATTTTGGGGATATCTTGAAAAACAGAGAGTACACACTAGATTAGAGGATGATTGCGATATAGTGCTACTGAAGGAGGATTGGGTGATATGGAGCTCTGACACCCATCGATCGTCCAAGATATGCGTGCTGGCATTCCAGCCCGATGCCAACCTTGTAATCTACAGCAATAAGATCATTCCCGAATGGGCCAGCGGCACGAATAGGCAGGAGAGGAGTTACATCCTGGCCTTAACAGAGGGCGGCAATCTTGCCATACACGGCCCGAGGATATGGGAACGAAAACGGGTGAGTTCGACGGTGGAGATTTCACGGATCACAAGGTTAGACAGGGTAGTGGCATGGCTAATGGTGACGATGGTGCGTTCGTGGTGATCAGTGGCCAAGATAGAGAGAAGGTGATCAAGCGTGCATGATCAACGGCGTGTTTTGATTGTAGTATAATCGTGATGCTAAAATAAGCTGTCCATGCAAATATTTTATTTTATTTTGGTATTTTACTTTCCATGCTTTAGATCTGGGCATGTAGTGAACTAGTATTCAGAGCCGTTCAATCGTGATCATTTCATGTTAAATATAGATAATTGGTCATTAATTAATATCCAACGGTCCATTTTTATTCTCGAGGATCGTAACCCACACGTGTGCAAGGATTGCCAAAGTCGCACACAGATGGGTCCCACTATGTAGACGTTCTAGCCCAAAAATTGGGCTGATTTGCTGGTAGGGCACTACGCCAAAACTGCGAAAAAAGGACGGTCCAAAACTGTCTCAAATGACCAAAAAGGACGGTCATGGACCGTCGCAAAGGCCGTCAAATTTTGATGTGTCGTATTACTTAAAGGACGGTTGAAAACCGTCATTTTTATTGACAAAAAAAGGACGGTCATGGACCGTCCTAAAAAAGGACGGTCGTAAACCGTCCTTAAAAAGGACGGCCTTGGACAGTCTCTTATGAGCCTTTACAGGACGGTCATGGACCGTCCTTAAAAAAGACTGTTTACAGGATGGTCATGGACCGTCCTTAAAAAAGACTGTCATAGACCGTCTGTAATAAGCCTTCAAAGGACGGTCATGGACCGTCCTTAAAAAGGACTGTCATGGTCCGTCTCTTATGGGCCTTCAAAGGACGGCCACAGACCGTCCTTTAAAAGGACGGTCATGGACCGTCCCTTATAAGAGGGTCAATATACACCTGTTACATCATCATATTCTTCCTGATATACACCTGTTATATAATATATTTCATCATATTCACATTCACATCCATCTAAACCTAAACTACATAAATCCAGCATAAACTATATTCATCCAAACAAAAACTACATCCATCTAAACCCAAACTACGTAAATCCAACATAAACTACATTCATTCAAACATAAACTACATCCATCCAAACACAAGCAATCTTATCCACATTGCATTCATCCACACATAAATATATATAAGTTTAATATCATAAATTAAAAAAGAAAAAAAATCAGCAACAATTTTCTTTTTGTCTTTCACTTGAAAAAAAAAATTAAACCAAGAAAACATTATAATTCAGAATCATGAAGAATTGCATAAACTTCTTCAAAAAAAGTGAGCACTTTTTAAAAATAAAACTGATCATTAAAACAGGTTTAGGTTTTAGGTTTTAGGTTTTAGATGTTAGGTTTTAGGTTTAGGTTTAGGTTTTAGGTCATAGGTTATAAGTTTAGGTTATAGGTTATAGGTTAAGGTTTAGGTTATAGGTTTTGGTTTAGGTTTAGGTTAAGGTTTAGGCTTAAGTTATAGGTTTATGTTAAGGTTTAGGTATTAGTTATAGGTTATAGTATATAGGTTATAGCTTTAGGGAATTGAGAATAGGTTAAGGTTAAGGTTTAGGTTTAGGAAATCGGGTCCGAGTTTGGGATCGGGTTTAGGTTTGGGTTATCAAGTTTAGGTTTAAGTTTAGGTTAGGGAGTTGAGATTAGGATTAGGTGTAGGTTTAGGTTCAAGGATTTGAAAATACATTTCGATTTTAGGTTTAGGTTTAGGTTTTAGGCTTATGTTTAGGTTATAGGTTTAGGTTATAAGTGCAGGTAATAGGTTTAGGTTTATGTTAGGTTATAGGTTAAGGTTTAGGTTTAGGAAATTGGGTTCGGGTTCGGGATCGGGTTGAGGTTTGGGTTAGGGAGTTGAGATTAGGATTAGGTGTAGGTTTAGGTTTAGGTTAAGGTTTAGGTTTAGGTTTAGGTTTAGCTTATAAGTAATAGGTTTTAGGTTTATGTTTAAGTTATAGGTTACAGGTTTAGGTATAGCTTTAGGCTTATGTTTAGGTTACAAGATAAAGGTTTAGGGAATTGAGAATAGGTTAAGGTTTAGGTTTAGGAAATCGGGTTCGGGTTCAAGATCGGGTTTAGGTTTGGGTTTTTAAGTTTAGGTTTAGGTTTAGGTTAGGGAGTTGAGATTAGGATTAGGTGTAGGTTTAGGTTTAAGGATTTGAGAATACATTTAGGTTTTATGTTTAGGTTTAGGTTTAGGTTTAGGTTATAAGCTATAGCTTTAGGAAATTGAGAATAGGTTAAGGTTTAGGTTTAGGAAATCGGATTCGGGTTCGGGATCGGGTTTAGGTTTTGGTTTTCAAGTTTAGGTTTAGGTTTAGGTTAGGGAGTTGAGATTACGATTAGGTGTAGGTTTAGGTTTAGGGATTTGAGAATACATTAAGGTTTAGGTTTAGGGATTTGAGAATACATTAAGGTTTAGGTTTAGGAAATCGGGTTTGGGTTCGGGATCACGTTTAGGTTTGAGTTTTTAAGTTTAGGTTTAGGTTTAGGTTAGGGAGTTGAGATTAGGATTAGGTGTAGGTTTAGGTTTAGGGATTTGAGAATACATTTAGGTTTGAGGTTTATGTTTAGGTTATAGGTTATAGATTTAGGTTAAGGTATAGGTTTAGGTTTCGGTTTAGGTTATAAGCAATGGGTTTAGGGAATTGAGAATAGGTTAAGGTTTAAGTTTAGGAAATCGGGTTAGGGTTCGGGATCGGGTTTATGTTTGAGTTTTCAAGTTTAGGTTTAGGTTTAGGTTAGGGAGTTGAGATTAGGATTAGGTGTAGGTTTAGGTTTAGGAATTTGGGAATACATTTAGGTTTTAGGTTTATGTTTAGGTTATAAGTTATAGGTTTAGGTTAAGGTATAGGTTTAGGTTATAAGCAATAGGTTTAAGGAATTGAGAATAGGTTAAGGTTTAGGTTTAGGAAATCGGGTTCGGGTTCGAGATCGGGTTTAGGTTTGGGTTTTTAAGTTTAGGTTTAGGTTTAGGTTAGGGAGTTGAGATTAGGATTATGTGTAGGTTTAGGTTTAAGGATTCGAGAATGCATTTAGGTTTTATATTTAGGTTTAGGTTTAGGTTTAGGTTATAAGCTATAGGTTTAGGAAATTGAGAATAGGTTAAGGTTTAGGTTTAGGAAATCGGATTCGGGTTCGGGATCGGGTTTAGGTTTTGGTTTTCAAGTTTAGGTTTAGGTTTAGATTAGGGAGTTGAGATTAGGATTAGGTGTAGGTTTAGGTTTAGGGATTTGAGAATACATTAAGGTTTAGGTTTAGGAAATCGGGTTTGGGTTCGGGATCACGTTTAGGTTTGAGTTTTTAAGTTTAGGTTTAGGTTTAGGTTAGGGAGTTGAGATTAGGATTAGGTGTAGGTTTAGGTTTAGGGATTTGAGAATACATTTAGGTTTTAGGTTTATGTTTAGGTTATAGGTTATAGATTTATGTTAAGGTATAGGTTTAAGTTTCGGTTTAGGTTATAAGCAATGGGTTTAGGGAATTGAGAATAGGTTAAGGTTTAGGTTTAGGAAATCGGGTTAGGGTTCGAGATCGGGTTTAGGTTTGAGTTTTCAAGTTTAGGTTTAGGTTTAGGTTAGGGAGTTGAGATTAGGATTAGGTGTAGGTTTAGATTTAGGAATTTGAGAATACATTTAGGTTTTAAGTTTATGTTTAGGTTATAGGTTATAGGTTTAGGTTTAGGTTATAAGCAATAGGTTTAGGGAATTGAGAATAGGTTAAGGTTTAGGTTTAGGAAATCGGGTTCGGGTTCGGGATAGGGTTTAGGTTTTGGTTTTCACGTTTAGGTTTAGATTTAGGTTAGGGAGTTGAGATTAGGATTAGGTGTAGGTTTAAGTTTAGGGATTTGAGAATACATTAATGTTTAGGTTTAGGAAATCGGTTTTGGGTTCGGGATTGGGTTTAGGTTTGAGTTTTCAAGTTTAGGTTTAGGTTTAGGTTAGGGAGTTGAGATTAGGATTAGGTGTAGGTTTGGATTTAGGAATTTGAGAATACATTTAGGTTTTAGGTTTATGTTTAGGTTATAGGTTATAGGTTTAGGTTTAAGTTTTGGTTTAGGTATAGGTTTAGGTTTCGGTTTAAGTTATAAGCAATAGGTTTAGGGAATTGAGAATAGGTTAAGGTTTAGGTTTAAAAAATCGGGTCCGGGTTCGGGATCGGGTTTAGGTTTGGGTTATCAAGTTTAGGTTTAGGTTTAGGTTAGGGAGTTTAGATTAGGATTAGGTGTAGGTTTAGGTTTAGGGATTTGAGAATACATTTTTAGGTTTTAGGTTTATGTTTAGGTTATAGGTTATAGGTTTAGGTTTAGGTATAGGTTTAGGTTTCGGTTTAGGTTATAAGCAATAGGTTTAGGGAATTGAGAATAATATAAGGTTTACGTTTAGGAAATCGGGTTCGGGTTCGAGATCGGGTTTAGGTTTGAATTTTCAAGTTTAGGTTTAGGTTTAGGTTAGGGAGTTGAGATTAGGATTAGGTATAGGTTTAGGTTTAGGGATTTGAGAATACATTTAGGTTTTAGGTTTAGGTTTAGGTTATAGGTTATAGGTTATAGGTTTAGGTTAAGGCTATAGGTTATAGGTTTAGGTTAAGGTTTAGGTTTAGGTTTAAGGATTTGAGAATACATTTAGGTTTTAGGTTTAGGTTATAAGTTACAGGTTTAGGTCTAGGTTTAGGTTTATGCTATAGGTTATAGGTTTAGGTTAAAGTTTAGGTTTAGGAAATCGGGTTCGGGTTCGGGATTGGGTTTAGGTTTTAGTTTTCAAGTTTAGGTTTAGGTTTAGGTTAGGGAGTTGAGATTAGGATTAGGTGTAGGTTTAAGTTTAGGGATTTGAGAATACATTTAGGTTTTAAGTTTATATTTAGGTTATAGGTTGCAGGTTTAGGTTAAGGCTATAGGTTATAGGTTTAGGTTAAGGTTTATGTTTAGGTTTAAGTTTAGGTTATAAGCTATAGGTGTAGGGAATTAAGAATAGGTTAAGGTTTAGGTTTAGGAAATCAGGTTCGGGTTCGGGATCAGGTTTGGGTTTTAGTTTTCAAGTTTAGGTTTAGGTTTAGATTAGGGAATTAAGATTAGGATTAGGTGTATGTTTAGGTTTAGGGATTTGAGAATACATTTAGGTTTTAGGTTTATATTTAGGTTATAGGTTACAGGTTTAGGTTAAGGCTATAGGTTATAGGTTTAGGTTAAGGTTTAGATTTAGGTTTAAGGATTTGAGAATACATTTATGTTTTGGGTTTAGGTTTAGGTTATAGGTTACAGGTTTAGGTTTAGGTTTAGGTTTATGCTATAGGTTATAGGTTTAGGTTAAGGTTTAGGTTTAAGTTTAGGTTTTAAGCTATAGGTTTAGGGAATTGAGAATAGGTTAAGGTTTAGGTTTAGGAAATCGGGTTCGGGTTCGGGATCTGGTTTAGGTTTGAGTTTTCAAGTTTAGGTTTAGGTTTAGGTTAGGGAGTTGAGATTAGGATTAGGTGTAGGTTAAGGTTTAAGGATTCGAGAATGCATTTAGGTTTTATGTTTAGGTTTAGGTTTAAGTTTAGGTTATAAGCTATAGGTTTAGGAAATTGAGAATAGGTTAAGGTTTAGGTTTAGGAAATCGGGTTCGGGTTCGGGATCGGGTTTAGGTTTTGGTTTTCAAGTTTAGGTTTAGGTTTAGGTTAGGGAGTTGAGATTAGGATTAGGTGTAGGTTTAGGTTTAGGGATTTGAGAATACATTAAGGTTTAGATTTAGGAAATTGGGTTCGGGATCACGTTTAGGTTTGAGTTTTTAAGTTTAGGTTTAGGTTTAGGTTAGGGAGTTGAGAATACATTTAGGTTTTAGGTTTATGTTTAGGTTATAGGTTATAGATTTAAGTTAAGGTATAGGTTTAGGTTTCGGTTTAGGTTATAAGCAATGGGTTTAGGGAATTGAGAATAGGTTAAGGTTTAGGTTTAGGAAATCGGGTTAGGGTTCGGGATCGGGTTTATGTTTGAGTTTTCAAGTTTAGGTTTAGGTTTAGGTTAGGGAGTTGAGATTAGGATTAGGTGTAGGTTTGGGTTTAGGAATTTGAGAATACATTTAGGTTTTAGGTTTATGTTTAGGTTATAGGTTATAAGTTTAGGTTAAGGTATAAGTTTAGGTTATAAGCAATAGGTTTAGGGAATTAAGAATAGGTTAAGGTTTAGGTTTAGGAAATCGGGTTCGGGTTCAGGATAGGGTTTAGGTTTTGGTTTTCACGTTTAGGTTTAGATTTAGGTTAGGGAGTTGAGATTAGGATTAGGTGTAGGTTTAAGTTTAGGGATTTGAGAATACATTAATGTTTAGGTTTAGGAAATCGGTTTTGGGTTTGGGATCGAGTTTAGGTTTGAGTTTTCAAGTTTAGGTTTAGGTTTAGGTTAGGGAGTTAAGATTAGGATTAGGTGTAGGTTTGGGTTTAGGGATTTGAGAATACATTTAGGTTTTAGGCTTATGTTTAGGTTATAGGTTATAGGTTTAGGTTTAAGTTTAGGTTTAGGTATAGGTTTAGGTTTCGGTTTAGGTTATAAGCAATATGTTTAGGGAATTGAGAAGAGGTTAAGGTTTAGGTTTAGAAAATCGGGTTCGGGTTTGGGATCGGGTTTAGGTTTGGGTTATCAAGTTTAGGTTTAGGTTTAGGTTAGGGGTTTAGATTAGGATTAGGTGTAGGTTTAGGTTTAGGAATTTAAGAATACATTTTTAGGTTTTAGGTTTATGTTTAGGTTATAGGTTATAGGTTTAGGTTTAGGTTTAGGTATAGGTATAGGTTTAGGATATAAGCAATAGGTTTAGGGAATTGAGAATAGTATAAGGTTTACGTTTAGGAAATCGGGTTCGGGTTCGGGATCGGGTTTAGGTTTGAGTTTTCAAGTTTAGGTTTAGGTTTAGGTTAGGGAGTTGAGATTAAGATTAGGTGTAGGTTTAGGTTTTGGGATTTAAGAATACATTTAGGTTTTAGGTTTATGTTTAGGTTATAGGTTATAGGTTTATGTTAAGGCTATAGGTTACAGGTTTAGGTTAAGGTTTAGGTTAAAGTTTAGATTTAGGCTTAAGGATTTGAAAATACATTTAGGTTTTAGGCTTAGGTTTAGGTTATAGGTTACAGGTTTAGGTTTAGGTTTATATTTTGGTTATAGGTTATAGGTTTAGGTTAAGGTTTAAGTTAAGGTTTAGGTTTAGGTTTAAGTTTAGGTTATAAGCTATAGGTTTAGGGAATTGAGAATAGGTTAAGGTTTAGGTTTAGGAAATCGGATTCGGGTTCGAGTTCGGGATCGGGTTTAGGTTTGAGTTTTCAAGTTTAGGTTTAGGTTTAGGTTAGGGAGTTGAGATTAGGATTAGGTATAGGTTTAAGTTTAGGGATTTGAGAATACATTTAGGTTTTAGGTTTAGGTTTAGGTTATAGGTTACATGTTTAGGTTAAGGCTATAGGTTATAGGTTTAGGTTAAGGTCTGGGTTTAGGTTTAAGGATTTGAGAATACATTTAGGTTTAGGTTATAGGTTACAGGTTAGAGGTTTAGGTTTAGGTTTAGGTTTATGCTATAGGTTATAGGTTTAGGTTAAGGTTTAGGTTAAGTTTTAGGTTTAGGTTTAAGTTTAGGTTATAAGCTATAGGTTTAGAGAATTGAGAATAGGTTAAGGTTTAGGTTTAGGAAATCAGGTTCGGGTTCGGGATCGGTTTTAGGTTTGAGTTTTCAAGTTTAGGTTTAGGTTTAGGTTAGGGTGTTGAGATTAGGATTAGGTATAGGTTTAGGTTTAGGAATTTGAGAATACATTTAGGTTTTAGGTTTAGGTTTAGGTTATAGGTTACGGGTTTAGGTTAAGGCCATAGGTTAAGGTTTAGGTTAAGGTTTGGGTTAGGTTATAGGTTAAGGTTTAGGGATTTGAGTTTAGGCTATAGGTTTAGGTTTAGGTCTAGGTTTAGGTTTAGGGGATTGTGTTTAGGTTATAGGTTTAGGGAAGGGTTAGGTTTAGGTTATAGGTTTTGGGATTTGAGAATAGTTTTAGGTTATAAGTATAGGTTTAGGTTAGGTTATAAGTTAAGGTTTAGGGATTTGAGTTTAGGTAATAGGATTAGGTTTACGTTTAAGTTTAGGGATTTGAGTTTAGGTTATAGGTTTAGGTTTATGTTTTAGGTTTAGGTTTAGGTTTAGGTTTCGGTTTTGGGATTTGGTTTTGATTATATGTTTTGATTTAGGTTATAGATTTTAGGTTTAGGTTTTAGGTTTTGGTTTTAGGTTTAGGTTTGGTTTAGGTTATAGGTTTTGATTTAGGTTATAGGTTAACGGTTTAGGTTATAGGTTTTTGGATTTGAGAATGGGTTCGGGTTTAGGCTATAGGTTTTGGCTTTGGTTTAGGTTATAGGTTTTGGTTTAGGTTATGGGTTATAGGTTTAGGTTTAGGTTTAGATTATAGGTTATAGGATTTGAGAATGCGTTCGGGTTTAGGATATAGGTTTTGATTTTGGTTATATGTTTTGATTTAGGTTTAGGTTATAGGTTAAGGTTATAGGTTTAGGTTATAGGTTTAGGTTAAGGTTTAGGTTTAGGTTAAGGTTATAGGTATAGGTTAAGGTTTAGGTTTAGGTTTAGGTTTAGGTTTAGGTTATAAGATATAGGTTTAGGGAATTGAGAATAGGTTAAGGTTAAGGTTTAGGTTCGGGTTCGGGATTGGGTTTATGTTTGGGTTTTCAAGTTTAGGTATAGGTTTAGGTTAGGGAGTTAAGATTAGGATTAAGTGTAGATTTAGGTTTAGGGATTTGAGAATACATTTAGATTTTAGGTTTAGGTTTAGGTTAAGGTTTTAGGTTTTAGGTTAAGGTTTAGGTTTAGGTTAAGGTTGAGGTTTAGGTTATAGGTTAAGGTTTTAGGTCATAGGTTTTGGTTTAGGTTAAGGGTATGGTACCTGCAAATACAGATATAAACACGACCATCTAACCAAATGGCCAGGCCCTTCCAATGCTGTCCATAAAAAATGGACAGCTTCATCACGGTCATAATAGCGGTTCCTTCTTTTCAGGGAACCCCGCTCTTCCGAATAGCTCCGACGCACATCCGGGTCTGCTCCATTAATTTCGATCAAATACATAAACACGGCATGTCCAAATGGCCAGGCCCCTCCAATGTTATCCATAGGAAATGGACAGCTTCATCATGGTCATAACAGCGGTTCCCACCTTCTATGGACCCCCACTCAACATCTGGATAGCTCCGACGCATATCCGGGTCTGCTCTATCAATTTCGAGTTAATACATAAACATGGCCTATCCAAATGGTCATGCCACTCCAATGCTATCCATAGGAAATGGACAGCTTCATCATAGTCATAACAGCGGTTCCCACCTTCCAGGGACCCCCGCTCAACATCCGGATAGCTCCGACGCACATCCGGGTCTGCTCGATTAATTTCGATCTAATACATTTAAAAATAACATAATTATATCTAAAAGCATTTGGATACCTGGGGAAGGCCTCCCATATTCGTATTGTTGGTTACTCATCCCTTTGTCCATAAGCCACAATCGACCAACACTTTCTATTGCTACCTGTACTCTGAAACCAACACAAATATAACTGGGAAACAATATAAGGAATAATAAAAAATGAATTTACCTGTGCACATCATTAAATGTTTCCCTATAAGGAGATGATATTATATCTTTGATAGCCACAACCTGTATGACAGAGAAAGATGTAACCGATACAGTCTGTTACAATTCAAAGGAGAAAAAAGATTTGTGGCTGCACCGATATTCTAGTACATTACGAATGGCTGCCTACGTACCCAAAAAGTCAGATTGGGATCAAGCCACTACGTAGTTCTTTTTAATTAACCAAGTAACTAAAGGTCATAAATTTCATATCTAACAAAGTATCATTGAACGTCGTCTCAAATCGTTTCTAGTTGGTGCATTTAAAAAAAATTCAAATACACAATCAATGTATATTCTTGTTACATCTCCTACTGCAACAAGAGATAACGTTCTATCAATACTTCAGTTACATTTGAAATTGAAATCCTTTAGTGACTTGGTTAATAAAAAACAAATGACAACAAGTCATAATTAATAAAAAGGATGCTAACGATTAAATAAATAAAAAAGGCAACTTGATCAAAAAAGGATTTCAGTGAATAATCAAGTTTTCGTCATACAATATGTCCTAGAGTTCAAAAAGTAAAACAAAACTACTGAATATTCAAATTCTCATAAGGAACTTTGGCCAGACAACAATTTCACCCAATTGAATATCTTCAAATGTCCTGTCATCATTAAACAACTCTGCTGTGCGAACATTGATATCATCTATTACAACTCTGATGCATTCTGGAGGGATGCCTGTAGTATCTGACACCATCCGCCCACTAGCAACAGTCCGACCACGGATATCTCTCAATTGGCAAATTTGTTCCATCTATGGAGTTGTTGCAGAGTCTTCTCGAATACTTGAGGGCTCACCAGATCGATGGTGGGCCTATAAATAAAATAATGGTTTTATGTAAATAATAATGCTACTTTTATCTTTAAAAATAATAATTATATCATTTGATCGCGGCAAATGCAGCACCTGAGATGTAGCTGTATCAGGGGAGCGGTGAAGTAGTTGGCTTTGATAAGTAATTTGTTGCCTAAGTTTAGCAAATTGTTGCTCAACAATCGTACGGAATTCTTGCATTTGAGTCATTGATGCTTCAAATTTAGCCTCAATGGACATACGTGCATTCCTCTCCGACCAAGCTTCTATGATGTAGGGGGTGGCAACCTTCATAGTAGTCTTAGAAATACCCAAACCCATGCCCCTAACCCAGCCTCTGCTATCACGACCACAAACCTAACCAATAATTTTTGAGTTTAGTGATGTGTGTATATTATTATTAAAAAAAACCAACGACAATGTTTGTAAAGTGAGTAGAATTGATGAAAAACCTGTGAAACTGGGTCGTGGTCTAAATCCTTGTGCTTACTGGAAGGATCACTGCCAGCTATCGATAATATTCTTTCCTATTAGAAGATAATTGTTAAAATAAATCCTTCATCGTACTTAAATAAAAAAATGATTAAAAATTGAAAAATTATTCTCACCGCTATTTTAAGATGTGCTTGTGTTGGGTAAGACCCATCAGATCTGCTATGAGTGGCGACAAACAAATCAGTCCTCGTGATGATAGTATTTGGATTTTCTTTTCGCTGTAATTATATAAGCAAATTAGTCAACAATAATTTATATTCATTAATTAAATTGTCAAACAATGTAGTACAAATTACCATTTTCTTTAATGTCCTAGCAGCACCTCGTCTTCCAGTCGTGTGAGGGCATTTCACCTGTGCTCTGGAAGTCTTTCCCTTCTTACGAAGATTGATTAATAATTCTGTGGATTGTAGATTAATGAAAATGTCCCAATCCTCTTGCTTCACACCAATGGGACAATTTCTTCTTCTTTCTACATCATTATCAAATTTATCATATTCCTTTCGCAGATTGTATTTCCATACCTTCCAAGCTTTGCTTACTTTTGAAAATGCATATTCTTTTAACTCATCATTGATGTCATACGTGGCCTATTTCATTAAATTAATAATCAAACAATGTTATTGAGTAAGAATTAGAAATAAAATAAAGAACAAACATGCTCACCAAAACCATAGACTAGATATTATCTTTAATTGCACCAGGCACTTTGCGCCAATCAGCAAATGAAATTGGACAATGTGTCCTGCCAAGTTGCCTTAAAAATGTGTTAAAAGGCGCTGATGTTTCTCCGACTGGTTGTTTATATTCATTTAATTCAAGTCTCTTCCTTGTATTGCTTCCTTGGGCTGAAGCTGATGAACCACCAAAATCTGACATGATTCCTGCAATTTTATAAAATAAAACAATATCTCATTATTATGTAATTGGCATTCTATTAATATTTTGATAGCTAAAAAATTATAACAATCATTACGAAATAGAATTCAACTCACTTTCAAACTGATTTGAATCTTTTTAGTTTCTTTTCCGTTTCCTATGACCTGAGGTACTCGGCTCACTCTCTACCCATGATTTTTCCTGTACATCTTCTTCTTCATTTAAATCATGGATTAATGAAAGTGCTGAAGAACCTACATTCCTTCTGGCCTCAAACTCAAGTGGATCTTCAAATGCATATGCATCTTTCGTCAATCTCTTAGGAGCATCCAGTACAACATGCCAATCATCTCTAGTTGGATCCTTACAATAGAAGACCTGAGCTGCCTGAGATGCAAGAATGAACGGCTCATCGTCTTCCTTTAAGTTCTGTCTAAACCTTCCTAGATTGACAAATATCAAATTTGTTTTGGGATCTATGAAACATCCATTCATTTTATCTTCAATATGCACCTAATCACAATAGAAGAGTACTATTCTGAAGTCGAAGTAGTTCAACTCAAGAATTTGCCTAATGATGCCATAATAAGTGGCTTCTTCTTCTATAGGATTCTTATCCCTAGCGCTTGCCCTGAAGCTAGTTAGGGCTTTCATTGAGACTCCACTGTTTTGTGTTGTTTTGTTCATTTCAGAATTCGCAGTGCTAAAAATATATCCATTTACTGAGTAAGTATTATATGATATGCATTTGAAGTCAGGACCATCGGCAATTCTCTTAAATGGAGACATTTCTTGATTATGTAGTTGATGTCTTAACCAAGGAATGTATTCCATTGGTTTTCCTGTTGACAGATTACCCTTTCGATTTTGTCCCGTACGTGTTTGGCTCTGGATGTATGTTTGGTACTTCTTACAAATTCCACATCATAGCAATTAATTAATTATATATATATATATATATATATAACAATGTTTATTACCATAAGCTGTTTAAAAATATAAAAAAGAATAATATACTTCATTAACTTACTCCTCCCATTGATGATTTTCAACGTGATGTTGCAAAACCCATCTACGTGCTTGTTGGTATTGCACTGTAGTAAGATCATGAACTTTTCCTTTTTTATCATTCTAGGAATCACCAGCATTTTCATCATCATTGAATATTTTTAGTACTTGCTTATGACCTCCTATTGTATTATCAAGATAATATTCCATGCAGTACATCATAGATTCCTCTATAATGTAGCGTTTCGCAATACACCCCTCTGGGTAAGCTTGATTCATCACATACTTCTTGTATGTTCTCATCATCCTGCTAAATATTAAAATCAGGTATTAATGAAAAAATATATGGTATTTTGAAAAGGTTAATAAATTAAAACAGTTAAAGTTACCTCTCAAAAGGATACATTCATCGATATCTGACAGGTCCGCAAACTTGTGCCTCCTCCGCCAAGTGCACAACAAGGTGTGTCATAGAAACGAAAAACGATGGTGGAAAATACTTTTCGAAAACATATAATGTTTCCACTATTTTATTTTTCATTTCTTGAAGCTCCATACGATGAATTTCTTTAGAACATATGACGTTAAAGAATCTTGACAATTGTATAATGGCAGCGCGCAATGACTTTTCTTTCTTGAATGAATGTATCAATAATACAGGTAAACTGCTACATTAGAATGTGATAATCATGTGACTTAAGGCCCTTGAGATGATAGTCATCCATACTGATATGACGTTTCCAGTTTGCACTATACCCTCTTGGAACTTTTAAATCATTCAAGGTTCGACAAATGAGTTCTCTTTCAGATCTAGATAATGTGAAAGGAGCCTTAGACAATAACAACTTACCATTCTTTTCCTCTGGCTAATATTTTGATCTTATCTTCATAGCCATAAGATCCTGACGGGCTTGTAAACCATCCTTAGACTTGTCCTTCATGTCCATGATTGTTGCAATAAGGTTCTTAGTAACATTTTTCTCGACATGCATCACATCTAAATTATGGCGAATGGGCATATGCTCTCAATACGGCGATGTAAAGAAGATTGATCTCTTCGACCAAGCAGTAAGGTTAGAATCCTCATCTGTGGTCTTCTTCCTCTTATTTCCTATATACTTTCCAAACTTGGTTTGTATATTATTCATTTTAACCAATACCTGTTCTCCAGACAAACGCTTTGGAGCCTGCCGATTTTCATCATTCCCATTGAATCGAGATCCTTGTCTCCTAAAGATATGAGCTCTTGGGAGGAATCTTCTGTGCCCCATATAAGCAAACTTCTTTCCATGTTTTAGCCAAACAGAGTCAGTCTCCTCACTACAAACAGGACATGCATACTTTTCTCCTGTCCTACACCCAGAAAGATGTCCATAGGCTGAAAAATCATGTATTGCCCATAATAAAATCGCCTTCATTGTAAACCTGTTCTTCCCGAACGAGTCATATGTTATCGACCCTTTCCACAATTCATTTAATTCTTCGATTAATGGTTGTAAATATACGTCGATGTCATGCCCTGGACCATTTTTTCCAGGAATTAAAAGTGTTAACATAATAAATTGCTTTCGCATGCATAAATGAGGTGGAAGATTATATGGAACAGCCATAACAGGCCAACAATTATATCAGATGCTCATATGCCCAAAGGGGTTGAATCCGTCTGTTGCAAGTCCCAACAGAACGTTACGTGGATCCGCAGCAAAATCACTAAATTTTCTATCTACAAACTTCCACATAAAAGAATCCACAGGATGACGCATGTACGAGTCATTTTTAGCCCCCTTTGAATGCCACAACATATTCTCTGCAATCCATGATATACTATAAAGTCTTTTTAACCTTGGTGTTAATGGGAAGTATCTTAACACCTTCCATGGTACATGTGAGACTCTTGATCTTACAACACTATTCACTTTCCATCTGCTTGCTTTACAGGTAGGACAACTTTTCTTATTAGCATGCTCCTTCCAGTACAGAATACAATCGTTACGACATGCATGTATCACCTCATAGTTCATACTCAACGAACTGATCAATCTCTTTGCATTATAGGTACTATTTGGCAAAGAGTTCTCGCTTGGCAAAATCTTCTTGAGTAGTTGCAGCAAACTCATAAAGCTATTATCTGACCACTGATATCTAGCCTTCATGCTCATCAACTCAACTGTCACTGACAACTTTGTATACTCACGTTTACACGATGGATATAGGGGTTGTACCGCATCCTCCCTTAATTTATTGTATTGAGTATCATTGTCTATGTCATCTTGAGGCTGACTACCATGTTCCTCATTGACCTCATTCATACATGCATCTAAGTCATCGGGTTGAACACGACCAAAAGTATCATTAACCAAATCAACCATTCTGGGTAATAGTTCTTCATTACAATCAGTGGCAGATGTACTAGGAGCCTTGGCATTGACACCCATATTGGGAAGTTGTTCTCCATGAAAAAACCAAGTTGTGTATGTCTGATTTATACCATTCATAATCAAATGCTCAGAAACTGTACTTAGTATTTTCTTCCCACGCACATTACGACATCTAGCACAAGGACAACTATACTAATAAACACCTTTCGAATTCCTTTTCGCAAAAATAATAAATGATTCAACGCCTTCAATGTACTAATCACTCAATATATCTTTCGTCATCCAATTCTTGCTCGGGGGCATCAAATCCATTTCTGATATCACGTGCATGTAGCATATAAAAAGTGAGATACAATAAAAAAGAGACTTTTCATAAACTGTCAAAACATGTCACACATGTGGTCACCAATCACAAAAAAATATAGATCTATATATATCCACAAATATATGCACATAATTAGGTGTAGGTTTTAGGTTATAGGTTATAGGTTATAGGTTATAGCTTTAGGGAACTGAGGATAAGTTAAGGTTTAGGTTTAGGAAATCAGGTTCGGGTTGGGGTTGGGTTTAGGTTTGGGATCATGCATACATACATAAATGTATACAAAAATGCATGATGATACATCCATCCATCCATGCATGCATACATACATAAACACATGCATGATGACCCATCCATCCATGATCTAACAATCCATCCATCTATCCATGCATGCATACACACATACACACACAGGCGTGATGATCCATCCATCCAGTCTTCCATCCATGCATGCATACATACATACATATACACACACATAAATCCATCCATGCATGTATGCATGCATACACACATGCATAATCTGTCCATCCATGCATGCATGCATACGTTTCATCCATCCATGTGCACATGCATGCATATACACACATACATACATATGTTTTATCATAAAACCATACATGATGCATCCATATAAAAAAAAATCAAATGAAATTATTTTTTTACAAACAGATTTTTTAAATATTATTATAAACAAAAACAGATTTTTTTCATATTATTATAAACAACTGTAAATGATTTACAGTTAACCCCAACAAAGAGTTTGAATTTCATTTGATAATACAATTGATAGCAAAGATGTAAATGATTTATAAAATGATCTGTAAAAATGTTTAGGATGCAATAAATTGCAGTCCAACTAGTTGGACTTGAGACTTCTTAATTCTAAATATTTAAGATGCATTAGATACTTTAGTATCTTTGGTTTTTCTCAATCCTTCTGTCATCCTCTGTCTCTACAACTTGAAAGTATTTGGCCCATTCATCAGGTGTAACCTGCTGAGAACATGCCTTGGAAAAAAAAATGAAGAATGCTAGTCTACTATCAGGTGGGACCCACATGTATGAGAAAAATAGATGTGAGTAAGATGGTTCATTGAGTGCTATCATTTCTAAAGTGGGCCACATGAAAATCCAAACATACAACCCACATGTGTTCTTTTAGTGCCTTCTTTTATTATCCTCGATGAAGCAATCTTTTTGTGGGGCCCGTTTGGATGAACCACAAATTTCAATCCATTGGCCTTATCGTGGGAATGGATTTTTTTTTCTCCCAATGTGCTTTTGGTTGGAGTGACGTGGAGTAGAAATCAAATTCCACGGATTGTGATTTTCTATCAATTTTGATCAAAAACGACTATACGAGAAGAAATCAATTTTATCCACTACATCAGATCTTCACTTATACGAGAAGAAACCAAATTCCACTACATCAAATCTTCACTTATACAAGAAGAAATCAATTTTCTGATATATGGATTTTAAAGGATTTTAGATGTGGAATGGTGCTGCAGTTGGAGTTCTTTGCATTGCTCAAATGTTGTTAGCTTACCTTAGCTTTTTGAATACATGCTCAAATGCTTTAATTTTCATGATGCATACAGGCTCAAGTGGAATGCTCAGTTCTTGATACTTTGTCTGAGATAGATGGACTCCACATTCAATGCTTAAGAAAGGTATTGGTCTGTTCATTTTAAAACGTTTACGTGAGATACAAAATACAGAAGTGATTTGTATATGTGGGTTCTAGTTGCATGCAGTGGGCTGTTGTATAAATACTGGTTGGTTATTCCTATTCGTCAGATTAATGGCCTTAAAACGAGCAGTTAAATAAAATGGCATTGGATCACATTTAGTGGGAAAATGTTAGGCAACTAGGATTGTCCTATCAGTTTGATTTTTTTCAACCATCAGTTGTCATTTTGTCCCATGAGATGGACAGTTTGCACACTGTTGGAACCTTCCTAAGGTCTAACATGAAGTATATTTTGATCATATTATGCAGATAGCTGTATCTCTACAATGTTGATGATGCAGTTCTTTCTGCTTTTAGGATGATTCTTCTCTCTCTCTCTCTCTCTCTCTCTCTCTCTTCAGAAAAATCTTTTGCTTGAACTGAAAACAAGGTCTAAAAACGTGGGGTCATGAACAGATAAAAGCCCCTCATTTTTCCTTTTTCTTTCTTCCTTTTCTTTTAGCTTTGCTTTTTCTAAAGATAAAGGTAGGAGCCATTTTGAAAATGGGGAAAAAAAAATGAAGAGCCAGCACTTACAGAAAATTACAATAAAATCATCATGTGACATTCCATGGTGAAGTAAGATAATAGAAATGATGGACTATAACAGTATCTTGTGCGCTCGATAATATAGCTATAACCGTAAGAATGTTCAATTCCCACTGTTTCCTGTGGTGGGCCCACTTGAGCACTGGATATGCTTCCATTTAGGCTCATGCCATAAAATGAGTTGAAAAATAGATGGCAGAGACCAGCAGAGACCAGCAATCCTCATTTTATCCAAAGCTCAGCTGGACCACACACAGGAAAGAGTGGGGATTATGACATCCATCGTTGAGACTTTCGTAGGGCCCACAACGATGTTTATTTATCACCCAACTTGTTCATAAGCTGACACAGACAGGGAAAACACAAATATTAGCTTGATTCGAAACTTCTGCTGCCCTAAGAAGTTTTCAACAGTGAGTCTTCGATTCCCACTGTTTCCTGTGGTGGGCCTAGTTGAGCACTGGATATGCTTCCATTTAGGCTCATGCCATAAAATGAGTTGAAAAATAGATAGTCTGCATGGATAAGACACACACATCGCAGTGGCTCCATAGAGTTTACTCGGATGCTTGAGTTGCAAAGTATGCAATCCACCTTCTCCCGCAGAGACATTTCATCAAACACATGTTGTGCACACCTTAAACATTAACAACAAATGAGTACCTGGCCGGGGAAGAGATGAAGGGCAGGGGCTGCTGGCCGCACGAGATCCGGAGATGATGCAAGTGAGGAAGAGAGAGAGAGAGAGAGAGAGAGAGAGAGAGAGAGAGAGTCGGGGTGGGAAGAAGCTGAGACCGGGATGGAGAGAGAGTGGCGCGGGTCTGGGAGAGAGACCGGGACGGCGAGAGAGAGAGAGGCCGTCCGGCAAGAGAGAGAGGCCGTCCGGCGAGAGAGAGAGACCGGGACGGCGAGAGAAACAGAGAGAGAGAGGCGCTGGGACGCGCGTGGGCTATTGAAATGGGGAGGGGGTTGGGCGCACACCTCTGTTTTGAGCACGCGCCCAAATTTGGGGATGGGGATGGTGGCTAGTGGTCGATGCTTTGTGGGCCCCACCATGATGTAAATGTTTCATCCATTCGGTTCATCCATTTTTATAGATCATTTTAGTGCTTGATGCAAAAAATGATAGGGATATAAATCCTACGTGGGCCACACCACAGGACAAAATTAATGAATGGATATTCACAATTAAAATCCTCCTAAGGCCCATTGTACTGTTTATTTGACATCCAATCTGTTTAGTTGGTCATAAAGACCCAGATGAAGGGAAAAAAAATATTAGCTTGATCCAAAACTGTTATGGCCCCCAAAACATTTTTAATGGTCAAAATTCATTCAACACTATTTCCTGTAATGTGGTCCACTTGAGATTGAGATATAAGTCATTTTTTTATCATCTCATAAAATGATATATATAAAAATAGATGGACGGCATGGATGATACACATACATCATGGTGGGCGCCACAGAGCACCGACCACCAGCTAATAGTTGGTGTCAGGGGGAGTAGCTAATCTGTTCCCCACCATAGCAAATACATGTGATTTAATCTCCATGTTTCCTACCGTATGGTCCACTTTAGCCTTTAATCTAGATGATTTTTGGTTTCATGCCCTATAATAATATTTTAAAATATATAGACGGCTTAGATAAGACATTTTTAGGCCCTATAGGGCCCTTATACCCTAAGCATCCTGTGGGGTCCACTATGATTTATTCAATTTATCCACTCTATCCATCCATTTTAACATATAATTTTATTACGTAAGGTCAAAATTGAAGCCTATAAAAATTTGAAGTGGACCACATCATAGGAAACAATATAAATTGAACGTCTACCATCGAAATTTTTTGGGAGGCCACTGAAGTTTTGGATCAAGTTGATATTTTAGTTTTCCCTTCATCCATGTATTTGTGATCTATTGAACAGGTTGGATGACAAATCAAAATCACTGTAGGCCATAGGAAGATTTCAACGGTGGAAATCATTATTCCCACTGTTTCTGTGGTATGGTCCACTTGAGCTTTAGATATACTTTGATTGTGGACTCAACCACTAAGGGCCTGTTTGGATGGGTGGATTGGAAGGGATTGAATGGTTTTAGGGTGGATGGCATGGATTTCAAGGTAACGATGGCGTTGTCAATGGATTGTCTTAAGATCCATGGAATTGCTATATTCCCCCGGATTGCTATATATTAAGTCTGTTTGGCACACTCGCGCAATCCCAGGATTAAACCTTCCCATCCCTTCTAATCCCTCGAACCAAACATGTCCCAGGAAAATTTGACCGGATTAGGGTGGATTGGATGGGATTTAAAGGTAATGATGGTGTTATCAGTAGATTGTCTTAAGATCCATGGGATTGTATATCCCAGGATCAGATCACCCAGTTTGTTTGGCATGCTCGGCCAATCTATAGGGATTTAACTTCCAATCCCTTCCAATCTACTTGTCCAAACGGGCCCTAAAATGATCTGGAAAAATGGATTGACGATGTGGATATCATAAACCGTGACTTTGGGCCACAAGCTTAAAAATAAAGTCAATCCATGACTTGGATGGGCCACGGCCACATATTATAGTTGAGAGGGTTACCCTCCCATTAAAACATTCACAATCATTTATTGGGCCCACCTAGTTGTGGTTCATAGATCCAGCCCATTCACTATAGTTGAGAGGAGTCAACCCAAGTTTCACACACATCGAAAACTCATGTGGGCCCCATCGCATCTCAGACCCCAGTAATTGCCTGATTTTAAGTTCATTATTAGGTTTAATGCCATATTTTAATCGTGTTTTTATTACAGGATGAAATCAGGAGTGTGTACTGAAAGATGATGTTAAGAACATGGATTTGGCGCTCCAAAATTACCAGAGCACGGGATGGACTCCAGAAAACCAATAGTGAAGATTTTACACACCCGGGATTGAGGAAAGCAAGGCAAAGGGGCTCGAAAGGGGTCCAAAATGCAAGATCACATGTTTCCCGCCATCCGATCAACTCAAAACTTCATACACGTGATGGGGACCATAAATGAACCGTACATATTAAATTTCAGCCATTGACAATCTCGGGAAGTGGTCTAACGGCCAGATCAGCCCCTTAATTCATTAAGTGGGGCCCGCTGGATATTTGGATATACATCAATTTTGGTCCTGACGGTGGAAATAATATGAGAAAAAGGATGGACGGTGCAGATTTCTTAAAAGTATCATAGTGGACCCCATATGTATAACGTGTGTATATAGTGCACATGTGCACCCCCCGTACACCGAACGACCTAAGTCGGTCAGCGCTGCTGACCCGACTTCTGTTTTTCAAAAACGGCAGTTGCCGTTTCTGCACCGCGTAACGGACGGAAAGTCCGTTTTTGCGGACCGCTGTGGGCCCCACCGGTAGCAGGTAAGTCTGATCCAAGCCGTCCATCGTGTAGATGGGTTCGAGAACTACAAAACCATGCTGATATTCCACTCCCATGCGGACACACGTGTGCGGTACAGAGGACACAAGCAAGCTGCCCCATGACGTCCAGAATGAAAACAGCATGATTCCTTCTTTGGGCCGCGTCCACGCAAGTTCAAAACCATCCATCTTTGAACGAAATTTCGTCCTCTATCCAATGGACGGGGTGGATTTCCACGAAAACGCTTATGTGGGGCCCACCGAGCATCGCAGCGCCGGACGTGCGAAGGCTTACGCACGTCCGCGAAGAGCTGACTTCCGGGCGGTTGTGGCCCACCATCTTCGAACAGATGGAAGATCTGATCCGTCCATCGTGTAGAGGGCGTCGAGAGCTTCAAAACCATGTTGATATTCCTCGCCCATGCGTACACACGTGTGCGGTGCAGAGGCCAAAAGTAGACTGCCCCGGGACGTTCAAAACTGATCTTTTTGTATTTTCTTCTCTGGGCCGCACTAATGGACCTTCAAAACCACCTATTCTTGACTGAAATTTCGTCCTGAATCCAATGGACGGGGTAGATTTTTCAGAAAATGCCTCTGTGGGGCCCACCGATCACGGCTGCGAAAAATTGCACTTCGAGTCCTTCTACGACTCTGCCACCGACCCCAGCCATCCAGCAGCTATAGAAGGGGAGTTTTGGACGTGGGAAAGTCATTCAGAACCAGGGGATTCCAGATCTGGAGCAAGGAAGAGAAGAAAGAGAAGAAAGAGAAGAAAGAAGAGAGAGATCGATTGGTTTGGTGTTTAATTTTTATGAATTTTATTTAATATTTTTCATGGATTTTATGGGTCACTAATCTCTCAGCTAGGGCTGAGATGAAGCCCCTAATTTGATTAGCTCTTGTATTGGTTGATTTACTTTGAATTTCAATTAATTTGTTTCTTTCTTTAAGTGGGCTTTATGGGTTTAAATTCTATACTTCTCCATCTATGAACTTGACCAAAGTATATATATGGATGTTGTTTGGATGCTTATTATAGGTGCTTGTGTCTGATCAGGAACAGGTTTCCTATAGAGGAAGAAACAGGATGCTTTAATGAATTGTACATCCCTTATGCCCGACCAAGGATATGGGATATGTCATTCATGGCATTGCTTAAAGGAATTAGACAGTTTGTATGCCCGATTAAGGACACAGATTGTGCTTTCTCTATTTAAGTGGTATCAATCTAGATCAAGGTGAATCAACAGACAAAACAAGGGTTAGGATAATTAGGGGTGGATTCGAAAGTCCTAGTGCTCTCTCTCTGATTGAATTTTCTTCCCTGTTCTTAATTAATTATTTTTCATAAAATTGTGCTTAGTAATTCATTCCATTATTTGTTGGATTAGTTAAGGAGAATCATAGATTTGAATTGTGACGACCAGTCCTCGTGGGAACGATCTCGTAATACGTACCGTATCTACATCTGATTCGTATACTTGCGAGTTTAAACCCCACCAATTGAATACTTTTATATGTTTTAGTGATGTCTTCACATTGTTTTAGATGCTATGGCTCACCTGAGTTTTGTATACGACTGATTTTTGGACTTAAATGGGACACATCAAATGCATGGTGTTGATGTTCTACATACATCGTGGTGGGGCGCACACAAATTAACCTCATGGGAAGTTCCCAAGAGGTGACCTTATAGTACCATTTCACTATTTAGATAACTCCTTCATGGGTGTTACTCTAACCGTGTATGACCCACCTTGATATATTTTATGTATATCGACATCGTCCATATATTTTTCCATCATATATTTAGGATGTGATTTCGAATCATAAGAACTCAATAATCTCAGGTGGGTCATGAAATCACTCTTATGATAATTTTTTCACCTTTGGATTTTGCTGTTTTGATGAGGCTGTATGTTGAATTTTAGGAGTTGTAGGGTTTGATTTTGTTTTCTTGTTAAAGATTGTTTGATTCTACTAGTGGTGTTTGGAAACTAACCTCTGATATTAATTTAATTCCATTTGGGAAAAATTCTGTTTATGTCATTGTCTTGTGTTTCTGCAAGTTCTAGGGTTTTTAGTGAGACTTATGTATTGTGTTTTACTGTTTTGGAGTCCTTGGAGCTAATATGTAGGGGCCGATTGTGGATGGGTGGAGAGCAGGGAATGCCTTTCATGGAACAATCTCTGCCACTTGATTGGTGGACTTAGTACGATTAGATGGATGTCGGTTGTCTTTTTTTTTTTTTTTGAGATTCCATTTGGCTTAAACTATATTCTAGTTCCTTTTTAATTAACAAGCAGCTTAAACTATATCTAAGCTGTGCAAGTTTGCATCTCATTGCTTTTGAGACGAGTTAATAGCCGAAAAATGATAACATGAGAATGACCCATATTAATGTATGCATTTGGTACCAAATCTTAATGTTGGGAACACCTGGCATACCTGTACCTCTCTAAAGGTCACACTGATTGGATGATCTTAACTGTCTGAAATTGCCATTGGATTAATTTGGACCATTTTCTTTTTAACTATCTTGATGAATAATATTGACTTGTATTATTCTTTTTAAACATCTATATGCTTCAATCTCCTTTGGTCTGCACTTGTTGAAGGGCACATCTATTCTGTTGGGTAGAACACTTATTTTAATATCACGATGATTGGATAATCTCAACCATCTGATATTACCATTGAATTTAGACCATTTTCTTTTTTACCAAGGTATTGAGGAACTTGATTTGCACTCCTGTTTCTTAAACATGTATATATATTTTTTTAACCTCGAGTTAACACTCTTCTTCTTCTTCTTCTTTTTCTTTTTTCTTTTCACGTTTACATGTTTTTAATCCCACCTTGTGAATTGTAGGCCACATCCATTCAATTTGGTATAGATCCTTTTTTTTTTTTTCAATTTTTCTTGTCAAAATACAAAATCTAGTTTTCTTTTTTAAAATATATATATTTTTACATTTTTTTAATTTTTTCACAATTTTGTTTAATTTAGTTTTTTTTTTTCAAAATATCAATTTTTAATCTCACTTTTGTTATAAAACTTATTAATTTTTGTTGTCAAAATACAAAATCTAGTTTTCTTTTTTAATATATATATATATATATATATATATATATATATATATATATATATATATATATATATATATATATATATATATATATATATATACAATTTGTCAATTTTTTCACAATTTCATTTAATTTTTAAAATTTTCTTTTTTAAAATATCATTTTTTTATCGAAATCTTGTTATATAACTTTTTAATTTTTCTTTTCAAAATACAAAATCTAATTTTCTTTATATATATATATATATATATATATATATATATATATATATATATATATATATATAAAATTTACAATTTGTCAATTTTTTCACAATTTTGTTTAATTTTTAAAATTTTCTTTTTCAAAATATCATTTTTTAAATATCACTTTTGTTATATAACTTTTTAATTTTTCTTATCAAAATACAAAATCTACTTTTCTTTTTTTAAAATATATATTTTTTTTACAATTTGTCAATTTTTTCACAATTTTGTTTAATTTTTTAAATTTTCTTTTTCAAAATATCATTTTTTAAATATTATTTTTGTTATATAACTTTTTAATTTTTCTTTTCAAAATACAAAATCTAGTTTTCTTTTTTAAAAAATATATTTTTTTACAATTTGTCAATTTTTTCACAATTTTGTTTAATTTTTTAAATTTTCTTTTTCAAAATATTATTTTTTAAATATCACTTTTGTTATACAACTTTTTAATTTATCTTTTCAAAATACAAAATCTAGTTTTCTTTTTTAAAATATATATATTTTTTGCAATTTGACAATTTTTTTTACAATTTTGTTTAATTTTTAAAATTTTCTTTTTCAAAATATCATTTTCTTATCAATTTTTTTTTTCAAAATTATCAACATTATTAAAAGTTAATTTTTATTTCAAAATATAGATTTTTATAAAATTACGTTTTTTTTCAAAATCTAAATTTTTTTCTTAAACTTTGTTAGTTATTTTTCTAAGTTTTTTAACTTTTTTTTTTTTTTTCGTAATTCATAAATTTTTTATGGGTAAAGGTTTACTGGAGCACTAGAGACGGTTGAGGACCGTCTCTATTAGACACGGTCATTGACAGTCTCAAATAGGGACTGCTAACAACCGACCCAAATGCAGGCTAATTTTCCTGGCTGAGAAGGACGGCCATCGGCCGTCTATAATTGAGACGGTCAATGACAGTCTCTGATTACCCATACGAGACGGTCAATGGCCGTCCCTAATAGAGACGGTCCTTGACAGTCTCAAACAGAGACAGCTAAGAACCGTCCCTAATACAGTCCACAGCTTAGCAGTCCCAAACAACAGGAAAAGACCGCCAACGACCGTCTCTAATTGAGACGGTCCTCAACAGTCTCAAATCACCAGTAAGAGACGGCCAATGACCGTCTCTAATAGGGACGGTCTTTGACCGTCTCAAATTCCGGCATATAAGACAGTCCGGGATCGTCTCTTATTCCAGACGGTCAATGGCCGTCTTTTATCTACAGTTAACGATGGTTTTTGACCGTCTTAAATGATCTGTGGACGTTCAAATTTTTAATACAATAATAAGGACGCTCAAGGGCCATCTAAAAATTTAGAGACGGTTTACAGCCGTCTCTAAAGCGTCTTTAAACCAAGCAATTTTAGAGACGGTCCAAAACCGTCTCTAAATCAGTCATTTTTTCTCATTTTTCACGTAGTGACCAAACGGGCACATTTTGTGATAGCAATGGGTCGCAGAAAAAGAAAAGCATGCACGTGGCTTCTAACATTGAGACCAATTTGATTAGTGGACCGGCCTGAGATTTGGATAAGGAAATCTACACGTTGGGGCCCGTGTGATGGATGGCTTGGATCACACATGCATGAGACGAGTTAGCACGTGAGGTGACATGTAGGTGGGTGGGTTCCCTTCTACACGTACGATCGTGGGCTAACCTATTTTCTTTCGTAAACGTGGGGCTTGCCTGATGGGTGTGGTCCCACCGAACGAATGGCTCGGATCTTACACTTGTACTATTAGTATCCCTTCCAAGTTCCATCTGCAGATTCTCTTTCGAAGCAATTGCAGATACGCAACTTATCACACTAGTGCACTTGTACATGACTTCACTTTGACAGGAAGTTAGGGCGATAACTAATTAACGATGTCCCACCTTTGATTAGTCATCTTGACCATTGATCTCATGGCTCCGTACTGTGTATGCTGGGAATTTCTGAGATCACATATACAAAAGACGCTTACTGATTTACAATATTTTATTTGAGCCGCATGTGCTGCAAAATTAAGTATCTAAAAGTTACAATTCCGGTCCAATCATTATCTGAGTATGCTATCCTATTGTTATCTTGTCTTTATTTCTGTATATAATGTGATAAGGTGGCGATGTGGTACCACTACTTCGTTGTGGATTCTTGTTGCTCACTCAAATTTTGGGTGGGGTTGGTGCTATCCTTCCCCAACCTGACCTTAGTTACAAAATGGAAAGATGGCTCTACCATAATCTGGTTTTATGCACTCCATTGTAGAATTTTGGCTAGGAAAATGATCCAGGTGGCCCTCCCCAGCCTTTCCCTACTCCCCTATACCATGTCTCAAACCAGGTTAATTTAAAAGCATTGGCCTTGGTTCTACATGGTCGGCTGGCCCTAGGATTGAAATTGTCCAATATAATAAATTTTCTGGGTAACCCCTCCATCCATAACAAGTCATCATACGAATGATTTTGATCGTTGAAACATAACCTCATATACTAAATTACTTATAAACTACCAAGTATGTTGATGTGTAGGCCAATGAATATCTTTCGAGTGTCTCTTATTTTTTCAATGACAGACAGGGTCCTAGTCTAGGTCATTCATCATTGGTCCTAGCCGGACATGGGCCTAGATTTAAAGACCAGGCAGCCCAAGCCCAGGCCTTACAGGGCCGGTTCAGTACTGGTCCATTGCCATTCCTAATTTAGAATGAATTATAAAATGGGTGGCTGACTGTTTAAACATACACCGTCCATAGTTATACACTAATCCAGATTGTCCGAAATTCATCAACCAGCAGTGAGAAGATAAGATTGGCCATCTGATTTTATTTTATTTTTTTAATCTCCAATATGTATGATTATTTAAAATAAGCCTATGAAGAGTAGACTCAACCCAGTGGACGATCCAGATAGGTGAAATGAATGCCAACGAGGCCAAATATAAGTAGGTGCATGAGAAGTGTAAATAACTTGTCGGCAGCAGATAATTTCTCTTTTCAAACGTGGATTAGGTGGTGTTGCCCACACCACCCCAGTGGTGGTGCGGTTGTGTGTTGGGCACTGTGGGGCCCACTGTGATGTATGCGTTTTGTATCCATGCCGTCCCATCCGTTTAGCAAGATTATTTTAGAATACCAAAATGAAGAGATACAAATCTCGGGTTGACCAAACCATAGGAAACAGTGTTGTTTGTATGCCCACCGGTTCAAAACTTCTTGGGGGACAGAAAATCTTTGGATCAAGATAATATTTGTGTTTTATCTTCATCCAGGGGACCAGGTATTTTTCACCTAATCAACAGCTTAGATGGAAAATAAACATTACAGTGGGCCCTAATAAGATTTCAACATTGGTTGTCATTATCCCCACTGCTTTTTGTGGTGTGGTCCACTTGTGATCTTGATCTACTTCATCTTTTGTCTCATGCCCTAAAATCAGTTGAAAATATGTTTGCACGGTGTGGATATAAAATATCACTAGGCCCCAATTGTACCGCTGTGGTTGATGGATCTGGTACCATTACAGACATATGAAAAGATCAATGTATTACTTTGAAATACATACATTTTCATTGGTCTAAGTGCTGCATTTAGCTATGGGAAGCGGATTGCTTAGGAACTCAGTACGCTAAGCGTACTGAGTTAACTCCGTGAGTTCCAACGTGATTTATATATTTTATCTACTCCTTCCATCCATTGTAAGAGATAGTTTTAGGGCTTGATTTAAAAAAATGAAGCATATTTAAAGCTCAAATGAACCACACCAAGGGAAACGGTGTTAATTAAACATCTACCGTTGAAAATTTCTAGAGGACCACTGAAGTTTCGGATCAAGCTTATATTTGTGTTTTCTCTTCATCCATGTTTTTGTGATATTATTAACAGGTTGGATGACAACTAAACATCACAGTGCAGCCTATCAAGGTTTCAACGGTGGAAATCATTATTCCCATTGTTTCCAGTTGTATGGTCCACTTGAGCTCTATATATACTTCAATTTTGGTCTCAACCCCTTAAATGATCTGATAAAATGGATGGACGGCGTGGATAAACCACATACATTCACGGTGGGCCCAACAGAGTTTACTCCATACGATGAGAGCCTATTGAGTAACTCAGTACGCAATCCAATTTCTTAGCTATGTGTACGTTGAAATTTATAACATGGGTCACACTGACAAGGAAAATGGGTCCCACGGACATGGAGAAAACACCAATATCAGCTTGATTCAAGACTTTCATGACCTCAAGAAGATTTTAATGGTCGGAATTCAATCCTTACTGTGTGGTCCATTTAAGATTTGGGTCTGCTTCAATTTTGGGACTGCAATCTAAAATGAGCTGGAAAAACTGATGGACGGTGTGGATATACAACACATACATCACCTACCTCATGATCTGGGCTGCCCCCACTGATCTGTTACCCAGGCCTCGGCCCTCGCCTAATCCGTTCCCAATGCTGGGAACCCCCACCCAATAAGTGGATTTTTCTGATTGTCAAGGACAGTCTTCGTGGTAGGGAAACGGATTGGCTACTCCCCTGCCACCAGCCTGGTGGCTCCGGTTGGTGCTATGTGGCCCAACCATGATGTATATGTTTCATCCATTCCGTTCATCCATTTTTTTCAGATCATTTTACACCTTGATCCAAAAATTGAGAGGGATGTAAATCTCAGTTGGACCACACCACAGGAAAACAATAGTGATTGGATATCTACCATTAAAATCCTCCTAAAGCCCACTGTACTGTTTATTTGACATCCCATATGTTGATTAGGTCATACAGACCCAGATGAAGGGAAAAACAAATATCAGCTTGATCGAAAACTTTTATGGCCCCCAAAAAGTTTTTAACGATCTACGTTCATTCAACACTGTTTCCAGTAAGGTAGCCCACTTGAGATTTCATTTCTGGTCTCATACCATAAAATGATCTAGAAAAATAAATGGATGGCATGGATGAAACACATACATCATGGTGGGGCCCACAGAGCACCGACCATCAGCCATTGGCTGGTGGCAGGAGCAGTAGCCAATCCGTTTCCTCGTGGCAGGGGTCGAGTTTTGGAGGGGTCAGATCCCTTCACGTATAATGGTAGGAATGAGAGCTGTATGCCGGATTGCCCAGTGATCGGTTCTCTATTTCCTTTTCAGATGGATAATCTTGGGTAGATAGTCAGTGAGGCCACAAATCTAACGGTTGGAATATGCGTACATGAAAGCTTTGTGTACCGGGGATGAGTTTTACACTATGGGTCCATCCACTATAAAAGACGTGGGGCACATCTACCCCAATCTAAACCGTCCAAATTGCGGTTCATCACCGTGGAAGGACCTAAGTTAAAAATTACATTGGAAGAGATCCCTAACCGTATGTTAGGTGGCAATCAAACAGATGATAGTAAATAAAAATGGTCAATGGATGGATCATGGATGTCAACAAGCAAATGGACATTAATTGGACGACCCGTTTAGGGTTTCAAGGGTTTTTTTGTCATATATCACGTATGGTGCGGCACACTTAATGAATAGCCTAGATCTGTCACAACTGTCGGTGATGGGGCATGGGCAGGAGTTATGCACGTGTGCCCATGAATCACACTTGTAAAGGTTCTGGGCTCTCTTCCTTCTCTTTTAACTGTCCTTTTTTCCTATCACGTGGGCCTTACCAGATGAGGTGATCACCCTGTAAAACTTGTGCTGGGCCAGGGCATGTTTGCCATGTACGTTACTGATTAATGCCTGAGGCCTTGCACGCATGTGCCTAGGCTCGCGATACACCATTTAATTGGTGGGTAGTTAATGGGATGCAGTATAGGAAATTCCACTTTTACGCTTAAAAAAATTGCAGGCTCGCGATACACCATTTAATTGATGGG
Organism: Magnolia sinica; assembly: GCF_029962835.1. NCBI lineage: Eukaryota > Viridiplantae > Streptophyta > Magnoliopsida > Magnoliales > Magnoliaceae > Magnolia > Magnolia sinica. Next base: position 7,279,993 of record NC_080580.1, read on the forward strand.
TAGTTAATGGAATGCAGTATAGGAAATTTCACTTGTACGTATGAAAAAGTTGGTAGGCTCACGATACACCGTTTAATTGGTGGGTAGTTAATAGAATGCAGTATAAGAAACTCCAAAAGGCGGTAGGCGGAAAACTTTTACCTACGAAAGCATGCGTAACTAAAACCTTTCACCTACGAAATTTTCGCACCGAAAAAGATTGGGTCGAAAGAATTTTACCTACGAAAGTTTTCGTAGCTAATAACTGTGTAATACCTTCCTCCCCATGAAATTTTCCGTCGGCACAAACTGTTTTAACACTTTTACCTCTAAAATTGGTCGTATGTACAAATGTTAACGAAACTTTTTTCTATGAAACGTTGTGTAGGTAAAAACTGTATGCCACTAGTAAGACTTTTTACCAATAAAATTTGACGTAGGTAAAAAGACTTTTACCTCTGAAATTGGTCATACGTACAAATGTTGATGAAACTTTTTTCTATGAAACGTTTTATAGGTAAAAACTGTATCCCATTGGCCAGACTTTTTACCTCTAAAATTTGACGTAGGTAAAAACTGTTGATAAAACTTTTACCTACGAAATGATTGGTATGTAAAATAATGTGAATGAACCTTGTAGGTAAAAATCTCTCTCTCTCTCTCTCTCTCTCTCTCTCTCCCTCCAAAAAACAGGCAAAAATTCCTAATATACACCGATTACAATATATTTTATTATATTTACATTCCCATTTTTCCAAACAAACACAAACTACATCCATCCAAACACAAACCACATCCATACATACACAAATAATCATAGGTGGGCTTGATTGAATATGTACTTGACCAAAAAAGTTTCAAATTAAACCGTTTACATTACTGAGAGCTTAGAATATTCTTAATGTTCAAAGTTAAAACATCATGGATCATAGGTGGGCCACAACATAGTTAAATTTGGAAAGTACGCTTAAATATTGTGCTTAAATTAAAGAAACTTAAAACTTTGTGCTCAGAATATTTTTTTAGTGAACTTATGGTTAGAATGTTTTCTAGTCACTGTTCTCCTTAGTTGTAACCATTAGCAGACTTGTACATTTTGGTCCATTTGAGGAATTTGTAGCAACATTAAGAGCAAGTCAAGCGACCATACATAGTCAGGTGATGTCAATGATAATGACAACAATGATGTTAGCATTTGTATATATGCATCAACCACTATGTACCTCAAGAAGTTCATGATGATTTGGAATTTGTCTTGAATCCGTTACATGTAAACAACTTGATATCAATCCTAAAGAGATAGCGGCCGACCATTGTCTGTGCTCATGTTCATTATGAAACAACCATTTCAGTAGAAACTTTGATGTAGTTGATGTTACTGCATGGGCTGATGGAGGCAAAATCTGATGATACCAAAGATGCTTAATGAAATGAGTACGAAGAACTCATTAGTTTTAAAACTAGGCAGAGAAATAAATTCACGAGTGAAAGAGAAACTACATATACACAGTAATTACATCCCTAACAATGGAATTGAAAATGGTTACTTAAAATAAAATACATGACTAGGCAAATAGGAAAAATGAGACTCGTACACTGGATCATGGAAGAAAAGACGATATGATTCAGCAACAATTGCAACACATGCATCACGAGGATCTTTAAACTTTGAAACCTGAAAATTTCATCATGAAATAAGGTGTAAAAGAAGAAATCATAGAATAACTGTAGTAGAAGAAATAAGAAGATCAATACATAGAACAAAACCTTTATTATCAAAAGTAGCGCATCCAAGCTTGAAATGAATATTTTTATGTAAATGTCTTACAAATGAATCCATGTGAAGTAAATGTGTCATCCATGTTTATGAAAATGGACCTAAATATCCAACGAGATGAGAATCCCTATAATGTAAAAGATATATGTTGTATTCAAAATTATATTCAAGAAATAATTTGAGAAGGAAAAATGTATTGAATCATTCAGCAAGCATTAATGTACCAGCTTGCAATTGGTTGAAGATGTTTACCAAATTTCCATCAACCAAGGCCTTTGCATCTTTCAGCACTTCTGCATCTTTCTAATGAACAACCTAGATAAATCAACTACTAGATCACACCATTAAAGACAACCAAATTAAAGGTAATGACAGTCACAATCTAGCAAGCTTTTGGCACAATCAGTTCTACCACATAAACAGAAAATTACACTTAAATACTCGAATGACATCATTGGGCTAATGCTGCCAAAATCAAAGACACATTTGACACTTGTAGAAACAAGTTGCTGTAGGCAGCAATGATAGTCCAGGACTAGACAGAGGGATTGGAACAGAGCACATTGCAAAAAAGAGACTTCACCTCAAAATTGCATTTTAAAATTCGAGGGATATATTTACCTGTAAAGTATTTTTACAGAGGTAGCTTTCAAGCATAACAACTTTGGCAAGATGTGATGGTTGATATATGTGGCATACAAGTAACGCAAATTAATCTGTCAGCACCAACTTAGATGCATCATGATCTAGAGATTACCTTAATTTGATTACCAAACTAGCCAATTGGTGGACAAGTATTAGATAGTTAATTTTGAAAAAAAAAAATCCAACTGTTTAACAAATAAGTTTCCACAAACCAAGGTTAAGATTGTTGAACCAATCTGATTTTCAGATTATAACCTCTATCTACAGTGGACCCCACAATTTGAATGGCATAATGAGATAATGCACGTCGCATTTACAAATCTCTATCTCTAAGTGCTTGTGCATCATGCATCAAACTGTCCTAATTTCACTAGGGCAGAATAGTATAGAAACAACAACCAACTCATTTTGATTTCATTTTTGAGTGCTACGAAACTGAGGATGTGAACCTCATTTTTTTTTTTACCCATTTTGGGATTGTTTCATTGTCCTGATTAAAACTCAGATTCTTAAAGTGAAGAGTCTGAAGACCATCCTAGTGAAGGTGATAAGATCAAAATTTATTCTTGGCATCACGTAGTTGATCTTCAAGGCATTTATCCTCATCCCCACTGCTCTTACTAATCACACCAGCAAGAGTACTGCAATGAATAAACTCATTAGGGGAACAAAATCCCATTGTGCATGTAAGTTGGGGCATGGATTCTTCACTATGAAGAGATGTTCTGCATATAAGGTAAAGTTCAGGTTCGGTCGGGTTGAGGATTTTCAACTTACACTATACTGTGGAGAAGGAACAGCTGAACATTTTGAATTATGTTATGGTAACTTGACCTCCACTTCTTTCATATCACAGACACCTGATTCTTTCCATTCATGCAAGCATTTATCGAGCTATGCTCTGTTGCAAGCACCAAGGTATCAAATCCACCATTTGACTAGTATAGAGTTTAACCTGCATTTTGTAGACATTGTAAGACAATACACCACAAACATCTGAGTTTATTAAAAAGTTGGAGGAAAACTGATATAAAATCCAACATGTACTGTCAAAGAGTATTTTGTTGGCTGATTAGTTTAATCCATCACTGTTAGTAGCACTAGAATCAGTGATGTAAGTACCTTTTCTTCTGGTAGAGCAATGCAAATAGACGATTGGTAAAATGAAGGTGAAAAGGATATCTCAAAGTGTATTCCATCATTAGAAGTTTTAACTAAATATGTTTTGTGCAGACAACCGAGGACAAGGTTTCATCAGAAAACTCACATCCATCTCTGTTTTAGATGCTCCATTTCCAACAGGTGGGAGATCTCCAATTGTATCTCTCACAGTTATTGCATGGAAGGGTGCCCCTCCAGCTGTACTCCTGACGGCAGCAGATTGTACATCCCTTGGTAATGTGATTTTCAGTTCTGGGCCTGCAAAGACATGCATTGGCTCTGGCCACTCTAGGAGTGTCTCTTCTGGAGAAGCTGCCCATATGAATGCTCGTTTCCTAGATTGAGAAACACTAAAGGCCCCAGCCTCTAGAACACCAAATCTCACCTAAAAAGGCACACACAGAAATTATATAGCTACTTTACAAGAGAAAAAGAAGAAGAAGAAGAAGAAGATCCCAAGTACATGCAAAGGGACAATACCTGATTACTCATTTCAAGAAGTGAAGCAAGCGTTAATCAGAATGTCTGGCCTTTGTTAAAAGAAACAAAATGTCTCATGTTTTCTAAAAGAAAAAACTTCGGCCGGAAGTAATCAGCAAAGGACAAAAATGAGTACACTGGGAAATAAGTCTTGTGAGGAAATAAAAAGCTTACTTCATTAATTCAAATTCACCATCAAGTGGTACAAAACTTGACAGTCTTTTCCGAGTTAAACCTTGTCATCATACATTGATGTAAAGTAACATCAATGAGCTCAATTGTCTTTCCACTAAAAGAAGTAGAGTATCTTTCAGGGCCAAGTCACCAAAAGAATTAGGAGAACATAGCAATTATCAGTTTGTAGCTAAAACAGACCACATATAACAGAGAGGTAACTGCAAATTTTAAGAAAAATAATCCCTTCAAAAACCAAGTTAGAACACTTATTGCAGAACACGAAGAACAAGCACTGCACTAGTCAGCCAACAAATGTATTTAGCAAAGCTAAAAACTGAACTTTCGATTATTACGCACACTTTACACTCACTTGCAAATCCACCACAATAATAGGAAATGGGAACTAAAACTTTACCAAAAATCATGTGTTTAACCACACAAATTCCGTCAAGTAGACAAACTGTCTCAAAAAACCAAAGGGCTAAGAAGCCACACAATCCCAAAAAAAAAAAAGCAAAAAATGGAGGTTTCCATTCAATTGTTTCTTGCAGCATAAGAGAAAATGGATGACATAAGTTCTGTGGCAAGTATATAACTAAGCATCTCTCTCTGACTAATGAAGAAACTGTAGACGATATCAAGGATGAGGGAGCAAATAACTTGAAAATTGCAGCATCGATTGATACATGCAGCATTTCATATATGACATGGATGCTTTCCAAAATTCTTGTGAAATTTAGGATAAAAAAAATCTAAATCCACCCCCCCCCCCCCAAAAAAAAAAATAATAATAATAAAAAATAAATAAATAAATAAAACCCCTCTCTTAAAAAGCTTCAAAACCATTGTCCTACAAGGGACCATCCACCTCTAGAGTCATGAACAGACCTGAATAAGGAGAGAAGGGCTAGCTTTGCCAACTTCAATTGCTCTTGGGAGTAGTTAATAAACTCTAAAGGATTGAAAATCCATTGTCCTTACACAAATGTGCAAGTCCTAAAACATGGCAAATATCAAACTGGTCATCGCATTTTTTTAGGTTAGTTAGAACTGTGCTTTGACATAATGAATACACTAGGAAATAAGCCACTTTCAAAATACCCACCAATATAACTTCTCCTATTTTACCCATTATAAAGGTAAGTCTTTAGAATTTTAAGAAACAAAACTATATGAGATTACTTCAGGATCATTTGAATTGGGGGCATCTAGATGCACTGGATATTTCAATTACTAGGTATTGCAATGCCTAGATGGTGTAATTGCTAGCAATTATAATGAAACAATGTTTTTTTCTAACACACTAACATCCACAAAGGGTTGGATGTTTCAAACAGACTAATCAAACATATTGGAAATTAATGGTTCATCTATTTTTTTTATGGATGAGAATCAATCTTCTAGACTATTCATCAGGCAGTCCCTACAATAGAATATTCCATCTATACAACTATATATTGACCAACAAATGAGATCCAATCTTCTAGACTATTCATCAGGCCATCCACACAAGAAACAATCCCTATTCTACAGGAATTCAATATCTATAAAATAAAAAAATTACAACTAAGAATACAAAATTCAAAGAAGAAGAAATCACTTGAAATGTATCATAATGCATGAGAAAGGAAATCAAGATTTTCAAAACTCAGGTGGGCCATGAAATATGGTCTTGAAGGTTGAAGGTTTTATGCACTATTTTACATATGGTGTGGCACACCTATGTTTTGGATCAACGCGTACATGATGGATAGATGCTTTTGTAACATGTGCAAGTTGCCAGATGTGGGTTTTAGAAGGGCAAGATTGGATGTAATGTGTTGGGCTGTCTAATAATTCCCTTGCTAATTGTGCTTTAGCCTCTTTGGTTGTTTGGCTTTGAGGTTGTAATTGTGGTGTAGATATCTCTTTTATGCCTTTATCAATTGAATATATTGGGTCCTTTAGAAATTAAGTTCTGCATTCTCTCTCCAACTCTACCCAAAGATGATAGGGATAAAAAGAAAAGAGTGGTATGAGAGGCTACAATTGATCTTGATAAGGCCCACCATGATGTTTTATGTACGATCCACTCTGACCATAAGATATTTAGTCCCATATTACGCCTGGAGGCGAAAAATCAAGCTGCCTTGTGATTTTAGTGGGCCACACAAAAGAAAATAGTTGGAAAAGTGATGCCCACCTTGATTTTTTTAAGTCCACCGTGAAAATTATACAAAATCCACTCCAACATGAAGTACTAAATAACCGGTTAGGCTATAGTATATTGAGTAAACTATATGGGGCCCAACACAATGTATGTCTTATCCACATGGTCCATTCATTTTTCTGGCTCATTTTAGCACATTAGCCCAAAAATCAAGCATATCCAAAGCTCAAAGTGGACCACACTATAGGAACAGTGGAAAAAAACATCTATTGTTGAAAACTTCTTGGTGGCCAGGGACATTTTAGATCCAGTTGATATTTGTGTTTTCCCTTCGTCCACATTGTGAATAAGTTGGATGACAAATAAATACTCTTGTGGCACAAAGAATGTTTCAATGGTGGACATCATTAACTCCACTATTTCCTGTAGTGTAGTCCACTTGAGCTTGGGATATACTTCAATTTTAGGCGCATGCCATATAATAATATGGTAAAACGGATGGACTGCTGGATCAAACACATCATGGAAGTTCCCCGAAGAGCTTCCTCAGCGCACTATAATGTACTGAGTTACTCAGTAACCAATACCAGTCTACTCCCACCGTTAGATTAAAAAAAAATAAAAAAATAAAATAAAAAATGCTTAATGGCTCAGTCCGCTTCTATGTTTTGGATCTGCCTTACGTCTGACAACATCAATAAAGCAAGTCATCATCCACTGTCTGGACTGGTCCATCTCAGCCAGCGACGCATTATTCAATGCATTACACAATCACGGGCTACCATTATATTACAACAATCTCATTAATGCGCCGATTATTTGGATCTGCCTTACGTTTAACAACATCAATAGAGCAAGTCAGCATCCACTGTCTGGACTGGTCCATCTCAGCCAGTGATGCATTATTCAATGCATTACACAATCATGGGCTACCATCATATTACAACAATCACAATAATGCACCAATTATTTGGATCTGCCTAACGCCTAACAACATCAATAAAGCGGGTCAGCATCCACTGTCTAGACTGGTCCATCTCAACCAGCGTTGCATTATTCAATGCATTACACAATCACAGGCTACCATTATATTACAACAATCACATTATTGCGCTGATTATTTGGATCTGCCTTACGCCTAATAACATCAATAAAGCGAGTCAGCATCCACTGTCTAGACTGGTCCATCTCAGCCAGCGATGCATTATTCAATGCATTACACAATCACCGGCTACTATTATATTACAACAATCACATTAATGCACCAATTATTTGGATCTGCCTTACTTCTCACAACATCAATAAAGCAAGTCAGCATCCAGACAGTGGATGCTGAGATGGACCAGTCCAGACAGTGGACGCTTACTCGCTTTATTGATGTTGCCAGACGTAATGCAGATCCAAAAAATAGAAGCAGATTGGCTGGTGCACCGTGGACGTGGATTAGACACTGGCAGGTTGAGCCGTGAGACTCGCGACTGGAATGATGATACGGATTTCTATAGACCCCACTACGGTGTATGCGTTGTGTCGGCAGCTTCAATTCATTTAGGGTGTGTTTGGACGGGCCCATCTCATAGGATTGGGTTGTATTAGGGTGGATGGCAAGTAATGATGGCTGCGTCAAAGGATTGTTGGCAATCCGAAGGGAATGCTATATCCAAGGAATTTACCACCGAGTATGTTTGGCCCGCCTAGCCAATTCCTTCCAATTGGTCCAACCAAACATGTCCCAGGCAAAATAGATGGAATTAGGAGGGATTATGTGGATTTCAAGGTAATGATGGTGATGTGGATTGCTGGGGATTGCTATATCCAAGCAAAAGTTCAACGTGCCTGTTTGGCATGCCCTGCCAAATCTCAAGATTGCTTCTTCCCATCCACCCTAATACAACTCAATCCCATCCAATCTGCCGGGCCAAACCGGCAGGGCATGTTTGGGCAGTGGGATTAGAAGGGATCAGGTGGAATGGGATTCAAAAAACATAATTGTTACCCATGGCGGGGATTGTTCCCTGTTGCCATGGGATAAGACTAATGCCATGCTTTATTGGTAATACGGGTGGTACGGTGGATGGATATACCCACAATCATTTGAAATTACTGAGATTAACACACGTGTTATATCTAGACCGTTCATTTGTTTTGTAACCTCATTTTATGGCATGGGCCTAAAAATGAGCCCCAAAGAAGTTTTCAGTGGTAAGTATTCAATCCCCATTGCTTTCTATGGTGGGGTCCACTTGAGCTTTAGATTTACTTGATTTTTTGGCCCATGCTCTAAAGTAATCTCGAAAGATGGGTGGACAGTGTGGATATAGCCCGCACATCATGGTGGGACCTACACAGCTTGCTAACATTGAGTGAAATTGGCACGAGACCCAATGCAATTCGCGCTAATCTAATTACAAGCTTTTCCATTCTTCCCGAACATGTAGTGGAATTGGTACAGGACCAGATGAATCCCATCCCACCGAATCCCTTCTAATCTCACCGCCCAAACATGCCCTTAGATATATAATTTGCAGGAATGAGCCAAAGAACGAGGCAGTTTCAAAGTTTTAGTAAACCATATCACAGAAAACAGCTGAAGATTGGTGCCCACCGTAGAAACCTTCCAAGGCCTGCCATGATGTTGTTTTGATATCCAACCGATTAAAAAGTTAACAAAGACATTAAAGTGGGGAAAACACGAATAACAGCTCCATCGTAAACTTTTGTGGCCTTTAGAAGTTATTAATGGTGGCATCACTCTCTCCATTGTTTTCTGTGGTAGTCTATTGGAGCTTTGAATGTGAATCATTCTTTGGATCTTACTCTAAACTGATTTCTCCAGATGGATGGACAGCGTGGATACAAAACATTCATCATGGAGGGCCACAGAATTTGATGACGTCACTTCAGTAGCAGTCTCGCTGCTCAACCAATCGGTAGCCCATCCGCGCTCGTGTCCTGTACATAGTACGTGTCATGCAAAGACTAGCGTTACAGCTCCTCGATGTTCAAGTTGTATGAGTGGCTCAAAGTAGCTCAAAGTTAAACGTGCTCTACCAAAATGATTTATTTACTTTATCATACTATTCATCCATTATGTGATATCATTTTAAAGCATTATACTAAAAATGATTCATATCCAAAGCTTAAGCAGACCACACCAAAAATAACAGTAGGACAATGATTCTCATCATTAAAACATTTGTAGGGCCCACTATAGTGTTTATTTTCCACCAAATCTATTTACAAGGCCACACAAACATGGATGAAAAGAAAAAAAAAAAAAAACCAAATTGATCCAAAACTTCTATAACTCTTAGAAAGCGTTTCAATGGTAGATGTTCAATCTCCCGCAGCTTTTTGCAGTGTGACAATGAAACTTTCTAAAAAGTATCAAACCGAAGAAGTATCAGAGCCTGGATGAAAGGAAGGTTGATCTCTAGACTATGAAACTTTCACCAATTTACCATTCACAAGCCGGTTGCATGTTCCTGACAATGAATAACCAGATGTAACATGGGAATCACTGATGGGTTGAATTTTAGACTCCGGGCTTAAATTTCATGTGGCATCTAATGGTTGGTTTGGATTTCATATAATCATTATGGTGGCACCTGTGAATATTAAGAGTAGACATCTCTCTTAGATGTTTTCTTTGGTGTGATTCACTTGAATTACAAGTTAGCCTGATTTTTTTGGTGTTAGGCTTAAACTGGGATTATGCATCCAATGGTTGGAGTAGATTTTGAATACACTGGGTTCTTTAGAAATTAAGTCATGCATTTTCTCTCCAACTACTCCCAAAGATTATCGGGATAAAAAAGAAAAGAATGATATGAGATGCTGCAATTGATCCTGATGAGGCCCACCATGATGTTTTATGTACGATCCACTCTGACCATAAGATATTTAGTTCCATATTACACCTAGAAGCAAAAAATCAAGCTACGTTGTGATTTTAGTGGGCCGCACAAAAGAAAATAGTTGGGAAGAGTGATTTCCACCTTGATTTTGTACAAGTCCATCACGATAATTATACAAAATCCAATCCAACCCGAATTACTAACTAGGCTATAGTATATTGAGTAAACTATGGGTCCTTGCTCTTGCTCCAGTGGTAGACTCTCGAGAGTTTCGACACCTGCTCAAGGGTTCAAGTACCCATAGGTGGTGAAATCCCACTAAGGCGTGAGTGTGTGGTGGTGTGTGCGCGTGTGGTAATAAAAATAAAAAAATAAAAAAAATACACTGAGTAAACTATGTAGGGCCCAACTCGATGCATGTCTTATCCACATGGTCCATTCGTTTTTATGGCTCATTTTAGCACATTAGCCCAAAAATCAAGCATATCCCGAGCACAAAGTGGACCACACCACAGGAACAGTGGGAAAACAACGTCTATTGTTGAAAACTTTTTGGTGGCTAGAAACATTTTAGATTGAGTTGATATTTGTGTTTTCCCTTCGTCCATGTTTACGTAACCTTGTGAATAAGTTGGATGACAAATAAATACTCTTGTGGGCCAAGGAATGTTTCAACGGTGGACATCATTAACTCCACTATTTCCTGTGGTGTAGTCCACTTGAGCTTGGGATATACTTCAATTTTTGGCTCATGCCCTATAATAATATGGTAAAAAGGATGGGCGGTTTGGATCAGACATATACATCATGGAAGTTCTCCAAAGAGTTTCCTCGGTGCACTATAATGTACTGAGTTACTCGGTAAACAATGCCCGTCTACTCTCACCGTTAGATTTAAAAGAAACAAAATAATAATAATAATTAGCTTAGTGGCTCAAAAGTTGTAGCGATTCATTATTCACGTGGGCGTCTGAATCATTACTCTTGTCCGACGCAGAGTAGATCATGTTGCCAGTATGGTCATCATGCACATAGATAGAAAACTCTTGCAATGAATGTTTATGAGTACTCGGTAATTTTGGAATCCTTGGTTAGGGTTTGGGCTGAAAGTACGAGTGCTGGAGCCGACGCTTTCGGAGTTTGAACTCATTCTTTTGAAAAATAGAAAAATGGAAATATTAGTAAATATGGATTTTCTTGTTAAGAAGAAAACGGAAGATGGATTGAAAAAACATAAAAGAAATTTTCCTTTTAATGCAAGAAAGGAACTTGGTTACTATTTTTCTGTATTTTTGGTGCTTTTGTTTTTCACAGTTTAGTTTGTATGATATCGACTTCCTAGTTTTTATAGTGATTAAAATTTTCCCTTTTTACCAATTTATGTGCATTTTCTGCTTAAATATTTGGTTTTCATGTTTTGACAGGATCAAGTTGACCCAAGTCTTTTTTTTCTTTTTTTTTTTGGGTTTATGCATAATGGAAATCAATGAATTTAATTCCCACACTGGTTTCTATTGAAATCAATGGGAATTCTCTTTTCACGCTGGAAAGCCAAAGCAGTTTGATATAAATGACTGTAGAAAGAATTCATTTATAGAACCAAGCTCAAACCATATGATTATGGGCTCAAACAAATGTAACCTCAAATGAGTTCCTTCTTGGAATTTTTTTTTTTTTTTTTAAAGGTCATGGCGAATCTAACTGGGATAAGGGGGATGTGTGCATGTGCACTCCACCTTCTTCTTCATCTTTTTTTTTTTTGCATTGATTCAGGTAGGGGTGTTGTCACTTATGTGCTTTCTGAATAAGGTTGATGCTGTTGATGATCTAGATCTACTGGAACTTGTAGAGATGGAACTCTGTGGTATGTACTATGACCGTTGTCATTCATTAATTTATTTATTAATATTTTGGTTGTGAGGCATCCTATTATACTTGTTTGAGAGAAACTGCATTTTTCTTTATTATTAGGGCTGCTTTCGCCGGGTTTGATGCAGAAATCGTCACCAACTTCACAGAAAGACAAATAGCATCAGTGGACACAGATTGCAACCTGGATTTAAACAAGGTTCGAGGTGCCGTCAACTCTCTCTCTCTCTCTCTCTCTCTCTCTCTCTCTTAATAGAGTAGTTTTTGTCTTTTTCTCTTTCTTTGCTGTTTATATACAGACTCTTTTCTTCATCATTGTAGGTTCTTAGGTGCATATAGTACCTGAAAATTCACTCTCATTGTTCTTTGATCAAGATTGTATCATATTCTATTTCTTTTTGGTTAATTTTTCCTTATTGTAATCAAAACCTTACACTGACTTCTAGAGTTAGCATATGCATGAATTTCTTAGTGCCTTGGTGTGTAAGTGATATTGAAATAGGTTGATTTTCTTGAACTTGTAATCCATGGTGCAGTCTCTTGGAGTAAATTTTAAATTGCATAATCCATTCCTAGAAAATGTTCTTTAGGCCACTCTTGGAGTAAATTTTAGTATCTGCTAGTAATTCATTCTGTTCCTTGAAGGTCAATGGCAAACAACTGTCGCTTATTACATTGCGGGATTGCCTACTGCTTTTCTTTTGGGATTCAAATTCAATTTCGGGTTGGAGGTAAGTTGGAATGACTGCTTATCTTTCTTAGCAATCACATAGATATTGGAAATTTAGTTTGGATAATTTTAGTTTTACATGCTGGTTTGTCATAATGAATAAAGTAGATACCATTTAATTAGTTGAGCTTCTTTTGTTTATATCTGTATTAGCTCAAAATTGATGGAGCAGACCCGAATGTGCGTCGGAGCTATTCGGATGTTGAGTGGGGGTCCCTGGAAGGTGGGAACCGCCGTTATGACTATGATAAAGCTGTCCATTTCCTATGGACAACATTGGAGTAGTCTGGCCATTTAGATAGGCCATGTTTATGTATTTACTCGAAATTAATGGAGCAGACCCAGATGCGCGTCGGAGCTATCCGGATGTTGAGCGGGGGTCCCTGAAAGATGAGAACCGCTGTTATGGCTATGATGAAGCTGTTCATTTCCTATGGACAGCATTAGAAAGGCCTGGCCAATTGGAGCAGGCCATGTTTATATCTGTATTTGCAGGGACCATACCCTTAACCTATAACCTAAACCTATTCTCAAATCCCAAAACCTATAACTACAACTTAAACCTATAACCTAAGCCTATAAACTATAACCTAAACCTATAACCTAAACTCAATTTCCTAAACTTTAACCTACAACCTAACCTAAACCTATACTTATTCCCTAAACCTATTCTCAAATCCCAAAACCTATAACCTAAACCTATAACCTATAACCTAAACTCAATTCCCTAAACTTTAACCTATAACCTAACCTAAACCTATACTTATAACCTAAACCTATTCTCAAATCCCAAAACCTATAACTATAACCTAAACCTTAACCAAAAACCTATAACCTAACCTAAACCTAAACCTATAACCTTAACCTAAGCCTAAACCTATAACCTTAACCTTAACATATAACCTTTACCTAAACGTAAACCTAAACCTAAACATATTCTCAAATCCCTAAACCTAAACCTAAACCTAAACCTACAACCTAAACATATTCTCAAATCCCTAAACTTAAACCTAAACCTTAATGTATTCTCAAATCCCTAAACCTAAACCTACACGTAATCCTAATCTAAACTCTCTAACCTAAACCTAAACCTAAACTTGAAAACCCAAACCTAAACCCGATCCCGAACCCGAACCCGATTTCCTAAACCTAAACCTAAACCTAAACCTATAACCTATAACCTAAACCTAAACCTAAAACCTAAATGTATTCTCAAATCCCTAAACCTAAACTTGAAAACCAAAACCTAAACCCGATCCCGAACCCAAACTCGATTTCCTAAACCTAAACCTTAACCTATTCTCAATTCCCTAAACCATAGCTTATAACCTAAACCTAAACCTAAATCTAAACCTATAATATATAACCTAAACCTAAACCTAAAACCTAATGTATTCTCAAATCCCTAAACTTAAACTTATACCTAATCCTAATCTCAACTTCCTAACCTAAACCTAAACTTAAACTTGAAAACCAAAACCTAAACCCGATCCCGAACCCGAACCTGATTTCCTAAACCAAAACCTTAACCTATTCTCAATTCCCTAAACCTATAACTTATAACCTAAACCTAAGCCTAAACCTAAACCTAAACCTTAACCTATAACCTATAACCTAAACCTAAACCTAAAACCTAAATGTATTCTCAAATCCCTAAACCTATACCTACACCTAATCCTAATCTCAACCCCCTAACCTAAACCTAAACCTAAACTTGAAAACCAAAGCTTAAACCTGATCCTAAACCTAAACCCGATTTCCTAAACCTAAACCTTAACTTACTCTCAATTCCCTAAACCTATTGCTTATAACCTAAACCGAAACCTAAACCTTTACCTTAATCTAAACCTAAACCTAAACCTATAACTTATAACCTAAACATAAACCTAAAACCTGAATGTATTCTCAAATCCCTAAACCTAAACCTACACCTAATCTTAATCTCAACTCCCTCACCTAAACCTAAACCTAAACTTGAAAACTCAAACCTAAACCCGATCCTGAACCTGAACCCGATTTCCTAAACCTAAACCTTAATGTATTCTCAAATCCTTAAACTTAAACCTACACCTAATCCTAATCTCAACTCCCTAACCTAAATCTAAATCTAAACTTGAAAACCCAAATCTAAACCCGATCCCGATCCCGAATCCGATTTCCTAAACCTAAACCTACACCTAATCCTAATCTCAACTCCCTAACCTAAACCTAAACCTAAACTCGAAAACCAAAACCTAAACCCGAACCCGATTTCCTAAACCTAAACCTTAACCTATTTTCAATTCTCTAAACCTATAGCTTATAACCTAAACCTAAGCCTAAACATAAACCTTAACCTAAACCTAAACCTGTAACTTATAACCTAAACCTAAACCTAAAACCTAAATATATTCTCAAATCCCTAAACCTAAACCTACACCTAATCCTAATCTCAACTCCCTAACCTAAACCTAAATCTAAACCCGATCCTGAACCCGAACCCGATTTCTTAAACCTAAACCTCTATTCTTAATTCCCTAAACCTATTACTTATAACCTAAACCGAAACCTAAACCTATACCTTAACCTAAACCTAAAACTAAACCTATAACCTCAACATAAACCTAAAACCTAAATGTATTCTCAAATCCATAAACCTAAACCTACACCTAATCCTAATCTCAAATCCCTAACCTAAACCTAAACCTAAACTTGAAAACTTAAACCTAAACCCAATCCCGAACCTGAACCCGATCTCCTAAACCTAAACCTTAATGTATTCTCAAATCCCTAAACCTAAACCTACACCTAATCCTAATCTCAACTCCCTAACCTAAACCTAAACCTAAACTTGAAAACCCAAACCTAAACCCGATCCCGAACTCGAACCCGATTTCCTAAACCTAAACCTTAACCTTAAATTATTCTCAATTCCCTAAAGCTATAACCTATATATTATAACCTATAACTAAAACCTAAACCTATAACCTAAACCTAAACCTTAACTTAAACCTAAACCAAAACTTATAACCTAAACCTTAACTTATAACCTATAATCTAAACTTATAACCTATAACCTAAAACCTAATCCCAAACCTAAACTTAAACCTATAACCTAAAACTGAAAACCTAAACCTAAACCTAAAACCTAAATGTATTCTCAAATCCTTAAACCTAGACCTACACCTAATCCTAATCTCAACTCCCTGACCTAAACCTAAACCTTAACTTGAAAACCCAAACCTAAACCCGATCCCGAACTCAAACCCAATTGCTGTAATAGTGTAGCCCAATCACATGGCAAGAAACAAGAATGTATCCCTTTTAACACATGCCCTTTTTTATATAGCTTTAATTTTGTTTGTTGTTTCTATTAACTTGAATTGTAGCCTAATCACATGGCAACAAACAAGAATGTATCCCTTTTAACACATGCCCCTTTTTACAAAGCTTTAATTTTTGTTGTTGTTTCTATTAACTTGAATTGAAACACTTTTTTGCATTATTTTCTTGCATTAGTTTTATTTTTAAAAAGTGCTCATTTTTTTCGAAGAAGTTTATGCAATTCTTCATGATTCTAAATTATAATGTTTTGTTGGTTTAATATTTTTTTTTTCAGATGAAAGACAAAGAAAATTGTTGCTGATTTATTTATTTATTTATTTATGATGTTAAATTTATATGTATTTATGCATGGATAAATGTAATGTGGATAAGATTGTTTGTGTTTGGATGGATGTAGTTTATGTTTGGATGAATGTAGTTTACGTTGGATTTACGTAGTTTGGGTTTAGATGGATATGAATGTGAATATGATGAAATATATTATATAACAGGTGTATATCAGGAAGAATACGAGGAAATATATTGTAACAGGTGTATATTGATCCTCTCAAATTTGAAAATGTGCTTTGAAGGCTCATAAGGTACGGTCCATGATAGTCCTTTTTAAGGACGGTCTGTGGCCGTTCTTTGAAGGCTCATAAGATACGGTCCATGACAGTCCTTTTTAAGGACGGTCCATGACCGTCCTTTTAAAGCCGTCCTTAAAAAGGACGGTCCATAGTCGTCATTTGAAGGGCTATAAGAGACGATCCATGACAGTTCTTTTTAAGGATGGTCTATGACTGTCCTTTTAAAAGACAGTCCATGACCGTCCTTTGAAGGGCTGTAAGAGACGGTCTATGACAGTCCTTTTTAAGGACGGTCCATGACCGTCCTTTTAAAGGACGGTCGATGGCTGTCCTTTAAAGGCTCATAAGAGACAGTCCATGACCGTCCTTTTTAAGGACGGTCGATGGTTGTCCTTTAAAGGCTCATAAGAGATGGTCCATGACCGTCCTTTTTAAGGAAGGTCACTGACCGTCCTTTTTTCGTCAATAAGAACGACAGTTTTCGACCATCCTTTAAGTAATACGACACGTCAAAATTTGACGGCCCATGCAACAGTCCATGACCGTCCTTTTTGGTCATTTGAGACGATTTTGGACTGTCCTTTTTTCACAGTTTTGGCTTAGTTTGATTTGATTACCAAACTAGCCAATTGGTGGACAAGTATCAAATGGTTAATTTTGGAAAAAAAATCCAATTGTTCAACAAATAAGTTTCCACAAACCAAGGTTAAGATTGTTGAACCAATCTGATTTTCAGATTATAACCTCTATCTACAGTGGACCCCATAATTTGAATGGCATAATGAGATAATGCACGTCGCGTTTACAAATCTCTAAGTGTCTGTGCATCATGCATCAAACTGTCCTAATTTCACTAGGGCTAAATAGTATAGAAACAACAACCAACTCATTTTGATTTCATTTTTGAGTGCTATGAAACTGAGGATGTGAACCTCATTTTTTTCTTTACCCATTTTGGGACTGTTTCATTGTCTTGATTAAAACTCAGTTTCTTAAAGTGAAGAGTCTGAAGACCATCCTAGTGAAGGTGATTAGATCAAAATTTATTCTTGGCATCACATAGTTGATCTTCAAGGCATTTATCCTCATCCCCACTGCTCTTACTGATCACACCAACAAGAGTACTGCAATGAATAAACTCATTAGGGGAACAAAATCCCATTGTGCATGTAAGTTGGGGCATGGATTCTTCACTATGAAGAGATGTTCTGCATATAAGGTAAAATTCAAGTTTGGTCAGGTTGAGGATTTTTAACTTACACTATACTGTGGAGAAGGAACAGTTGAACATTTTAAATTATGTTATGGTAACTTGATCTCCACTTTTTTCATATCACAGACACCTAATTCTTTCCATTCATGCAAGCATTTATCGAGCACTGCTCTGTTGCAAGCACCAATGTATCAAATCCACCATTTGACCAGTATATAGTTTAACCTGCATTTTGTAGACATTATAAGACAATACACCACAAACATCTGAGTTTATTAAAAAGTTGGGAGGAAAACTGATATAAATCCAACATGTACTGTCAAAGAGTATTTTGTTGGCTGATTAGTTTAATCCATCACTATTAGTAGCACTGGAATCAATGATATAAGTACCTTTTCTTCTGGTGGAGCAATGGAAATAGACCATTGGTAAAATGAAGGTGAAAAAGATATCCCAAAGTGTATTCCATCATTAGAAGTTTTATGCAGAACTTAATTTCTAAAGGATCCAGTGTATTCAAAATCTACTCCAACCATTAGATGCATAATCTCAGTTTAAGGGTAACACCAAAAAATTAGGCTAATTCACTATTCAAGTGAATCACACCAAAGAAAACATCTAAGAGAGATGTCCACTCTTAATATTCACAGGGACCACCATAATGATTATATGAAATCCAATCCAACCATTAGATGCCACACAAAAATTTAAGCCCGAAGTCTAAAATTCACGCCCATCAGTGATTCAAGTAGACTATACCAAGGTCAAAATTTTTGGGGCAATTGTTACCGTTTACACTATTTCCAATCATGTGGTGCACCTAATTCATAAATGTAGTAATTTTTTGCACCATTATCCTAAAATGAAGGAACACTATAATGTCTTGGATTTTTCATTGTTTTGGATTTTTAAAAATTCTGAATTTTTTAAAAAAAGTAATTAACTTATATTATCATTTTCTAGCATACGCCATATAATAATACGGTAAAACAGATGGACTGTTGGATCAGACACACAGTGGAAGTTCTCGGGAGAGTTTCCTCAGTGCACTATAATATACTGAGTTACTCAATAACCAGTACCAGTCTACTCCCACCGTTTAGATTTTTAAAAACTAAAAGCTTAGTGGCTCAAAAATTATACCTATTCATAATTCACGTGGGCTTTTGGATCATTACGCTTGGCCGACGTAGAGTATTTGATGTTGCCAGCACTACCCCACCGACGGTTCGGTATTGTGGTTGTTGTAATATAATGGCAGCCCGTGATTGCGTACTGCATTGAATAATGCATCGCTGGCTGAGATGGATCAGTCGGAAGAAAAAAGCAGAAAAGTTTAAACTGACTCCCATTATTGATGTTGTCAGACGTAGGGCATCCCAGCCAGAAGAAAAAAGCGAGAAAGTCTAGACTGACTCTCTTTATTGATGTTGTCAGACGTAGGGCAGTTCCATATAAATGTGGTTTGGCTGGTGCACCGCGGACGTGGTGCACAGCGGACGCGGATTAGACACTGACATGTTGGGCTGCGAGACTCACAGCCGAAGTGACGTTACGGAGATTTCTGTTGACACCGCTGCCGTGTATGCGTTGTATTGACAGCTTCCTATCATTTAGGGCCTGTTTGCTTTTCAAAGAAATGGAAAATACTTGGGAAATAGTAATTATTATAATTTCACTGAGTTTGAAAATTTATGGGAATTTGTGCCCGTCAAATTGGTTCAAAAGATGTAATTTTAATTTTTGAACTGCAAGGTAATGCGAATGATATATCCATTCCGTCAGTCTGTTTTATTACAATATTTTAGAGCATGAGACAAAAAATGAAGCGGATCCAACACTCAGGTGGCCCACGCCAAAAGAATAGGTGGCCCTACAAAGTTTTTAACAATAAATATTCGATTCCTTTTTTTGTATGATGTGATCCAATTGAGTATTGGATATGCCTCAATTTTTTACTCATGCTATGAATTCAACTGGAATAATGAATGAACGGTGTAGATAAGCGAAATGCATCACAGTGGGAGCCACAGATATTTTGTAATATTCTTGATTTTCGTGTCAAAAAATAAGTAGTCAAATCAGGTAAGTTGTAAATGCAGGGGAAAGTAATTATTACTTTTTTTTACAGTGGATTTACCATTTCACCGGAAAATCAAACACGCCCTTAGGGTATGTTTGATTTCCAAGAGCTTAGGTAAATACTTAGGAAATGGATAATTATTATCATTTCATCCGTTTGAAAATTCAAAGAAACATTTGCATTGGGAGCCGATTTAAATGGCTATTTAAAATTTTTTTTATCCTCAAGATAATGTATATGATATATCAATTCCATTCATATGTTTTAACACGATATTTTGAGACATGAGCCAAAAAATGAATATGATCCAACACTCAGGTAGCCCACACCAAAAGAAACAATGGCCTCACAAAGTTTTTAAGGTGGATGGCAAGTAATGATGGCTGCATAAGCCGATTGCAGGCAATCCGAGAGAATTTATCACCAACTAAATAGATGGGATTGGGAGGGATTAGGTGGATTTCAAGGTAATGATGGTGATGTCAGTAAATTGCTGGCAATCCCATGAGATTGCTATATCTAGGTAGAAGTTCAACGTGCTTGTTTGGAATGCTTAGCCAAATCCTAGGATTGCTTCTTCCAATCCACCCTAGCTAATACAACTTAATCCCATCTAATTTGCTCAGCCAAATAGGCCAGGCATGTTTGGGCGATGGGATTAGAAGGGATTAGGTGAGATGGGATTCAAAAAACATAATTATTACCCATGGCAAGGATTGTTCCCTGTTGGTGGGATAAGACTAATGCCATGCTTTGTTGGTAATATGGTGGTACATTGAATGGATATACCCACCATAATTTGAAATTACTGAGAATAACACACATGTGTTATATCTAGACTGTTCATTTGTTTTGTAACCTCATTTTATGGCATGGGCCTAAAAATGAGGTAGATCCAAAACTTACGTGGCCCCAAAAAAGTTTTTAACGGTAAGTGTTCAATCCACATTGCTTTCTATGGTGGGATCCACTTGAGCTTTAGATTTACTTAATTTTTTGGCCCATGCTCTAAAATAATCTCGAAAAATGGTGGACAGTGTGCATATAGCCCGCACATCATGGTGGGACCTATACAACTTGTTAACATGGAGTGAAATTAGCACGGGACCAATGCAATTCCATCTAATCTAATTCCAAGCTTTCCCATTCTCCCCAAACATGGAGTGAAATTGGCATAGTACCCAGTGAATCCCATCCCACCTAATCCCACTGCCCAAACACGCCCTTAGGAATATAATTTTCAGGAATGAGCTAAAGAATGAGGTAGATTTAAAGTTTAAGTAAACCATACCATAGAGAGCGCGGCTGAAGGTTGGTGTTGTAACGCCCCGTGTTTTCAGGACCCGAGTATATGACTCGTTTCCCAAAAACTCGAGTGTTAACTTTAAAGGATGGTTAAATTCACGTATTTTTTTCTCCTTATCAGAGTAAGCAGATAAACGTAGAATGGACAAGTAAGCTAAAAGGGAAGTTTAAATTTTCATTTAGAATATACAAGTGGTTACCCATAATGACTTATACAAACCAATGTCTCCATCCTCATGAATACAAAATGAAATAATATTACATGTGAAATAAGATAAACTACAACAATCTTGAACTGTAAAATCATGTAGCAACCCTTAGCAAATAGAATCATGCACCCTTGTCAACCATAGCCTACTTTTCACCAATATACGGGGCCACCTGCACTACCTGTACGGTTGTATATTTGATGGATGAGTGGCCAGCTCAGTGTGAATTCCCTTCAAGATTACACACCGCCGCATTAGGTAAGCATAGTCATAAAACAACAAGGCAATCAAAACAATACATGATGCAATCTTTTTAAATGCATGGATGCATGAATGCACATCGGCCTGGGGATGTACATCCAGCCGGACTTGGGCTCGTCACCCATGCAAATCATCGACCTGGAAAAATCATCCAGTCGGACAGGGGTCGATAATCGGTGGTCTGGGAGCTAGCGAAACGATACCCCGAAGATCCTAAGGGCATGTGCTACAGCATCCAGATTAGCCACCCGTCATCGCCAACATACTATGGATGTATGATTAGCCAAACCGTTATTAGTCCAGTTACAACCAGCCAATTTAAATACGCTCACGGTCACTACGGGGAGCACATGGCCCAGCGTAGGCCGACGGCTCGGGC
Organism: Magnolia sinica; assembly: GCF_029962835.1. Taxonomy (NCBI): domain Eukaryota; kingdom Viridiplantae; phylum Streptophyta; class Magnoliopsida; order Magnoliales; family Magnoliaceae; genus Magnolia; species Magnolia sinica. Next base: position 7,302,160 of record NC_080580.1, read on the forward strand.
ATAGTGTCCCATTACCACCATCCCCGGCCTATGAGGCTACCACCTTAGGATGTTTAATGGAAAACCGTCGATTAGTGGTCAATCATATTACAACATATGGGGCTTGCCATCGCATGGTTGCATAGTATAAAAACATCGAGCCCATATAGGAAAAATACCAGGACAAGGACACATACGGCGATATCAAAGCAAGACATGTAAAGCAAATATCAAAATAAGCCACATAGGGTGAGTATCAAAATCATGCGATAAAAGACCATCCTTGAAAACCGTTGGACACAACAACCCTGGATGGTAGGCCCACATCACTGGTTAATTTAAACCACCATTCAATAACCACTAAGCTGAAGGTCCATTACTATCACAACCAGTCGGGTTACATCCCAAGTATGTGTGTACACATATAGGTGGGGGTTTCCCACTGGTGTACCAATTCAAGTTCCATAAGCAATCTACAAATAATCTATGAACAATTATACAAGATGAACATTAAGCAGGCAATATAACAATTCAATTTCCACCAGCTAACACATGTGATTATAAGAGAGAGATATCAAATATAAATTTAAATAAAAACTATAACTTAAGCTAATGAGAAGATGGAAAGCTCAAGGGGAAGAATTATCACCTTCTACTTGAATCGCCTACTAGTGTCGCTAAGTAATTGCACCCTTAGAATCGTATTCTATCAAAAATCATGAACTTGTACAATTAGATCCAAGTTCTACGTACTACCTAGGTTTAAGATCATGGCCTAGGGTTTTGAATTTACTTATCTTAGGGTTTTGATGTAAAATTAGGATTTTCATCCTAGAGTTTTAGTTCTAAGCTCATATTTCTGGGATTTGAACGCTAATTAATGTAAAATTTATTTACCATGCTAACCTAGTAACTATAAGCTAATTATTAATATTAATGACAGTATTAATATTAGCTAACATGCTACTAAAAATCATTACGATGATAATTATCATTATAATCCACTATTTATAATAATATTTAAGAGTGATAAAACAAGACACTAGTATTTAGCAATGATATTATATTATATTATTTTATTCTTGACTACCATAACTAATATTAGTATAGATCATTTACTAATGGCTAATCTTTACTAATATTAACAATCCTAACAGTAGTAATGACAATAATACAAAAATAATAGCCTAATGTGGGTCTGAAGGGCTCATTAATATGGGAAATTGGGCTATTAGTTTGGCCTTGCCTAAGGCCCGAACTGGACTTAATCTTGGGCCTGATTTTAGGCCTGGACTGGGGCTGATTTCAACCCAAATCCAGGACTGTTCTCAGCCCAAAATGTGGCTCATGATAGGGGCTGCCCATGGCCCACATTACAGCCCCAACTAAGGTTGATCTCAGTCCACAGATCTGGACCAGAGTTCGGCCCACTGTATATATGGTGGGGCCCATGTGCATTTTGATCTTAGGTGCGGCCCGCTGCATTGTACAGTGAGGCCCATTGCCTGCATCACCCCTACTGCCAACATGCTCGACCATATTGCAGGCCGCTTTTCAGTTATTTTCTCAGGCCAGAGACGCCCTTCCATCTGGACCGTTGGTGAGGATAATCTCAGCCCCAAATCAAGGTTCTTATAGGGACAGGTACGACCAGGACTTGGTCCGTTTATAGGCTTGCCAACCGCCCAGCCAAGGGACCTTTTCCCTGCTGCTAGTAAGCTGAAATCTCAGCCGTTCTACGTGGAAATTTCCAGTTGTCCTTCTGTTGATGCCATGTTTACAATCTCATCTGTTTTTAAGCTTAGAATTTAGCTGATTTCCAGCCGTTTTTAACTTAATACAGCTGCTCACAGGTCACATTTTCAGCCTGATCTTAGTCGAAACGCCTGGTGAAATGGAAACAGACGGCCAGTGGCCCCACCCCACATGATTCGGACCCTGGATGGGCCTCTGTTTTAGCTATTAGGGAGAGGTGTTAGGCCTTACCTGAACCGTGACTCAATGTAGTCCCAAACGAGGAAGATGACCAGTGGCAATGGTGGCTTCCTATCGGGCGGATTTTTCTCCAAAAGGAGGCATCTACGTGATGAGTACAGGTCACTGGGAGCTTGGAGAGATGATATATTGAAGCTTCATGGAAGCTTTCATGGTGGGTTCGATGGGAGAAAGAACGGACGGTTTTTCTCATGTGCGGCTGTAAGGAATGGAGAGCCGATCCTTTTGCTATATAGGCTTTCCTCTTTCGAAACCTTAGACCTCCCAGAATCGTTGGATGCATGCCGAACGGTGGGGATTGAATCTGCCCAAAACCACCTTCCAAAACCAGTGGGCAAAAACTGAAACCGTCCACGGTTTCATTTGAAACCCCCCAGGCAAATGGACGGCCGTGATATCTTCTGTTTGGACGATCCAGATCAAGCACGATGCCCAGCACCCGGATCGTGCCAACTGGCCTGTCAAAACGTTTCCGTTTTCAAAATCTTGTGTTTATAGGATCGGTTTACGCCGGGAATCGTGTGCTTGAACATGTGCTGAAACATGTGAAGTTTGTGAGTTTTGGTTGAACCCACGGTGCTTAACACGATGGACGGTTTGGATCATTGATATGGCCCCTCATGATGGGCCATTTCTTAATCAAACGGGGAAGGGAAAAACACAATGAGTCGTGTTTTAAACGGCAGCGCAGCGGGAGGATTCCCATTTTCAGGAAATGGCGGGTCAGTGTCTGGTCTGACCACGCATGCCATTGGGTGTGCTGCTGGTGCACACGATACCGTGTGCACACTCTAAATCTAGAGGTAGGGTCCACCAACTCCTTTGCCAAATCTACTTCATCCATTGAGTTTTAGAAGCTCCACCAACAGACCCTGGCCGTTGATCAGACTGATCTAAAGTCTAGGTGGGCCATACGGGTCGATTCCTAACTTTAACGGTGGATTCTCGTTGATCTAATGGTCAGATTGTCCTGAAATTGAACGTTAATGGCTAAAATAGTCCCTGAAATTTACCAGACGATTGGGTCCACATGTTGTAGGGACATGGTGGTGGAAGCTACCGTCACTTCCGGTTTTTGAATGTTTCTTTTCAAAATAGGTGGGGTCCACCTGTGATGATCTTTCAGAGAATCCACTCCATTCACCGTCTTTGGCACACCGTGCTAACCCATGGTCCAAAATTTGAAATAGATCCAAACTTCAAGTGGGCTGCACGATTGGTTAATGCATTAAATGGTATTTACCGTCAAACCCCGTGCACGTAGAAATTTGAATGAATTGAGATATTCTGTGAGAAGTTCACTTTACTACTTGTAATTGTACGATCCGCTCTGTTCATTGTGTTTAACATATCCAGCTAGGATTAAGGTCCAAAAATGGGACAGATCTGTTGATCGGGTGGGCCGCACGGTATGTTTTAGCTTCAACGGTAGTATGTAATGAAATTAATGAATATTTACGATATTGCCATTCATTTCTCAACCAGCGTCCGACGTCCATTACGTCGAAGTGTGCCGCCCGAATTTCTTGAATTTTGGCGGGCATTCTTCATTTTTCGTACTCTTTTTCTTGGTCCAGTTTGGGCCCCGATCTCCCTAGGATGTCCAAGATACTTCTTCAGTGGCCTACACACTCCATAATTCAAAATAACATTTATATACCTTCAATTGACAAGTTACCAGGTAGTTGGGACCTAAACCCTGAGATCGTCATGATGATCAATTTATCCTCATATTCGGATGACCCATTTGGCAGATCCAATCAGGATGGGTGGTCAAATGACTTGTTAAAAATATGAAAACTTGATAGTATGCACTCCAGGCATGTATGTGGGTTGATGTATGGTTAGTTTCGTAAACGGATAGACATAAAATAGGTTTCTAGAGTGATTAGGGGTAGGGCTTATATTACGTTAGATTCGAGTGACTTTCTTACACGTGAAAGTTTCTCAGATTGTGATTCTAATGGTGGGTTAAGCATATTCATATGGTGTGAATAAGTTGGACGGATCAGAATCTTGGTCTGATAAGTGCACGGACGGATATAGGGATCAAGTAGCTAAATTAATGTGATCTAAGGGCTGAAATTTGATGTGTACGGTTAATTTATAATAATTAGGCCTGGTATAAAGTTTCACACGAAACGGATCATGAGAACCTTGTGAGTTGGAATTCAGGGAATATGTCGATGACATTTTCGTAATTATTGTTGATTTAATAGTTTTGTGAAATCTAATGGTTCTAGATAATTATATGTTATTTTCTAAATAATTCTTACAAAAGGACTTATATTTAAATCATTATAAATAAAGACTTATTCATTGATTTAGCTAAAGGAAGGTACATATATCGAACTAAATGAGCAATGGTTGGACGACTTGATTTATGGATGAATATCATTCATAATCGGTCAGATTCATGTTGGAGGATGGATGTAGGGTTAGGTTGACTAGATTGGTACCGTACACGTATATATACTGAGTTAAATTTATGGTAACACTCAAGGACTTTCAATACTCGGGTATTGAAAAGTTCGGGGTGTTACAGGTGCCCACCTTGAAACCTTCTGAGGCTTGTCATGATGTTTTTTTTTGATATCCAACCGATTAAAAAGTCAACAAAAACATTAAAGTGGGGAAAACACGAATAACAGCTCCATCGAAAACTTTTGTGGCCTTTAGAAGTTTCTAACAGTAGCAACAATCTCCCCACTGTTTTCTGTGGTGGGGTCTATTAGAGCTTTGGATATGAATCATTCTTTGGATCAAAACATCCATCATGGAGGGCTCACAGAATTTGCTGACGTCACTTCAGTAGCAGTCTCGCTACTCAACCAATCGGTAGCCCATCCGCGTTCATGTACCGTACATTGTACGTGTCATGCAAAGACTAGCGTTGCAGCTCCTCGATACACAAGTTGTACGAGTGGCTCAAAGTAGTTCAATGTTAAACGTGCTCTACCAAAATGATTTATTTACTGTACCATACTATTCATCCATTATGTGATATCATTTTAAAGCATTATGCTAAAAATGATTCATATCCAAAGCTTAAGTGGACCACACCAAAAATAACAGTGGGAAAATGATTCTCATTGTTAAAGCAATCATAGGGCCCATTATAGCGTTTATTTTCCCTCGAATCTATTTACAAGGCCACACAAACATGGATGAAAAGAAAAAAAAATACCACATTGATCCAAAACTTCTATAACTCCTAGAAAGCATTTCAACTGTAGATGTTCAATCTCCCGCAGCTTTTACGGTTTGACAATGAACTTTAAGCTGAAAAGTATCAAACAAAGGAAGTATCCGAGCCTGGATAAAAGGAAGGTTGATCTCGAGACTACGTAACTTTCACCCATTTACCATTTACAAGCTAGTTGCATATTCCCGACAATGAATAACCGGATGTAACATGGGAATTACTAATGAGTTGAATTTTAGACGCTGGGCTTAAATTTCGTGTGGCATCTAATGGTTGGTTTGGATTTCATATAATCATTATGGTGGTACCTGTGAATATTAAGAGTAGACATCTCTCTTAGATGTTTTCTTTGGTGTGATTCACTTGAATTACAAGTTAGCCTGATTTTTTGGGTGTTGGGCTTAAACTGGGATTGTGCATCTAAATGGTTGGAGTAGATTTTGAATACACTGGGTTCTTTAGAAATTAAGCTTTGCATTTTCTCTCAAACTCCTCCAAAAGATTCTTGGGATAAAAAGAAAAGAATGGTACAAGACGCTGCAATTGATCCTGATGAGACCCATCATGATGTTTTATGTACGATCAACTTTGACCATAAGATATTTAGTCCCATATTACACCTAGAGGCAAAAAATAAAGCTACCTTGTGATTTTAGTGGGCCACACAAAAGAAAATAGTTGGGAAGAGTGATGTCCACCTTGGATTTTTATAAGTCCATCACGATAATTATACAAAATCCACTCCAACCTGGATTACTAATTAGGCTATAGTATATTGAGTAAACTATGGGTCCTTGCTCTTGCTCTAGTGGTAGACTCTTAGGAGTTTCAACACCTGCTAGAGGGTTCAAGTACCCATAGGTGGTGAAATCCCACTAAGGCCTGAGTGTGTGGTGGTGTGTATACGAGTGGTAACAAAAAAAAAATAAAAATAAATACACTGAGTAAACTATGTAGGGCCTAACACGATGCATGTCTTATCCACATGGTCTATTCATTTTTCTGGCTCATTTTAGCACATTAGCCCAAAAATAAAGCATATCCAGAGCATAAAGTGGACCACACCACAGGAACAGTGGGAAAATAACGTCTATTGTTGAAAACTTTTTGGTGGCCGGAGACATTTTAGATCGAGTTGATATTTGTGTTTCCCTTCATCCATGTTTACGTAACCTTATGAATAAGTTGGATGACAAATAAATACAGTTGAGGGACAAGGAAGGTTTCAACGGTGGACATCATTAACTCCACTATTTCCTGTGGTGTAGTCCACTTGAGCTTGGGATATACTTCAATTTTTGGCTCATGCCCTATAATAATATGTTAAAAAGGATGGACAGTTTGGATCATACACATACATTATAGAAGTTCTCCAAAGAGTTTCCTCAGTGCACTATAATGTACTGAGTTACTCGGTAAACAATGCCCGTCTACTCTCACCGTTAGATTTAAAAGAAACAAAATAATAATAATAATTAGCTTAGTGGTTCAAAAGTTGTAGCGATTCAGTATTCACGTGGTCGTCTGAATCATTACTCTTGTCCGACGCAGAGTAGATCATGTTGCCAGCACAACCCAGGGGACGGTGCATGTTGTCGGACATGAAGCAGATCCAAATGGAAGCGGATTGGCTGGTGTACGGCGGACGCAGATTATAGACTTGAAACAAAAATAATAATAATAATAATTAGTGGATTGGCTGATGTTTTTCAGGAATCCACTCCGTTCATACGCTTTGTGAGCTAATTTTAGGTGAGTATATCAAACTTCAACAGATCCAAGACTCAAGTGGGTCTTACTAAAGGAAAAGTTAGTTAAGGAAATTCCTACCGTTCAAACTTTTCTGCGTTTGAAAGTGATGTTTACATGTCATCCATACCGTTAATAACGTCATTCCTACTGAGATGAACTAAAAACAAAAATATTAACCTGATTCAAAACTTCTACGGCCCCACGAATATTTCAACTATGGATGTTCAATTATCATGTTTTCCTTCCACTTGAGCATTATATATGGTTAAATATGGCCACATGTCTAAAATAAACTCATAAAACGGATGAACGGTGAAGATTTCTCACAAACATCCCAATGGGCCCCACCTGCTTTCCCAGCTCAGGAACCTCGTGGGAAGGGATTTCGCAGGAAATCCTCGCAACAATCCCCGGGAAGGGGATTGCGTACTGAGTAACTCAGTACGTACTGAGTAAACTATGTGGGGTCTACCGTGATTTATGTATTTTATCCATTCCGTTCATTCATTTTACAAGATAATTTTAGGACTTGAGCCTAAAAACGAATTATATCTAAACCTCAACTGGACCACAACATAAGAAACAATGTCAATTGAACATTTACCATTGAAAATTTCTTGGGGGCTACAAAAGTTTTGGATCAAGCTTGTATTTTGTGTTTTCCCTTCATCCATGTCTGTGTGATCTTATGAAAAGGTTGGATGAGAAATAAACATCAGTGTGTGCCCTAGAAAGGTTTCGACGGTGGAAGTCATTATTCCAACTGATTCCTATGGTATGGTCTACTTGATCTTTTGAAATATCCCATAATTTAGAGGGGACCCATCAAATGCACATTGTTGATAGTCGACATGCATCACGGTGGGGCCTACACAGCTCGGCCTCACGGTACCTTATCGTGAGGTCAAGCGCATAGTACCTTTTCGAGTGCGCGCGCACACACACACACGGAACTCAAGTGGGCTACACCATCTAAAATCATGTGAAGACACCATTAAAATATATAAAAGCACTTGGTGGGGCCCACATGAGTCTTGAATGCTGCTGAAACTTAGTCTGAACCCTCATCCAAGTGGGACACATATAATGGATGGGCTGGATTTTCAAACCACATCTTGGTGGGCCCAAAAAATGATTATGAATGTTTTAATGGTGCACGGCCCCTCCCCACTTCTTTATGTGGTGTGGCCCACACAAGTCACGGATTGACTTGATTTTTGAGACTAGGCCCACGATGGAATGGTGCATCTGACTGATGGGGTAGATGTTCGAAACGCATCATGGTGGGGCCCACACAGCTCAACCTCATGGGAAGGACTCGTGAGGTGGAGCGCATAGTACCTTTTCCCTATATATATATATATATATATATATATATATATATATATAATGAAAACACCATGACACATCACCACACCACCACTGTGGGTGGTGTAGGCAACACCACCTGAACCGTGACTCCTCGTTCCAATCTATCTATAAATACACAGCCTAAATCTTATCCACCCAAGAACTGAAAACATGGCTACTATCCGCTCCACTACTCTTCTCAACCTCCTCTTAATCTCATCTTTCTTTCTCATACTCCTCCTCGGCCCTGCCTGCAAGGCTGACAACATCTTGTATCCCGGTAGAACTCTCGTTACTAACACCTATCTGGAATATGGGAGCTATAAATTTATAATGCAACAAGATTGCAATCTGGTCTTATATGATAAGGGAATCCCCTATTGGCATTCCAACACCGCGGGCAGGGGAATCAATTTTTGCCATTGCACCATGCAAACTGATGGGAATCTTGTGATATTTGCTCCTAACGGTCGTGCTATTTGGACTAGTAAGACTGCCAAAGGTCAAGGCTCCTATGTTCTCATCCTTCAAAGTGATCGAAATGTGGTGATCTATGGTGGGGCTATTTGGGCCACTGAGACTAATGGAACTGGGAGTGGTGCAATTCCAGTGGTCAGTTGGGTCAGCTCTGAGGACACTAATCATACCGCTGTGGTTGATGGATCTGGTACCAATATAGATATGTGAGAAGATCAATGCTTTGTGTTGAAATGCATATATTTTCCTTTGGCCTAAGTTCTATATTTATCTATGTGTGCGATGATGGGTATGTATCGTTTGAAAATTTGAATGAATCTTAGTAATATATTATAGTACTTTTGGGTTAATGTATTGGTTAGCTGCTTTCCTTGTTATAGTATATTATGTGTGTGATAATGTATATTATGGTACTTTTGGGTTAATGTATTGGTTACCCAGGCCTCGCCTAATCTGCTCCCAATGCTGGGAACCTAGCCCACCCAATAAGTGGATTTCTATGATTGTCAAGACAGTCTTTGTGCCCATGAATCACACTTGTAAAGGTTCTGGGCCACCATCAGGCCAAGCCCAGATGAACATGTCCATGGCCCAAATATTAGGCTGGCCGACTCATAAGATAAGAAGGTATAGCTCTATTCCTTCTCTTTTAACCGTACTTTTTTCTTACCACGTGGGCCTCACTGGATGAGGTGATCAGCCTGTAAAACTTGTACTGGCCAGGGCATGTTTGCCATGGGCATTTCTGATTAATGGCTGAGATCTTGCACGCATGTGCCTAGGCACCCGCACACCATTTAATTGGTGGATAGTTAATGGACCACCAATTAAAAAGCAGTCAAGATAGATATTGAGAAAGAGACATGCATGACCCGCCTCTTTATTTACTAAATATACCTTTCTTTCAGGGTGGCTAAGTTCAATGAACAGGTACTTATGTGTTAGAGATTAGGAATGTTAAATCAATTTGAATTTGATCAGTTAAAAAAAGAGAGAAAAAATGAGTCAGACCTCTTCTTTGATTATATTAATTGAATATTTCAATTTTAACATAACAATTATGTTTAATATTTAATTGAATCTTTCTTTTATTCATTTTATTTATGACTATGAATATTATTAGCAAGAGAGTGAAGAACGAATAATCTCCCAAACAAAAAGAGTGATTGAGTCCGACTCAGGCGAGTGAGTGAAAAGCGTGGCAAGAGAGCCAGTTCAACTCGCGAACGATCAACAAGTGAAGGACCGATCCTTTAGCTTCAGTACAGTTGAGTTGCAATTGCACGTGCATGTAAAGAACTCAGACGTGACAATAGGATGAATGATGACCATCCAGCAATTGTCATTGATCAAGAAGGAAATCCAAAAGGAACGCCGGTTCTTGAAGTGATCGCATGAGAATTGAGACAGTTGAATTTCAGTAAAATAGTAGGATTGAGCTAATATATGCCTCGCATACAAATTTCAAAATGCCTATGCTCAACCATGACATTTTGATACGGTTATTTGAGTAGACTGCAAGGTCTGAGAAGGTAATGCAAAACAAACTTGCCAAGTTAGTGAAACGCAAAGTGACATCACTATTAAGGGAAGCAATTCCATTATATTTATTTGTTTTGTTAAAGATGTTCCAGCCCAAAAATTGAGCTGGTCTGCTGATAGGGTCCAAACGGGCACATTTTATGATAGCAATGGGTCGCTGAAAAAGAAAAGCATGCACGTGGCATCTAACATTGAGACGGCCAATTTGATGAGTGGACCATCCTGAGAGTTGATAAGGAAATGTACACGGTGGGGTCCGTGTGATGGATAGCTTGGATCACACATGCATGAGACGATCAAGTTAGCACGTGAGAAGACATGTAGGTGGGTTCCCTTCTACACGTACGATCGTGGGCTAATCTATTTTCTTTTGTAAACGTGGGGCTTGCCTGATGGGTGTGGTCCCACCTAGCGAATGGCTCAGATCTTACACATGTTCTGTTAGTACTATTAGCGTCCCTTCCAAGTTCCATCTGCAGATTCTCTTTTGAAGCAAGTGCAGATACGCAACTGATCACACTAGTGCACTTGTACATGACTTCACTTTGACAGGAAGTTAGGGCGATAACTAACAATGCCCCACCTTTGATCAGTCATCTTGACCATTGATATCATGGTCTGTACTGTCTATGCTGGGAATTTCTCCATAGTCTCCGAGATCATAAGTTGCCAACACTTTGACTAGTGGTCCACATATATATATATAGGGAAAAATTCAAAATTTTGATTGCTAGGATCTTCCAATCTGTAAACTTCAATGATAAAGATAATCAGTTCATTAAAAATTTCTTACTGTGGCCCATCTTGGGTGAAACTCAGTAGATGAACGGTTCTGATCATGATCTAGGCAGAACTGACTTGCGAAAGAGATGATGCTATTTAATCCGATAGTGGTACATGGTTCATTAATTCTCCACACAACTATTAATCCACATTCAAGGCTAGCAGATAAGAAATGTTGGTAGATTGAGTGAAAGATACCTCGTTTCAACACTGAGGTCTTGGTATCGATTCCTGGAGGGGTTGGCTAACAGTGAAGTGTGAACTGACAGTGGGTGTACTAACAAGCTAACAATTAAAAAAAAAAATAGATAAGAAATGTTGCAGCTTCTCTCACCCATGTCGATTGCTCACAGAATAAATAAAAAAGAAGAAGAAATGTCCACGGAGTCAATGGACATGATCCGGCCGTGCAATAGCCCTCCAACTATCAATCAGCTCTTCAATGCAGGTTCATAGGTAGAAATTGTAAAAGAGAATGCATTGTAGTGAACGCATGCTCTGATAACATTGAAAAGCTCTCGAAGTGACTACATCGCAGAAATTATAAATTATTTATTTCATTGAGAATAACATGACTTTGGATACGAGGCAAGAGAGATTTGTGATGATTTAGGGTGATCATAACATATATACACCTTAACAAATAACAAAATTTCATAATTTAAAAATTATCCTAATCTTTTTTTTTAATTATTATTATTATTTTATTTTTTTTACACACGCACCCGCCACACACCCACGCACGCTGTAGTGAGATTTCACCACTTATGGGTTTCGAACCCAAGACCTCGTGTTGAAACTCCACAGAGTCTAGCACTCGGGCAAGGATTGGAAACCTCACTACAAGAAAAGGGGGCTTTAGCGTCGGTTCAAAATTGTGGCTAAAAAGGTTAAAAACTGAGGCTAAAGCCTTTAACCTCAGTTTTGCCTTAGTTATCCAAACTGAGGTTGAAACCCCCGTGGCTAAAGGCTTTAGCCTTAGTTTTAGCAACCGAGGCTAAAATGACTTTTATAGCCTTGGTTCTTCAAGTGAAGCTAAAAGAATCTTTTTAGCTTTAGTTTTCTTGAAATAAGGCTAAATCAAAATTTTAGCCTCCATTGTTTCCAACTAAGAGTAAATCCAAATTTAGCCTCAGTTGTCTCCAACTGAAGCTAAAACTATTTTTAACCTCAGTTGTCAACAACCGAAGCTAAAGCCTTTAGCCACGGGAGTTGTAGTCTCAATTTATATAATTGAGGTAAAACTGAGATTAAAGATAGATTTAGCCTCTTTTGGCATCAACCGAGGCTAAATTGGGTTTTTGACCTCATTTCTCTATCAACCAAAGCTAACAATATCATAATCAACAAATGATTGAACCTGTGCACATTTCACCCATTTAACATTCATCAAGACAACAATCAGTACAATATCAACAAAACAATTAATGGTCTATTTAAAGTTGTCAAAACAAACTACAAATGTCTTCCTTTCCTAGCCTTCCACATGAACTGTTTCAATAAGGTCCCCTTCAAGACTGATCAGATTTCTTCCTTTCCTAGCCACATCTTCCGGCAAGATGTCTACAACACCAACCTCACTGGCCATGATAACGAGTCCACTATGTGTGATGGAAAAGCGACTGGGGTGCAATCCATTCCGGTCCAATGTTGCTCCAGGATAATAGCCATCAGTAATTGCATTTATACAATAAATATAAGTTCAAAATACTCATGTCACATGCAGAATCATTAAAGCGTGAAGCAGTTCCAGCACAAACTTCACATGATATAAGTGTAGGTGCATCCCATGGCTCCATAAGAGCTGAAAAATATTCGTACAAGGCCTCAATTACAACATAATCATTTTCAAAACTGGAAAGCCTCAATTAAATAATTAGACAGTTGCCCATGTTGAAGTCGAAGACCTCGGATTGGGGCCACAGAGAGTCAAGTTAGTGTTTTAGAACCTTGCTCCAGTCATAATTATATTGATGGGAAGTTGCTGACAGTGGATATGGATGTATTAGAATGGGCAGTAGGGGTTGATCATGTTAAAAATCATTCTACTTTTTGGACCAGGGCCACAGAGAGTCAAGTTAGTGTTTTAGAACCTTGCTCTAGTCATAATTATATCGACGCGAAGTTGCTGACAGTGGATATGGATGTATTAGAATGGGCAGTAGGGGTTGATCATGTTAAAAATCGTTCTACTTTTTGTTTGGGTCTGTAATGCAGACCATCTCTGGTTGTATTCTTTGTAATTTTCATTGCCTCGTTTGTTGTGGCGCAGTTTTTTAATGAAAGTGCTTGTCATCCTTCAAATTTTGTTGTTATATATATATATATTCTAAAAGTTAAAAGATTTTGACCAATTTGTAAATCAGTTCCCAGTCATCAATATGTATTTTTTCTACAGTTATATACCAATTTTAAAGGGTAAAAACAGAAGAAATTTGGTTTTCCTCAATTTCTTTCTTTCACTTTGCAAATAAATTTAGTTGCTTGAAATCTATTTCAATGCATGCAGCATGAATCTTAACTTGTTAAAAAAATGAATTTAAGCAAACAGAATCACAATTTTCTTGCGAAGTCAGATACAGAGAGGGCAAAGTCCTGTTTCAAGTGGAAGGCACACCAATTGCTGGGCATGGGTACCGCCATTCACCACCATATAGTTATATAAAAGAAATCTAATTCAGGACACGGGAAATATTGACACTAACATTGCATGAAAAGAGGACACATTGGTGGAATCAAGTGTGAGACTTCAAATCTGAATACATCGGATGGTTAGTTAAAAAATGTAGCGCTTCAATTAATAAGAGAAAATCAAGTTAGAAAGAAATGCCCTACCTGATTGATGGCACAAACAGCGGGAACATTCATATCGAACAGCACTGAGTAGATTGTCTCTTTCAGCTGTCTTCTAAATGCCTTAGCAGATTCAGTATCTAAAGAAAAGGAAAAAAAATAATAAGAAAAAAGGTATCAGTTTAACTGAAAATGCACTAATGTTTTTACCAAGCCATCTAATGTAAACATTCAAGGACACACCAGCAATGTCATCATCATCTAGGTAGCATAGTACTTTATAGTATCATATTAGGTTGAGTGACACTACAGATGCAATAGGTACCAAATTTTAGTTTCTATTTGGAATAGAAATCTGGAAAAAAAAAAAAAATAAATAAATAAATTAAGGGCCCATTCAAACGTGGTATTATTCCATCCAAAAAACATGTAGGTGAAATGTTATTTAGTTAAATTGCATCTGAATTGCAATTTAAGGTGTGTCCCGCAGCCCAAGAACTAACCTGGATGTCTGTATGCAGCTCCATATCAAAATCCAAATCCGCACCTTGTATCTGATCCACAGCAACCCCAGTCAGCTCCTGCTTGCTGTTTCCCTTATTGATAGCTAAACTGCTAGAAGCTTACTCGCAGCTTATTGCAGCACCATGATTATTCTCCTCTCTCTTGTTGAAAATCACAAGAATTCTTGCCTGCCTGCATTGCAACACCACTACCCTTGGAAGGACTTCCCCAATCATCTTTCTCGTCGCTGGCAAGGAGAAATAACATGGATGCCCCAAAGAACAGTCAGTAACCATATCACAGTTGTTGCCATCCAATCTCATATTGTATTGGCATCGACGGGACATGAGATTGTTTTCTACTTTCTCAGCCTTTATCTCCTGTGGATAAGAATAAGATCACTGGAATGATTGAGGCCTCTTCCCATGGTGGCCTCTAAATGAATAAGTCATACTTCCTTCACTTGAAATCTGCCATCGGTGTTTTTTCTTATTGAACATCCTGCCATCTGCATGGTGATCTCTCCGGTCATGAACATTCGATTATCAGAATTTGACACAATGATAATGGTATCCATGACTGAGAAGGACACCATTTGGTTTGGTTTTGTCCCACTGAAAACCCAAAGAACTAATATCAGAACAGCCACATTCCCCATCATAATACAATGCACATTCCTTATCATTCATGCTCAAGTCAACTAAATGAACACTACAGCGTACATGGTGCCAAATGACACCTCACAGATCTCAGATTCTTTGATTTGCACGTCCTAGCTTTTCGAACCATTGGGAAGGTGTTGGATTGCTTTTGTCTCTCTTCATGCTCAAATTCATCTTTGTTTTTGCATGAATTCAATGGAAGGAGAAGATGGTATGGAGAGGAAGTCACTGATTCGAAGTGAAGGTGATCATATCATCAGAATTAAAGATATTATTGATCAGAACCATAAATTGGATTTCCATTTGAAGCCCAAGGTGATTTTTTTTTTTTAATTCCTTTTGTACTTCATTTTATTTGTTTGTTTATTTTTTGAACTGTTTAAATGACATCCTAAGATTATTTTAAGCAATGGTTTAAAACATGGATTGGACTTGGGCGACGGTTTGATCCAACCGCCAGTCCATCTGGTTAGACCCACTTTGTTTCATTTCAGCTTGAAAATCTGCTCAATCTAAGATCATAAAAATAAAAAAATAAAAAAATAACAAGTATTCCATTATTTGCATAGTGAAACTATCTTATTTTCAAGTCCTGCGCATGAGCTTTGACTGATTTAGTTCTTTTTTTTTTTGTCCTTTTACAAATTGTTTCTGCTCAACTAACTGGGTGTTATAGTGATACGGCCGCTTCTCCGGCCAGTTCCAATCCAGACCCAGGTGAAGGGAAAAAACAAAGATCAGCTTGATCCAAAACTTTTATGGTCCCCAAAAAGTTTTTAATGGTCAACGTTCATTCAACACTGTTTCATGTAATGTGATCCACTTGAGATTGGGTTATACCTCATTTTTTGGTCCCAGACCATAATATGATCTAGAAAAATAGATGGACGGCATGGATGAAACACATACATCATGGTGGGCCCGCATAGCACTAAGTGCCAGGGGAATAGTTAATACCTTTCCAACGGAAACTGTGGAATTCACTAGGGAAAGCCTTTTGCATGAAGTTCCGGCGCTGGGATACATAGTGGGGCCCACCATGATGTTTATAAGAATTCTAATCCATTCATCCATTTTTAGAGCTCATTTTAATACATGTAACCAAAAATTAGGATGATCAAAAATTCAACTGGGCCATACAAGATGAAACATTGGAGAAAGAAATTCCTATCGTTGAAATCTTCCTGGACCTCTTGATATTTATATGCCATCCAAACTGTTTATAAGGTCATTTTTACTAAGATGAAGTGAAAACACCAAAATATTAGACCGATGCAAAACTTTTGTGGCCATATAAATATTTCAACGGTGGACACTAAATCCCCACTGTTTCCTCTCGTATGGCCCATTTGAGTTTTGTATATTCATTAGTTTTGGTATGATGTCCTAAAATAATATATAAAAATGGATGAACCGGTTAGATTTATAACAAACATGGATCCTTGCGCAGGATCTTAGTGCAAAAGGCTTTGGCCGGAAATTCGTGTCTCCGTTAGACACGTGAAATTGAATTATGTACAGAGTAAACTCTAATGGGCCCACTGTGAATTCATGTAGTTTAGCCATGCCGTTCATCCGTTTTTTCAGATCATTTTAGGAGTCGAGCCCAAAACTGAAGTATATCAAAAGCTCAAGTAGACCATACCAAAGGAAACAGTGGAAGTATTGATTTTCACCATTGAAGTGTTTCTAAGCCCCCAATGATTTTTATTTTTTATCCAAACTGTTCATAAGATCACAAAGACATGGATGAATAGAAAAACAAATATCATCATGATATAAAACTTCCGTGGACCCCAAAAACTTTTCAATGGTAGAATTCAATTCACACTATTTCAAGTGGTGTGGTCCGCTTGCTCTTCGGATATGATTAATTTTTGTTGTAAAACCCTAAAATTAAATGATAAAAGAGATGGATGGAGTTGATACAATCCACGAATGACAATCACAGTGGGCTCCACAGGCTTTGCTCATTACACTCACCGTACCGAGTTACTGAGCATGCAAATCGCTGTAACTCACGCGCCCAAACACGGGATTAACGTCTCCGTTGTAGTTCTTATGAAATGTACTTTTTTTAAATATGTTTTAAAAATTAATGACGTGGCACTTACAGTGACGTTGACCACTGAAAACGATGGAGGAAGGGAGTTCCTGCCTCCAGGAAACAGAGGATCCGCACTCCCCCACACTGGCGTAATCCACGCCAGCCCATCACTGCCTTATCTTTCTGACAGCGTCCATGAAAGACAAATAAATATTAAGTTAAGTGACAAATGTGTGATCAGATCTGACCATTCAATTAATGAGACAAATAATCCTAGAAAATCTCACATATTTTTTAGAGAATTTGATTAAATAATATTATCACAAATATATCAATAGATCATCTTGTTCCTCTGCAATTCAAAATACCGTATAGAAGTTAATGTGTAGATATTCATGCCGTTTTTTCATATAATTTTTGGTCATGAAACCAAAATGATAGAAATCCATATCTCAGGTGGACCACACTAAAATTCTTATGAGCCACAAAAGTTCTTATAGACAGTTGTCGTGATTATTCCTTAAAACTTACTATGAGCCATCAAAGTTTTGGATTAAATTGATACTTGTTTTTCCTTTATGCGTGTGATATTATCATCAGGTTAAATGGAAAATTAAACATTCAGGTGGACCCTAGGATTTTTTAAAGGCAGGCATTCAGGCACCATTGTTTCCTGTGGTGTGGTCCACCTGAGACTTGTTTCTACTTGATTTTTGGGTCTAGGCCCTATAATCAGCTTAAAATAGATGGACAGCATCGATGTACTACACATACATCAAATTAGGGTCAACGGTCAGGCCACGTGTAATCTATTCAAGTTCTATAGTGTGGCTAAAAAGGAATGTTGATTGCCTACTGAAGAGTGTACTATGGGTTTCACCATGATGTATGTATTTTATCCACACTACAAGAAAACTGGCCTTTACCGGCGGTCAAAACCGCTGCCAAAGACTTTGCCTGCGGTTAGCTAATAGCCGGTAAAGCCTTGGTCAGTAAAGGCTTTACCGGTGGGCAGGACCTTTACTGACGGTTGTGCTGGACGCCGCTAAATCGTCAGCTTTTGCTACAGTGCCAACAATCGGTCATAAGCTATGGATAAAATCCGTAGCTAAAGATGACTAACCCCACAGTATGACTGTAGCCATAGAGCAAACCTTTCTCATTTAAAAAAAAAGAAGTGAAATTGAAGACAAAATTCTGGCAGAAATGTACAAGAAACACAGATTGCAAAACAAAAATAATGGATTCACTTACCGAAGGAGTAAAGCCATTAAATGGATTTTTCCCTGCTTTTGAATCTGCTAATAAATTCCTAACATTTCGAATATATGATGCCAAACCACCTGGATAGCTTGAGTTAAGCCGAGTTACTTATAGAAAAGAGTTACTTGATATCAATAAGCAGATATGTGAAGAGTATTAACAATCTTGCTGACAGGTACAAAGCAATGTAAGTTTCCAGAAACCTATCAAAATCAGTTTGGTCTTCTACCAGAAATTTGTGGTCAGCAAGGCTTCCAAAGATAGATTTCAAAATAATCATAATAATAACAAAAATAAATGTTTGAGTGAGGAAAATGGAAGGTTAAAAGTTGAAACCGATGTTAAACTTTTGCTGTTTGGACTTAGAAATCAACAGAGACCATTTAATATTTCCAGGATACAGCAGCTGAGTTGTAAAAATATACTGAGAATGCATGGAATACATAGTTCTTGTACTCGTAAGAACCAAAATAATAATAATAACAAATAAAAGTGCCATGAAAAATGAACCAGATCAAAGAAACTTTTCTTTTCTTCATCATCAACACCTTGTTCAAGCCACTGTACAAAAAGATGATTTTGTCCCTCCGCCAACAACATTTTTGCAAGCTCAATTTGGCAATCAACCAATCAAGATAATGAAGGCAATGAGAATGATATCAAAGTAGAACTTTTGAGAATGGTGCCTGAATCTTGATGATGGTTTAATGGAAAGCCAACATTGAGGGTTAATCTAATTAGCAAGTCTCTGTCATTTGAGAAGATTTCTGCATTGAGGGTTAATCTAATTAGCAAGTCTCTGTCATTTGAGAAGATTTCTGCATATTGTTGATGTTCTCAATGAAGTGGTGTTTGGTTCTGTTGTGACATGGTGTTTGGTTTAAAACTAAAAGCTTGCCTTTATCTCTACATATAAGACTGTTGATTTAGAGAGACTATGGGACCACTGAAACTCCATTAGTTTAAAGGTTTTTGTCTTCCCTATGTTGTTGAAGATCTACTAGGTTCAGCATATATTTCATAGGCCACAAAATGAAGATCACAAGACAATTTTACTCATTGTCCATGGAACATGCCCAAAAATGGTTACAGTCTCTCAATCTAGAAGAGCCTACCTCATCCTCAATCTGCAATGGATCCCACATGATCAATATTGTGGATCAACGATAATGAGCCCCCTGTGTACGAAATGGGTACATCAGGATACTAAGTACCATTTTAAATTCTAGTGCATTGGGAGTACACAAGTTCTCATGGCATGCTTGGAAATTGGAAACCCAAGTTTGGTTAGTGAGGTTTGGTTGAAATGGAAACATGAAGTGAAAATCTTCAGCATCAAGGTAATCCTACAAGCATATATTGTATTAAAAACAACCTGGGTCCTTCAGTCTTCCAAACTCCAGTTGGGCCACAGAATAGCAATGCTGCAATGGGTCTATTAGGGTCCTTCAGCCCAATGAGGGAGAGATGGCATTGATAGCATCATCTTGGCCAATCACATGATTCCTAAGCTGCACAAAACAAGATGGATTGGAGGGTTTTCCTTTGATGTGATGATTTTTGTTGTTTGGATAGCACAAAACAGGATGGATTGGACTCTGCTTTTCCATAACTTAGGTTCTTGACACTAGAAACAAGGTGAGTATTGTAAGAAGAAAATGAGATTTCCACGTACTACACAAACAGTAAAAAAGCATATGTATACCTCCCAAAAATAAAAAGTAAACGGGAGTCTGGATTCAAAGATCATGTAACTAGTGTAGCCAAAAAAAAAAAAAAAGAATTGCATATGCTTGTGTCTTTCTGAAATAAACGGAGGCGGTTTGATAAAATCGCAGAAATAATCAACCATGTTGGTTAAAAAAGCATGGTTATTTGATTTTGATCACTTCAAATAAGAGAAGAAAGAAAATTGATCACTTCCAATGAGAAAAAAGAAAAAAAAGAAAAAAAAAAAGATTGTAAGGATGATTAATCTGACATGACAAATATTAAAAACTAGCATTAACAGTTCCCACCTTAGCTTTTGGAATGAGACAGCCCTTGGATTCATCCTTCATGTCAACTGTAGGCATCAAAATCCCTGCTCATGATGGAAAAATAGATTATTATTATTAATTCACAAGCATCGACAAGGGAACATGATAGGCAACAACCCAAGTTGGACTTACTCTTCTAATAGCCAGCCCTCTTTCTACGGAATCTTTGCAATTGTGATGGCCGTAGTGATCGCTGAGGTAGAAAAGCAAGCAAGTTGAGCTAACATAATGGTGATAATAAATAACTCAAGAATGCTATTGAATCTCACAACCTATATAAATGATTCCAACCCATTTATTTGGTTCTATTAATCATGTTAATAACCTATGAGGATTTTTTTTATTAATAATCTCCTACTTGCATATAATCATCTCCACTTTTAATATCTGTGTATAGTTTGGACTTTGAACAATCAAGTGTCCTTTTGAGAGGTTGGCTTGTCCTAAATACCAACAAAGCCAAACCCAAGTCACATGGATTATATTTCCCTGAAAGGAAATGACTATTGTTTGTTAATTTCTTCAAAATAGAATATTATCCATAGATCACTCTTTTGATTGTACCATCACATGCATTTAAAACCTTTGTTTCAGATGTAACAGAGATTACAGTTACATATCCATTAGTGTAACCAAGTTGAAAAACTTCAGGCACAAAAACATCACTAAGCTATATAAGAGCATGACCTGAAGAATCGAAAAGTTCGTAACTTTGAATGAAAAACCCTTTTTTTGGGTAGTAAAAAATCTATGAAATTCTTGTAGTTGTGTAGAAATGTGAGCCCAATTAAGGTAAGCGATTGTCAGATTTCTGAATTGATAATAAAATGGTGGGTCCTACTTTTCACATAACCAAGTATAACATCCCAGCTTGTATGATTCAACTGGGGCCACAAGCCGAGATCCCAGCTTTATGTATACCTCAATATTAATGATACTTAACATATTCTACATAAAACTTATTTCCATGCCAATGAGCAGATGGTATGATTTTTGTCTTATGACATCCAAGAGTAAAAAGTCTGAGGAACTTACTGGTTTATCCTCTATGTGATCACCATTGGGTTCAACCACCTTTTTAGCAAGCTAGCCCAATGTGAAACTGTGAAATTTGAATTTGAGAAACTGTGAAATTTTGTAACATTGCGATCAATTACCAAAAGACATGAGTAGATACAAAAGAACTCATCCAGCCCAAATCAAATAGACAAATACCCAACAGTTCCTCATTCTCACCCCTTGAGCAGATTTTCAATAAGCAATGGTGGAAACAGAAGCAAGGGAAGATCCCATTCCAGCCCAATGTTCTCTTCATTGCTTCAAATGTAACTTGATTCCATACCTGCCTCTATATTTTATAATCCTATTCATTGAAAATCCCATGGAAGAATTGTTCAAGGCTAAAATTGAATGTAATTTGATTTATAAAAATAAATAAATAAATAAAAGGAAGCATATATGATCCGTTAGAAAACAAAAGGCCATAGTATTACTGAATCAAATATGTAAGGCATTGTATCGCCATTCTTCCGAGAAGATACAAGAGCCTGCATTCAAATTCCAGAAACAATCAACAACTGAAACTGACTATTTTATTAAGACATGATACTTGCTAAATAACTGTATTTTTATTTCCAGCTGCTTTAAATGGAAGCACGAAAATAAGTAACACCGCATAGTATTGATTTTTTTTTTTTTTTTTTTTTTTTTTTAAAAAGATAGTGACTGCAAGAAAAGAAAATCTCCTTATTCAACTAACACATGATACTTGCAAATGATTACATACATCTCTGTATGTGGTTGTATTCTGGCTTGTTCACCATGGTAGCGGGAATCAATGGCAACAACTATATATCCTCATGAAGCATGCACCTGAGGAAATGAAATTGGCAGTTGAGAAGCCATGCTGTTGTGAATTCTGTATAATGACAAATGAAGGTCCCCATTGTGGATGGATCATAGCTTGAAATCACACTGATCAGACAATCTGAGTAATCAGGATCCACCTGTCAAATCTCTTTTGAGATTCTGAGTAATTAGGATCTACTTGATTGGAATTGGTAGGATTTACAATAAGGACATCCCTTATGTCCATCCCTGGGCCCACCAAAACTTTGCCATTTCTAATTCTACTGGTCAATCATCATGCAATACTTTTAGAGGACCTAGAGGGCCAAAGATACGCACAATATTCTCCAAAGGGTAGGAGCTCACTTGGCATCCTCATGCAACTGTTTCACAAGCATCTTTGCATCATCTCTCATGGCCAAAAATAAAAAATAAAAAATCATGTAGTGTCACCCTAAAATCAACAGAAAGGAAGCACTAGAACTACTAGCACAACTAATGCAACAAGCAGGAATATTCATTCCACAGCTTTATCATTCCATATTCCGTAAATTGTAAGATATTAGGTACCCAAAAAAAAAAAAAAAAAAAAAACCAACATCAGGAATTTTCTAGGCAGGTGAATATTGTGATAATTTAATCATAATTGGGCTCTAGCATGATGCAGTGAGTCAGAAGTGAACATGACAAACCTAGTGATCACAATTTGGCCTTGATAGACCATCTTAAAGTCCATTGAAAACTTGGCTGGATCATCATCCTCCGCCACAAAGTAACTAGTGAGAATGTCGATATAAAGATAACATGAAGTGGGCCACCATTCATTCATCAATCTCACCATTTGTTCCAATATACCTGAAAAGTGTTGAGAAAAGAGATGAGCCCTTGAGAGGAGATTGAGCAAGATCTCATGTTGAATTAGCTCTTTTATTTCTTTCTATATCTGCATAATAAAAGGTCAAGTCATCTATGTTTAGGCCATAGAAACTTTGGCTCTCTAAATGCCAAATAATTTTGAATCCAAAAATCAAAAATTGGATTTGGGTTTTGAATTTCTGCAGTTGAGGCCATAGGAATCTAAAAACCCAAAATGAAAGTTACCGTTTTCTAGCATTGGAGAGCCAAATTCCGAGAAACAAACAACCAAATGCCATTTCAAAGTCATCTTCCAGAAAGAAAGGGAAAAAGGAAAAGAAAAGAAAAATCCACTTGAGTTCTTTGGAATCCATACGGTAAAGCTTGAGTTGTGTTTCAAGATCACGGATCCCACCCGAATAACCTCTACTACTGCCATCGGGCTGTTTATCAATCAACCGCCTCCTTTTCTTGGTCATTGTTCCTTCAAGAATTCAACTCAACAAACATAAAAATAGTATCAAACAGATCCCAAACCAATTTCCAAAGAAACCCTACTTCAATTCAATGAAATCGTCAATGAAAACAGAGAATTCTACATGAAAAAAAAAGAAGAAAAACACTACAAAATAAACCTTTTTCTATGACACTCTTGCTTTGCACCAAGGCCTCATCTCTTTCGGTAAGCTTCCATGTCAAATTAATGTGTATGATAACCATCAATCATTTTTCAGCAATGATCCACGTCAAATGTCTACTTTACACACACAACACAATTAGATAATGATATTCAGACAATCACTGTAAGAGTATCTCCAATTACAACTACAAGAACATTTGTGTCTAGGTCCCATAACGTGAGAACATCTTCTGCAGCACATATCAGTGAACATTGTTATGAAAGAGAGATTGATGCATAGATATGCCAAATTATATAATGTATATATGGAAATGCTGTGTCCAATGGCCCATCTGACTACGAGACAGGCCTTATTTTTTGGGCTAATGAATCTAAATGCTGAGATCATCCCAATGGATGGACCATGCTCCAATTGTCTTCCAAATAAAGGAGACTATTACTCAAAACTTTGGCCTATTTCCCTCATACCATCAATTTACGGGACCCTAATTTCAAGGGTTAGGATTGTCCCAACATTGGGATTGAAGTGGTTCACTTCACTTCAGATCAAAGGTCTGGATCATCAAACCAAATATCAGCCCGCTCGTACACAATCCAATTGCAAGACAATGAAATGGAACCATAATTGAAAATCTCAGTTCATTGAAAATCTCCCTAATTATGGCCAATATGCCGCTCCTTAGGGAATCCGTGCAATGAAAATGGTAGGCCCCACCATAAAGATCACCTGGTACAAAATTCAGGCCACCTGTACGTTGAGTCAAACCGATTGTCCATTGATTCCAATGGTGTGGCCCAAACAATGAAAGAGCAGAGCCACCTGATTTTTGTACCAGGTGATCTTCACGGTGGGACCTACCAGGGAAGGGAAAGATATGCTGAATGTGATCAGTTTCCATATAGATAACCAAATTGAGTCCCTCTAGCATCCATTCATATACACGTATGACAGTATCAACCATCTTGGTGGACTTGTTGTTTGCAAATGATACACTTGGCGGTTCCGTAAGGGGTCCACCAGAACAGAAAAAAAGGAGAAAAGAGGGTATCAGAATCAAGGATGGAACAGTACAGTGACCCAAAGCTTCCAAAAGAGATTCAAATCTGAGAGCGCATTCATTCGAGCGATAATCAAATTGGGGCAAAATCAGATTTAAGTATGCACCACGCAAGCCATTAGCAATAGCAATTTGGAAAATGATGTGGATCCAATACATGGTTGGCATGTAAACGAGCTTTATTGCACACGGATGTAGGCAAAGCTCTAGTGTCTTTTAAATTGCTCTTAAAAGTGTTTTTGGAACAGAAAAAAACACTAAAGAAAAAAGTATCCAACATATGACTTTGCAACAGAGTTTTGCTGACTATGGCATAAACAATGCTCCTTGCCTTCTAGAAGCAATTTTGATTTAATCAATAGAACAGGTGGAAAAAAAGAAGAAGAAGAAAAGTATCCAGCATATGTTTTAACAACAACCATAACAAACACCAAGAAAAGAACTGTAGAAACCAAAACCTGTGACCACTTGAGGGGCTACCTCAATGCTCATCAAAAGAGCAACCTCCCTAAAATCAGTTGATTTGACAAGTCACCCTACTCCAATTTAACATCCAGCATAAGGTAAATATTTAGTAGCAGTTATACAATATGAGAAAACCTATTTTCCTAGTACTAACTAAAACACAAGATGAAAGCCAAATGCAAGTCCAATATCTTCATTCAATCCCAGAAATACTCTACTGCCCTGATCACAAAACATAAATTCGAATCGAATCTAAACTTGATTGATGTGCAAAATTAAATTCAAATCAAAAGAATGGGTTGAACAAAATCAATGTTTAACTTAGACAGGACAGCAATAGTACTCTTGCTAAATTAAAATCAAGGTTGCAATTCAAGTTAGAAATGTACCCTCAATCTGTCCGACAAGATTGAAGGAGTGATAAGCTTGTACTTGGGAACCTCACAATGCAACCATCACTGTGTCACAACTTGGAAATGGCAACAAAATGAATCAAAACCCTTCCGCTGGTCCATCCAAATGACACAACATAGAGATACCAAGACCTGCCCAAATCTCTCAACTTTGCTAGAATCTCCTTGCTCATTAAAGTAACATGAGTAGCTAATGTCCGAGAAATAATCTTCATATAAGCAAATAAAAAAGATAGCATAAAAATACATTTAATTCCAAAGGGAGCAATATAGCTAGACAGCTAGTACTTCTATTAATTGGTTAATGCATTTCATTGTGGGATAAATAAGAACACCAATACTAATGATGAAGCTAGATAAGTACATACACACACACAAAAAAAAAAAAAAAAAAAAAAAAAAAAAGACAAGGAAATAGGGATTGAAAGACAAACAATGGGATCCACAAATTTTTCTATTCCAATCCAGGAAACACTCTAAAATTCCAATCATCATGACGATCCATATGCTTAAAGATTCATGGCAGCATAATATACAAAACGATCAACATCTGATCTAATTGAAAAGCAGTTACGGTATCATGAAAAATTATATTAAAATGTAAACCACAGAAACATAGCTTCTTACAATTTTCCCAAATTCCAAAATACCTATAATTTTCCATATCATGATCAGAAAAGCTACTGATATGACAGATCGCCTTCCATACGAACCAAACAATACATCTCCTCTACTCCATTTCAGTAAAAAGACAATAGAACAAAATTGATAAGCATAATCCAAACATGAAATATACGAACAGATCTACCACAAAATCAAACCACTACAAGCACCAAAACCTAACCCTAGATCGTCCCGATCTATCAGAATCAGTAAAATCTCCCAAAAAGAGAGGAGAAAACGCAATCTAGAGATATGGAAGCTCAAATGTCATTAAGAAAAGATAACAAAAAACTGAGATTCAATGCTCCCAGTTGAAAATCGTAACAAGAAAACGCATCTACAGAAGATCCAGTGCAGAAAACAGAAAAATTAGGGCAGAGATGGGAAAATCACCTGCTTATGATGGAATCGAAAGAAGATCAACATCTCACAGAAAGCGAGCGAAAGAGAGCTAGGGTTTTTTTATGGTTTTTTACCAACTCCTCTGATCTCCGCCATGGAGATGAAGGAACGATAGTGGAGAGAGGATTCGTGTAAGAGAGGAAGGCCACTAGCAACACTTGAAACTTCAAAGAGTGAGAGGAGAGCGAGCGGAGAGGGAGAGGGAGAGGGAGAGGCAGAGGGAGAGGGAAAGGGAGAGGGAAAGGGAGAGCGTGCAAGAGGGAGTGGGCCGAGGAGGTAGAGAGAGGGAGGGAGATGGAGAGGGAGAGAGAGTGAGGGAGAAGGAGAGCGTGCGATGGGGAGAGGGAGAGGGAAGGAGAGCGAGAGGCAGTAGAGAGGGAGAGGGAGAGGGAGAGATGGAGATACGGCGCAAATGGAGAGGGCTTTATTTTATTTTTATTTTTATAGAAAGGGAGCCTTTGCCCGCAGCCGTTAAAACGGGCTACGGGCAAAGGGTAAGCCCATCAGTCGGCTAAGCCCTATTTTTCTGTATTGCCACGAAGTTCATTCATTTTGCCAAATTATTAATTAATGGCATGAGCATGAAAATGAGGCAGATCCAAAGCTTACCAGGACCACAACATAAAAAATAGTGGTGATTAAATGATTACCATTAAAAACTTCTTGAGGCCCACCAAAGTTTACTCTAAAATGATATGAAAAAATGGATAGACAATGTAGATAAAACACGTATATTGCAAAGGGGCGCATATAACACCAACCAATAGCCACCTTAATATTGGCAGCGTATGGTTTGTAGATGATTTGCATCCGTGGCTGAGGTAGCAATTAGTTAAACTTATTTATGCACAACCCATCATTATAGTGGGCCCCACTTAATGCGTAGATTAGATGTAATACACCCATTCACCCATTATGTGGGCCACCATGTTACATTTTGGGTGATTGTCAATTGTATTCTATAGTGTGGCCAACATATATAGTGATTGGATGGAGTTGATTTTCATCATCCCATCCGCATAGCGGAGCTAACTTAAATGCATGGGTTGGACCACTCACAACTTTGTAGCGCGTGTAAGTATTGTGAATAAGAGGGTGAATAGATGAGTGGAGGCTTGAATGTTGGTAGCCCCATATGAGTGGTTCATGCCCTGGCCCACAAGTGAGGCTAGACCAAGTGATCTTTTGAGCCACACATTGAATGTTGAAACTCAATCATGTCTTCCAACAGTCCATTTTTCTTATATACATACATCGCGAGTGATGCATTGACCATTTCTTCGTCAAGGCCTGTTCATGTGGCCCCCTTTGATCCTAGTTTCTCATGCACCGTCCAGTTCTCATACTCATAGAGACCAATCAATGATTCAACTTGCCTGGTTTTTGCACCCGTCCATGCTCATCGCAATCACCGCTTGATGAACGTCCGAGATCTTACACACATATTACACATGTGATGAAAGTCACCTCGGTAATTCCTCCTCCCACAGAGTAATTCACCGGATAAGATAAAAGATAATAGTGTCAGAAGTGCCTGCCTTGCTCACGTGCCGTGGGCCCCTTTTTCTATGGATAGGATAAAATATAGGGTGAAGCTCAGTGGATGCAAAATACCCATGCATCAAGTTGTATTTGGACTAGTTGACGTAACATCAACTATCTGGACCGTCCATTAGGTTCAGACCTCTCTTCTCCCACTACCATGCAAGAACCACAGCAATTGGATATTTTTAAACATATGTAATTAGATCTTTCTATGTACAAGGGACATAGAATTTAAAATGGTTTTCAAAAAGCTACCTCATTGAACAATATGATTATCATTCCACTACCTTTCACTTACATTTCTCTAACTGGCGTGGGTTAGGCAGACGTGCAAGCGAATGGTCCGCACCATAGGTGGGCTCCAACATGATATTTATGTAAAATCCACTCAAGACAATCAGGTGTGTCCCTTCGTTTTAGGATAATGGTACAAAAAATTACTACATTTGTGAATTAGGTTGACCACATGATTGGAAATAGTGTACACATTAACAATTGCCCCCAAAATTTTGACCTTAGTATGGTCCACTTGAATTACCGATGGGCATGAATTTTAGACCCCGGGCTTAAATGTTCGTGTGGCATCTAATGGCTGGATTGGATTTCATATAATCATTATGGTGGTCCCTATAAATATTAAGAGTGGACATCTCTCTTAGATTGTTTTCTTTGGTGTGATCCACTTGAATTACAAGTTAGCATGATTTTTTGATGTTGGGCTTAAACTAGGATTATGCATCTAATGGTTGGAGTAGATTTGAATACAATGGGTTCTTTAGAAATTAAGTTCTGCATTCTCTCTAGAGGTGGGCATCGAATCGAGTCAGACCGGATTGGGTCCAACTCGACTTGATCCAAATTTTCCAAGAACCTGACCCAAACTCAATCGAATCCAGGACTGAGTCCAGTATGACTGACTCGATCCGATCCGAATCCTTGTTGGCCTGACATGAACCGAGTCCGACTCGGTCAAGGAAATCGAGTCGGATCGAGTTGAGTATGTCTGGAGACTCTCGTGCTGGGAAGGAAAAAGGAGAGAAATTAGGAGAGAGAGGGAGAGAAAGGAGGATAGAGAAGGAGAGGAGGGAAATCAGGAGAGAAAGAGAGAGAGAAAGGAGGAGAGAAAGAAGGAGAGGAGAGAAATTGGGAGAGAGAGGGGGGGAGAGAAAGGAGGAGAGCTAGGGTCGGACATTGTAGCCGAGCCAGCGAGGTCCCGACCTCAGCCAGACCACCAGCGAGCCAGAGAAAAATACACAGAAATTAAAAAATAAAAATAAAATGGAACCTACCTAATGAATGGAGGAGGATGAATGGTGAAAATGGGCTGTCGGGTTGTTAAGTGGCCGGATCGAGATGGGTGGGTACGGCACCGCTTGTTCGGATAGAGAAGATGGGTTAGGGATTAGGGCTTTCATTCGGGTGAGGGTAGTAAAAAAGTTTTATTTTTTTTTAAAAGAGCAAAAATATATTATATAGGACCCGACCAGATCGGATCCGATCAGTCCGGAATGGCTACTGACCAGAACTCGACTCGATGTACTTATGGTCGGATATGAGTGGGCCTACTCGATCCGACTCGATCCTGGCCTTCGGTTTGGGTCGAATCGGATCCGACCAGTTCAATCGGGTCAAATCCGTCAGATCGGGTCGGATCGTGCCCAGCTCTAATTCTCTCTCCAACTCTACCGAAAGAGTATTGGGATAAAAAGAAAAGAATGGTATGAGACGCTGTAATTGATCTTGGTGAGGCCCACCATGATGTTTGATGTACAATCCACTTTGACTATAAGTTATTTAGTTCCATATTACACCTAGAGGAAAAAAATCAAGCTGCCTTGTGATTTTGGTGGGCCACAGAAAAGAAAATAGTTGTAAGAGTGATATCCACCTTGGATTTTTTAAAGTCAGAATAATTATACAAAATCCACCCCAACCCAAAGTACTAAATAACTGGTTAGATCCTTACTATTGCTCTGATGGTAGACTCTCAGGAGTTTCAACACCCGATCAAGGGTTCGAGTAGTGAAATCCCACTCCGTCGTGAGTGTGTGGGGGATGTGTTCATGTGTTAAAAAAATAAAAATAAAAATAAAATAAAATAAAAAGGCTATAATATACTGAATAAACTTTGTAGGGCCCAACACGATGTTTGTATCATATCCACACGGTCCATTCATTTTCCTGGCTTGTTTTAGCACATTGGCCGAAAATTAAAACATATCCAAAGCTCAAAATGGACCACACCACAAGAACAGCGGGAAAATAACATATACTGTTGAAAACTTGTCGGTGGCCAAGGACATTTTAGATCGAGTTGATATTTGTGTTTTCCTTTTATCCATGTTCACGTAACCTCATGAATAGGTTGGATGACAAATGAATACTCATGTGGCCCAAGGAAGGTTTCTAAGGCGGACATCATTAACTCCTCTATTTCTGTGGTGCAGTCCACTTGAGCTTGGGATATACTTCAATTTTGGGCTCATGCCGTATAATAATATATGGTAAAACGGATGGACAGTTTGGATCCGACACATACATCATGGAAGTTCTCCAAAAAGTTTCCTCAGTGCACTATATTGTACTGAGTTACCCAGTGAACAGTGCCCGTATACTCCCACCATTAGATTTAAAAATAAAAATAAAAAAATTTAGCTTAGTGGTTCAAAAATCGGGGAACGGATTGGCTACTCCCCCAGCCACCAGCCCCTTGGCTGGTGGTCGGTGTTATGTGTGCCCCACCATGATGTGTGTGTTTCATCCATTCCATTTATCCATTTTTACAAATCATTTTAGTGCTTGATCTCAAAAATGAGAGGGATATAAATCTCATGAGGACCACACCATATGAAAATAATAGTGATTGGATATCCACCATTAAAATCCTCCTAAGGCCCACTATACTGTTTATTTGACATCCAATATGTTGATTAGGTCATACATGCCCATTTGAAGGGGAAAAACAAAAATCAGCTTGATCCAAAACTTTTATGGCCCCTAGAATGTTTTTAATGGTCGACACTCATTCAACATTGTTTCCTGTAATATGGCCCACTTGAGATTGGGATATGCCTCATTTTTTGTTTCATATGTTAAAATGATTTGTAAAAATAGATGGACAGTATGGATGGAACACATACATCATGGTGGGGCCTATAGAGCACTGACCACCATCCATTGATGGGTGTCAGGGGGAGTAGCCAATCCGTTTCCCAAAAATCGTACCGATTCATGATTCAAGTGTAGAGCTGGGCATCGGACTGAGTCGGATCGGATTGGGTCCAAATCGATTCGATTCGAAATGTAAGCCGGCTGATCCGAATTCGATCCGATCCGGGGCCGAGTCCGGGAGATCTGACTCAATCTAATCCGTTTCACAGTCGGCCTGACCGAACTGAGTCCGACTCGGTTAGGGAAACCGAGTAAGATTAGGTTGAGCACGATTCAGATCAAAATTTTTAACAGTGAATCATTATCTTCGTTGCTATTTTCAATGTGGTCCATTTAAACCTTAGATATGATTCAACTTTTTTTCAAATGCTCTAAAATAATCACCAGGATTGGATAAACGACATGGATATAATAAATACATCATTGTGGGCCCATGTAATTTTCATCTCATTTGAGCCGTTCATACAATTCGGAGCTCGAGGCACATGCTCTGCTCACCTTAATTTGCACGACGTGTGGTATAGACGTGCTGTGTACGAAAGTACAGTGGCGGGAAATCGGATTACGTATGCCTTCATCATATTGAGTAAACTCATTTGGGCCCACTATGAATGTATGTAGTTTATCCACACCGTCCATCCATTTTCCCTAATAATTTTAAGGGTTGATCCCAAAATTGAAGTAAATCCAAAGCTTAAGTGGACCATGAAACAGGAAACAGTGTGGAATAATGATTTCAACCGTTGAAACCTTCTTAGGGCCCACAGTAATGTTTATTTGTCTTCTAACCTGTTCATGAGATCACAAAGATATGGATGAAGAGAAACTACAAACATCAGCTTGATCCAAAACTTCCATAGCCTCCAAGAATTTTTCAATGGTAGAGGTTCAATCACACTATTTCCTGTGGTGTGGTACACGTGAGCTTGTATATGCTTCCCTTTTGGCCTAAAGCCCTAAAATTATCTGTTAATATCGATTAACGAAGTGGATAAAACAAATAAATAATGGAGGACCCCACAGAGTTTACTCAATACTGAGTTACTCAGTACGCAATCTACTTTCCAGTGGCGGTGGCTTGCTTAGCAAGAAAGCGCACTAGTGCACAGTGCATTGCACTGTATTCACATTAGGAAGTTCTGTGGATTTGATCATGGGGTATGTGTTATATCCAAACCGTTCATGCATTTGGCGAGCTCGTCTTAAGGCTTGAGACGAAAAATAAGACAGATCTAACTATCAAGTGAACCACGCGAATTGTTTAAGGTGAAAATCATTATCTCTGCCGCTATTTGTGGTGGGGTATGGATGATTTTTGGATATTATTCATTTTTTGGATAATGCTCTATAAAGATGTCTAAAAATATATAAACGGTGTGGATATAATAAATACATCACTGTGGGTCCCATATAACTTTGATCTCCTTTAAACCGTTCGTACAACCTGGAGCTCGAGGAGCGTCAGACGTCATGTCTTCGCATAGCAGGATGCGGATTTCCTACGAAAGGCTTTCGTAGGAAGCTCCTGCGCAAGTTTTTCGGGTGGGGTCCACTACGATGTTTGTGAGAAATCAAACCCGTCCATCTGTTTTTTGATCTCATTTTAGGACCCGTGAGAAAAAATAAGGTGGATCCAAAACTCAAATGGCCCACAAGAGATGAAAAGTGAGGATTTATTTTTCACCATTAAAATATTTATATGGCCATCAAAGTTTTGTATCTGTCTAAGTTTTTGGTTTTCGGTGTTTCACTTCATCCCAGTAAAAATGACCTTGTAAGCATTTGGATGGCATATAAACATCAAGGCAGATCCTAAGAAGGTTTCAACGGTAGGAATTCCTTTTCCCACTATTTCATCTTGTATGGCCCAGTCGAGTTTTGGATCCTCCTAATTTTTGGTCACATATCATAAAATGAACTCAAAAAATGGATGGACGGGTTGGATTTCTCATAAACATCATGGTGGACCCCACCTTACATCCCAGCACAACAACTTCTTGAGAAAGCCTTCCGCAGCGGGCATCCTCTCTCCATCTTCCTAAGAAAGCCTTCCATAGCAGGCGTCCTCTCTCCATCTTACTAAGATAGCCTTTCGCAGCAAGCAATTTACAGCAGCTATATAGCTAGTGTGTACTGAATAAACCCCGGATCGGGTCTGGTCGGATCGAGTTTTAGATCGAATAGGTCCAGATTAACCGCAACCCGACTTCGATCCGAAAAACATTCGGATCTGAAGGCCCAACTCGACCTGCACCAATCTAGGCCGTCGGTTCGGATCGGATTGGGCCAGATCGGGTCAGAAATGCCCAGCTCTATTTCATGTGGGAAGCGGATTGGCTGGTGTACCTCCCACCAGCTTATATCTGTTGTATTTATGTGAGCAAGTTCCGTGGGTCTAATCATAAGGTATGTGTTATATCCAAACCATCCATCCATTTGGCAAGCTAGTCTTAAAGTTTGAGAAGAAAAATAAGATAGATTTAACTACCAAGTGGACCACATTGCAAAAAGCAGTGGGGCATTGAACGTCTACCATTGAAACCCTTTTTGGGGTCACAGAAGTTTTGGATCAATATGAAATTTGCTTTTCCACTTAATTCATATCTTTGTGACCTTATGAATGGATTGGATGGAAAATAAATGTTATGGTGGGCCCTACGAATTTTTTTCACAATGAAAATCATTATCTACACTGCTATTTGTGGTGGGGTCCAAGTGATCTTTGAATATGATTCACTTTTTTAAAAAATGCTCTAAAATGATCGCTAAAAATAGATGAACAGTGTAGATATAATAAATACATCACTGTAAGGCCCATGTAACTTTGATCTCCTTTAAACCGTTCGTACAACTTGTAGTTTGAGGAGCGTCAGTGCTCGTCATGGCACGGCACGTACCTACAAGCTACAACTACATAGCCAATACGCCTCCAACGGTAGCCAATCCGCATCCGTGTACCATACATATGGCTAGTATGGGTACGTACGTGTCATGCTAAGACGAGCGTTGTCCTGAGCTGTACGAATGGTTCAAAAGAGTTCACAAGTTAAACGTGCTCTACCAAAATGATTTATTTACCATATCCACACCATTTATCTGTGAGATCATTTTAAAGCATTATACTAAAAATGATTCATATCCAATGTTTAAGTGGACCACACAAAAAATAGCAGTGTGACAATGATTCTCACAATTAAAAACATTTGTAGGGCTCACCGGAATGTTTATTTTCCATCAAATTTATTTATAAGGCCATATAGACATGAACGAAAAGAAAAAATAAAATAAAAATCATATTGATCCAAAACTTCTGTGATCCCGAAAAGGATTTCAACATTGGACGGTTAATCTCCCACAGCTTTCTGCAGTGTGGTACACTTGATATTTAGATCTATATTATTTTTCAGTTCAACCCTCAGGATGAGCTTGCAAAATGGAAGGACCGTTGGTATAAACACATGCCCACATAACTTGGTTACGTCAACACACCAGCCAGATGGTGGTGTGTGGTACACCAGCCAATCTACTTCCAATCCGAATCTTAACGGTACCATTAAAAGCTTGTGGGAGCTCACAAAAGTTTTGGATCAAGTTGATATTGGTGTTTTCATTTCTTCAAGTTAGATGACAAATAAACATTATTATTGTGCCCTAAGAAGGCTTCAGCATGAGTCATTGTCCTATTGTTTCCTATGGTATAATTTTGGGGCCATGCCCTAAAATGAGCTGTCAAAATGGATAAGACAGTATATATATATATATATATATATATATATATATATAGGGAAAAGGTACTATGTGCTCGACCTCACGATAAGCTCCCGTGAGGTCGAGCTGTGTGGGCCCCACAGTGATGCGTGTTGACCATCAACACCATGCATTTGATGGGTCCCCTTTAAATTATGGGATATCCCAAAAATCAGTCGTATACGGAACTCAGGTGGGCCATACCATCTAAAATCATGTGAAGACAGTTAAAACATATAAAAGCACTTGGTGGGGCCCACCTGAGTTTTGAATGCTGCTGAAACTTGGTCTGAACCCTCATCCAAGTGGGACATACATAATGGATGGTCTGAATTTGCAAACCACATCTTGGTGGGCCCAAAAAATGATTATGAATGTTTTAAAGGTGCACGGCCCCTCCCCACTTTTGTATGTGGTGTGGCCCACACAAGTCACGGATTGACTTGATTTTTGAGACCTAGGCCCACGATGGAATGGTACATCTGACTGATGGGGTAGATGTTCGAAACGCATCATGGTGGGGCCCACACAGCTCGACCTCATGGGACGGACTCGTGAGGACGAGCGCATAGTACCTTTTCCTATATATATATATATATAATAAATACAGTACCATGACACATCACTACACCACTGCTGTAGGTGGTGTAGGCAACACCACCTGATCCGTAACTCCTCAATCTATCTATAACACTACGCCAAAATCGTTGTTTTGCAATGGGCGAAATCCGTCGTAAAACCAAATAAACTACGGACTTCGTCCGTCATTTAATCCGTTGTTGTTTACTGGGTCGTTTTTGGTTTTACAACAGATTTTATTCTTCGTTTAATCTGCGACGGATAAGTTCCGTTGCATCATAGCGACGGATAAAATCCGTCATAAAAGATAAAAAAATCCGTCAGTAACATTCAAAAAATGTCGTCACTAAAAACATTAGCGACGGATAAGGTCCGTCGCTAATATGAGTACACGACAAACCTTAAATCCGTCGTTAATTTTAATCGTCAGAAATTAGCGACGGATAAGGTTCGTCGTCCTTATTTTCGAATGTTCAGAAATTAGCGACTGATTTGGTCCGTCGCTAAAATATCTGTAAATAAATAAAAAAAATCGATGATTTATTAATTTTTTTAATCTTGCACCTCATAGTCATTCAAAAAATAATTCACACTATTATTTGATAAGAATCCTTTTCACAAAATTGGTAACATCTCAATTCAATAAAAGAGGAAATGACTCAAGTGGCCCACTCCAACAAAAATTACTTTTAACCCTCCTAACTATACACTTCTTACCCGGAACTTCAACTATTGGTTATGCCTTGCCTCGAATTAGCTACTTAGTATCTTCTCTTATTCAACCGTCTTTTGAGCCCTTCATATATTACAAACAACCAGATTCAATCCAAGAAAAGACTAGTTTAGTCAACCCTTCATATATTACAAACAACCAGCTCAAATCAATGAAAGGTGAATAGTTTAATCAACTGAAACCAATTAACAAAATAAAAGATTAGAATTCATCCTAGCCATTAGAGGTTCAGGTAAGAGCGTTCTTAACTTCATAGCATTCACTGGGAGAGCACAATACAGTTTGAAAAGATCTTTAGATGTTGGAATCAATACACAACAGCGCAATGCAATCTGCATTTAACGCACTAGTGTCTAACAAAATGACCAAATGAAAGTGTAGGAACTGCAAAATTCCTATTTCCCAACAAGATACACCTGCATAATGAGAAGATAGCGACAACTTGTCAGTGCTTGTAACTACTTCCATTTATGAAACTGCATCTCTATTACCATTTGGTCCATGAAACCAGACCCAAAAAAATATCTTTGATTCCCCCATGCATCCATTCAACCATCATACAGTTATATTCATAAACACATACACATAAATGTATCATACGATTATATACATATGCAGGGATGGACTTGTTTCAGACCATCCATCCAATGCACTCTACCACATATATGTCAGCTAATGCACCACCCACTGTATATGCTAGTATGGTAGGCCAGTGAAACATCCAAGCCATCCACTAGGTGGAGTTCACTGTGTAGAGCCCAAAGATAAAGGTGGTCCATTCAGTTGGTGTGCCATGATAGTAGAAATAAGCCAAGAGGATTAGAAAACTTTGGCTATTTTTTTTCACAACCGTACATTCGTTCAGTTGATTGTGGCCCACCAGACTAGTGGACTGACCTGATTCTTGGGATAGGGAATCTCATCATGATGGATGGTTTGGACATTCCACTTGTTCGCCTTGCTAGAATATGTGGTGGCATGTGCATTAGCTGACTTGAACATGCATGTGGGCTTAGCGAAGCTCTGTATGCATCAGCCAGGGGCAATTTTTCCCATGCAAATAGTTTTCAGAGGATCATGAACTTTGGATTTTCAAGGAACATGGGGAGGAATTTGAAACAAACGTAACATGTATTTAGGTAATTTGGAGGCATACGCGTGTGTAGCAACCAACGTTTCAGATTGTACCTGTCAGCCCCATCAACAGTGTGGAGTTTACCTCCACTGGGAATAGGGGCATTTTTGCTGTTTTAAAATGTTGCTGCAATATGCAAGTAGCTTGTTGGCAGTCTTAATTGTGTAGTGTGGAATTATGTTTGGCATGTGAGTCAGTATCAATGTGAGCCTTTGCCATTTCCGGTTCCAAGACCTTGGTAAAGAGGAAGGTGAATGTCTGCTTGGCAGCCAATCATAATTTCTTTTTGCCAATCTACCATTTAAAGCCAACCCCAAAGCGATGGAAGAAAGGCTCAGATGATGATTGTATAACAGGTATTTGGAAACCAGGAATTGAAGTTTGGATCATGGGTATATATATATATGAAAAGGTACTATGCGCTCGACCTCACTAGTCCGTCCCATGAGGTCAAGCTGTGTGGGCCCCACCGTGATGCGTTTTGAACATCTACCCCATCAGTCAAATGCACCATTCCATCGTGGGCCTAGGTCTCAAAAATCAAGTCAATCCGTGACTTTTGTGGGCCACACCACATACAGAAGTGGGCAGGGGCCGTGCACCATTAAAACATTCATAATCATTTTTTGGGCCCAACAAGATGTGGTTTGCAAATCCAGACCATCCATTATGTGTGTCCCACTTGGATGAGGGTTCAGACCAAGTTTCAACAGCATTCAAAACTCAGGTGGGCCCCACCAAGTGCTTTTATATGTTTTAACAGTGTCTTCACATGATTTTAGATGGTATGGATATCCCATAATTTAGAGGGGACCCATCGAATGCACGTTGTTGATGGTCGACACGCATCACGGTGGGGCCCACGCAGCTCGACCTCACGGGAGCTTATCGAGAGGTCGAGCGCATAGTACCTTTTCCAATATATATATATATATATATATATATATATATATATATATATATATATATATATATATATATATATATATATATATATATATATATAATGAAAATGTTATTTTTTTCTTCTTTTCAACCAGTAGTTTTCATTTTTTTAAAAAGTTCTAAATCCTTAAAAAAAAAACTGTAATTTGCAGATGAACTATATTCTGTTCATGAAATAGAAGAGAAAGGAGAGAAGAGACATACCTTCTCTGAAATTTGTGGTTATCTCTGCATTTTTCTGTTTGGTTTGTTGCGGATTTCAGTTGTTCTAGATCCGACATAGCTTCAATGGCGGAACACCGAAATGGCAATGCAAAACCTTCTGACAAAAATGCTGCTGGGGCACCCAGTGCTTACACGATCAATCTTGATAACTTCCAGAAGCGGCCGAAAGTGTTCTATTAACAACCAAGGTAAAGTGTTCCGCCATTATCAATTAATAGAATTGATAGAAGAAAGATCAGATTGTAATATGTTTCTTCATTTGCTTACTATGCAGAAGTGTCATTTTTGAATGCTATTGTAAGCTCCTAATCATGGCTGGTCAAATGAAAACAAAACAATTGTTCACTGACTAAAACCACAAAGTTTAGAGGGAAAAGGAAAGGAAAAAAAAAAGTCAAGGTATATACAGAGAAGATAGAATCAGTACATACCACAAACCACACCAGCTCTTTCATTACAAGAGCTTTTGTAAGATCGTGCTTCTTCAAAGTTTCATGGACTCTGGCTTGGACATACAGCAGAAACAAAAGAAATCAAAATACAGTTTTATGTGCATAAGTGCAGCATGTTTGCATTCTTAAGAGTAAAAATAACACACTATGCAGGAATTCAACAGAACTGAAGAATCAAGAATCACTGAAAATATATCCCAGTAGTATGTCGCACTGGGCCATCAGCAGCTTGTCTGTTAACGAAAGGAAATCTCTAGTGGAGTTGTTACTGCTAGTGCTATTAACACTAGCACTAGCACATGTAGAGAAGGGCTTTACTTGGAAATCTCTGGTGGAGTTGTTACTGCTACTGTTACCGCTCAAACTTCAAGTGTAGGCTGTCAAGAACATGAGATTTACAGTGGATAA
Organism: Magnolia sinica; assembly: GCF_029962835.1. NCBI lineage: Eukaryota > Viridiplantae > Streptophyta > Magnoliopsida > Magnoliales > Magnoliaceae > Magnolia > Magnolia sinica. The sequence goes on from NC_080580.1 coordinate 7,341,835, forward strand.
CGTCCAACCTGTTAAGTGCTTGTGACACCCAATCCTTCCAATAGGTTGGCAGTTTGAGCAGTAAAAGAGAGCCAACAACAATGTATGATTAGCAGTGGATAACACCCAACATTATGCATCAGAATTTTCTAAAACTTGCATGATTAGCAGCAGTTTGCTTCTTATCAACCGTTTAAAAATGACCAATGTAAAAGAGTGCCAACATCACAACCATCTTCAGAAGATGGCCGATACAGAAATTCTCTATGTAACAGATCAGATCCCATGTTGACCCACACACCGTGCTGAACAACAGTCAAGACCAGAATAAGATTTTTGTCCAAGTGAGAGCATTCATGCTAAGCTTACATGCGCCTCTGCAGGCATGAGAGGACACCTAACCAGAACATCATTTTGGCGTACTTATAAGTACACAGCCTACAATCTTATCCACCCAAGAACTGAAAACATGGCTACTATCCTCTCCACTACTGTTCTCAATCTCTTCTTGATCCCATCTTTCTTTCTCGCTCTCCTACTCACCCCAGCTTGCAAAGCTGACAACATCTTATATCCGGGTGAAACTCTCTGCACTAACGACCATCTGGAATATGGGAGCTATAGTTTTACAATTCAAGAAGCCTGCAATCTGGTCTTATATGATAACGGAAACCCCATTTGGGCATCCAACACTGGCGAGCGGTCTAGGAATTGCCATTTCACCATGCGAACTGATGGGAATCTTGTGGTATATGATCCTAACGGAGTTGCAATTTGGGCTAGTAATACTGACCGAGACGAAGGCTTCTACGTTCTAATCCTTCAAAAGGATAGAAATGTAGTCATCTAATGTGGGGCCATTTGGGCTACTGCTAGTAATACATATGAGAGCAGTGCAATGCCAGTGGTCACTGTGGTCAGCGCCGCTAAAACTAATCGCACCGCTGTGGTTGATGGATCTGGGATCATCACAAACATCTGAGAAGATCAATGCATTGTGTTGAAATGCATACATTTTCCTTTGGCCTAAGTTCTATATTTATCTATGTGTGTGCTGCATGTCTTGTTTGAAAATTTGAATGAATCTTAGTAATATATTAGAGTACTTTTGGGTTAATGTATTAGTTAGCTGCTTGCTTTCCTTTAAAAAAAAAAAATTAGTTTATGATATGATGGGACTATAACGGTTGGATATGTGGTCATGTTTAGTGATCCTAACCGTATATACGATGGGCCTCATCGTATATGGAAGACGCTTGATGAAATTCTCTAGTTGGACTACTTTAGTTTTTTAATTATTAAACTTTTTCTGTTGAATATGTACTGAGTTTTTGACCGTTGCTTTGTGGGTCATTTGTTTGAAAGTCTAGGATTTTCAGATTTTGAAGAATTTTGAGGCAGCCATGGGGACGTTTATTATTGTTGAATCATATCCCACCAACTGTTTCGATCACAGAATATGGCCCTAGATCCAACGGATGTTGTACGTTCTGTAGTTATCCTGATACTTACAGTGACAGGTCTAGATGTATTCTAGCAAATTTCTTCCTTTCTTGCAGCTATGGGGCCCACATCTCAGAAACAATCAATAGATGGGGCCAACATGCAATTATGGTTCGATGGTGGGGGGAGCGGATTACGTGAGGCGGGGTAACAGCTTAGTCGATGAGGACCTGACCATGGGCCAACATTGATGTATGTGTTGTATGTCCATACCGTCCATCAGTTTTTCCACCTCATTTTCTGGCGTGGTCCCAAAAATGAAGCAGATCCAAATCCCTAGCAGACCACACCAGATAAAACAGTAGCATTGAACACCCACCATTAAAAAATCCTAGGACCCACCGTATTGAACGAACATCAGCCTGATAGAAAACTTTTTGTGGCTTACAATAAGTTTCTAATGGTCAATCACAACTGTTTTCTTTAGATTCGTCCACCTGATATTTAGATCTGTTTCATTTTTTGGGTCATTCCTAAAATGAGCTGGAAAAACTGATGGACGGTATGGATATACAACACATACATCAAGGTGGGCCCCATGGTCAGGGCCTCACCCACTAAGCTATTACCCGGCTCTCAGGCTCACCGCGGGTCCCATAGATGTTATTTTCAGGTTATATCCACTCCACGGCAGGCCCATGACTTTGAAGGTTTTTTCAAGGTCAGGGCTGGCCCCCATTAAGCCGGGCCTAAAATTTTATCATATATCATGTATGGTGGGGCACACTTAATGAACAGCCCAGATCTGCCACGAGTGTGGACGATGGAGCTCTGGCTCAGACGGGACTTAGGCACATGTGCCGATGAAGCACACTTGTGAAGGTTCTGGGCCATGAACATGCCCATGGCCCAAAATTTAGGATGGCCCACTCAAAAGAAAGAAAGGTATAGCTCTGTTCCTTCTCTTTTAACCGTCCCTCTTTCTTATCACGTCGGCCCTCCGGATGAGTTGATAAGCCTTTACTGGGCCAGGGCGTGTTCTTGATTAATGGCTGAGATCTTACACGCATGTGCCCTGGCTCCCCTACTCCATCTTACTTGCGTGTCCAAGTAGATTTTTGCTCAAACCCAAACGCGTGTGTTTTAGGCCGCCAATGTCCCAACCTGAAACAAGTTTAATAAATCCAAGCCATTCATCAGATGGGTCTAGCCATGTAGATTCCCTTTTATCAAAATCAGTCCAGTTGAATTATCAGGTAAGCCAGCGTTCTAAACAGTTAAGGGATTTTTTATTTTATTTTATTTTTTAATGGCAAGGTGATCTTATCCGTCCATTTGTTCTAAACACTATGACCCAATTACCTGAAGGATGGCTTAGGCTTAATACATGTATGACAGGTTGGCACGCATGTAGAAAGGCTGCTATACACGCGTGTAGGCTGTTATGCCCTCTCTCTCTCTCTCTCTCTCTCTCACACACACACAGGTGGGGACATGCATGGTGAGAAAAGGAGAAGGGATGATGGGAAGGAAGGAAGAGGAAGAGGCGAACAAGGGGGATGAGCGTCCATGGTAGGAGCGGATTAGATGCTGAACGCTGCAGTAGCCAAAACGCTATTGAAGTGACGTGGTGACGTGACGTTGGTCGCAAGAATCGTTACCTCTGCTCAGTAGCCAACCTGCGTCCCAACTCTATTTAATTTAAAGAACTAAAAGTCTTTACTTAAATGCGGTCACAAAAGTATTAAAAGTTGGAACATGTCTAAGTGGCACCCACCTTAATATTTTTGATAAATCTATCCTAGCCATCAAATTTTCTAGATTATGTTACAACATGGACCTAATAATGATATATATTTATCCAAACTTCCAGTGGGCTACACTATAGGAAAAGGTGAGGATTGAGCTTCTGCCATTGAAATATTCAAGGGGCCACAAAAGTTTTGGATTATGTTAATGTTTTTATAATTTCAGTTCATCTCAATAAGAATGACCTCATGAACCATATGGATGACATATATACATCATGGTGAACCCAGGAAATTAAATTTTCAACCGCATGAATTCCCTCACTTACTGTTTTCAGCTTTATGACCCGCATGAGTTTTACATCCGCCTCATTTTTTATCCTACATTATCAAATGATGTGGAAATAATGATTGACATAGTGGATTTCTCTCAAATATCATGGTGTGCCCCGTTCGAAGGAAGTTCATGCGGATGGCTTTGGCCGCAATTGGAAACGGAAGTGGGTTGGCTTCTTAACCAGTAGGATATCACTTCTTCTTTGGACCCCACCATGACGTATGTGTTGTATCCACACCATCCATTCATTTGGAGAGATCATTTTAGGGAGTGCTTAAAAGAATTAGGTAGATCCAAAGTTCAAGTCGACCCCACCACAGAAAACAGTGGGAGGTGATGGCCACTGTTGAAACCTTCCTGGGGCTGACCATGATGTTTATTTGAGATCCAACCTTTTTATAAGTCAAAAAGGACATGGAATAAGATAAAGCATAAATATTAGCTTGATCGAAAGCTTCTGTGGCTCAAAGAGGTTTTAATGGTAGGTGTTCAATCTCCATTGTTTTCTAGGGGGGGTGCACTTGAAATTTAGATCTTTCTCACTCTTTGGATTATGCCCTCAAATGATATCACAAAATGGAAGGATGGATGGACGGTGTGGATACAATACATGCATTATGGTAGCGCCCATGAAAAATGGTGACATCACTTTAGCGGGGAGCGAAGAAAAGAAATGACTTTAAAATAATATTTAGGGCGAAGAAAAGAAATGATTTTAAAATAATGTTTACCCTTATGTGGTCGAGTACGTACACCGCAGGAGGGAGAGAGACGTTGGGGAGAGAGCATTAATTCTACGGAAACATGCTCTTGGTTTTCAACCAACTGTATTTCACAACGTCAGTTCAGTGGCATTTTGGCTACTGAAGCGTTCAGTATCAAATCCGCTCCCGTCCATGGTGGGTGTCCTCCTGTCTCCCTCTTTCAATTTTTTTTTTTTTTGTGTGTGTGTAAATAGGAATTAGGAAAAGCAGAACTTGGCATGGGAGAAGGGACTGGAGTATCGATGGCACTGGAGTTTTTTTTTAAATAAAATGAATGCACTTGCAATCAAGCCTATGCAACATTTTCCAAGAGAAGAATCAATGAGTTTTGGGAAAATGGGCATGCAATGAATGCTGGAATGGCTATTTAGGAAAGTGTGTTGGGTGTGGCCCACCAAGTGGGACCCATAGAAGGTGGGCCACACACACAAATATATACAATTTTAAGTGTATTGATGGAATGCCCATAACTTCACTCTCAGGTGCGGGATTGACACGCCGTTTTTGCCATTGTGACCACAGTTACTACACAGTCCTTACGAAAGAATGTTCATGCGGTCTTCCGGGACAAACTAACATAGCAATCCAGTCTATCCACGTGAAAGTGTGGTGATTGGATGAGGGACTCTTGATCTGGCAGAACGCCCATCAATGAGGGCACACTTTTAGAGAGATCGGGTCCATTCATCAGGTAGTGTTCATTGCGAACATGCAATATATAAAAGATTTGGGTAGTAGATTCATCAAAGAGAGCCACACATGTTACATCAAATTAGGACCGTTGGACATCTTTTTTAGTGCCCATTTTTTCTTACAAGCTTCGCCTGCCTGATAAGTAGACCAACAATATTTTTGGTCCATGTCATGTTGACACTGTACTTTTACCTGATGAATGGCCTAGATATATAAATACACGCCTTGGCTGGATTTCCAGCATGTTTTCCACCCCTTCACAAGATCATGCAAAATCTGGTGGGTCTCACTGTGGATGATGGATACGTCAGTGCATGACCTAATGGGCACTTTACAACGACCAGGGATGGGCTTCAAATAAACATATGGGCCAGGCCGGGGCTTATTTGGTTTGGCATGTCATGGGCCATGGCCGGGCTCAGGCGGGCGTTCTACCTTTTGTATGGGCTTGGAATGTCAGCTCGGCCCGGCTTGGCCCATTGAGAGCCCTACTTGCACAAAGAGCCACGTGTACCATTACTAGTCCGTCGTTAAATCCGATTTTCTAGTTACGACACATTGCAAGACTTGAGCTTTTGAATTTGATTTATTTTCAATTAATGGCCCAAACGGTTTATATAATGGGTCCCACTTTGTACGGTGGATACCATTTAATAATATATCCCAAGATGGATCAGTTCAACCCATTACAAAAACCACGTTCTCTGTAAACAAAAGGACTTTGGACAACTCACCGGGATTTAAGGGAAGGAGAGAGCAGCAAAAGGGCGTAGGTAGACCCCACCCGCGGAAACTCGGGGAGATTTACCCACAGCACCGATGAGCATGGACGCGGATTAGCTAGCGAGACTTGGTACTGAAGTGACGTCACCAAGTTCTGTGGCCCACCATGATGAATTTGTTGTATCCACACCGTCCATTCATTTGGAGGCATCATTTTAGGGCCAATGAATGAGGCATATCCAAAGTTCGAGTGTACTCCACAAGAAAAAAGTGGGGAGAGTGATGACCACCGTTGAAACCTTCCTAGGGTCCACCATGACATTTATTTGAGATCCAACCTGTTTGTAAGTTAACACATACATGAACCAAGGAAAAGCAAAAATACCAGCTTGAATGAAAGCTTCTATGGCCTCTTGAAGTTTTTAATGGTAAGCGGTCAATTTCAGGCTTAATCTTTTGTATCGTGACATGAAATGATCTATTCAAATGGATGGACAGTGTGGATACAAATCATATATCATAGTGGGGCCAAATAACTTGGTTCCGTAACTTAAGTAGAGTCTTGCTACTCAACCTGTCTATTGAAGTGACGTCCCCTAGTTATCCCACGATGTTTAATGTTTTGTATCCACCACCAGTCATCCATTAGGACAGATCATTTCAGGGTACGAGCCAAAGAATGAATCAGATCCAAATCTTGAGTAAACCCCACCACAGAAAACAATGGAGAGAATCACGACCATCATTAAGTACTTATGATAGCCACAAAAGTTTTCGATTAAGCTAATATTTGTGTTTTTACTTCTTTAATATTTGTGTTAACTTGTGAACATGTTGGATCTCAAATAAACATTGGTGGACCTTAGGAAGGTTTCAATGGTCCGCATCACTCTCCCCACTATTTTCTATGGTGGGGTCCAATCCAGCTTTGGATTTGCTTCATTCTTTTGATCACGCCTTAAAATGGACAGTATAGATACAACACATACACCATGGTGGCTGCCACAAAACTGGGTGATGTCACTTTGGTGGGTGTCACTCTCCCCACTGTTTTCTATGGTGGGGTCTACTCTGGCTTTGGATTTATCTTCCTTAAGGATAACTACTCGGAATCCATGAAGCTTCTCTAGACTTCTCACAGAGACTTCTCGAATCCACGTGGAAAGAAAGGAAGAAAATATAAATAAATTCTAATAAATTTAAATTTTTATTGATTAATTGAAATGAATGAGTTCACATCCCTTTAAATAGGGATATTACCAAGCAATATGAGAGAAATCATAAATAAATTATAACTAAAACTCTCTAAAATTCGTAACTTACTACAAATAGTAAATTTACTTTTATAGTGAGTGTCCTATGTGGCTTAACCACATTATTCTGCTAATTATTCTAAGCACTTTTCATGTTGGACATAACTCCTAAAACCTAACGGATGAATAGTTATAATCAAACGAAAACTTACTATTTATAGTAAAAACGGAACTAAACATGGAATTTGGTCATCAATAAGATGGAATCTTGCAAATTCGGCGTGGATAACTCGACTAAGCCGGGTTAGTTGGCTAAAGTAGGTCGTCCTACCCCAAAATCATATATGGTACGCCGAGTAACTCATTCCAGTTTGCGAGATATGCATGTTTTAAGGTTTTGATAGTCTTGATAACTTTTACCTCTAATCGGGCCTTCTGTAGTCCATCTTGGACATGAAATTGTCCACAACCCACTCTACATCAGTCCCCTCCACTTCAAAAGAATTATTCCTTGAGTTCTCGTGTTGCTTCGGTTTATGATACTATGTTTGATGCGACGTAACGATACCCGAATCAAAAGTTATGATCAATTTACAGTCTGCCTCTTTTTAGTCCAACCATGCTAAGAATGTATTTATGACACATTCTACGTCAAACCTCTCCGCTTGGAAAAAACTCATCCTCGAGTTACTCAAGAGACTTGGTTCATAATTCTGAGATAACTTTTGATGCCGATGTTTATTAACAATTTTCTTGTACTTGGCATTAGACTCTTAAACTGTCACAATATATGTACTCATACTTTCCTTGACTTGACTAGTATTGATCAAATCCTTCACTCCTGCCTTCAAGATCTGATATTCTTTCGGATTCACCTGACAATGAAGGCGGTTGGGCAAACTAGCCCTAGGGACAAGGCCTATATGATGTTGGATGTCCCTCATGGGGGGCAATCTATCAAGTAAATCTTCTATACATAATAATCCATTAAAACTAGGAAGTTCGGCCTTACGTCGATAGTATTTTTCAATATGATATAAACGATCTCCTTCATATACTGGTTGTCGGGCAAATCCGTCATTGAGGTCCTCGTCCATAGAACTCGCATTATCTAGTATAGCCCTACAATTCACCATTAATAGTACTTTACGAAAATCAAGGTTGTATCGTATAGCAACCATGGGCGGTTGAGCATCACATAAGGCTCGTGGCAGAATTAACACATCCACAATACGGTTGAGGGTTGCTTACAGCCCTTGCATAGTTAACTGACTCTCTTGATTGAAAGTTTCTATTCTTTACGAAAGATAATGAATCCCTGAATCACCGTCCACAAAATTTTTGTTCATACTTTCGTTGTTTGCCATTGGCCCGAGGGGAATCCTCACTTTGATACCAATTGACGCAGGGATGAACGTGATGAGGTCAATCACCGTCTTCCTCAAGGATAACTACTTCGAATCCATGGAGCTTCTCTGGACTCCTTACAGAGACTTCTCGAATCCACGAGGAAAGAAAGCAAGGAAATAAAAATAAATTCTAATAAATTGGAAATTTCACTGATTAATTGAAACAAATGACTTCACAACCCTTTAAATACGGATACTAAGCAATAAGAGAAAATTCAGAAATAAATTATAACTAAAACTCCCTAAAATTCGTAACTTATTATAAATAGTAAATTTACTTTTATAGTAAGTGTCCTATGTGGCTTAACCATGTTATTCTGCTAATTATTCTAAGCACTTTTCATATTGGACACAACTCGTAAAACCCAACGGATGAATAGTTATAATCAAACTAAAACTTACTATTTATAGTAAAAATGGAACTAAACATGAAATTTGGCCATCGATAAGATGGAATCTCGCAAATTCGGTGCGAGCAACTGGGCTCGTCCTACCCCAAAATCATATATGGTACATCGAGTAACTCATTCCAGTTTGCAAGATGTGCCTATTTTAAGGTTCTGACAATTTTGATGGCTTCTGCATCTAATCGGGCCTTCTTTAGCCTTCTTTAGTCCATCTTCGACATGAAAGTGTCTGTGACCCACTCTACATCATGATCCTAGCCCTTGTGATGGTGAATGCCATTGGGATTCATGCCATCAATGCCAGCCCCAGCTTTCCGGAAGGCACACATACAGAATCCTATTCTGGGGATCTCTTGAAAAACACGGAGTACACATTAAGATTAGAGGATGATGGCGATCTAGTGCTGCTGAAGGAGGATTGGGTGATATGGAGCTCCGACACCCATTCATCGTCCAAGATATGCGTGCTGGCGTTCCGGCCCCATGCCAACCTTGTGATCTTTGTTCCTTTTTTTTTTCTTTTTTTTTAAAAAAAAAAAAAAAAATCCAACGCAAACACATTTATATTTCAAAAAAAAAATTAAAAAAAAAAAAATCACTTGGGTGAAAGAGACCAACTCTCTAAGAGAAATAGAGAAAGAACCATCCAGCCATCTTTGATTGATCTACAATTTCCATCAACCAAGAACACCCTCTAAACACAGAAGAGAAGTACGCAACTTGGGTGAAACCATGGTTTCAACCCTACTTAGGATGCCAAAATTCAATGAGAAGAAACAGAGCATATCTCTTGCCAAATCATCCTCAGCGTCACCGTTCAATTGTCTCCGTTGCCCAACAAACAGTTCTCAGTCAGCGTCTAATGAGCAGATCTCTTCTCCAACAACTCATTGTTGGCATTTCCAATGATCTTTTCTTTCAACATAATCTTCAGCCGCCTCAAGCTCTTCTTGTCTAATGACCTCTCTCTTCTGCCCTCGCAGTAATTCACGTCTTCAACCACAGCAGTCATCACCTTCCTCAAGCTCCCAAACTCCTTCGGTTTCCTTTTTCCACTGTCCCCGCCCACATTGTTATTCTCCTTGTCAGCATTCTCCAAAACCTTGCCCTTGATTGGCGTCCATTTCTTATTCGACAAGCTCAGCCTCAGAGACTGATTGCTCTTATTTCCCAACATTTTCCCAGAATTCTCCTTGTCAGCATCCTCCAAAATCTTGCTTGTGATCGGCGTCTGTTTCTTATTCGACAGCCTCAGAGACTTGCTCTTATTTCCCACATTTTGCCGGAATCTGATGCATCACCTATGTTAGACCTCAAAGTCATTGGAGTCTGACTCACAGCATGGACCAGCGGCACGAACAGGAAGGAGGGGAGTTACATCCTGGCCTTAACAGAGGGCGGCAATCTTGCCATCCACGGCCCGAGGATATGTGAAACGAAAACGGGTGAGTTCGACGGTGGAGATTTCACGGATCACAAGGTTAGACAGGGTAGTGGCATGGCTAACGGTGACGATGGTGCGCTCATGGTGATCAGTGGCCAAGATAGAGAGAAGGTGATCAAGCGTGCGTGATCAACGGCGTGTTTTGTGTGTAGTTTAAGGTGATGCTAAAATAGGCTGTCCATGCAAACATTTTATTTTATTTTGGTGTTTTACTTTCCATGCTTTAGATCTGGGCATGTAGTGTACTAGTATTCAGAGCCGTCCAATCATGATCATTTCATGTTAAATATAGATAATTGGTCATTAATATCCAACCGTCCATTTTTATTCTGGAGGATCGCCACACATGTGCAAGGATTGCCAAAGTCGCACACAGATGGGTGTTGAGGGTCAAATATTGCATATCAGACCCATTTATTGCATGGATTTACAAGCATGATACCGTTTAATAGCCTGATTTAATTGTATTTGTGATGCAGAGTGTATTTACAAGCATGAACTGAAAAGGGGTGCTTAAACTATAGATTTGACGCTCTGATGATACCCAAGGCAAGGGACGGACTCCCGGAGACCAAGATCGATGGAATTACACACAGGGATCCGAGGAAATCAAGTTATTCACGTTAAAGAGACCCGAAATTGGTGAAAAATACAAGATCACATAGTTCTCGCCATCTGATTGGCTCAAAACTTCATACATGGCCTGAGGGCCATAAATTAACCGTACATATCAAATTTCAGCCCTCGGATCACTATAGAAGTAACCCAACTGACAGATCAGCCCATAAACCGTTGATTCTGGGCCCACCTGATCTCTGGATACTCCCCATCTTCGGTCTCAACGCCTTAAATCATGAGAAGAACAAGATGGATGGTGTGGATTTCTCATAATCATCATACAGTGTACACAGTACACTTTTTGTACTAAGACTGCATGGCAACAAAGGGACGTCTCTCTCTTCAATTCAAACAGCGTACTGGCGCCGTCCGCCGGTTCCTCTCAGTGGGGCCCATTCCTCCCCCAAATAACTGATCGGGATCGTCCATTGTGTGCATAGGTGGGGTATTTACCTCACCAAGGTGGCCTCTTGAGGTTATGGAAGATGTTGCAGAATCCTAACCGTTAAATGCATAATGAACGGTGGAGTAGAAGATACGGTGGGCCACACTAAAATCAAGAAAAAGTGCACGTTTCTTACTGGTTTTTCGCCACGAGTCGAATGAACGGAGTGGATTTACTTTATGACAATGTTCATGGCCCCCACCAACTCTCAATCAAAAGACGGAACTTCCGTTTCTTCTGGCGTGAAACAGGGGCGCCGTTCGATCTCTATGGGCCACCATCATGGTCCAGATGACTGATCCAGATAGTCCGTGAGAATCACAAGGGCCATATCATTCATGCCTAGGTGGCAAATTTTCAAAAGTCCCGGAGATCCATTCTTGATCGTCCAAAAGCAAGATGGACGGTGAAGGGATCTGATACAATGGGCCATGCAGAATTTTAAGAAAACCTACCCTTCCTAACCAGTTTTTCGTCAGGAATCCAATGAACGGGGTGGATTTCTCTAAAAACTAAACTGTGGGCCCCACCAGCAGTACAGCGCTCGGACGTGCGTGCCTCTGATCATGCAATCCGGAAAATCCGGGACGCTGTGAGCCCCTGTGTTCACCTGATCACCGTCGGATTGATTATCCAGACCATCCACATGCTTCAACAGATGGTCATAGCTCTAGCCAAGGTGTCAGAATCAACAAATATGTTGATTTCGCACCGCAAAATCGAATCAAACGGAGGCTGTTTTGCTGCGAAAAGCAGGGACGTGCGTTCCTGGCTGCGTAAGGACTGTTTCCGCAACCTATTTCTGGTGGGACTCACCAGCAGCTCTTGGAACACAGCTCTATAAGGAGGCAGATCGGTGACTCTCGGTGGGGTGGTAGAGAAGGTTTTGAACGTGGAAAGGAAAACGGATCGGCTGTTGGAGCGGGCGTGGTTGGAAAGGCAGAGGAAGGGCTAGGGATCGTGAGCAGAGGCTGGACAAGGCTCGTTTTTGGTACGATTGAAGGAAGGTGGAGGCAGGTGGCACGTAAGCTGAGCTTGGTTTCCTTTCTTCTTTTCTTTTATATTTCTTTTATTTTTTTTAGGTTCAGCCCATTCATGTGTGGCTAAACCTCTTAGCTAGGGCTAAGAGGTGAAGCCTGTAGCGTGATGGAAGATTTTACTGTGTGCCTTTAATTTATAAACTGGATTTGATATAGTTGATTATTGAAGGAATATTTTTCTTAGTCTTTTATGGTCTGTTGTGACTGAAATTACAATGGGTTTGCAATGACTTTGAGTATTTCTTTCCCTTTTTATGTTTATGAAGTCAGGAACCCCTGTTGTTCATCATTGTCCAATGGGCATGGTAGGATGACAGTACCCTTCCTGATCTTCATACATTTTTGATTGGTTGGTAATTAGTTTAATCCTGTTGTTTGCTTTGTCTCCTGGGCATGGTTAGATGATGGAATCCATTCTAATTCATATACCTTTCATCTCTTGAAAACCAAATCAAGTAAGTTCAGTTTGAATTCCATAATCCTTGATGCAGGCAAAAGATCTCCCTGATCCCAACAAGTGGATCCTCTGAATCCCTAGTTTCTTTCCTCTGAATTCCTTAAGTTTTAGATAATTATTCCACAATTATTCCTTAAATTTACATTTGATTTTGATTATATCTTAGCCTAGTTCTAGATCTGGTTATTTTCAGATAACGTACAGGTTTCAGTCCCTGTGGATTCGACCTCGGTCTTACCGAGTTTATTACTACATCACAACCCTGCACTTGGGGTGTGAACAATGGGTCCCACTATGTAGACGTTCTAGCCCAAAAATTGGGCTAATCTGCTGGTAGGGGCCAAACGGGCACATTTTGTGATAGCAATGGGTCTCAGAAAAAGAAAAGCATGCACGTGGCTTCTAACATTGAGACCAATTTGATTAGTGGACCAGTCTGAGATTTGGATAAGGAAATCTACACGGTGGGGCCCGTGTGATGGATGGCTTGGATCACACATGCATGAGACGAGTTAGCACGTGAGGTGACATGTAGGTGGGTGGGTTCCCTTCTACACGTACGATCGTGGGCTAACCTATTTTCTTTCGTAAACGTGGGGCTTGCCTGATGGGTGTGGTCCCACCTAACGAATGGCTCGGATCTTACACGTGTACTATTAGTGTCCCTTCCAAGTTCCATCTGCAGATTCTCTTTCGAAGCAAGTGCAGATACGCAACTTATCACACTAGTGCACTTGTACATGACTTCACTTTGACAGGAAGTTAGGGCGATAACTAATTAACGATGTCCCACCTTTGTTTAGTCATCTTGACCATTGATCTCATGGCTCCGTACTGTCTATGCTGGGAATTTCTGAGATCGCATAAAGAAAAGACGCTTACTGATTCACAATATTTTATTTGAGCCGCATGTGCTGCAAAATTAAGTATCTAAAAGTTACAATTCCGGTCCAATCACTATCTGAGTATGCTATCCTATTGCTATCTTGTCTTTATTTCTATATACAATGTGATAAGGTGGCGATGAGGTACCACTACTTCGTTGTGGATTCTTGTTGCTCACTCAAATTTTGGGTGGGGTTGGTGCTATCCTTCCCCAACCTGACCTTAGTTACAATATGGAAAGATGGCTCTACCATAATCTGGTTTTATGCACTCCATTGTAGAATTTTGGTTAGGAAAATGATCCAGGTGGCCCTCCCCAGTCTGTCCCTACTCCCCTATACCATGTCCCAAACCAGGTTAATCTAAAAGCATTGGCCTTGGTTCTACATGGTCGGCTCGCCCTGGGATTGAAATTGTCCAATATAATAAATTTTATGGGTAACCCCTCCATCCATAACAAGTCATCATACGAATGATTTTGATCATTGAAACAAAACCTCATATACTAAATTACTTATAAACTACCAAGTATGTTGATGTGTACTAGGCCAATGAATATCTTTCAAGTGTCTCTTATTTTTTCAATGACAGACAGGGTCCTAGTCTAGGTCATTCATCATTGGTCCTAGCCGGACATGGGCCTAGATTTAAAGACCAGGCAGCCCAAGCCCTGGCCTTACAGGGCCGGTTCAGTACTGGTCCATAGCCATTCCTAATTTAGAATGAAATATAAAATGGGTGGCTGACTGTTTAAACATACACCGTCCATAGTTGTACACTAATCCAGATTGTCCGAAATTCATCAACCAGCAGTGAGAAGATAAGATTGGCCATCTGATTTTATTTTATTTTTTTAATCTTCAAACCATGTAAATGGGACCCGCATTTGGGTGGGGTGGACAGCCTACGTCAATGCCACAAGTGCATCCGATGAGTCACCATGATTTTTTTTTTTTTTTCTAATGTTGAAAAATTAGAGAGTAATGCAACCCTCGGCCAATGATAGTTCCGTTAACTTTGGAATGAGCGATCTTGTTCATCCATTTGTGCATTTCCACTGACTAATGGTTTGGACCGTCCAATATGTATGATTATTTAAAATAAGCCTATGAAGAGTAGACTCAACCCAGTGGACGATCCAGATAGGTGAAATGAATGCCAACGAGGCCAAATATAAGTAGGTGCATGAGAAGTGAAAATAACTTGTCGCAGTAGATGATTTCTCTTTTCAAACGTGGATTAGGTGGTGTTGCCCACACCATCCCCAGTGGTGGTGCGGTTGTGTGTTGAGCACTGTGGGGCCCACTGTGATTTATGCGTTTTGTATCCATGCCGTCCCATCCGTTTAGCAAGATTATTTTAGAATACCAAAAATGAAGAGATACAAATCTCGGGTTGACCAAACCACAGGAAACAGTGTTGATTGTACGCCCACCGTTCAAAACTTCTTGGGGGACAGAAAATCTTTGGATCAAGATAATATTTGTGTTTTATCTTCATCCAGGTATTTTTCAGCTAATCAACAGCTTAGATGGAAATTAAACATTACAGTGGGCCCTAAGAAGTTTTCAACATTGGTTGTCATTATCCCCACTGCTTTTTGTGGTGTGGTCCACTTGTGATCTTGATCTACTTCATCTTTTGTCTCATGCCCTAAAATCAGTTGGAAATACGTTTGCACGGCGTGGATATAAAATATCACTGGGCCCCAATTGTACCGTTGTGGTTGATGGATCTGGTACCACTACAGACATATGAGAAGATCAATGGATTACTTTGAAATACATACATTTTCATTGGTCTAAGTGCTGCATTTAGCTATGGGAAGCGGATTGCGTTAACTCCGTGAGGTCCACCGTGATTTATATATTTTATCTACTCCTTCCATCCATTGTAAGAGATAGTTTTAGGGCTTGATTAAAAAAAATGAAGCATATTTGAAGCTCAAATGAACCACACCAAGGGAAACGGTGTTAATTAAACATCTACCGTTGAAATTTTCTAGAGGGCCACTGAAGTTTCGGATCAAGCTTATATTTGTGCTTTCTCTTCATCCATGTTTTTGTGATATTATTAACAGGTTGGATGACAAATAAATGTCACTGTGCAGCCTATCAAGGTTTCAATGGTGGAAATCATTATTCCCATTGTTTCCGGTTGTATAGTCCAGTTGAGCTCTATATATACTTCAATTTTGGTCTCAACCCATTAAATGATCTGAAAAAAATGGATGGACGGTGTGGATAAACCACATACTTTCACGGTGGGCCCAACAGAGTTTACTCAGCACGATGAGAGCGTATTGAGTAACTAAGTACGCAATCCAATTTCTTAGCTATGTGTACGTTGAAATTTATAACATGGGTTACACTGACAAGGAAAATGGGTCCCACGGACATGGAGAAAACACCAATATCAGCTTGATTCAAAACTTTCATGACCTCAAGAAGATTTTAATGGTGGGAATTCAATCCTTACTGTGTGGTCCATTTAAGATTTGGGTCTCCTCCATTTTTGGGACCGCAATCTAAAATGACCTGGAAAAACTGATGGACGGTGTGGATATACAACACATACATCACCGACCTCATGATCTGGGCTGCCCCCACTGAGCTGTTACCCAGGCCTCGGCCCTCGCCTAATCCGTTCCCAATGCTGGGAACCTGGCCCACCCAAGTGGATTTTTCTGATTGTCAAGGACAGTCTTCGTGGCAGGGAAACGGATTGGCTTCTCCCCTGCCACCAGCCCGATGGCTGGTGGTTGGTGCTATGTGGCCCAACCATGATGTATATGTTTCATCCATTCCATTCATCCATTTTTTCAGATCATTTTACATCTTAATCCAAAAATTGAGAGGGATGTAAATCTCAGTTGGACCACACCACAGGAAAACAATAGTGATTGGATATCTACCATTAAAATCTTCCTAAAGCCCACTGTACTGTTTATTTGACATCCCATATGTTGATTAGGTCATACAGACCCAGATGAAGGGAAAAAACAAATATCGGCTTGATCGAAAACTTTTATGGCCCCCAAAAAGTTTTTAATGATCTACGTTCATTCAACACTGTTTCGTGTAAGGTAGCCCACTTGAGATTTCATTTCTGGTCTCATACCATCAAATGATCTAGAAAAATAAATGGATGGCAAGGATGAAACACATACATCATGGTGGGGCCCACAGAGCACCGACCATCAGCCATTGGCTGGTGGCGGGAGGAGTAGCCAATCCGTTTCCTCATGGCAGGGGTCGAGTTTTGGAGGGGTCAGATCCCTTCACGTATGATGGTAGGAATGAGAGCTGTATGCCGGATTGCCCAGTGATCGGTTCTCTATTTCCTTTTCAGATGGATAATCTTGGGTAGATAGTCAGTGAGGCCACAAGTCTAACGGTTGGAATATGCGTGCATGAAAGCTATGGGTACCGGGGATGAGTTTTACACTATGGGTCCATCCAATATAACAGACGTGGGGCACATCTACCCCGATCTAAACCGTCCAAATTGCAGTTCATCCCCGTGGAAGGACCTAAGTCAAAAATTACATTGGAAGAAGAACCCTAACCGTATGTTAGGTGGCAATCAAACAGATGATAGTAAATAGAAATGGTCAATGGATGGATCCTGGATGTCAACAAGCAAACGGACATTAATTGGACGACCCTTTAGGGTTTCAATGGTATTTTTGTCATATATCACGTATGGTGGGGCACACTTAATGAATAGCCTAGATCTGTCCCAAGTGTAGGCGATGGGGCATGGGCAGGAGTTATGCACGTGTGCCCATGAATCACACTTGTAAAGGTTCTGGGCCACCATCAGCCCAAGCCCACATGAACATGTCCATGGCCCAAAAATAAGGCTGGCCGACTCATATAAGATAAGGAGGAAGAGGGCCGTCTTTGTACGTGTACCTACGAAAACTTTCGTAGGTAAATGATATGAATTCATACAACTTGTACCGTTAGTGGTTGCTGACTTTTTACCTACGAAATTTGACGTAGGTAAAAAGTGTTTTTTGCAAAAATTCCTATTACACACCTATTATAATATATTTCATTATATTCACATTCCCATTTTTCCAAACAAATACAAAATATATCTATCCAAACACAAACCATATCCATACATACACAAATAATTATAGGTGGGCCTGATTGAATATGTACTTGACCAAAAAACTTTCAAATTAAATTGTTCACATTACTGAGAGCTTAGAATATTCTTAATGTTCAAAGTTAAAATATCATGGATCATAGGTGGGCCACAACATAGTTAAATTTGGAAAGTACGCTTAAATATTGTGCTTAAATTAAAGAATCTTAAAACTTTATGTGCTCTGAATATTTTTTTAGTGAACTGACAGTTAGAATGTTTTCTAGTCATCTGTTCCCTTCAGTTGTAACCATCAATTGACTTGTACATTTTGGTCCATTTGAGGAATCTATAGTAACATTAAGAACAAGTCAAGCGACCATACATAGTCAGGTGATGTCAATGATAATGACAACAATGATGTTATCATTTATATGTATGCATGAACCACTATGTACCTCAAGAAGTCCATGATGATTTGGAATTTGTCTTGAATCCATTGCATGTAAACAACTTGATATCAATCCCAAAGAGATAGCGGCTGACCATTGTCTGTGCTCATGTTCATACTGAAACAACCATTTCAACAGAAACTTTGATGCAGTTGATGTTACTGCATGGGTTGATGGAGGCAAAATCTGATGATACAAGAGATGCAAAATGAAATGAGTACGAAGAACTCATTAGTTTTAAAACTAGGCAGAGAAATAAATTCACAAGCGAAAGAAAAACTACATATACACAGTAATTACATCCCTAACGATGGAATTGAAAACGGTTACTTAAAATAAAATACATGACTAGCCAAATAGGAACAATGAGACTCGTAAACCGGATCATGGAAGAAAAGACAATATGATTCAGTAACAATTGCAGCACATGCATCACGAGGATCTTTAAACTTTGAAACCTGAAAATTTAATCATGAAATAAGGTGTAAAAGAAGAAATCGTAGAATTTCTGTAGTAGAAGAAATAAGAAGATCAATGCATAGAACAAAACCTTTATTATCAAAAGTAGAGCATCCAAGCTTGAAATGAATATTTTTATGTAAATGTCTTGCAAATGAACCCATGTGAAGTAAATGTGCCATCCATGTTTATGAAAATGGACCCGAATATCCAACGAGATGAGAATCCCTCTAATGTAAAAGATATATGTTGTATTCAAAATTATATTCAAGAAATTATTTGAGAAGGAAAAATGTATTGAATCATTCAACAAGCATTAATGTACCAGCCTGCAATTGGTCGTAGATGTTTACCAAATTTCCATCAACCAAGGCCTTTGCATCCTTCAGCACTTCTGCATCTTTCTAATGAACAACCTAGATAAATCAACTACTAGCATCACACCATTAAAGACAACCAAATTAAAGGTAATGACAGTCACAATCCAGCAAGCTTTTAGCACAATCAATTCTACCACATAAATAGAAAATCACACGTAAATGCTCTAATGACATCATTGGGCTAATGCTGCAAAAATCAAAGACACATTTGACACTTGCCGAAACAAGTTGCAGCAGGTAGCAATGACAGTCCAGGACTAGACAAAGGGATTGGAACAGAGCATTGCAAAAAAGAGACTTCACCTCAAAATTGCATTTTAAAATTCAAGAGATATATTTACCTGTAAAGTATTTCTGCAGAGGTAGCTTTCAGGCATAACAATTTTGGCAAGATGTGATAGTTGATATATGTGGCATACAAGTAACTCAAATTAATCTGTCAGCACCAACTTAGATGCATCATAATCCAGAAATTACCTTGATTTGATTACCAAACTAGCCAATTGGTGGACAAGTATCAGATGGTAATTTTGGAAAAAAAAAAATTCAACTGTTCAACAAATAAGTTTCCACAAACCAAGCTTAAGATTGTTGAACCAATTTGATTTTCAGATTATAACCTCTATCTACAATGGACCCCACAATTTGAATCGCATAATGAGATAATGTACATTGCGTTTACAAATCTCTAAGTGCCTATGCATCATGCATCAAACTGTCCTAATTTCACTAGGGCAGAATAGTATAGAAACAACAACCACCTCATTTTGATTTCATTTTTGAGTGCTATGAAACTGAGGATGTGAACCTCATTTTTTTCTTTACCCATTTTGGGACTGTTTCATTGTCTTGATTAAAACTCAGTTTCTTAGAGTGAAGAGTCTGAAGACCATCCTATTGAAGGTGATAAGATCAAAATTTATTCTTGGCATCATGTAGTTGATCTTGAAGGCATTTATCCTCATCCCCACTGCTCTTATTGATCACACCGGCAAGAGTTCTGCAATGAATAAACTCATTAGGGGAACAAAATCTCATTGTGCATGTAAGTTGGGGCATGGATTCTTCACTATGAAGAGGTGATCTGTATATAAGGTAAAGTTCAGGTTCGGTCAGGTTGAGGATTTTCAACTTAAACTATACTGTGGAGAATGAACAGTTGAACATTTTGAATTATGTTATGGTAACTTGATCTCCACTTCTTTCATATCACAGACACTTAATTCTTTCCATTCATGCAAACATTTATCGAGTTCTGCTCTGTTGCAAGCACCAAGGTATCAAATCCACCATTTCACCAGTATATAGTTTAACCTACATTTTGTAGACATTGTAAGACAATACACTACAAACATCTTAGTTTATTAAAAAGTTGGGAGGAAAACTGATATAAAATCCAACATGTACTGTCAAAGAGTATTTTGTTGGCTGATTAGTTTAATCCATCACTATTAGTAGCACTGGATTCAGTGATGTAAGTACCTTTTCTTCTGGTAGAGCGATGGAAATAGACCATTGGTAAAATGAAGGTGAAAAGGATCTCTCGAAGTGTATTCCATCATTAGAAGTTTTATGCAAAACTTAATTTCTTAAGGATCCAGCGTATTCAAAATCTACTCCAACCATTAGATGCATAATCTCAGTTTAAGGCTAACACCAAAAAATTAGGCTACTTCACTATTCAAGTGAATCACACCAAAGAAAACATCTAAGAGAGATGTCCACTCTTAATATTCACAGGGACCACCAAAATGATTATATGAAATCCAATCCAACCATTAGATGCCACACGGAAATTTAAGCCTGGAGTCTAAAATTCACGCCCTTCAGTGATTCAAGTAGACCATACTAAGGTCAAAATTTTTAGGGCAATTGTTACCGTTTACACTATTTCCAATCATGTGGTGCACCTAATTCACAAATGTAGTAATTTTTTGCACCATTATCCTAAAATGAAGGAACACTGAAATGTCTTGAATTTTTCATTGTTTTGAATTTTCAAAAATCCTAAATTTTTTTTTAAAAAGTAATTAACTTATATTATTACTTTCTAGCGCATGCCATATAATAATATGGTAAAACGGATGGGCTGCTGGATCAGACACACAGTGGAAGTTCTCGGGAGAGTTTCCTTAGTGCACTATAATATACTGAGTTACTCCGTAACCAATACCAGTCTACTCCCACCGTTTAAATTTTAAAAAACAAAAAAGCTTAGTGGCTCAAAAATTATACCGATTCATGATTCACGTGGGCTTTTATATCATTACTCTTGGCCGACGTAGAGTAGTTGGTGTTGCCAGCGCTACCCCACCGATGGTACAGTACTGTGATTGTTGTAATATAATGGTAGCACGTGATTCTGTAATGCATTGAATAATGCATCGCTGGCTGAGATGGACCAATCAGAAGAAAAAAGCGGAAAAGCCTGGACTGACTCGCATTATTGATGTTGTCAGACGTAAGGCAGATCCAAATAGAAACGGATTGGCTGGCGCACCGCGAACGCGGATTAGACACTGGCAAATTGAGCCGCGAGACTCGCCACTGAAGTGACGTTACGGATTTCCGTAGACACCGCTACGGTGTATGCGTTGTATCGACAGCTAAATTCATTTAGGGCGTGTATGATTTCCAAGGGCTTGGTTAAAATTCAGAGGAACTTCTGCACTGGGAACCGGTTCAAATAGCTATTTAAAAAATTTTGAGCCTAGTAATATATATGATATATCAATTCCGTTCATATGTTTTACTACAATATTTTGAGACATGAGCTAAAAAATGAGGATGATCCAACACCCAAGTGGCCCACACCAAAAAAAACAATGGCCTCACAAAGTTTTTAACGGTAAGTATTCGATTCTTGTTTTCGTATGGTATAGTCCACTTGAGTTTTGGATATACCTCATTTTTTTGTTCATACTATAAATTCAAAAGGCATAATGGAAGAACGGTATGGATAAGTAAAATGCATCACAGTGGGACTCATATATATTTTGTAATGTTTTCGGTTTCAATGTTAAAAAGTAAGTAGCCAAATCAAATGCCTTGTAAATACACAGGAAAAGTAATGATAGCTGCGTCAGTAGATTGTAGGGCAATCTGAGGGAATTTATCATCAACTATGTTTGGCCCGGCTAGCCAATCCTTGGATTATGCTCGGATAATCCCTTCCAATCCATTCAACCAAACATGTTCTAGGCAAAATAGATGGGATTAGGAGGGATTGGATGGATTTCAAGGTAATAATGACAATATTAATGAATTGCTGACAATCCCATAATATTGCTATATCCAGGCAGAAGTTCAACGTGCTTGTTTGGCATGCCCAGCCAAATCCTAGGATTGCTTCTTCCAATCCACCCTAATACAACTTAATCCCATCCAATTTGCCCGGCCAAATAGGTCGGGCGTGTTTGGGCGGTGGGATTAGAAGGGATTAGGCGGGATGAGATTCAAAAAACATAATTATTACCCATGGCAGGGATTGTTCCCTGTTGCTAGGATAAGACTAATGCCATGCTTTGATGTAATACGGCAGTACATTGAATGGATATACCCACCATCATTTGAAATTATTGAGAATAACGCACATGTGTTATATCTAGGCTATTCATTTGTTTTGTAACCTCATTTTATGGCATGAGCCTAAAAACAAGGTAGATCCAAAACTTACGTGGCCCCAAAGAAGTTTTCAACGGTAAGTATTCAATCGCCATTGCTTTCTATGGTGGGGTCTACTTGAGCTTTAGATTTACTTGATTTTTTGGCCCATGCTCTAAAATAATCTCGAAAAATGGGTGGACGGTGTGGATATAGCCCGCACATCATGGTGGGACCTACACAACTTACTAACATGGAGTGAAATTGATATGGGACCAAATGCAATTCCATCTAATCTAATTCCAAGTTTTCTCATTCTCCCCAAACATGGAGTGGAATTGGCATAGGACCCGGTGAATCCCATCCCACCTAATCCCTTCTAATCCCACTGCCCAAACACGCCCTTAGGAATATAATTTTCAGGAATGAGCCAAAGAATGAGGCAGATTTAAAGTTTTAGTATACCATACCATAGAGAGCAGCTGAAGATTGGTGCCCACCGTTGAAACCTTCCGAGGCGTGTCATGATGTTTTTTTTGATATCCAACTGATTAAAAAGTCAACAAAAACATTAAAGTGGGGAAAACATGAATAACAGCTCCATCGAAAACTTTTGTGGCCTTTAGAAGTTTTTAACAGTGGCAAAAATCTCCCCACCATTTTCTGTGGTGGGGTCTATTAGAGCTTTGGATATGAATCATTCTTTGGATCTTACCCTAAACTGATTTCTCCGGATGGATGGACAGCGTAGATACAAAACACCCATCATGGAGGGCTCACAGAATTTGATGACGTCACTTCAGTAGCAGTCTCGCTGCTCAACCAATCGATAGCCCATCCGCGTTCATGTACCATACATTATAGAAGTTCCTCGATACATTGTACGTGTCATGCAAAGACTAGCGTTGCAGCTCCTCGATATACAAGTTGTACGAGTGGCTCAAAGTAGTTCAAAGTTAAACGTGCTCTACCAAAATGATTTATTTACTGTATCATACTATTCATCCATTATGTGATATCATTTTAAAGCATCATGCTAAAAATGATTCATATCCAAAGCTTAAGCGGACCACACCAAAAATAACAGTGGGAAAATGATTCTTGTTGTTAAAACAATCGTAGGGCCCACTATAGCGTTTATTTTCCATCAAATCTATTTACAAGGCCACACAAACATGGATGAAAAGAAATAAATAATACCACATTGATCCAAAACTTCTATGACTCCTAGAAAGCGTTTCAACTGTAGATATTCAATCTCCCGCAGCTTTTTGCAGTTTGACAATGAAACTTTAAGCTGAAAAGTATCAAACAGAATAAGTATCGGAGGAGCCTGGATAGAAGGAAGGTTGATCTCAAGGCTATGAAACTTTCACCCATTTACCATTTACAAGCCAGTTGCATATTCCAGACAATGAATAACCGGATGTAACATGGGAATTACTGATGAGTTGAATTTTAGACCCCGGGCTTAAATTTCGTGTGGCATCTAATGGTTGGTTTGGATTTCATATAATCATTACGGTGGTACCTGTGAATATTAAGAGTAGACATCTCTCTTAGATGTTTTCTTTGGTGTGATTCACTTGAATGACAAAGTTAGCCTGATTTTTTGGGTGTTGAGCTTAAACTGGGATTGTGCATCTAAATGGTTGGAGTAGATTTTGAATACACTGGGTTTTTTAGAAATTAAGCTATGCATTTTCTCCCTAACTCCTCCAAAAGATTATTGGGATAGAAAGAAAAGAATGGTATAAGACGCTGCAATTAATCCTGATGAGACCCATCATGATGTTTTATGTACGATCCACTTTGACCATAAGATATTTAGTCCCATATTACACCTAGAGGCAAAAAATCAAGCTACCTTGTGATTTTAGTGGGCCACACAAAAGAAAATAGTTGGGAAGAGTGATGTCCACCTTGGATTTTTATAAGTCCATCACGATAATTATACAAAATCCACTCCAACAAGAATTACTAATTAGGCTATAGTATATTGAGTAAACTATGGGTCCTTGCTCTTGCTCTAGTGGTAGACTCTCGGGAGTTACAACACCTGCTAAAGGGTTCAAGTACCCATGGGTGGTGAAATCCCACTAAGGCATGAGTGTGTGGTGGTGTGTGCGCCCGTGGTAATAAAAAAATAAAAATAAATATACTGCGTAAACTATGTAGAGCCTAGCTCGATGCATGACTTATCCACATGGTCCATTCATTTTTCTGGCTCATTTTAGTACATTAGCCAAAAAATCAAGCATATCCAGAGGGTAAAGTGGACCACACCAGAGGAACAGTGGGAAAATAACGTCTATTGTTGAAAACTTTTTGGTGGCCGGAGACATTTTAGATCGTGTTTATATTTGTGTTTTCCCTTCATCCATGTTTATGTAACCTTGTGAATAAGTTGGATGACAAATAAATACAGTTGTGGGACAAGGAAGGTTTCAACGGTGGACATCATTAACTCCACTATTTCCTGTGGTGTAGTCCACTTGAGCTTGGGATATAGTTAAAATTTTGGCTCATACCCTATAATAATATGTTAAAAAGGATGGACGGTTTGGATCAGACACATACATTATAGAAGTTCTCCAAAGAGTTTCCTCAGTACACTAATGTACTGAGTTACTCGGTAAACAATGCCCGTCTACTCTCACCGTTAGATTTAAAAGAAACAAAATAATAATAATAATTAGTTTAGTGACTCAAAAGTTGTAGCTATTCACGTGAGCGTACATGAGGCAGATCCAAATGGAAGCGGATTGGCTGGTGTACGGCGGACACAGATTATAGACTTGAAAAAAAAATAAAAATAATTAGCGGATTGGCTGATGTTTGTCAGGAATCCACTCCGTCCATCCGTTTTGTGAGCTAATTTTAGGTGACCATATCAAACTTGAACAGATCCAAGACTCCAGTGGGTCTTACTAAAGTAAAAGATAGTTAGGGAAATTCCTACGTTGAAACTTTTCTGGGTTCGACAGTGATGTTTACATGTCATACGTACTGTTAATAACGTCATTCCTACCAAGATGAACTGAAAACAAAAATATTAACATGATTCAAAACTTCTATGGCCCCATGAATATTTCAACGTAGATGTTCAATTATCATGTTTTCCTCCCACTTGAGCATTATATACGGTTCAATGTGGCCACATATCTTAAAATGAACTCATAAAACGGATGGACGGTGAAGATTTCTCACAAACATCCCAGTGAGCCCCACCTGCGTTCCCAGCGCAGGAACCTCATGCGAAGGGATTTCGCAGGAAATCCTTTCCCCAATCCCCGTCCGGGTACCGTACATACCGCGTGTCATGTTAAGACAGGAAATGGATTGGCTACTCCCCCTGACAC
The DNA here is from genome assembly GCF_029962835.1 of Magnolia sinica. Lineage (NCBI taxonomy): Eukaryota > Viridiplantae > Streptophyta > Magnoliopsida > Magnoliales > Magnoliaceae > Magnolia > Magnolia sinica. The sequence goes on from NC_080580.1 coordinate 7,367,834, forward strand.
CAGCCAATGGCTGGTGGTTGGTGCTTTGTGGGCCCTACCATGATGTATGTGTTTCATCCATGACGTCCATCTATTTTTTCAGATCATTTTATGATAGGAGACCAAAAATGAGATATAAAATACCTCAAGTGGACCACATTACAGGAAACAATGTTGAATAAGCGTTGACCATTAAAAACTTTTTGGTGGGCATAAAAGTTTTGGATCAAACTGATCTTTCTTTATTCCCTTCATCTGGGCCTGTATGACCTAATCAACAGATTGGATGTCAAATAACCAGTATATTGAGCCTTAGGAGGATTTTAATGGTGGATATCCAATCACTATTGTTTTCCTGTGGTGTGGTCCACCTGAGATTTATATCCAACTCATTTTTGGTATCAATCCCTAAAATGATCCCATAAAATGTATGGACAAAATGGATGAAATACATACATCATAGTAGGGCCTACCGATCACCGACCACCAGCCACGGGGCTGGTGGCAGAGGGAGTAGCCAATCCGTTTCCGTTAAGACAAGCGTTGCAGCTCCTCCTTATCCAAGTTGTACGAATGGTTCGAAATAGTTCAAAAATATCTCAAAGTTAAACGTGCTCTAATAAAATTATTTATTTACTCTATCCACACTATTCAACCTTGTGATATCATTTTAAAGCATTATACTAAAAATGATTTATATCCAAAGCTTAAGTGGACCACACCAAAAATAGCAGTGGGACAATGAGTCTCATTGTTAAAATGTTTGTAAGGCCCACCATAGCATTTATTTTCCATCGAATCTATTCATAAGGTCATACAAACATGGATGAAAAGAAAAAAAAAAATCATATTGATCCAAAACTCCGGTGACTCCACGTTCAATCTCCCACAGGTATTTGCAGTGTGGTACACTTGATCTTTAGATCTATTTAATTTTTCAGTTCATGCCTTAGGACTAGCTCACAAAATGAAAGGACGGTTGGGATAAACACATACCCACAGAAATTGGTTACATCAACACACCAGCCAGATGGTGATACCGGGTGCACCAGTCAATCCGCTTCCAATCCGAATCTAACTGCACCATACCAAATTAAAAAGAGGTTGAACGCCCACCATTAAAAGCTTCTGAGAGCTCACAAAAGTTTAATTTGGATCAAGTTGTAGATTGTGTTTCCATTTCCTCAGGTCTCGGTGACCAAATCAACATTATGGCGTGCCCTAGGAAGGTTTCAGCACGTGTCATTGTCCCTGCCATTTCCTATTGTATGGTCCATTGAGCTTAGGATCTATTTTAATTTTGGGGCCATGCCCCAAAATGAGCTGTCAAAATGAATAAGACAGCATATATTTATATATATAAAACAAAAACACAATGACACATCACCACGCCACCACGGTGGGTGGTGTAGGCAACACCACCTGATCCGTGACTCCGCGTCTCAATCTCTCTATAAATACACAGCCTACAATCTTATCCACCCAAGAACTGAAAACATGGCTACTATCCTCTCCACTACTCTTCTCAATCGCTTCTTAATCTCATCTTTCTTTCTCATTCTCCTTCTCAGCCCAGCCTGCAAGGCTGACAACGTCTTGTATACTGATAAAAGTCTCCATGCTAATGACTATCTGGAATATGGGAGCTATCAATTTAAAATGCAAGCAGATTGCAATCTGGTCTTATTTGATAACGGCAGGGCCATTTGGGCATCCAACACCAGCGGGCAAGACAGAAATTGCTCTTGCACCATGCAAAGTGATAGGAATCTTGTGGTATATGCTCCTAACGGTCGTGTTATTTGGGCTAGTAATACTTGGACACGTCCTCGTGCCTCCTATGTTCTCATCCTTCAAAGTGATCGAAATGTGGTGATCTATGGTCCGGGCGTTTGGGCCCTTGGGACTAATATACCTGGGAGTGGTGCAATTCCAGTGGTCAGTTGGGCCAGCTCTGAGGACACTAATCATACCGCTGTGGTTGATGGATCTGGTACCATCATAGATATGTGAGAAGATCAATGCTTTGTGTTGAAATGCATATGTTTTCCTTTGGCCTAAGTTTTATATTTATCTATGTGTGTGATGATGGGTATGTATCGTTTGAAAATTTGAATGAATCTTAGTAATATATTAGAGTACTTTTGGGTTAATGTATTGTTAGCTGCTTTCCTCATTATAGTATATTATGTGTGTGATAATGTATATTATAGTACTTTTGGGTTAATGTATTGGTTACCCAGGCCTCCGCCTAATCTGCTCCCAACGCTGGCAACCTGGCGTACCCAATAAGTGGATTTTTCTGATTGTCAAGACAGTCTTTGTGCCCATGAATCACACTTGTAAAGGTTCTGGGCCACCATCAGGCCAAGCCCAAATGAACATGTCCATGGCCCAAATATTAGGCTGGCCGACTCATCAGATAAGAAGGTATAGCTCTATTCCTTCTCTTTTAACCGTCCTTTTTTCTTATCACGTGGGCCTCACCGGATGAGTTTATCAGCCTGTAAAACTTGTACTGGCCAGGGCATGTTTGCCATGGGCATTTCTGATTAATGGCTGAGATCTTGCACGCATGTGCCTAGGCACTCGCACACCATTTTATTGGTGGATAGTAAATGGACCACCAATTAAAAAGCAGTCAAGATAGATATCGAGAAAGAGACATACATGACCAGCCTCTTTATTTACAAAAATATACCTTTGTTTCAGGGTGGCTAAGTTCAATGAACAGGTAGTTATGTGTTAGAGATTAGGAATGTTAAATCAATTTGAATTTGATCAGTTAACAAAAAAGAGAGAGAAAAAAAATGAGCCAGACCTCTTCTTTGATTATATTAATTGAATATTTCAATTTTAACATAACATTTACGTTTAATATTTAATTGAATCTTTCTTTTATTCATTTTATTTATGACTATGAATATTATTAGCAAGAGAGTGAAGAACGAATAATCTCCCAAACAAAAAGAGTAATTGAGTCTGACTCAAGCGAGTGAGTGAAAAGCGTGGCAAGAGAGCCAGTTCAACTCGCAAACGATCAGCAAGTGAAGGACCGATCCTTATAGTGTCAGTACAGTTGAGTTGTAATTGCATGTACATGTAAAGAACTCAAACGTGACAATAGTATGAATGATGACAATCCAGCACTTCTCATTAATCAAGAAGGAAATCCAAAAGGAACTCGGGTTTTTGAAGCGATCGCTTGAGAATTGTTGAGGGTCAAATATTGCATATCAGACCCCATTTATTACCTGGATTTATGAGCATGACTCTGTTTAACGGCTTGGTTTAACTGTGTATGTGATACAAGGTGTAATTACGAACTGAGACTAAGAAAGGGTGTTTAAAGCTGCGATTTAACGCTCTGATGACACCAAGGCAAGGGACGGACCCCAGGGGGCCAAGATCATCGAATTTACACACCGAAGATCAGCGAAAATCGAGAAACTGAAGTTCAAGTGGCCCAAAATTGGTTCATAATGAAAGATCACAGGGTTCCCACTATCCGTTCAGGTCGAAACTTCATACATGCCCTGAGGGCCATAAATTAACCGTACAATTCGAATTTCATCCGTTCAATCCCTGTGGAAGTGACCCAACGGATAGATCAGCCCATAAACCATTACTTTTGGGCCCACCTGCTATTTGGATATTCTTAAAAATTGGTCTCAACGGGTTAAATGAGCTGACAATATGAATGGATGGAGCGGATTTCTTACATACATCAAGTGGGACCCACATGTATACTGAGTGTACATAAGGTGCACGTGCACCAGCCGTGCACCCTTACAGCCAAAGTCGGTCAGCTCACGCTGACCGACTGCTTCTTCTCCAGATCCAAAAACGCAACAGCGTTTTCGCTGTCGTCCGCCGATCCTTCTCAGTGGGGCCCACTCGTCAACTGGAGTGATGATCTGAACCGTCCATTGTATCAAGAGGGTGGGCGTGAACATCGCCTAGGTGGCGTAATCTCAGAAGATAACGGAGAGTGGATTTCAACTGTTAAAACGGATGATTAACGGTGGAGCGAAAGAATCAGTGGGCCACACGGAATTCAACATGAAACCAGTCAAATCTTACTAGTTTTTCGACGCGAATCGAATGGTCGGAGTGGATTTTACACACGGCACCAACCAGAGGTTCGCCGCCTTCACAGCGCCCGACCGCGCACGCTCTGCTGCGGAACAGAGGCTGCGGACGACCTTAGTGGGCCATCATCACGGACCAAATCATCAATCCGGTCCGTCCATCATGTAGAGGGACTCAATATTGTCAGAACCATGCTGACCGTTTTCAGCCATTCACGCATACGTGGCCGCTACAACGATCACAAAAGGACCGTTCGAATAGCGTTACAACAGGAATTCTTCCATGGGCAGCATCAACAAGGATCAAAACAGACCATGTTCGGTCGAAATTCTGAGGAGAAGCTGTTGGACGGCATGGATCTTTCAAATGATAGAAGAAATGGGCCCACCATCGTCCCAGCGCAGGCCATGCGTTCAAACAGAACCTGGGCGCTGCTGTTTTCATGGCTGCGTAAATAAACTCGCAAGGAGTCTCCAGCTTCCGCTACCTAATCCTACCAGGACTCGACAGCAGTCCGGAAGAGAGATTCCTTTGGGGGACGATAGTTCTATAAGAGAAGGAGTTACGGTTTGGTTGAAGGGAGGAAGGAGAGTGTGGCTGCTGTGCGTACTGGAACGGCTGGAGCAGTTGCCGCTGCTGTGTACGGTCAGGGAGAAAGACGGCAGGAGTGGACGAGCTAGGGAGAGAGAAAGAGGAGCAGAAGTTTGGTGGCTTGGGTTTGGGTTTTGAACGTGAGGAAGAAAAGGAAGAAGAAAAGTGGCTGAGTTGGTACTGTGCTATATTTATTTTCTTTCATTTTAAATTGTTTAAGAGATTCATCCACATCATGCCAATGTGTGGCTGAACCTCTTAGCTGGGGCTAAGAGGTGAAGCTTGTGGTCTGATGGGAGAAACTTTGCTGGTGCCTATTGTTTAGATGGACTGATATTGATTTTTGTTCAAATTAAAAAAGAGTACTTTCAGTTATTTTTAAGGGTTTGTTGTGACTGAAATTACAACGGATCTGCGATGATTTTGAGTATTTCTTTCTTCTTTTTGATGCTCATGACGTCAGGAAACCCTGTTGTTCACCATAGTCCCCTGGGCATGGTAGGATGACAGTACCCTTCCTGATCTTCATACATTGTTGAATGGTTGGTAATTAGTTTAATCTTGTTGTTTACTTTATCTCCTGGGCATGGTTAGATGATGGAATCCATTCTAATTCATACACCTTTCATCTCTTGAAACCTATATCAATGGCAGTTCAGGAAATTTTCATAATTTGGGATCCTGGCATACGATCTCCCTGATCTCTACAAGTGGATCCTCTGAATCCCCAGTTCCCTTCCTTTGAATTACTTAAGTTTTAGATAATTATTCCACAAATTATTCCCTAAGTTTTATTTGATTTAGATCGCATCTTAGTCTAGTTCTAGTTCTGCTTGATTTCAGATAACGTACAGGTATCAGTCCCTGTGGATTCGACCTCGGTCTTACCGAGTTTATTACTACATCACAACCCTGCACTTGGGGAGTGAACAAGTTTTTGGCGCGGTTATGATTTTCTGAAATTAATTGGTTTTAGGATTAGTTTAAGATTAGGATTTTATTAACCTTAGTTTTTATTTATTTATTTATTTATTTTTATTTGAGTTCAAAACTAACTTGTTTCCTGTTTTATAGGATCTGGATATAAGTTTCTCAATTGGTAATCCCTTCCTAATCTCTCTACTTTTTCATATTTTTAGAATTTAGGTTATTTCTTTCCCTTCTTAGAAATTAACTTTCAATTTTTTTTATTTTTTTTTATTTTAGTAACTTTCTAATTCTAACACTTTTAGAAACTAATTTTGTTTCCTAATTTATTTTTAGAATATTTGTTTAGGAACTAACCTTCCTATTTTGTAGGCCTTTAAGATAGAAATCTCTAATTCGGTACACTCCTTCCCTACTTTCTATTTTTCAATTCTCTTTTAGTAATCTACTTTCTAGTTTAGGACTCTCTTAACTTATTTTAGAAATTTTCACTTTCTTTTAGGAATACTTTCTTTTAGAAATTAGCTTACTACTACCTTTATTTTAAAGGATTGTTCCTCTTTTTTTTAGTATCTAACTTATTTTTGTTTTATTTTGCAGGTCCTTAACTTAAGAGTTTCAATTTGGTAATTCCTTTCCAACTCTCCCTCTCTTTCTTTCTAGATTTTCTTTTCCTTTCTTAGGATTAGGTTTTTAATTAAGGGCTGCGAGTGTTTCCATGCCCAAGTGGGCCCGTGGCGACACTCGACGTCTCTTGACTGAAGGAGGATTGGTGGAGGGGTTGACTATCCATCGCAGGACTAGACACCGCTCAAAATCCCCTGAGTTAACTGAGGTTATGGCTGAAGACCAACCTCCTCTACTTCCACCAAGGGTGGAGGATACCCAAGATGAAAATGAGGTGCAACAGGCACCCCCGCCTCGTACTTTACGAGATTTTCTACAACCGGCGGGAGTGAGTACGCCCTCATGCATGATTTTTCCTGAAAACACAGGACAAATGGACATCAAGCCAGGAGTTATCCAACTCCTTCCCAAATTCCATGGACTTGAATCTGAAAGTCCATATTTACATTTGAAAGAGTTCGATGAGATAATAGCTACATTATGTTTTCCTAATGTATCTGAAGATACAATTAGGCTGAAACTCTTTCCTTTTTCCTTAAAAGGGCTTTGAGGGTAATTCACTGCGTCCTAGATCCATTGGCACATGGAACGATATGCAGAGGGAATTCATAAAAAAATTCTTCCCACATCATAAAACAATTACCCTCAGAAAAGCAATCATGAACTTTGCCCAAAAGGAAGATGAAACATTCTTCCAATGTTGGGAAAGGTTCAAAGATTTAGTCAGTTCATGCCCACAACACGGATTTGAAACGTGGCGCATTACAAATTTTTTCTATGATGGACTGACATCTTCCATGCGCCAAATGGTCGAGACAATGTGTAATGGAGAGTTCATTAATAAAGATATCGACGAGGTATGGGACTACCTCGATAGTTTGGCTGAAAAAACACAATCTTGGGACTATTACCCAAAGTCGAACACCACGTCTAGGCCGACTCAATTAAAGGAGAAAGGTGGATTATATCTCTTGAAAGAAGAGGATGATCTCAAGTGTAAAGTGACTACGCTCATAAGGAAAGTTGAGGCCATGGAAGGAAAGAAGGATAAGGTCAATGAAATTGTTTGCGGCATCTGTGATTGCAACATTCACACAACTGAAAACTGTCCTACAATACCTGCCTTTCGAGGAGTGTTGAATGAACAAGCCAATGCCGTAAATAACTATCAAAGACCTTTTACTGGACCTAACTCCAACACATACAATCCTGGCTGGAAAAATCATCCAAACTTTAGTTGGAGGAATGGACAAACGGCGACTCCTCCAGGTTTCTTCAATCAAAATCCAAATCAAGTGAAACCTCAAGAGGAACCGGTTCAAAATCCCATACAAGAGCTGGCTCAGGCAATGCGGGGAATCACAGATTTTATGCAAAAGATAGATTCTCGTATGACGGTTATAGAAAAGGGGATGCTTCCTGCACAACCTCTCCCCAATCCTAAACCGCAATACGAGAATAATGATCCCAGCTCTTCAAATCAGATGGGACATGCTAAATCCATCACCACTCTTAGGAGTGGGAAGATCATTGATAAAACTCTTCCGGTTAGGCCCGAAAAGCCTCAAGAACCAAAAGAAGACAACAATGATGGATCCAGTGATGCCCCACAAAAAGTGGAACCGGAACTTCTAGAGAAGCCAGTTGCTCATTCCCCCAACGGTTGGTTTCACCAAAACCTCTCTCTAACTCTCAAGATATCTTAGAGGTGTTGAAACAGGTGAAAGTCATCATTCATCTGCTTGATGTCGTTAAACAGATACCTTCATATGCCAAATTCCTAAAAGACTTATGCACGACCAAGCGACGGAAAATTATTCAAAAGAAAATCTTCTTGACTGAGAAAGTGAGTGCCATCCTGAAGCAAGACGTGCCGCAGAAATTCAAGGATCCCGGTAGCCCAACCATATCATGTGTAATCGGGAACCATCGAATTGATCACGCACTTCTTGACTTAGGAGCGAGCGTCAATTTGATTCCCTACTCGGTATACAAACAGTTAGGTTTGGGTGAATTAAAACCCACCCTAACCACACTACAACTTGCTGATCGCTCTGTTCGTGTACCAAGAGGGATAATTGAGGATGTGTTGGTCCAAGTTGATAGATTTTACTACCCTGTAGACTTTATCATCCTGGACACTGAACCCATCAATAACATGAGCACTCAGATTCCTGTCATTCTTGGTCGCCCATTCCTTGCCACGTCAAATGCAATTATCAATTGTAGGAATGGTATCATGACTATGTCTTTTGGAAATTTGACATTGGAGTCAAACATTTTTTTCAATAACAGCAGCAACTTGGAGGATGATGACGATTTCCACGACCTTAACATGATTGACTCTTTCGTGGAAGATACGACACCTCTGACCTTATCCTCCGACCATCTAGAGACGTGTCTGGCCCACTCCCATGATTTTGATGATGACATGATTAGGGAGACGTGCGCCTTGCTTGATACTGCACCGGTACTTGAAGTTAACCGATGGAGGCCACAATTTGAAGAATTACCACAAACTGATGTAGTGCCTCTACCGTCTAACCTCAAACCGCCGAAGCTTGACCTAAAACCTTTGCCCTCTGATTTGAAATATGCATATTTGGGTCAAGATGAGACATACCCGGTGGTGATCTCTGCCCACCTGGAGAAAGAACAGGAGAGTATGCTTATATCTACTCTCATTGAGCATAAAGGAGCCCTGGGATGGACGATAGCGGACCTCAAAGGAATCGATCCCTCGATTTGTACTCATCACATATACCTTGAGGATAATGCAAAAACCGCTCGGCAACCACAACGTAGACTAAATCCCAACATGAAGGAAGTGGTTAAGGCCGAAGTTCTTAAACTATTGGATGTGGGTATTATATACCCTATATCTGATAGTCAATGGGTGAGTCCAACTCAAGTGGTTCCTAAGAAGTCCTAATCACCATCGTAGCCAATGCTAATAATGAACTCGTGCCAACTAGAGTCACTCTTGGTTGGAGAATGTGCATTGACTACGGGAAGTTGAATACGTCACGAGGAAAGACCACTTTCCTTTACCATTCATTGATCGAGATCCTGGAAAGGTTAGTGGTCATTCTATTCTGATTTCCTTGACGGGTATTGAGCTGACCAGGATAGAGATAGCCCACGAAGACCAGGAAAAGACCACATTTACATGTCCCTACGGCACCTTTGCCTATCGAAGGATGCCATTCGGACTATGTAATGCCCCTGCCACCTTTCAACGATGTATGCTTAGTATCTTTTCGATATGGTGGGGCAATATCTAGAGGTCTTCATGGACGACTTCTTTGTTTATGGTCCATCTTTCAGCAAGTGCTTGGAAAGCTTAAATGTGTGTTGAAAAGATGTGAAGAAAAGAACTTGGTACTTAATTGGGAGAAGTGCCATTTCATGGTTCAGAAGGGAATTGTCCTTGGGCATATCATCTCGTCCAAAGGAATCGAGGTAGATAAGGCAAAAATCGATCTTATCTCTAACCTACCTCCACCCAAGAACATCAGAGACGTGCGATCCTTCTTAGGACACGCAGGATTTTACAGGCGATTCATAAAGGACTTTAGTCTTCTCTCTCGTCCTTTATGTAATCTTCTTCAAAAGGATGCTCCGTACGAGTGGACTGAGCAGTGCCAGGAAGCTTTCACCAAGCTTAAGGGCACGTTAACCACTGCACCTATCATGCAGCCACCCGACTGGAGCCTTCCTTTTGAGCTTATGTGCGACGCTTCTGATTATGCTCTTGGGGCGGTCCTAGGCCAGAGAAAAGATAAGAAGCCCTACGTCATTCATTACGCGAGTAGGACTCTAAATCCTGCCCAGGTGAACTACTCGACTACGGAAAAGGAACTCTTAGTTGTAGTGTTCGCCTTGGACAAATTTAGGTCCTACTTGATCGGATCCAAGATCATTATCTACACAGATCATGCGGCACTTAAGTATCTTCTTTCTAAGAATGATTCTAAGCCCCATTTGATACGATGGATCCTTCTACTCCAAGAATTTGATTTAGAAATTAAAGATAAAAAGGGAGTAGAGAACGTAGTGGCCGATCACGTTTCTCACCTTAATACCTCTGATTCCCTTGAGGCGACCCATATCAATGACATGTTCCCTGATGATACCAATTTAGAACTTATGTCAGGATCCTACAAAACAGGAAAACAGGTTAAGTTCTAAAACTGTGTCAAGATAAGAAGAAATTTTTCACCGAGGTGCGCAACTTTTTCTGGGATGATCCTTACTTATTTAAATATTGCCCAGACCAAATTCTAAGGAGATGTGTACCAGACGATGAACATCAGAGCGTCATCTCCTTTTGTCACTCGCAGGCTTGTGGTCACTTTTCCGCTAAAAAGACCACGGCCAAGATTCTGCAGTGTGGCTTTTTCTTGGCCCACTATGTTCAGGGACACTCATGAGTTTTGCAAAGCTTGTGAGCGTTGTCGAGAAGTTGGGAGCATTGTCCGTCGAAATATGATGCCTTTGAATCCTCATCCTTATCATTGAAGCATTTGATTCTTTGGGGCATCGATTTCATGGGACCATTCCCCCAATCGTTTGGAAATCTGTATATTTTGCTCGCCGTGGATTATGTCACTAAATGGGTTGAAGCGATTCCGTGTCGAAAGAATGACCATCGCACGGTCATTAAATTCCTGAAAGAGAACATCCTTTCTCGATTCGGAACACCTCGAGCCATCATTAGTGATGGGGGCTCACACTTTTGTAATAGACCATTCGAGAGCTTAATGAAGAAATACGGTATCTCTCATAAGGTGAGCACCCCATACCATCCACAGACAAGTGGACAAGCTGAGATTTCTAATAGGGAGATTAAACACATTTTGGAGAAAACGGTTAACCCTGATCGTAAGGATTGGTCAATCCGATTGATCGATGCCTTATGGGCATACCGTACTGCCTTTAAAACTCCTATTGGAATGTCTCCCTTTAGACTTGTCTATGGGAAAGCTTGTCACTTGCCTGTAGAGCTGGAACATAAAGCATACTGGGCGATCAAAAATCTTAATTTCAATCTGGACAACGCTGGCTCGCTACGCAAACTTCAATTGAATGAACTTGAAGAAATCCGGAATGATGCGTACGATAATTCGAGAATTTATAAGGACAAGATGAAAGCATTTCATGACCAAAACATTTTGCGAAAATCATTCACGCCCGGTCAGAAGGTCCTTTTGTACAATTCTCGATTACATCTCTTCCCGGGTAAGCTTCGATCTCGTTGGACCGGCCCCTACATTGTTGTTACTGTTTTTCCTCATGGGGCCGTTGAGATAAGAGATCCCGACAATGGTAAGGAATTTAAAGTCAATGGCCATCGATTGAAACCATTTGTCGAGAAATTTGATTCAGAGGACATGTCCATGCCTTTGACTGATCCTGTTTACCAGGATTGATCTCCTAGTCTGATGGAGGTATAGGTAGGTTTCTTGTTTTCTTAGGTCTAGAGTAGTTGCTTTATTTGTCTGGCTGAAGACGGTAAACTTAGCGCTCCTGGGAGGCAACCTAGCTCTTCATCTCATTAGTTAGTTCAATGTTTGTGGGTAACATTACTGCAAACCCTCACGAGACTACAACTCGTCCACTAGGGGTAACCTAGGGGTTTAAAGGCTTGTTGCATACGCTAAATGTAATCGAGAGCACCTACGAAAGTGGTATAGGTAGGATTTTATTTTGTGTCATTTTTGTTGCCTTTTCTCTCGTGCTGATCGGTGCCCAGGCTGTGATCTCTTGAAAAGTGTCTCTCTATGCATCATCCAGGTACTATCTTCCCATTACTTCTCATTTACTCATTTTGTCCTATGTGCATTGCATGCTTATTTCTTTTACATTGAGGACAATGTAGATTTTAGGTTGGGGGTGGGAGATTAGGCTTCCTAATCAGTATGTTCCTAGTCATGAGCAGGGATTGTGGAAATTTAAAAAAAAAAAATAAAATAAAATAAAAAAAATAAAAAATTTTCTAGAATTTCATATGAATTCGAAGCGATTTTAACGGCCATCTTGGATTTAGAACTACAAGATGCGTGATGTTGGTACGTTATGACTCTTGGATTCAGTTATCTATTAAATTTCACAACTAAGATTGAATTATTAATCCATTATTAGAATTTTTAAACATTGATTGAGTCATGATCTCACAAGACACATCTTGCTTTCACATAAAGGTTTCAGTTTGATATGGAAGGGTTAATTTGGTAATCACTAAGCTTGAAAGGAACCAACCTGAGAATTTGAAAGGATTGGGCGAATGGTTTACACCATAGGTTTACTCCCTATAGGTGTAGATTTAATTCCCTATGAGATATGTGAAAATTTTGGGTGTACAGTCTTCATCATAGGTTTGCTCCCTGTAGGTGAGGATTTGATTCCTCTTCTTGGCATTACTTTTAATGAAAAAAATCAAAAGCTGAAGGAATGAAAAGATGATCTGTGAGGCAAGTATTGGTTATCATGAATCTTCTTATTAGTTACCAATGATATCCTTAAATATCAAGGTGAATCTTAATGTTGACAAATCGAGATTAGATTATGCATTCATAGATCTCAATGGTTAGAATTTTTCTAATTAATGGAATAATACTTTGAACTTGATTATGAAGTTTACCATGTACTGGAGTCTAGGAGAAAGTAATGCCCAACATTCATGAATCTTAAACTTCTAGTATCTGGATTGTTCCCCAAAATCATTCGAGTTTTTAAAAAATTATGATATAATTCTCAATTTATTTTTCGCATACTTTGCTCGGGACTAGCAAAATGCTGGTTGGGGGTTGTGTTGAGGGTCAAATATTGCATATCAGACCCCATTTATTACCTGGATTTATGAGCATGACTCTGTTTAACGGCTTGGTTTAACTGTGTATGTGATACAAGGTGTAATTACGAACTGAGACTAAGAAAGGGTGTTTAAAGCTGCGATTTAACGCTCTGATGACACCAAGGCAAGGGACGGACCCCAGGGGACCAAGATCATCGAATTTACACACCGAAGATCAGCGAAAATCGAGAAACTGAAGTTCAAGTGGCCCAAAATTGGTTCATAATGAAAGATCACAGGGTTCCCACTATCCGTTCAGGTCGAAACTTCATACATGCCCTGAGGGCCATAAATTAACCGTACAATTCGAATTTCATCCGTTCGATCCCTGTGGAAGTGACCCAACGGATAGATCAGCCCATAAACCATTACTTTTGGGCCCACCTGCTATTTGGATATTCTTAAAAATTGGTCTCAACGGGTTAAATGAGCTGACAATATGAATGGATGGAGCGGATTTCTTACATACATCAAGTGGGACCCACATGTATACTGAGTGTACATAAGGTGCACGTGCACCAGCCGTGCACCCTTACAGCCAAAGTCGGTCAGCTCACGCTGACCGACTGCTTCTTCTCCAGATCCAAAAACGCAACAGCGTTTTCGCTGTCGTCCGCCGGTCCTTCTCAGTGGGGCCCACTCGTCAACTGGAGTGATGATCTGAACCGTCCATTGTATCAAGAGGGTGGGCGTGAACATCGCCTAGGTGGCGTAATCTCAGAAGATAACGGAGAGTGGATTTCAACTGTTAAAACGGATGATTAACGGTGGAGCGAAAGAATCAGTGGGCCACACGGAATTCAACATGAAACCAGTCAAATCTTACTGGTTTTTCGACGCGAATCGAATGGTCGGAGTGGATTTTACACACGGCACCAACCAGAGGTTCGCCGCCTTCACAGCGCCCGACCGCGCACGCTCTGCTGCGTAACAGAGGCTGCGGACGACCTTAGTGGGCCATCATCACGGACCAAATCATCAATCCGGTCCGTCCATCATGTAGAGGGACTCAATATTGTCAGAACCATGCTGACCGTTTTCAGCCATTCACGCATACGTGGCCGCTACAACGATCACAAAAGGACCGTTCGAATAGCGTTACAACAGGAATTCTTCCATGGGCAGCATCAACAAGGATCAAAACAGACCATGTTCGGTCGAAATTCTGAGGAGAAGCTGTTGGACGGCATGGATCTTTCAAATGATAGAAGAAATGGGCCCACCATCGTCCCAGCGCAGGCCATGCGTTCAAACAGAACCTGGGCGCTGCTGTTTTCGTGGCTGCGTAAATAAACTCGCAAGGAGTCTCCAGCTTCCGCTACCTAATCCTACCAGGACTCGACAGCAGTCCGGAAGAGAGATTCCTTTGGGGGACGATAGTTCTATAAGAGAAGGAGTTACGGTTTGGTTGAAGGGAGGAAGGAGAGTGTGGCTGCTGTGCGTACTGGAACGGCTGGAGCAGTTGCTGCTGCTGTGTACGGTCAGGGAGAAAGACGGCAGGAGTGGACGAGCTAGGGAGAGAGAAAGAGGAGCAGAAGTTTGGTGGCTTGGGTTTGGGTTTTGAACGTGAGGAAGAAAAGGAAGAAGAAAAGTGGCTGAGTTGGTACTGTGTTATATTTATTTTCTTTCATTTTAAATTGTTTAAGAGATTCATCCACATCATGCCAATGTGTGGCTGAACCTCTTAGCTGGGGCTAAGAGGTGAAGCTTGTGGTCTGATGGGAGAAACTTTGCTGGTGCCTATTGTTTAGATGGACTGATATTGATTTTTGTTCAAATTAAAAAAGAGTACTTTCAGTTATTTTTAAGGGTTTGTTGTGACTGAAATTACAACGGATCTGCGATGATTTTGAGTATTTCTTTCTTCTTTTTGATGCTCATGACGTCAGGAAACCCTGTTGTTCACCATAGTCCCCTGGGCATGGTAGGATGACAGTACCCTTCCTGATCTTCATACATTGTTGAATGGTTGGTAATTAGTTTAATCTTGTTGTTTACTTTGTCTCCTGGGCATGGTTAGATGATGGAATCCATTCTAATTCATACACCTTTCATCTCTTGAAACCTATATCAATGGCAGTTCAGGAAATTTTCATAATTTGGGATCCTGGCATACGATCTCCCTGATCTCTACAAGTGGATCCTCTGAATCCCCAGTTCCCTTCCTTTGAATTACTTAAGTTTTAGATAATTATTCCACAAATTATTCCCTAAGTTTTATTTGATTTAGATCGCATCTTAGTCTAGTTCTAGTTCTGCTTGATTTCAGATAACGTACAGGTATCAGTCCCTGTGGATTCGACCTCGGTCTTACCGAGTTTATTACTACATCACAACCCTGCACTTGGGGTGTGAACAAGAATTGAGACAGTTGAATTCTAGTAAAATAGTAGGATTGAGCTAATATATGCCTCGCATACAAATTTCAAAATGCGTATGCTCAACCATGACATTTTGATAGGGTTATTTGAGTAGACTGCAAGGTCTGATAAGGTAATGCAAAACAAACTTTCCACGTTAGTGAAACGCAAAGTGACATCACTATTAAGGGAAGCAAATCCTTTATACTTATTTGTTTTGTTAAAGATGTTCTAGCCCAAAAATTGAGCTGATCTGCTGATTGGATCCAAGCGGGCACATTTTATGATAGCAAGGGGTCGCTGAAAAAGAAAAGCATGCACGTGGCTTTTGAGGCCAATTTGATGAGTGGACCATCCTGAGAGTTGGATAAGGAGATGTACACGGTGGGGTCCATGTGATGGATGGCTTGGATCACACATGCATGAGACGATCAAGTTAGCACGTGAGAAGACATGTAGGTGGGTTCCCTTCTACACGTACGATCGTGGGCTAATCTATTTTCTTTCATAAACGTGGGGCTTGCCTGATGGGTGTGGTCCCACCTAACGAATGGCTCGGATCTTACACATGTTCTATTAGTACTATTAGCGGCCCTTCCAAGTTCCATCTGCAGATTCTCTTTTGAAGCAAGTGCAGATACGCAACTGATCACACTAGTGCACTTGTACATGACATTACTTTGACAGGAAGTTAGGGCGATAACTAACAATGCCCCACCTTTGATCAGTCATCTTGATCATTGATATCATGGTCTGTACTGTCTATGCTGGGAATTTCTCCATAGTCTCCGAGATCATAAGTTGCCAACACTTTGACTAGTGGTCCACATATATACAGGGAAAAATTCAAAATTTTGATTGCTAGGATCTTCTAATCTGCAAATGTCACACCTCAAATTCGAAAACTGTGCTCGCAAAATTTTCGATCGCCGAATCCAGCGCCGACAGCCTCCGTAGTACTCCATTCTCAGCTCCTGGTATCCATTTATCAAATTCTGATCATGGGATCCTACAAGAAGAATTTTCAACATCTATTTAATTCGTAATAAGCATAACCAAAGGCATAACCCATAAACAACAACCAAAAACTGCATCACATTTCCACTATGATAAAAAACTTATAAGTACAATGCGCATAAAAGGAAAATATAATGATGATAGACAAAAGCTCCAAAATGATCTACTATGTGCTCCTGCCTTAGTGCTATTACGGTCCAACGTCACCTGCACACAACGGTCGTGCATAAGCTTACGGAAAGCTTAGAGGGTGGTGAAAGTGTGTACATAATGTAGTAATACAATTATACAATATCAGAATAATGCGGAATATGATGATGAATCTATGAATATTATCGGCCGTAACAAGTCCATACGATGCAAGGCATGAATGATGTCGGTCATACCAAGGCTATGCGATGCAATATCCAAACCTCATATAAGTCCACATCAATATATCTCAACTCTGGAATATCACAGGGGTCTAGTGCACTCCAAACTAGATTGCTGCCCCATCGCGCGCAATAAGGTGAGTGGAAGAGACCTCACTATCCGCCTGCCAATATCAGGCTCGGCTCGTCGATAGCGGACCCATTTCTCGAGCTGGTCATACTCAGCGTAGCTTTGCCCCCTCCTCTCGGGCGGGTAAGGCCGCACCCCCTTCCAACCGACCACAACATAGTGGAAAGCGCGGCCTTCTGGTAATCAGCACTCGTCGCTTATGCACCCACTCGGTCTAGACATTGAAGCAACCTCCTGATACCATAAGGGTTTAGGAACTTGTACCTAGAGATATTTATAGCACCCCATTTAGAACAAGATTTCGGTATCCAATCCTGCCAACCACAATACACCTGTAGAGGCTACGACCATGTCACACACTGCAATACATGAATCACACTATCCAGTCATGCAGCAATCCTGCGTGCATCGTGCGCTCATGTAGGACAACACTGCCTAACCGGGAGCCCATAAACAATCTGCCCGAAGACATATGCTATGATCAGTCACTTCTCATATCAAGTATACATATGATGCGTATGATTATGAATCATGGAACTATACTAAACATGTTATATGGTGATGGATTCTTGTTTTTAACTAAGATGGGCCTAGACGACCTACAAACTATAAGTATGGGCCTAACGATGGGCCCTAGAGTTAAAATGTGGACATTTAACCATTATTACTCCTACAATGTGGATGTCAAACCATCATTGCTCCCAGGGCATAGCCGCAAAAAAAAAAAACATCATTACATACATCATGGTGGAATCCTAAATCAAATGGGTCGATCAATGGGCTAAATCAAATGGGCCGATTTAAATGGGCTGATCAATGGGCCGAATCAAATTGGCCGATTTAAATGGGTCGATCAATGGGCCGAACCAATGAGCTGAATCGAATGGGCCGAGCTCAACTCATTTATTTTTAGAAAATCAATATAGAGTATTATATAAAAATGAACCATATCAAAAGATCAACTGGACCATATCGTATCTAACCGTGATGATAATGATTTCCACTGTTAAATTTTAGTGGGCCCCATCATAGGGTTCATTTCCCATCCATTCTATTCATAAGGTCATAAAGAACTTGGTGGCCCAAGGGTTTAGTGGTGGACGTTCAAACCCATTGTATTCTTTAATGTGGTCCACCTGATCCTAGATCTGTCTTTTTTTTTAGTCTCAAGCCTTAAAATTATCTTTCAAAATGGTTGGACGGTTTGAGTGCAACACATGCATCATAGTGGGTCCCATAGGGATGGACAGCATAGATAACGCACATACCTCATGGTTGGGGCCACACTGATGGAAGGTGTGGATGCAATACATACATTAGTGGGTCCCATGTGGGCCCCACCATAACGATTACTTCCCATTCAATCTGTTAATAAGGTCACAAGGACCTGAATAAAGAGGAAATACAAATTTCATAATGATCCAAAAGTCCTGGACCAATGGAGTTTCAATGGCAGACGTTCAAGCTTACTGTTTCCCTGTGACATGGACCACCTGAGTTCCACGTGCAGCTGATTTTTGGGGTGGCCCACTGCCTTAAGGGCCCCCATCAAATGCACGGTGCTGATTCCCAACACATATCACGGAGGGGCCTATGAATGGGACCCACGTCCCTGGCCCTTTATGCCTACGCTGCGTCCTACTGCTCCAGCAGTAGCAACATCAGCTGCGATATATATATATATATATATATATATATATATATATATATATTGATTTCATGATATTCCACGGTTTTTCCTAGGTGGGGCCCACATCCGAAAAATCCAACTCAACCATTAGATTCTATGGCTTAAGACAATCTAAATGAGCCTAATATTCAACATGTTTTGATGGATAGAAACATCAAGGCTGGTTCTAACAGATTTAAACAGTAGAATCGCTATTTTCTATGTTATGGCCAGCTAAAAAATCGGATTGGCTTCATTTTTCGGCTCAATGCCAAAAAGGGACTTAGAAATATGATAGACGGCGTGGATTAAAGCCATACATCAAGGTGGGGCCTGCATGAGCGGTCCACCCCAAGGCCTTGAACCAAGCTGATATTTTTATTTTCATCTCACGTCCAGCATCCCTGGACGCTAGACGGTTTCGGCACAACGCATACTTAAGGTGGGCCCTACTCAGGTGGGCTACCACATGGCTAGATGGTGTGGATAACACATACATCATGTGAGGTACCTCCGGGTGGGCCACACGGCCACATCATCACACATAAAAAAATTAAAAAGAGAGGGAAAGAGAGAGAGCAAGGAGCACATGCGATGGAGGGCTCCGCCACTATGATCCCTCCCTTCCATACATCCAATCGTACATTAAGTGGGTCCCAATACATGTGGGTCCACTGATCAAAATCAACGGTGGAGATTATTTTTCCACCAAACATGCAAGGTCTATTATACAAGGAAAATAAACATAATGATGGGGTCCATGAAAAATGGCCCCATCATGGAATGATCATGAGGATCAAGGTGGGCCATCGGCCACACCTAGGGTCCAAAGTGAGATCCATACCATCAATCGGTAGGCTTCACTTGGCCCATCATTAAAGCGTTAAATCTGGGCCTATAGAAACACCCACTGTTCGATCTTCTTGGTCCGATGGATAGGTGATCTCCTTGGCTTCGATCTCAACAGAAGATGATGAAGATTAAAGGGTTGAGATGGGGGAGGAGAGGGTAGGAAGTGGGCCAAACACAAAACTCTCTCATGGAGATTTAGGAGAGCTTGGACATGTGGTATTTTGGTTGCTGGGAATATGGCTTTGAGAAATGAGAAAGAGAGTTGTAAGTAGAGAGAGAAAGATGGGTGATGGAGTGATGGGTGAGGTGAGTGATGGGTGAGGTGAGAGATTTGTTGACTTTGGGGTAAATTGTGTAAGAAGGGTATGGGCTTCTGTAAGGAATTGTTAACTTATGGGGTTGCTTGGGGATGTGGGATGAGGTGATCTACTATACCAGGAATATCAATGAACCCAATTATTGCAATTGCTCAGGATACCCTCTTTTAGCTTCTAGGGTCTATTTCTTAGTTCAAGATCCCTTTTACTAACTGGAATAAAAGAATTAGTAGATCTGTTCCGCCCAAAATGGGAATGGGCTGGGGTTATGAACTTATAATCATGGAATCGACTCGATCATCAGATTATAAGTTCATTCCATACCGGACCAGACCGGAATAGGGTTATGTACATTCTCATTATGAGAAGGGGTCATTCGAGCGTATGTAAATAGGTAAACTTGAATGTACTTAACCCTTGATGGGATTGATTGATTGATGGAGGTGACATTAGGTAGAGATTCTCTCGGAATTCGCACGCGCGGTATTTTTCTCGAACTGAACGCACACCCACATCTCCTGGCCAAGGTATCGGATCGGCGCGTGAGACGCGTCATCGGAACTGCGGTGATGACGCGGTCGCTAGGGTAAAAGTCTCGGGTCGAGCCAACTCGGGTTTGCAGGACTCGGTTTAGGATTGCGAACAAACATTGGATACAGGTCGAGGGTTATCGGAATTCGACAGGGAGGATCACGGGAACTTACGGAATGGTACCGACTAAGATACGGGTCTTACATCTCTCCCTTCTAAATAAAAATTTCATTCTTGAAATTTACACAATATCACAACTAGACATAACTCATGAGGAAGAAGAAACATAACATCATCATATAAAATCGGAGACAGAATACAAGATACAACATATAATCAATCATCAAAGAGATGGGGATAACGCTCTCGAATCTCGGCCTCGCGCTCCCAAGAAGCCTCATCAACAGAATGATGACCCCACTGAACCTTCACCAACGGAATGACACTACGCCAAAACTGTAAAAAAAGGACGGTCCAAAATCGTCTCAAATGACCAAAAAGGACGGTCATGGACCGTCGCAAGGGCCGTCAAATTTTGACGTGTCGTATTACTTAAAGGACGGTCAATAACCGTCATTTTTATTGACGGAAAAAAAGACGGTCATGGACCGTCCTAAAAAAGGACGGTCATGAACCGTCCTTAAAAAGGACGGTCTTGGACCGTCTCTTATAACCCTTTAACGGACGGCCGTCGACCGTCCTTTAAAAGGACGGTCATGGACCGTCCTTAAAAAAGACTGCCGTAGACCGTCTCTGACTAAGTCTTTAAAGGACGGCCATAGACCGTCCTTAAAAAGGACTGTCATGGACCGTCTCTTATGGGCCTCCAAAGGACGGCCATAGACCGTCTTTAAAAAGGACGGCCATAAACCGTCCTTAAAAAGGACTGTCATGGACCGTCCTTTTTATGAGGGTCAATATAAACCTGTTACAATATATTTCGTCGTATTCTTCCTAATATACACCTGTTATATAATATATTTCATCATATTCACATTCACATCCATCTAAACAACCCAAACTACGTAAATCCAACATAAACTACATTCATCCAAACATAAACTACATCCATCCAAACACAAGCAATCTTATCCACATTACATTCATCCACATATAAGTTTAACATCATAAATAAAAAAAGAAAAAAAATCAGCAACAATTTTCTTTTTGTGTCTTTCACCTGAAAAAAAAAATATTAAACCAACAAAACATTATAATTCAGAATCATGAAGAATTGCATAAACTTCTTCCAAAAATGTGGGCACTTTTTAAAAATAAAACTGATCATTAAAATAGGTTTAGGTTTAGATTTTTAGGTTTAGGTTTAGGATTAGGTTTTAGGTTATAAGTTTAGGTTATAAGTTATAGGTTAAGGTTTAGGTTATAAGTTTTGGTTTAGGTTTAGTTTAAGGTTTAGGGTTAGGTTATAGGTTTAAGTTAAGGTTTAGGTTTTAGTTATAGGTTATAGTATATAGGTTATAGCTTTAGGGAATTGAGAATAGGTTAAGGTTAAGGTTTAGGTTTAGGAAATCGGGTCCGACTTCGGGATCATGTTTAAGTTTGGGTTATCAAGTTTAGGTTTAAGTTTAGGTTAGGGAGTTGAAATTAGGATTAAGTGTGGGTTTAGGTTCAAGGATTTGAGAATACATTTCGATTTTAGGTTTAGGTTTTAGGCTTATGTTTAGGTTATAGGTTTAGGTTTATGTTAGGTTATAGGTTAAGGTATAGGTTTAGGAAATCGGGTTCGGGTTCAGGATCGGGTTTAGGTTTGGGTTTTCAAGTTTAGGTTTAGGCTAGGGAGTTGAGATTAGGATTAGGTGTAGGTTTAGGTTTAGGGATTTGAGAATACATTTTGATTTTAGGTTTAGGTTTAGGTTTTAGGCTTATGTTTAGGTTATAGGTCTAGGTTTAGGTTAGGTTATAGGTTAAAGTTTAGGTTTGGGAAATCGGGTTCGGGTTCGGGATCAGGTTTAGGTTTGGGTTTTCAAGTTTAGGTTTAGGTTAGGGAGTTGAGATTAGGATTAGGTGTAGGTCTAGGTTTAGGGATTTGAAAATACATTTAGGCTTTAGGTTTAGGTTTAGGTTTAGGTTAAACTTTAAGTTTAGATCATAAGTTATAGGTTTAGGGAATTGAGAATATGTTAATGTTTAGGTTTAGGAAATTGGGTACGAGTTCGGGATCGAGTTTAGGTTTGGGTTTTTAAGTTTATGTTTAGGTTTAGGTTAAGGAGTTGAGATTAGGATTAGGTGTAGGTTTGAGTTTAGGGATTTAAGAATACATTTAGGTTTAATTTTAGGTTTAGGTTTAGGTTATAGGTTATTGGTTTAGGTTAAAGTTTAAGTTTAGGTTTAGGTTATAAGCTATAAGTTTAGGGAATTGAGAATAGGTTAAGGTTTAGGTTTAGGAAATCAGGTTCGGGTTCGAGATCGAGTTTAGGTTTGGATTTTCAAGTTTAGGTTAGGGAGTTGAGATTAGGATTAGGTGTAGGTTTAGGTTTAGGGATTTGAGAATATATTAAGTTATAGGTTTAGGTTTAGGTTATATGTTATAGGTTTAGGTTTAGGTATAGGTATAGGTTATAAGCTATAGGTTTAGGGAATTGAGAATAGGTTAAGGTTTAGGTTTAGGAAATCGGGTTCAGGTTCGAGATCAGGTTTAGGTTTGGGTTTTCAAGTTTAGGTTTAGGCTAGGGAGTTGAGATTAGGATTAGGTATAGGTTTAGGTTTAGGGATTTGAGAATACATTTAGGTGTTAGGTTTAGGTTTAGGTTATAGGTTACATGTTTAGGTTTAGGTTTAGGTTTAGGTTATAGGTTTAGGTTTAGGTTTAGGTTATAAGCTATAGGTTTAGGGAATTGAGAATAGGTTAAGGTTTAGGATTAGGAAATCGGGTTCGGGTTCGGGATCGGGTTTTGGTTTGGGTTTTCAAGTTTAAGTTTAGGTTTAGGTTAGGGAGTTAAGATTAGGATTAGGTGTTGGTTTAGGTTTAGGGATTTGAGAATACATTTAGGTTTAGGTTTAAGAAATCGGATTCGGGTTCGAGATCGGGTTTAGGTTTGGGTTTTCAAGTTTAGGTTTAGGTTTAGGTTAGGGAGTTGAGATTAGGATTATGTGTAGGTTTAAGTTTAGGGATTTGAGAATACATTTAAGTTTTAGGTGGTTGTTTAAGTTATATGTTATAGGTTTAGGTTTAGGTTTAGGTTTAGGTTTAGGTTTCGGTTTAGGTTATAAGCAATAGGTTTAGGGAATTGAGAATAGGTTAAGGTTTAGGTTTAAGAAATCGGGTTCGGATTCGAGATCGGGTTTAGGTTTAGGTTAGGGAGTTGAGATTAGGTTTAGGTGTAGGTTTAAGTTTAGGGATTTAAGAATACATTTAGGTTTTAGGTGTAGGTTGCAGGTTTAGGTTTAGGTTATAAGCTATAGGTTTAGGAAATTGAGAATAGGTTAAGGTTTAGGTTTAGGAAATCAGGTTGGGGTTCGGGATCGGGTTTAGGTTTTGGTTCTCAAGTTTAGGTTTAGGTTTAGGTTAGGGAGTTAAGATTAGGATTAGGTGTAGGTTTAGGTTTAGGAATTTCAAAATACATTTAGGTTTTAAGTTTAGGTTTAGGTTATAGGTTACAGGTTTAGGTTATAGGTTACAGGTTTAGGTTGAGGCTTAGGTTTAGGTTATAAGATATAGGTTAGGGAATTGAGAAAAGGTTAAGGTTTAAGTTTAGGAAATCGGGTTCGGGTTCGGGATCGGGTTTAGGTTTGGATTTTCAAGTTTAAGTTTAGGTTTAGGTTAAGGAGTTGAGATTAGGATTAGGTGTAGGTTTAGGTTTAAAGATTTAAGAATACATTTAGGTTTTAGGTTTAGGTTTAGGTTATAGGTTACAAGTTTAGGTTTAGGTTTAGGTTTAGGTTAAAGTTATAGGTTATAGGTTTAGGTTTAGGTTTAGGTTTAGGTTAAGGTTTAAGTTTAGGTTATAAGATACAGGTTTAGGGAATTGAAAATAGGTTAATGTTTAGGTTTAGAAAATCGGGTTCGGGTTAGGGTTTAGGTTTGGGTTTTCAAGTTTAGGTTTAGGTTTAGATTAGGGAGTTGAGATTAGGATTAGGTGTAGGTTTAGGTTTAGGAATTTGAGAATACATTTAGGTTTTAGGTTTAGGTTTAGGTCATATGTTACAGGTTTAAGTTTAGGTTTAGGTTAAGGTTATAGGTTATAGGTTTAGGTTTAGGTTTAGGTTTAGGTTATAAGATATAGGTTTAGGGAATTAAAAATAGGTTAATGTTTAGGTTTAGGAAATCGGGATCGGGATCGGGTTCGGGATCGGGTTTAGGTTTAGGTTAAGGAGTTGAGATTAGGATTAGGTGTAGGTTTAGGTTTAAGGATTTGAGAATACACTTAGGTTATAAGTTTAGGTTTAGGTTATAGATTTAGGTTTAGGTTAGGTTATAGGTTAAGGTTTAGGGAATTGAGAATAGGTTGAGGTTTAGGTTTAGGAAATCGGGTTCGGGTTCGGGATCAGGTTTAGGTTTGGGTTTTCAAGTTTAGGTTTAGGTTTAGGTTAGGGAGTTGAGATTAGGTTTAGGTTTAGGGATTTGAGAATACATTTAGGTTTTAGGTTTATGTTTAGATTATAAGTTATAGGTTTAGGTTTAGGTTTAGGTATAGGTTTAGGTTTCGGTTTAGGTTATAAGCTATTGGTTTAGAGAATTGAGAACAGGTTAAGGTTTAGGTTTAGGAAATCGGGTTTGGGTTCGGGATCGGGTTTAGGTTTTGGTTTTCAAGTTTAGGTTTAGGTTTAGGTTAGGGAGTTGAGATTAGGATTAGGTGTAGGTTTAGGTTATAAATTTAGGTTTAGGTTAGGTTATAGGTTAAGGTTTAGGGAATTGAGAATAGGTTGAGGTTTAGGTTTAAGAAATCGGGTTCGGGTTCAGAATCAGGTTTAGGTTTGGGTTTTCAAGTTTAGGTTTAGGTTTAGGTTAGGGAGTTGAGATTAGGATTAGGTGTAGGTTTAGGTTTAGGGATTTGAGAATACATTTAGGTTTTAGGTTTATGTTTAGGTTATAGGATATAGGTTTAGGTTTAGGTTTAGGTTTAGGTTTAGGTTTCAGTTTAGGTTATAAGCTATAGGTTTAGGGAATTGAGAATAGGTTAAGGTTTAGGTTTAGGAAATCGGGTTTGGGTTCGGGATCGGGTTTGGGTTTGGGTTTTCAAGTTTAGGTTTAGGTTTAGGTTAGGGAGTTGAGATTAGGATTAGGTGTAGGTTTAGGTTTAGGGATTTAAGAATACATTTAGGTTTTGGGTTTAGGTTTAGGTTATAGGTTACAGGTTTAAGTTTAGGTTTAGGTTAAGGTTATAGGTTAGTGGTTTAGGTTTAGGTTTAGGTTTAGGGAATTGAGAATAGGTTAATGTTTAGGTTTAGGAAATCGGGATCGGGTTCGGGATCGGGTTTAGGTTTAGGTTAAGGAGTTGAGATTAGGATTAGGTGTAAGTTTAGGTTTAAGGATTTGAGAATACACTTAGGTTACAGGTTTAGGTTTAGGTTATAGATTTAGGTTTAGGTTAGGGTATAGGTTATGGTTTAGAGAATTGAGAACAGGTTAAGGTTTAGGTTTAGGAAATCGGGTTTGGGTTCGGGATCAGGTTTAGGTTTTGGTTTTCAAGTGTTTAGGTTTAGGTTAGGGAGTTGAGATTAGGATTAGGTGTAGGTTTAGGTTATAAATTTAGGTTTAGGTTAGGTTATAGGTTAAGGTTTAGGGAATTGAGAATAGGTTGAGGTTTAGGTTTAAGAAATTGGGTTCGGGTTCAGAATCAGGTTTAGGTTTGGGTTTTCAAGTTTAGGTTTAGGTTTAGGTTAGGGAGTTGAGATTAGGATTAGGTGTGGGTTTAGGTTTAGGGATTTGAGAATACATTTAGGTTTTAGGTTTATGTTTAGGTTATAGGTTATAGGTTTAGGTTTAGGTTTAGGTTTAGGTTTCAGTTTAGGTTATAAGCTATAGGTTTAGGGAATTGAGAATAGGTTAAGGTTTAGGTTTAGGAAATCGGATTTGGGTTTAGGTTTGGGTTTTCAAGTTTAGGTTTAGGTTTTGGTTAGGGAGTTGAGATTAGGATTAGGTGTAGGTTTAGGTTTAGGGATTTAAGAATACATTTAGCTTTTGGGTTTAGGTTTAGGTTATAGGTTACAGGTTTAAGTTTAGGTTTAGGTTAAGGTTATAGGTTAATGGTTTAGGTTTAGGTTTAGGTTTAGGTTATAAGATATAGGTTTAGGGAATTGAGAATAGGTTAATGTTTAGGTTTAGGAAATAGGGATCGGGTTCGGGATCGGGTTTAGGTTTAGGTTAAGGAGTTGAGATTAGGATTAGGTGTAAGTTTAGGTTTAAGGATTTGAGAATACACGTAGGTTACAGGTTTAGGTTTAGGTTATAGATTTAGGTTTAGGTTAGGGTATAGGTTAAGGTTTAGGGAATTGAGAATAGGTTGAGGTTTAGGTTTAGGAAATCGGGTTCGGGTTCAGGATCAGGTTTAGGTTTGGGTTTTCAAGTTTAGGTTTAGGTTTAGGTTAGAGAGTTGAGATTAGGATTAGGTGTAGGTTTAGGTTATAAATTTAGGTTTAGGTTAGGTTATAGGTTAAGGTTTAGGGAATTGAGAATAGGTTGAGGTTTAGGTTTAAGAAATTGGGTTCGGGTTCAGAATCAGGTTTAGGTTTGGGTTTTCAAGTTTAGGTTTAGGTTTAGGTTAGGGAGTTGAGATTAGGATTAGGTGTGGGTTTAGGTTTAGGGATTTGAGAATACATTTAGGTTTTAGGTTTATGTTTAGGTTATAGGTTATAGGTTTAGGTTTAGGTTTAGGTTTAGGTTTAGGTTTCAGTTTAGGTTATAAGCTATAGGTTTAGGGAATTGAGAATAGGTTAAGGTTTAGGTTTAGGAAATCGGGTTTGGGTTCGGGATCGGGTTTAGGTTTGGGTTTTCAAGTTTAGGTTTAGGTTTAGGTTAGGGAGTTGAGATTAGGATTAGGTGTAGGTTTAGGTTTAGGGATTTAAGAATACATTTAGCTTTTGGGTTTAGGTTTAGGTTATAGGTTACAAGTTTAAGTTTAGGTTTAGGTTAAGGTTATAGGTTAATGGTTTAGGTTTAGGTTATAAGATATAGGTTTAGGGAATTGAGAATAGGTTAATGTTTAGGTTTAGGAAATCGGGATCGGGTTCGGGATCGGGTTTAGGTTTAGGTTAAGGAGTTGAGATTAGGATTAGGTGTAAGTTTAGGTTTAAGGATTTGAGAATACACTTAGGTTACAGGTTTAGGTTTAGGTTATAGATTTAGGTTTAGGTTAGGGTATAGGTTAAGGTTTAGGGAATTGAGAATAGGTTGAGGTTTAGGTTTAGGAAATCGGGTTCGGGTTCAGGATCAGGTTTAGGTTTGGGTTTTCAAGTTTAGGTTTAGGTTTAGGTTAGGGAGTTGAGATTAGGATTAGTTGTAGGTTTAGTTTTAGGGATTTGAGAATACATTTAGGTTTTAGGTTTAGGTTAAGGTATAGGTTTAGGTTTCGGTTTAGGTTATAAGCAATAGGTTTAACGAAATGAGAATAGGTTAAGGTTTAGGTTTAGGAAATCGGGTTCGGGTTTAGGTTTGGGTTTTCAAGTTTAGGTTTAGGTTTAGGTTAGGGAGTTGAGATTAGGATTAGGTGTATGTTTAGGTTTAGGGATTTGAGAATACATTTAGGTTTTAGGTTTAGGTTTAGGTCATATGTTACAAGTTTAAGTTTATGTTTAGGTTAAGGTTATAGGTTATAGGTTTAGGTTTAGGTTTAGGTTAGGGTTTAGGTTTAGGTTTAGGTTTAGGTTATAAGATATAGGTTTAGGGAATTGAGAATAGGTTAATGTTTAGGTTTGGGAAATCGGGATCGGGTTCGGGATCGGGTTTAGGTTTAGGTTAAGGAGTTGAGATTAGGATTAGGTGTAGGTTTAGGTTTAAGGATTTGAGAATACACTTAGGTTATAAGTTTAGGTTTAGGTTATAGGTTAAGGTTTAGGGAATTGAGAATAGGTTGAGGTTTAGGTTTAGGAAATCGGGTTCGGGTTCGGGATCAGGTTTAGGTTTGGGTTTTCAAGTTTAGGTTTTGGTTTTGGTTTTAGGTTTAGATTTGGTTTAGGTTATAGGTTTTGATTTAGGCTATAAGTTAACGGTTTAGGTTATAGGTTTTGATTTAGGTTATAAGTTAACGGTTTAGGTTATAGGTTTTTGGATTTGAGAATGGGTTCGGGTTTAGGCTATAGGTTTTGGCTTTGGTTTAGGTTATAGGTTTTCGTTTAGGTTATAGGTTACAGGTTTTCGTTTAGGTTTAGGTTTAGATTATGGGTTATAGGATTTGAGAATGCGTTCAGGTTTAGGATATAGGTTTTGGTTTTGGTTATATGTTTTGATTTAGGTTTAGGTTATAGGTTTAGGTTAAGGCTAAGGTTAAGGTTAAGGTTTAGGTTTAGGTTAAGGTTATAGGTATAGGTTAAGGTTTAGGTTTAGGTTTAGGTTTAGGTTATAAGATATAGGTTTAGGGAATTGAGAATAGGTTAAGGTTAAGGTTTAGGTTCGGGTTCGGGATTGGGTTTATGTTTGGGTTTTCAAGTTTAGGTATAGGTTTAGGTTAGGGAGTTAAGATTAGGATTAAGTGTAGGTTTAGGTTTAGGGATTTGAGAATACATTTAGGTATTAGGTTTAGGTTTAGGTTTTAGGTTTTAGGTTAAGGTTTAGGTTTAGGTTAAGGTTGAGGTTTAGGTTATAGGTATAGGTTTTAGGTCATAAGTTTTGGTTTAGGTTAAGGGTATGGTCCCTGCAAATACAGATATAAACACGGCCATCCGGGCCCTTCCAATGCTGTCCATAAAAAATGGACAGCTTCATCATGGTCATAATAGCGGTTCCCTCTTTCCAGGGAACCCCGCTCTTCCGAATAGCTCCGACGCACATCCGGGTATACTCCATTAATTTCGATCAAATACATAAACTCGGCATGTCCAAATGGCCAGGCCCCTCCAATGCTATCCATAGAAAATGGACATCTTCATCATGGTCATAACAGCGGTTCCCACCTTCCAGGGACCCCCGCTCAACATCCGGATAGCTCCGACGCACATCCGGATCTGCTCCATCAATTTCAAGTAAATACATAAACATGGCCTGTCCAAATGACCAGGCCACTCCAATGCTGTCCATAGAAAATGGACAGCTTCATCATGGTCATAACAGCGGTTCCCACCTTCCAGGGACCTCCGCTCAACCTCAGGATAGCTCCGACGCACATCCGGGTCTGCTCTATCAATTTCGACCTAATACATTTAAAAACAACATAAATATATCTAAAAGCATTTGGATACCTGAGGAAGGCCTCCCATATTTGTATTGTTGGTTACTCATCCCTTTGTCTACAAGCCACAATCGACCAACAATTTCTATTCGCTACCTGTACTCTGAAACCAACACAAATATAACTGGGAAACAATATAAGGAATAAGATTATATATGTAATAGGCATAGCCTTCAAACCCTATTTTAGAAAAATGGTTGGGGTAGGGTTTGGAAAAAGAACTGACCTGCACTCTCATCCTGAACTGAACATAGATCGTCTTTCAATAACCCCGCTTGTATGAAAGTCTGAGAAGCAGAAAAAATAAAATAAAATAAAATAAAATGTTGAACTCATTAGCAAACTTGATAAAACAATTGAAGCAAAAAGCGGTCCATAACAATGACAAAGACTTATGATCAGCTGTTTCAAGAATGTTGCATTTCATTCTTAAGAAAAGCTATTAGCGTAACATGAGGAATTGCGAACTCAAATTTCCTTCACTAGGAAAGCCACAATTCCTTTTCTGATAGACACTAAGTAAAGAATAACTGACTCAAACAACAATGGAAACATTGATGGCAAGGGGCCAATGGTTTTTGGACATGTATCAAAGTGCAAACAGCCCTATGATCTAAGTAAGCTGAAATTGTACCACATTGCCCCCAGTCCCATGCATTAACCATGTACTTGGTATTCTTTGTGATGAAGATCAATTTAGTTTGAATTGAATAACCATCCAGACCCTTAAACAGACAAAATATTAAGTCCTATGATTAAGTTGGCAAGGTGTCATTTGACAATGTCACTTTCAGGAAATGTGTGAGGTGTATGTCCTATATTCTCGGCACATCTGTCGCATGTGGACTAGAGTTTGACCACCAAATTATTGCAAGTTTTGCCCACTGAACATGTACGTACAGTTGCTCTTTTTGGGTTAATTGTCCGCTTCAGACCACTGAGCAGATGCTTGGCTAGAACAGTCAGATACCATTGCTTTTCAGGTCCACAAAATCGATGAGCTGATCACCATGCATAGGCACCACATGTAAATTGGACATATTCTGATGTACACTTCACAGAACTCAATGAAGCATGCTACCGTGGTAGAATTCCTCAATAATAAATATTAGCAAATGAAAATGTGAAAACCCTTCTTCCTGAAGTAAAATTTCTAGAAAAAAAAGAATAATAATAGGGGAAGGTGCAATGACAAGCATACCACCGGATGTGAATAAATAGTTGCCAGAGAGCGTGCTTTTACATGTTCATCACCCTCCAATTTGGGTAGTGGAAGTGAGTTTTTTCCCTGAATCAATATATACGAAAGGGCTAAGGCATTCAAATGAACCTGGTTTCTAGTGACCCCTTAATTTGAGCATAGTGAATGTTACAGAAAATGACAAACCTTCAGTAAAAGTAGCTTACACAAAATTCCGTTCACCATGTTACCCGCACCAGGCCTAAGTGCTACCTTTGTAAGCCTTACATTCTGGAGTTGAAGAGAAGATACCATCAATTACATGGCCATCATCTTCTTTGGACTGAAAATATATTAATTATGACCATGAAGGGGCGCATCAAGAAACCACTTTTGGGTCCACATATACCAAACACAGAAAACATGACATGAAAAACAGTTCATAAGTCTAACCCACATGAGTAATGCCAAGCACTAAATAAGCTTCAAGTTGTGAGGAGCACTTGTTGGGCTACTGATATGGACACTTACATTGCAACTTGCAAGCCATATCATATGCACTGGATAAGTATTTGTTCTAGGTACACCAAAAAATGTGGTGCCAGAAGTATTCATCAAAGAGAATGTTCAAAGGATGCTAATATTGTTACTTTCAAGTACCTACCTTTTTCTCATGTGCAACAGACACAGTTTCATGGCTGTATTTCCAACCAGCACAGGCTGAAGCCTTTCAATAGAAGATGGAGATGCACATGCTAGCATATAGAGAGCTGATGGAGCATATGCATACAATTGGGATCAAGGTATTCAAAAACTCTACTGGAATGGTCATAAAGGCCGTTACATAATGGTAACAGTGGGAAGAGTTGCGCGTTACAGGGCTGTAATGCCCGTTCTAGGGGGGAAAAAAATGGCCTGCAACAGTGCGTCCAATGGGAAGGCTATTAACAGAGAGGAGAAGACGCACAATCAATATTGCTTCAAGGGAACGAGTCCAATGGGAATTTGCATATCCACAATTACCAGATAATGAAGCATTTTATCAAATACAAAATGGACAACGCCACCCCATGTAGCATATAACATGGAAGTTAACCTAAGTTTTAAGGCACCCACCATTAAGCAATAAAAACCATCCATCAGATGGACACACATCATATATCCATATTTCCTCCACATTAGGACCCAATAGATTGACAAGAAGAGACATCAAAATCCTCAAGATCCCTAAAATTCTAAAATCCCCAAATCCCTAATTTGTAATATCAGAAAATCCCTGAATCGGGGTCCACATTCAAATCTGTAAGCCCTAAAATCCCCAAATCCCTAAATGGGGGTCCACATCGAATCGAGAATCCACAAATTACTAAATCCCCCAAATTCATAAATCAGCATAGAGATTGAGAGAGATTGAGAGAGATAGATACCTCTTTGGATCTTGAGCAGGGCGTGCGTAGGTAAGGAAGGCATCCTCTCGGCTCCCTCCCTTCTTTGGATCAAACACCCAGAGAGAGATGGAAACGGAGACGCACCACTCAGCATGCTCGCAAGGTGGGTGACGGCCGCGGGGATGGCGCTGCCGGCGCTGCAGCTCCTCGATCGCCTCCCGAAGCCGGTCCTCCGCCTCCCGGATCCGGCGCTCCACCGCGCCGTCGGTGCTATCTTGCACATGGGGTGGTGAGGGGGAGTCGGAAGTGGAGGGGATGGGGCCCCGGTGGAAAAAATGAAGGAGGGTTTGGAAAGATCGGGCACATCGGACAGAAACCGGACGATGCTTTTCGCATCTGCGGATGGAGGAAAAAATGACGCCGGAAAAATGAGGGAAATGAAGGAAAAAGGGCAGAGGGGAGAGAGAGAGAGAGAGAGAGAGAGGGCAGAGGGATTGGGCGCCCATTTTTGGGCGAGACCGCGCCCAATTTTGGGCGAGATCATGAACGGTGCTCCGTGGGCCCTCCAATGATGTATGTGTTTCATCCGTTCCGTTCATTCATTTTTAAAGACCATTTTAGAGGTTTATGGCAAAAATTAGAGGGATGTAAATCTCAAGTGGTCCACGCCAGATGAGAACAATAGTGATTGGATATCCACCATTAAAATCCTCCTAAGGCCCACTGTACTGTTTATTTGACATTCAATCTGTTGATTTGGTCATATAGGACCAGATGAAGGGAAAAAACAAAAATCAGCTTGATCCAAAACTTTTATGACTACCAAAATGTTTTTAATGGTCGATGCTCATTCAACACAGTTTCGTGTAATGTGGTCCACTTGAGATTTGGATATATCTCATTTTTGGTCTCATATTGTAAAATTATCTGTAAAAATATATGGACGGCATGGATGAAACACATACATCATGGTGAGAGCCACAGAGCATCGACCACCAGCCATTGGATGCTGTCGGGGGAGTAGTCAATCCGCTCCCAAGCGCACCGAGTCAATCCCGTGGGGCCCACCATGATTTATTCATTTTATCCACTCCATCCATCCATTTTAACATATAATTTTATTACATAAGCTAAAAAATGAAGCTTATAAAAATATGAAGTGGGCTTACCATAATTTTCTTTTTCAAAATATCAATTTTTTAATTTTACTTTTGTTATATAACTTTTCAATTTTTCTTGTCAAAATGCAAAAACTAGTTTTCTTTTTAAAAAAATATATTTTTTTACAATTTGTCAATTTTTTCACAATTTTGATCAATTTTTTCACAATTTGTAAGTGTAACGAGTAACTCACTTAAATGTAGTAGAGAAAGGTTTCCTTAAAACATTCATAATCATATATTAGGCTTGCCTAAATGTGATTCACATATCTAACCCACTCATCACGTGTGTCCCACTTGGATGAGGGGTCAAATCAAGTTTCAATCGCATCCAAAACTCATGTGGGCCCCACCAAGTGCTTTTATATTTTTTAGGATATCTTCACATAGTTTTAAATTGTATGGCCCACTTGAGTTTCATTTACCAATGATTTTTGAGATATCTCATAACCTAAAGGAGACACATCAAATCCACAGTGTTGATGTTCAACACACATCATGATAAGGCCCACAAAACTTACTAACATCAATTCTTAGGTTCTCACGAGGTCAGTAAATTAGGTCATAATTTTAACCAGAATATTTGGCCCATTTTACATGTCTGGTCCATTCATGCTATTTTACTAATCAATACTCTCAATTTGACTAGTTACTCGCCTCAATCAGACTACATATGAGAAAGATATTGGGCATACAAGATTAATCAACAATTTTAATGAAATTTGATTTAAACATCTAAAGTTATTTACTTTTCAATTTGAACTGATTATATTGTCTAAAAACGATTAAAGGTTCAATTAGTGGATGTGCCTGATAATTTAGTAATTTTATTTTTCACAAATAAATATAACATTTTTTTTTCAAAATGTATATTTTTTTCTCTTTTAACTAAATATCATTTTTATTATAAAATATTTCAAAAATATTTAAAATACAATTTTTGAATTTTTATTTTCAAAATCTTAAAAATTTTCTCATATTTTTAATTCTTTCTCAAAAATTTCAAAATGCCAATTTTTTTTCTTCAAAAGCATTATTTTGTTCTCAAAATTTTTCTTAAACATAGTTAAAATTTCTAAACTTTTCAAAATTCTTTTTCATGTGATATTACAAATCATTTAAATATTACCTTTTAATTATATATAAAAAAATTTCCATTCATGTGATATAAAAACTACACACACACACACACGCACACGCACACGCACACACACACACACATATTTTTACCAACAAAATTTTTTAAAAATTAAAACATTTTTACATTATTACCCGGGCCAAAAATGGGTTGGAGAAATATAAGGGCGGCAAGGATATACAATACATCATCCTAAATGTGGGTCACACCACATAATATAATGGAGGGGTTTCCTTAGATCATTCATAATCATATATTAGGTCTGCCTAAATGTGATTCACATATTAACCCAATCATTGCGTGTCTCACTTGGATGAGGGGTCAAACCAATTTTCAAATGCATCCATGTCTGTATTAACTTATAAACAGGTTGGATCTCAAATAAACATCGCGGCGGGTCCTAAGAAGGTTTCAATAGTGGGTGTCACTATCCCACTCTTTTTTATGGTGGGTCCATTTGAACTTTGGATCTGCCCCGTCAATCAGACGCACCATTTCATGGTGGGCCACGACCTTAAAAATAATCATTTATTGGGCCCACCTAGATGTGGTTCATAGATCCAGCCCATTCATTATGTGTGTCTCACTTGGATGAAACACATACATCATGGTGGGACCCATAGAGCACTGACCAACATCCACCAAGTTTTGTGGGGCCCACTATGATGTATTTGTTATATCCACACCATCCATCCATTTTGAGATATCATTTTACGTCATGAGCCAAAGAATGAGGCAAATAAAAACTTGTAGTGGACCCCACCATAGGAATCATAGGTGCACCACACCACATGAAATCAATAGTAATTGGATATCCATCATTAAAATCTTCCTAAGGCTTACTGTATTGTTTATTTGACATCCGATATGTTGATTAGGTCATACAGGGCCAGATGAAGGGAAAAAACAAAAATCAGCTTGATCCAAAACTTTTATGGCCCCAAAATGGTATGACATCCAATATCGTACTGTTTATATATTTTTATGTCTTCACATAGTTTTAGATGGTAATTAACACTTGAGTTTCGTATACGGATGACTTTTGAGATATCTCATGAGCTAAAGGGGAGACATCAAATGCACGGAGTTGATGTTCGACACACATCATGATGGGCCCATTTTACATGTCTGGTCCATTCACTCTATTTTACTGATCATTACCCTCAATTTGACTAGTTACTCGCCTCGATCAAACTACATATGAGAAATATATTGGGTAAACAAGATTGATCAACAATTTTAGTGAATTTTGAGTTTAACATCTGAAGTTATTTACTCTTCATGTCCGGACTGATCAGATTGTCCAAAAATAGTTAAAGGTTGTTCATAATATCAAAAATATATAAATGAATAAAAAACACAAACATCAGCTTGATCTAAAACTTCTATGGCCTCCAAGAAATTTTAACTGGTAGAGGTTCAATCACACTATTTCCTGTGGTGTGGTCCACTTGAGCTTTGGATATGCTTCCTTTTTGTTCTTTAGACCTCAAATTATCTGTTAACATGGATGAATAAAGTGGATAAAATAAATAAATTAATAACGGTGAACCCCACAGAGTTTACTCTTGTAAAGGTAACGAGTAACTCATTTAAATGTAGTGGAGAAAGGTTTCCTTAAAACATTCATAATCATATATTGGGCCTACCTAAATGTGATTCATATATCCAACCCACTCATTATGTGTGTCCCACTTGGATGAGGGGTCAGACCAAGTTTCAACCGCATCCAAAACTCTTTTAACTAAATAAATTTAACATTTTTTTTTTACAAAATTTAGTTTTCTTTTTTAATATATATATATATATATATATATATATATATATATATATATATATATATATATATATATATATATTACAATTTATCAATTTTTTTACAATTTTGTTTAATTTTTAAAATATCATTTTTTTAATCTCACTTTTGTTATATAACTTTTTAATTTTTCTTGTCAAAATACAAAATCTAATTTTCTTTTTAAAAAATATATATTTTTACAATTTGTTAAATTTTCACAGTTTTGTTTAATTTCTTAAATTTTCTTTTTAAAAATATTATTTTTTTAATCTCACTTTTATTATATAACTTTTCAATTTTTATTGTCAAAATATAAAATCTAGTTTTCTTTTTTAAAAAATATATTTTTTTTACATTTTATCAATTTTTTCACAATTTTGTTTAATTTTTTAAATTTTCGTTTTCAAAATATCATATTTTTATCGATTTTTTTTTTTTCAAAATTATCAACATTATTCAAAGTTCTTAATTTTATTTTTTTCAAAATCTAGATTTTTATAAAATTACAGTTTTCATTTTTCAAAATTTAAAATTTACTTAAACGTTGTTAATTAATTTTCTAAGCTTCTAAACTATTAATTTTTTCAAAATTCATAATTTTTTCAAAATTCATAATTTTTTTGAGCTCTTTCATTTTTGACCTGAGCATTAAAGACGGTCTTTGACAGGGCTATGAGACGGTTTAGGACTGTCTCTAATAGAGACGGTCCTGGACAGTCTTTAATAGAGACGGTATAGGGCCGTCTCTAACAGAGACGGTCTTTAATAGGTCTTTAAGACGGCGAAGGACCGTCTTTAATAGAGACGGTCTTTGACAGTCTCAGATTGGAAGTAAAAGACAGTCAATGACCGTCTCTAATGTAGACGGCTAAGGACCGTCTCAGATGACCGCATATAAGACGGTCAAGGACCGTCTCTAATGCGGACGGCCAATGACCGTCTCAGATAACCCATATAAGACGGTCAATGACCGTCTTAAATTATTTGTGGACGGTGAAATTTTTAAGACAATATTAAGGACAGTCAGGGGCCGTCTAAAATTTTAGAGACGGTTTACGGCCGTCTCTAAAGTGTCTTTAAACCAAGCAATTTTAGAGACGGTCCAGAACCGTCTCTAAATCCGTCCTTTTTTTTCCAATTTTCACGTAGTGTGACCTTGGTCCGGAGGACCAACTCCTTCCGATCAAGTATGGAACCGGCTGCTCAATTTAGGAAGCGTCCTCACGAATCTCTAACCGCTGCCAATCAATAATAGGAACGATGTCTGACCCACACTTCCTTAACATAGAGACATGAAAAACGTTGTGGACACCAGACAACTGAGATGGCAAGGCAAGCCGATAGGCCAAGGCGCCAACGTGCCTAGTGATCTCAAAAGGTCATATGAATCTCGGGGCAAGTTTATCATTCGCTCCAAATCGAACTACGCCCTTCATGGGCAAGACCTTGAGATAAACATGGTCCCCTACAACAAACTTTAAGGGACAATGCCGGCGATCAGCAAAACTCTTCTGCCGGCTCTGAGCTTTGCGCATCCTCTGCCTGGTGATATCGATAGCCTCTGACGTCTCCTACACAAGTTCGAGACCTAAGAGATGATGCTCTCCAACCTCGGTCCAACAACTCAGAGATTTGCATGGCCTGTCATATAGTGCCTCAAAAGGAGTCATGCCAATGGTCGCCTAATAACTGTTGTTGTATGCGAACTCAGCTAATTGCAGATGCTCATCTCATCTACCGCCGAAATCAATCGCGTAGGCCCGAAGCATATCCTCAAGGATCTGGTTGACCCTCTCGGTCTAGCCATCGGTCTGAGGATGGTATACGGTGCTGAGCTGCAAATCAGTCCCTATCGCTCCCTTAAAGCTCTCCCAAAACTGAGACGTGAACCTCAGGTCTCGGTCTGAAACAATCGAGACTGGAACTTCGTGCAGTCTCACAATCTCCTCGATGAATAAACTCGCAAGCCAACCCATCGACCAAATCGTACGCACTGCAAGAAAATGTGCCGACTTCGTCAGACGATCCACAACAACCCAGATGGCGTCATGATGGCGCTGAATCCTCGATAAGCCCATAATGAAATCTGTCAACACATGCTCCCACTTCCACATCGGGACACTCAATGACTGCAATAAACCAGGGGGTCTTTGATGATCGGCCTTGACATGCTGGTATATGTCACACTCGGTCACAAAACTGGCAATCTGACGCTTCATCCCCGTCCAAAAATACTGTCGTCTCATGTCACGGTACATCTTCATCGAGTCAGGGTGGATAGAAAACCGCGATCGATGTGCATCGGTCATAAGATCTCTGTGTAACTCAGGAATATCAGGGACACATAATCGGCCTCAAAAGCGAAGTCCACTGTCTGTACCAATCTGTTAATCCGACTAACTTTTAGATGCCGCCTCAACCATATAACTCTGCAACGACTCATCAGCCTGCTGAGCCTTAATCACCCTTGCGACAAGAGAGGGTTGAATCAACAGGCTCGATAACTGCATGATGGAAGACTGCAGACCGAACTCAAAATCATACTCTAGTATATCCTCAATCATCCGTCACTCCTGAATCATCATATGGGCCACCAGGCTTCGTGGCTGACGGCTAAGGGCACTGCCACCACGTTCGCCTTGTCCAGGTGGTCCTGAAGGTCGAAATCATAGTCTTTCAGGAGCTTCATCTAGCGTCTCTGTCTCATGTTCAATTCAGACTGCGAGAAGAGGTACTTCAAGCTCTTGTGGTCAGAAAAAAGCTTGAACCTAACCCCATAAAGATAGTGTCTCCACACCTTCTATGCGAAAACAACTGTTGCCAGCTCCAAATCATGCATGTGGTAGTTCAACTCATGTACCTTGAGCTGACGAGACGCAAAGGCCTCTGGTCTCTCTTGCTGTATCAGGACAATACCCAAACCAATATGCGAGGCATTGGTAAATACAATAAATCCATCACGCTCAGAGGGAAGAGTGAGGACAGGAGCGGATGTGAGTCGGTCCTTCAACTCCATAAATGCTTGCTCACAGGTGTCGCTTTAAATAAACTCTACGCCCTTCCGAGTCAACCTGGTCAATGGGGCTGCAATACGAGAGAAGCCCTCAATGAAACGCCGGTAATATCCTTCCAAACTATGAAAACTGCGGATCTTAGATGCGTTCATGGCTAGTCCAACTGACGCATTACCTCGACCTTCAAGGGGTCTACCGTGACACCCCCTCGTCACCATGTGACCGAGGAACTTCATCTTCTCCTTCCAAAACTCACACTTCTCCAGCTTTACATACAGTTGGTGGGCATGGAGGGTCTGCAATGCAATCTACAATTGCTGCTCGTGCTCCTCACGGGTCCTCGAATAGATCAGAATGTCATCGATAAAGACTACAACAAACTGATCGAAATACGGACGGAAGACCTCGTTTATCAACTGCAGAAAGACCGCGGCTGCATTCGTCAGTCCGAAGGACATGACCTAAAACTCAAAATGACCATAACGCATCCTGAAAGCCGTCTTCGGGATGTCCTCCTCTCGAACCCGAATCTGATGATAACTGGAACGCAGGTCAATCTTCGAAAAGAACTGCGTACCCTACAGTTAATTAAATAAATGTCGATCCTCGGGAGCGGATACTTGTTCTTGATCGTGACCTTATTGAGCTCGCGGTAGTCTATGTAGAGCCTCAATGAGCCATTTTTCTTCTTCA
Source organism: Magnolia sinica (assembly GCF_029962835.1). NCBI lineage: Eukaryota > Viridiplantae > Streptophyta > Magnoliopsida > Magnoliales > Magnoliaceae > Magnolia > Magnolia sinica. The sequence continues at coordinate 7,407,868 of NC_080580.1, forward strand.
CGAAGAGTACCGGTGCTCCCTACGATGAGCTACTCAGACGGATAAAGCCTAACTCGCACAACTCGCCCAACTGTTTCTGCAGTTCTCGCAACTTCAATGATGCTACATGATATGGGACCTTCGAAATAGACGTGGTACAAGGCACGAGATCAATCTGAAACTCGGTGTGTCGGCAAAGCGGTAATCCTAGAATCTCCTGGAACACATCGAAAAAATTGTAAACCACAGGCAACTGGTCAATACAAGCGATAACAGGCTCCTCAACGGCGCAGGTCATCAAGCAAGACAACGGCTCTCCCCGGGGCTATGCAACGAACTGAAACTGCTACAAGCCTGGTATACAGAACATGATTGTCCTCGCAAAGTAGTCAAAGATGGCGTGGTACTCGGCAAGCCAATCCATGTCTAAGATAAGGTCGAAATCTGACATCGGCAGCACGTACAAGTCGGCGGGCAAGAAAATCTCCCCCACTAACACAGGGCAAGACGAACATATCGATGCTATGTTAAACCTAAAAAGACTACATCGTGGAAGTCATGATACTTTATTTATTTTCCTGAAAATAACTTGAATATATGAAATATATGGGAGACCTGCCACGATTTAAATAGAATCTAACATACACACATCTGGAAAAAAAAAAAAACTACTCTAAAACTCTACAAAAATTATATAATAAGCTATCTTATAATTTTTTTAAAGAGCTTGCTTGGATGTCAGGGATTTGGAGGGGCCGACAATTTCCCGGTACTGCCACTATCACGCTGGTGGCATAAGACCGTGTGAGAGACCTGTTGAATATTCAAACATGCACATGCAAAACGCTCGCCGACCGAAACAAAAATTCAACGAGGTTGCATGCACCCTATCCAGCATTCACGATGCTCTAATTAGCAGAAGTAGACCCACAGTGGAAAGAGAAAAATCAAACATAGACACTGGGGATTGAACGGCCGCCATCGAAAAATTCAACAGGCCACAGAAGTTTTGATTAGGCTAATATTCTGTTCATCTTATATATGAACGGTTTGGACGGCATATAAACTTCACCGTGGACTCCGAAAGGTTTCAATGGTAGGCATTTTCCCTACCCAATTTTCCCTGGCGGGTGGCCTACTTAAGTTTTGGATCATCCTCAATTTTTTTAGCACATGTCCTAAGAAGAGCTGGAAAAATGGATGGACCAGATAGATTTATCACAAAGATCACAGTGGCCCCACCTAGCTTCCAACCACAGGAACTTCCTGCGGTCGGCTGTCCCAGGCAATCTGCTTCCAGCAAAATCAAGGTTCATTTGGGAGTATAGTCACAGTACCTCCCATGGCTGTCATGCGCATCTGTGCTGCACGCACTCCGTGTCCATACAATAATATACAGAAAGATACAAAGGTGTCATCACGGGCGCGGATTGCTGAGTCGGGGGTGACAGCATAGTGGGTGAGTTCTAGACTGTGGGGCCCACCTTGATGTGTATGTTGCATATCTACTCCGGCCATAAGTTTTTTCAACTCAATTTGGGGCATGGTACAAAAAATGAAGCAGATCCAAATGTCATGTGGACCACACCACAAGAAACATTGATGATTGAACACCCACCACTAGAAGTTCCTATGGCCTACCTTAATGTTTATTTTCCATCCAACCTGTTTATAATGCCACACAGACCTGATTGAAGGAAAACACAAATATCAGGTTGATTCAAAATTCTTGGGGCCCACAATAAGTTTTCAATGTCCAATGACCACTATTTCTAATACTATGGTACACTTGAAATTTATATATTCTTAATTTTTTAATCCTTGCATTAAAATGATCTGGAAAAACTGATGGACGTAGTGGATATATATATATATATATATATATATATATATATATATGGGAAAAGGTACTATGCACTCGACCTCACGATAAGCTCCCATAAGGTCGAGCTGTGTGGGCCCCACCGTGATGCGTGTCGACCATCAACCCCGTGCATTTGATGGGTCCCCTCTAAATTATGGGAAATCCCAAAAATCAGCCGTATAAGGAACTCAGGTGGGCCATACCATCTAAAATCATGTGAAGATATGCCAAAAACATATAAAAGCACTTGGTGGGCCCACCTGAGTTTTGAATGCTGCTGAAACTTGGTCTGAACCCTCATCCAAGTGGGACACACATAATGGATGGTATGGCCCACTGTCAGGTAACCACCCACTGAGCTGTTTCCCCACACTGACGTAATCCGCGCCAGCCTATCACTGCCTTATCGTTCTGACAGCGTCCATAAAAGACAAATAAATGTTAAGTAAGTGACAAATGTGTGATCAGATCTGACCATTCAATTAATGAGACAAATAATCCTAGAAAATCTCACATATTTTTTCGGGAATTTGATTAAATAATATTATCACAAATATATCAATAGGTCTGATCTTGTTCCTCTGCAATTCAAAATACCGTATGGAAGGTAATGTATAAATATTCATGCCGTTTTTTCATATAATTTTTGGTCATGAAACCCAAAATGATAGAAATCCATATCTCAGGTGGACCACACTAAAATTCTTATAAGCCACAAAAGTTCTTATGGACAGTTGTGGTGATTATTCCTTAAAACTTACTATGAGCCATCAAAGTTTTGGATTAAATTGATACTTGTTTTTCCCTTATCCGTATGATATTATCATGGTTAAATGGAAAATAAACATTCAGGCGGACCTTAGGATTTTTTAAAGGCGGGCATTCAGTCACCATTGTTTCCTGTGGTGTTGTCTACCTGAGACTTGTTTCTACTTGATTTTTGGGTCTAGGCCCTATAATCAGCTTAAAATAGATGGACAGCGTCGATGTACTACACATACATCAAATTAGGGTCAACGGTCAGGCCACGTCTAATATGTTCAAGTTCTATGGTGTGGCTAAAAAGGAATGCTGATTGCCTACTGAAGAGTAGTGGATACTGGTCAGTGCACTATGGGTTTCACCATGATGTATGTATTTTATCCACAAAGTACATTCATTTTGCCAAATCAATAATTAATGACATGAGCATGAAAATGAGGCAGATCCAAAGCTCAACCGGACCACAACATAAAAAATAGTGGTGATTAAATGCTTACCGTTAAAAACTTCTCGAGGCCTACCAAAGTTTACTCTAAAATGTTATGAAAAAATGAATAGACAATGTAGATAATTAAACACGTACATTACACTGGGGCGCATATAACACCAACCAATAGCCACCTTAATATTGGCAGCGTATGGTTAGTAGATGATTTGCATCCATGGCTGAGGTAGCAATTAGTTAAACTTATTTCTGCACATCCCATTATTATAGTGGCCCCACTTAATGCGTAGATTAGATGTAATACACCCATTCAACCATTATGTGGGCCACCATATTACATTTTGGATGATTGTCAATTGTATTCTATAGTGTGGCCAATCTATATAGTGATTGGACGGAGTTGATTTTCAGCATTCCATCCGACGCATAGCGGAGCTAATTTAAATGCATGGGTTGGACCACTCACAACTTTGCAACCCGTATAAGTATTATAAATGTGAGTACGTAAGAGGGTGAATGGAGGAGTGGAGGCTTGAATGTTGGTAGCCCCATATGAGTGCTTCATGCCCTGGCCCACAAGTGAGGCTAGACCAAGTGATCTTTTGAGGCACACATTGAATGTTGAAACTCAATCATGTCTTGCAACCGTCCATTTTTCTTATACACGTACATCGGGAGTGATGCATTGTCCATTTCTTCGTCAAGGCCTGTTCATGTGGGCCCCTTTGATGCTAGCCGTCCAGTTTTCTCATACTAGTATAGACCAATCAATGATTCAACTTGCTTAATTGGTTTTTGCACCTGTGCATGCTCATCGCAATCACCGCTTGATGAACGTCCGAGATCTTACACACATATTACACATGTGATGAAAGTCACCTCGGTAATTCCTCCTCCCACAAAGTAATTCACCAGATAAGATAAAAGATAATAGTATCAGTAGTGCCTGCCTTGTTCACGTGGCATGGGTTTTTGTTTCTATGGGTAGGATAAAATATAGGGTGAAGAATACCTCTGGGCTCAGTGGATGGAAAATACCCATGCATCTAGTTGTATTTTGACTAGTTGGCATAACATCACCTATCTGGACCATCCATTAGATTCAGACCTCTCTTCTCCCACTACCATGCAAGAACCACAGCAATTGGATATTCTTAAACATCTTTAATCAGATCTTTCTATGGATAAGGGACATAGAATTTTAAATGGTTTTCAAGAAGCTACCTCATTGAACAATATGATTATCATCCCACTACCTTTCACTTGCATTTCTTTAACTGGCACGGGTTAGGCGGGCGTACGTGCCAGCTTCCAACAAGATATCTAAGTAAAATCCACTCAGACCATCAGGTGTGTCCCTTCATTTTAGTATAATGGTACAAAAAATTACTAAATTTGTGAATTAGGTGGATCACATGATTGGAAATAGTGTACATATGTTAATAATTGCCCCTAAAATTTTGATCTTAATTAGTATGGTCCACTTGAATCACTAATGGGCATGAATTTTAGACCCTGGGCTTAAATTTTCGTGTGGCATCTAATGGTTGGATTGCATTTCATATAATCATTATGGTGGTCCCTGTAAATATTTAGAGTGGACATCTCTCTTAGATGTTTTCTTTGGTGTGATCCCCTTGAATTACAAGTTAGCCTGATTTTTTTGGTGTTGGGCTTAAACTGGGATTATGCATCTAATGGTTGGAGTAGATTTTGAATACACTGGGTTCTTTAGAAATTAAGTTCTGCATTCTCTCTGGAGGTGAGCATCAAGTTCCGATTTTTTCAAGAACCTGACCCGAACTCAACTCAATCTGGGATCGAGTCCAGTATGGCTGACTCGATCCGATCCGAATACTTGCTGGCCTGACCTGCATCGAGTCCGACTCGATCAGGGAAATTGAGTCGGATCGAGTTGAGTCTGTCCAGAGACTCTCGTTCTATGAAGAAAATAGGAGAAAAATCGGGAGAGAGAGGGAGAGAAAGGAGGAGAGAAATAAGGAGAGGAGGAAAATCAGGAGAGAAAGGAGGAGAGAAAAGGAGAGGAGGGAAATCGGGAGAGAGAGAGAGAGAGAGAGAAATGAGGAGAACCAGGGCTAGACGCTGTAACCAAGCCAGCGAGGTCCTAACCTCGGTCGGACCACTAGCGTGCCAGGGAAAAATACACAAAAAATAATAATTTGAAACCTACCTAATGAATGGAGGAGGATGAATGGTGAAAATGGGTTGCTGGGCTGCTGAGTGGCGGGATCGAGATGGGTGGGTGTGACGCTGTTCGTTCGGGTAGAGAAGATAGGTTAGGGATTAGGGCTTTCGTTCGGGTGAGGGTAGTAAAAAAGTTTTTTAAAAAAGTAAAAAAAAAAAATTTTAAAAAAGAGAGTAAAAATATGTTATATAGGATCCGACCGGATCGGATTCGATCGGTTCCGATTGGCCATTGACCAGAACTCGACTCGATGTATGGTCAAATCTGAGTGGGCCTACTCGATCCGACTTGATCTTGGCCTTCAGTTCAGGTCAGATTGGATTTGACCGGTTTGATCAGGTCAAATTCGTTAGATCAGGTCGGATCGTGCCCAACTCTAATTCTCTCTCCAACTCTATCGAAAGATTATTGGGATAAAAAGAAAAGAATGGCATGAGACGCTATAATTGATCTTGGTGAGGCCCACCATGATGTTTTATGTACGATCCACTCTGACTATAAGATATTTAGTCTCATATTACGCTTAGAAGCAAAAAATCAAGCTGCCTCGTGATTTGGTTGGGCCACACAAGAAAATAGTTGTAAAAGTGATATCCACCTTGGATTTTTATAAGTCCACATAATTATACAAAATCCACCCCAACCCGAAGTACTAAATAACTCGTTAGATCCTTACTATTGCTCCGGTGGTAGACTCTTAGGAGTTTCAACACTTGATCAAGGATTCGAGTATCCATAGGTGGTGAAATCCCACTATGGTGTGAGTGTGTGAGGGGATGTGTGCATGTGTTAAAAAAATTAAAAATAAAATAAAAAAGGCTATAGTATACTGAGTATACTCTGTAGGAACCAACACGGTGTTTGTGTTATATTTACATGGTCCATTCATTTTCTTGGCTCGTTTTAGCACATTAGCCCCAAATTAAAGCATATCCAAAGCTCAAAATGGACCACACCATAAGAACAGTGGGAAAATAACATTTACTGTTGGAAACTTCTCGGTGGGCAAGATATTTTGGATCGAGTTGGTATTTGTGTTTTCCTTTCATCCATGTTCAGGTAAACTTATGAATAAGTTGGATGACAAATAAATACTCATGTGGCCCAAGGAGGGTTTCTAAGACGGACATCATTAACTCTATTTCTGTGGTGCAGTTCACTTGAGCTTGGGATATACTTCAATTTTGGGCTCATGCCCTATAAAAATATGGTAAAAGGGATAAACGGTTTGGATCAGACACACATACATTATACAAGTTCCCCAAAGAGTTTCCCCAGGTCTTATATTGTACTAGTTACTCAGTAAACAATGCCAGTCTACTCCCACGATTAGATTTAAAACAAGCAAGAAGAAATACGTTAGTAGCTCAAAAATCGTACCGATTCGTGATTCATGTGGGAAGCGGATTGGCCGGTGCACCTCACGCCAGCTATATGGCAGCTGTATTGACGTTAGCAAGTTCCGTTGGTCTGATCAAGAAGTATGTGTTATATTCAAACTGTCCATCCATTCAGCAATCTCATCTTAAAGTTTGAGAAGAAAAATAAGACAAATTTAACTACCAAGTGGACCACACTGAAAAAAGTAGTGGGGAATTGATCGTCTACCATTGAACCCTTTTTAAAGCCACGGAAGTTTTGGATCAATATAAAATTTGTTTTTCCTCTTAATTCATGTCTTTGTGACCTTATGAACAGTTTGGATGGAAAATAAAAGTTATGGTAGGCCCTATGATTTTTTTCACGGTGGAAATCATTATCTTCACTGCTATTTTGTGGTGTGGTCCCTATGATTTTGAATACAATTACTTATGGGAAAATGCTCTAAAATAATCTCTAAAAATAAATGAACAGTATAAATATAATATATACATCACTGTAGGGCCACGTAACTTTAACCTCTTTTGAACTGTTCGTACAACCCGGAGTGTGAGGAGCGTCAGTGGTCTACCTGGCACGACACGTACCTACAGCTCTACAGCTGGGGTATGGTACACCAGCCAATCCACTTCGGTCGGTAGCCAATGTGGTCCACATTCATGTACCGTACACATGGCTAGTGCAAGTCACGCTGAGACGAGTGTTGCAGCTCCTTCATATTCAAATTGTACGAGTGGTTCAAAAGGGTTCAGAAGTTAAACGTGCTCTGCCAATCCGTGTACATGTACAGCTAGCGTGGGTACGTGTCAAACTAAGACGAGCCCTGCAGGTCTTTGATATCTAGTTGTACGAATGGCTCAAAATAGTTCACAATTTAGAGGTGCTCTACCAATCTGCGTCTGTGTACGGCTAGTGTGGGCACGTGCCATACTATGCCGAGCGTTGCAGCTCCCTTATAGCTGAATTGTGCGAGTGGCCCGAAAGAGTTCACAATTCGCATCCATGTACCGTACATATGGCTAGTGTGGGTACGTTTCATGCTAAGACGAGCGTTGCAGCTCCCTGATATCCGAATTAGGGCTGGGCATCGGACCGAGTCGGATCGGATTCGGCCCAACTCGACCCTAATCGAAATTTGCAGAGCCTCATCCGAACTCGACCAGATCCGATATCGGATTTGAGTTATCTAATTCAAACAGATCCGAATCTCTATTAGTCTGAACCAATCCGATTTCGACTCGGTCAGGAAAACTAGTCGGATCGGATTGGGCGAGGTTCGATCGTTCATTTTTTCAACGGTGTAGAAATCTTTATTCTCACTATTTTTTATGGTGTGATCTACTTGATTACTAGATATATTTAAAATTTAGCATCAACTCTTTAAATGATCTGAAAAAACTGATAGACGGAGTGGATAAACCAAAAAAAATTTTAAAACGGTCCCATGTAGTTTACCCAATAGGATAAGATATTTCACGGCGAAAGCTTCCTGAAGAAGCTTCATATTAAGGGAAGCGGATTGCGTAGTTAGTACAGCAAGCGTACTGAGTAAACTTAGTGGGCTCCAGTGGCATTCCTGCATTATATCCACTCCGTCCATATCTTTTGAAGAATAATTTTAGGGCATATTCTAAAAATGGAGTATAATCCAAACCTCAAATGGACCACACCACCGGAAACAGTGTGAATTAAACATTTATCGTTAAAAAATTTTTGGGGACAACATAAGGTTTAGATTAAGCTGATATATGCTTTTTCCCTTCATCCATGTCTTTGTGATCTTATGAACAGGTTGGATGACAAATAAACATCATTGAGGGCCTTAAAAAAATTTCAACAGTTGAAATCAATATTGCCACTTTTTCCAGTGGTATGGTCCAGTTGAGCTTTGTATATGCATCAATTTTGGGTTGAACCCATAAAATGATCTGGCAAAACGAATGGACGGCGTGGATGAACCACATACATTCGCAGTGGGCCCAACTGAGTTTACTCAGTACGATAGGAGTGTACGAGTATCACAGTACGCAAAGCAAAGCAAAAGTACACTACTGCCTATGGTCTTATAGCTCATGCCAGCTATACACCTGCTTTAGGTACGTGTCGTGCGAAGACGAGCACTGAGGGTCCTTGAGCTCCGTGTTGTACGAACGGTTCAAAGGAGATCAAAGTTACATGGCCCCACAGTGATGTATTTATTAGATCTATACCGTTCATCTATTTTTAGAAATTATTTTAGAGCATTATGCAAAAAAAAATGAATCAGATCCAAAGATCATCTGGACCACACCATAAATAGCAGTGGAGATGATGATTTTCACCGTTACACAATTTGTAGGCCCACCATAATGTTTATTTTCCATCCAATCTGTTCATAAGATCACAGAGACCTGAATGATGTGGAAAAACAAAATTCATGTTGATCCAAAACTTCTGTGAACCCAACAAGGATTTTAATGGTAAACGTTCAATCCCCTACTGCCTTCCGTAGTGTGGTCCACTTAATAGTTAATCTATCATATTTTTGTCTCAAGCCTTAATAAGATTTTGCCAAATGGATGGACGGTTTGGATATAACACATACCTCGTGATTAAACCCACAATTTAATAAGACAGTCCGCTTCTGTCACTGGGCATGACCGTCACGCCGCCTGTAAACACTCCGCTTCTGTCTTTGGCCTGACCGTCACGCCGCCTGTAAACAACCGACCTTCTTCGATCAATGTCCGCTGCATCGGCCTTTCTCTTTCTCTCTTAAGTACACAGCTATCTACCAGAAAATCTCCGAAACTCAACGGCAGGAAAAAAGTTATTTGATCTACCTCAGGATATTTAACTAGTTTTTTTCTTGCTTTCTTCTTCAACAGAAAGGGAGAGAGAGGGATAAACAGAGATAAAAGAGATAGAGAGAGATGGAGTTGGGGGCTCAAGTACATATTGGGCGGGTTTTTTCAGCGCTAAACGAAAAACAAAAGATATGGGGATATTTTGTAAAATAGAGAGATATTTATGTCCCGGGTCGGGTCGGGTCGGACCATTTCGGTCCGGGTTTCGGATCGGTTCTGTCCGGATACACCACTATCCGAATCCGACCTAAAAAATGATCGGATCTGGATGGACAGACTCGATCAGGGCCGATCTAGGCCGTCGGTTCTGTTCGGAACGGTACCGAGTCGGGTCGGGTCGGGTCGGATCCACCGGATCGGGTCCAACATGCCCACCTCTAATCCGAATTGTAGGAGTGGTTCAAAAGAGTTAACAAGTTAAACGTCCTCTACCAATCCGCATGTGTACCGTACATATAGCTAGTGTGTGCACGTATCATGCTAAGATGAGCGTTGCAACTCTATCGGAATTGTACAAGTGGTTCAAAGAGTTCACAAGTTAAACGTGCTCTACCAATCTGCATCCGTATGCTGTACATATGGCTAGTGTGGTACGTGTCCTGCTAATACGAGCACTGCAACTCTTCGATATCCAAGTTGCATCGAATGATTCAAAAGAGTTCACAAGTTAGACATGCTCTACCAAAATGATTCATATCCAAAACTTAAGTGGACCACACCAAAAATAGTAGTGGGATAATGATTCATTTTCCATCAAATCTATTTATAAGGTCACGTAGTCATGCATGGATGAAAAATCATACTGATCCCAAACTTCTGTGACCCCCCAAAAAGGGTTTCAACGTTAGAGGTTCAATCTCCCACATTGCAGTGTGGTACACTTGATCTCTAGATCTATCTCTTATTTTTCAGTTCAACCCTTCGGACGAGCTCATAGAAAGAAAGGACGGTTGGGATAAACACATACCAACATAACTTGGATACGTCAACACACCAGCCAGATGGTGGTGTGGTACACCAGCCAATCCACGTCCAATCCAAATCTTAACAGTACCACACCATATTAAAAAGAGGTTGAACGCCCACTATGAAAAGCTTGTGGGAGCCCACAAAAGTTTTGGATCAAGTTCATAATCGTGTTTTCATTTTTTCAGGTCTTGCTGACCAAATCACGAAGTTAGATGGCAAATAAACATTATGGCGTGCCCCGGGAAGGTTTCAGCATATGTCAATGTCCCCAACGTTTCCTGTGGTATGATTATGGGGCATGCCCTAAAATGAGCTGTCAAAATGAGTTAGACAGCACACGCACACAATGATATATATATATATATATGTGGAAAAGGTACTGTGCGCTCGACCTCACGATTAGCTCCTGTGAGGTCGAGCTGTGTGGGCCCCACCGTGATGCGTGTTGACCATCATCACCGTGCATTTGATGGTTCACCTTTAAATTATGGGATATCCCAAAAATCAGCCGTATACGGAACTTAGGTGGGCCATACCATCTAAAATCATGTGAAGACACCATTAAAACATATAAAAGCACTTGGTGGGGCCCACCTGAAATTTGCATGCATCTGAAACTTGGTCTGAACCCTCATGCAAGCGGGACACACATAATGGATGGGCTGGATTTGGAAACCACATCTCGGTGGGCCCAAAAAATGATTATGAATGTTTTAATGGTGCACGGCCCCTCCACTTCTGTTTGTGGTGTGGCCCACACAAGTCACGAATTGACTTAATTTTTGAGACCTAGGCCCATGACGGAATGGTGCATCTGACTGATGGGGTAGATGTTCGAAACGCATCACGGTGGGGCCCACACAGCTCGACCTTATGGGACGGGCTGGTGAGGTCAAGCACATAGTACCTTTTCCCATATATATATATATATGGGAAAAGGTACTATGCACTCGACCTCACGATAAGCTCCCGTGAGGTTGAGCTGTGTGGGCCCTACCGTGATGCGTGTCGACCATGAACACCGTGCATTTGATGGGTCCCCTCTAAATTATGGGATATCCCAAAAATCAGCCGTATACGGAACTCAGGTGGGCCATACCATCTAAAATCATGTGAAGACACCGTTAAAACATATAAAAGCACTCGGTGGGGCCCACCTGAAATTTACATGCATCTGAAACTTGGTCTGAACCCTCATGCAAGTGGGACACACATAATGGATGGGCTGGATTTGGAAACCACTCTCGGTGGGCCTAAAAAATGATTATGAATGTTTTAATGGTGCACGGCCCCTCCACTTCTGTATGTGGTGTGGCCCAAACAAGTCACGGATTGACTTGATTTTTGAGACCTAGGCCCACGATGGAATGGTGCATCTGACTGATGGGGTAGATGTTCGAAACGCATCATGGTGGGGCCCACACAGCTCGACCTCATGGGACGGGCTCGTGAGGTCGAGCACATAGTACCTTTTCCCATATATATATATATATATATATATATATATATATATATATATATATATATATATATATATATATGGGAAAAGGTACTATGTGCTCCACCTCACGATAAGCTCCCATGAGGTTGAGCTGTGTGGGCCCTACCGTGATGCGTGTCGACCATCAACACCGTGCGTTTGATGGGTCCCCTCTAAATTATGGGATATCCCAAAAATTAGTCGTATACGGAACTCAAGTGGGCCATACCATCTAAAATCATGTAAAGACACCGTTAAAACATATAAAAGCACTTGGTGGGGCCCACCTGAAATTTGCATGTTGCTGAAACTTGGTCTGAACCCTCATCCAAGTGGGACACACATAATGGATGGGCTGGATTTGCAAACCACATCTCGGTAGGCCCAAAAAATGGTTACGAATGTTTTAATGGTGCACGGCTCCTCTCCACTTCTGTATGTGGTGTGGCCCAAACAAGTCACGGATTGACTTGATTTTTGAGACCTAGGCCCACAATGGAATGGTGCATCTAATTGATGGGGTAGATGTTCGAAACGCATCACGGTGGGGCCACACAACTCGACCTCATGAGACGGACTCGTGAGGTCGAGCACATAGTACCTTTTCCCTATATATATATATATATATATATATGGAAATGCTCACCTGCGCACCAGTTCACATGAGGTTTCATGGGATTCCACATCACATGGACCGTGCATATTAGATACCCATGACACGTGTGCAAAGGTGCGCACGTGCGTAGGTGCACAAGTGAGCATGACTCTCTCTCTCTCTCTCTCTCTCTCTCTCTATATATATATATATATATATATATATATATATATATATATATATATATATATATATAATATCCATGACACATCGCCATGCCACCGCTGTGGGTGGTGTAGGCAACACCACCTGATCCGAGACTACTCGTGTCAATCTATCTATAAATCCACAGCCTACAATCATATCCTCCTCACCCCAGCATGCAAAGTTGACAATATCTTATATCCTGGTGAAACTCTTAGCACTAACAACAATCTGGAATATGGGAGCTATAGTTTTATCATTCAAGAAGATTGCAATCTGGTCTTATATGATAATGGAAACCCCATTTGGGCATCCAACACCGGCAGGTTAGCCAGGAATTGCCATTGCACCATGCAAACTGATGGGAACCTTGTGGTATATGATCCTAACGGAGTCGCAATTTGGGCTAGTAATACTACCCGAGACGAAGGCTTCTACATTCTAATCCTTCAAAAGGATAGAAATGTAGTCATCTATGGTGGGGCTACTTGGGCTACTGCTACTAATGCATATGGGAGCAATGCAATGACAGTGGTCACTGTGGTCAGCGCCCCTAAAACCAATTGCACCGCTTTGGTTTGATGGATCTGGGATCATCACAAACATCTAAGAAGATCAATACATTGTGTTGAAATGCATACATTTTCCTTTGGCCCAAGTTCTATATTTATCTATGTGCGTGCTGCGTATGTCTTGTATGAAAGTTTGAATGAATCCTAGTAATGTCATTACACCAAAAACGCCATTTAGGAATGATTTAAAACTGTTCCTAAAATAGGCGTCAAAATCTGGAACGGTTCAATACGGTATTTAGTACCGTTTCAGATTTTAAGAACTCTTAGGAATGGTTGTAAACGAGTAATTTTAAATTTTAGGAACGGTTTTAAACCGTTCTTAATGTCGATAACGGTCAGATTATATTTTTGAAATGGTTTTTTTCATTATTTACTAATGACCAATAAAAGCCATACATTTGTTTTTATATTTAAAAACCAAAAAAATATTATATACAATTAAAATTTAATATCGAACAAATATGGTACAACTTTATAATAAAAATTATATATATTTACAACAATAAGTTTACAATTGCACAAACACATTAACAATAAATAAATAATCATCATCGTCTATTTTACAGCCTAGAAAGTGAGACATCTGAATCACCGTATTGAGGAGATTTCATGGGTCATGATCCATAATAGCAGGCCATCAAACCAATTACTTAGATCACGGGACCATGGGCTCCACCTGTATAAACTGACAACTTGAAAACACTACAAATCCTTAAATGAAAGTTCCTAACCTTTTTATTCATTGGCCTACAAATAAATGGTTAATGAGAAAATTCGGCACGGGTCCAGATTCAATGGGATATAGTTCAATGATTATAAGGTTATAAATATCAACCTAGGAGATAGTTCAATGGTCCAGATTCAAGGACTGATAATGGGTACAGTCTACAAGTATCTGAGCATCTTCAGTCATTGAATCAGCCTCATTTAGGATAATGATCTTCAACGGCGGACATGGGTAACCCCTGGTGTTGACAAGAGAGAGCATGCAAATGAAAACGAATAATTGTATGTAATCTAGAACAGGCAATTTTACTACACAAACCACAATTGGAGTGTAAATTTACAACATACCCATGGCGGTTACCACAACCTTGATCTTATTGCGGACTACATTGATCCCACGATCATCACTTGCATATAGCTCCCACACTCGACTTGTACAATTCAGGTATTTAAAAACAAGTACAAAGATTAAACCTTCTATTGGTCTAAAACATTTAAAAGATTTAAAGATCCTTTTGATACAGGAAGCCTCATTATTGCCTTTGTCCTTGAGTTACTAGTAATGCAATAGGGAGATTCTCATACCTGGCGGTTAGCTTAGCTTCTAGTGGCCCCATCAATGCAGCACAAAAAGCCGATCCAATAGTTGATTATCTAAAGAAAAAAGAAAAGGGACATGTAAGTAAAACAATGACAAGCTGATAAATGTCTCGTACTGCTTAGAAAATAAATAAATAAATAAATAGAGCAGTGCTAATCAAAGCAACTAGACATGATGATCAAACCAACTAGACATACCCACATACAGGCAAATATTTATTTGAACCACGAAAGAAGATATGAAACTCAACAGTGGCATGTTTCTGGATTGAATAATTCTAATACTGAGGGTTATACTCAAAAGCAATAGAGAAAAAGAAATCAATGCCTAATACTGCTACTCTTTGGGTTATAATAGCGAGAGCTGTTGCTACATTTCTTGTCACGTCCCAAATTCGAAAATTGGGCTCATAAAATTCTCGATTGTCTAATCCGGTGCCGACAGCCTCCGTAGTATCCCATTCTCAGCTCTCAGCGCCCATATGCCAAATTTCGATCTTGGGATCCTACAAGGAGGATTTTTTAACGTACATTTGTCTCATAAGAAGCATAACAATAAGTTTACCCAAATCACAAAGGCAACATTATCATCACATATCCACTAATATAACCATTTGAATATAGTGCTAAAAGGGAAATACATATATCAAAATCACAGCTCCAGAAACCGTTGTGCGCTCCAAACTCAACACTGCTGCGACCTAAAGCTACCCGCACGCATTTGTCGTGCATAAGCTTATATAAAGCTTAGAGGGTGATGTAAGTGTGTGCACAAGGTAAGTGTCAAGTATACAATACAAGTCCATAAATCATACAATGTCAGAAATACTGGCAAGTCTATAAATCATAAATATTAGAGTATGCAATGCAGATACATTATGCAATGCGGAGACATAAAGAGCCAAATATCAGATGCCGAGGATGCAATGAAATATACAAATCCTGAATAGCCACGAATACCATCAACCTCATTTAAGCCATATAAATGTAGAAACATAGTAACTCAAAATGTTAATGTTGCGAACGCAATGTAATATGCGGTGAGAATGATAGTACGTAATATCGCAGGCTATGGGGTCCATCAAAAGAGACTTCTATCCAAACCAGTCTCATACCTAAATTTGGATAGCCAGACTCAATGTGGTAAACCCCTGACCTCAGGTTAGTCACGCATCCCAACCAAAATTCTTGTCATTGTGAAGGTACACAATAATTAGTTGTACACCACTAGCCCGAGTGTATAGTGAATGAATGAATGAATGAGTATGCAACTCCTGCTCAATAAGTTCACGTATTAGTACTGTACATCTCTGGTATCATCACCGGGGTCTAGTACACTCCAAACTAGATTGCCGCCCTATCGCACACAACCAGGTGAGTGGAAGAGACCTCACTATCCATTTAGCTAGTAGTCAGCCAATACCTACCCGACACGTCGATAATGGACCCATTTATGAGCTGCTCAAACTCAGCCTAGTTTTGCCCACTACGAATCGGGAGGATAAGGCCACACCCCCTTCCAACCGACCATGATACAGTGGAAGACGTGACCTACTGGTATTCGGCACTCAGACGCTCATGTAATCCACTCAGTCTAGATGTTGGAGCATCCTCTAGTACCAAGAGGGTTTAAGGATTTTCACCCAAGGCCATCTATAGCGGCCCGATGCTAGTAACAGATTTTCAATATCCCATCTAACCATCCACGACATGACTATGGAGGCTACGGCCTAGATGTCGTTAGGGCATACAGTAATCACAACACACAATGTAAGATGCATGGATCATATAATCCAGTCATGCATCAATCTTATGCATACCGTGCACTCACGTTAGACAATCTCCGCCTATCAGGGAGTCTCGTAACAACCTGCCCAATGACATATGCAATGGTCAACCACATCTCATAACGAACATGCAGATGATGCGTATGGGCATGTATCATGATGTTATGTTGTCACATACTCATAATCGGTATCGGGTGATATACTCGTAATTGGTATTGATAATCGGCCTCGACAATCGGAATCGGCCTCGGCAATCAGCCTAATAAAGGGCCTAAGGGAAGGTCACAATGTGGACATTTAACTATCATAGTCCATTAATGTGGACATTTAACCAACATTGCTCCCAAGTAATGGCCTTCATAGGGCCAAACATATAAGGCTCATGGCCTCACACAAGAGTCTAATATACATCGCAATGGGCCGTTCACACGGGCCACATATACATTAAGTCGGGCCTCATCATATGGACTAGAAATATATCACAATGGGCCACGTCCCATGGGCCTCGAATACATCACAATGGGCCGCACCACTTGGGCCTCGAATACGTCACAATGGGCCATAATCCATGGGCCTCAATACATCACAACGGTCAACCCATGGGCCTCAAATATATCACGTCAGGCCTTACCACACGGGCTTCAAATACACAACAGGTGAAGATAGGTGGGCAGCCATGCACAACATACACATTAAGGTGGGCCTTGCACAAGCAGCAGGTGGGCCTGCACAATCCATATAGGCCCCACCAGATGGACAACTAGGATATACATGCATATATCATGGTGGGCTCCATTGCTGATGGCCAATAAGGATAAAACACATACATCGTACAGCCCCATGGCCTGGTGTAGATGTACAACACATACCTCAAGATGGGCCTCACATGCACCGTCCACATGGACGGTGCATAGAATAAATACATACATTAAAACGGACCCACGCTGCAGGATGAAACACATACATTTGAAGTGGGTCCCACCGTCCTGTGGTGTGGACCGTCCACATGGACGGTGCATAGAATAATTACATACATTAAAGGGGACCCACATCGCAGGATGAAACACATACATTTGAAGTGGGTCCCACAGTCCTATGGTGTGGACGGTGAAGATAAAGCTCATATATCACGGTGGGTTACACCGTCCACAAATGGACAGTGGATAAAAATACATATATCGGGGTGGGATTCCCACCATCCAGATGATGGATGGCGTGGATGCAATACATACATTAA
Organism: Magnolia sinica; assembly: GCF_029962835.1. Taxonomy (NCBI): domain Eukaryota; kingdom Viridiplantae; phylum Streptophyta; class Magnoliopsida; order Magnoliales; family Magnoliaceae; genus Magnolia; species Magnolia sinica. Next base: position 7,425,523 of record NC_080580.1, read on the forward strand.
GATGGATCCCACCGTCCAGCATCTGGAAGGTGGAGATACCAGCCATATCTCAAAAGGGTGGTGTCCACGTGTGTGGCCCACCAGCTGGAGGGCATCGTCCAGATGGATGGCTTGGATATAACACATGCCCCATTTGGGCCACACCGAGGGACGGTTTGGATATAACACGTACCTCATGTTCAGACCTACTGAACTTACTAGCGTTAATACAGAGTTGTTGTATGGTACTCCAGCCAATCCACTTCACAAAGGTGGGTCCCACGTGGGGCCCACCATAATGTTTATATTCTCCATCCAATCTGATTATAAGGTCACAAAGACCTGAATTAAGGGGAAAAACAAATTTTATATAGATCCAAAACTTCTGTGACCCAAAAAGTTTCAATGGTAGACGTTCAACCTCCTGCTCCTTTTGGTGTGGACCACCTGAGTTCCGTGAACGATTGAATTTTGGGGAAACCCCATTATTAAAGGGGACCCATCAAATGCACGGAGTAGATGTTCAACATACATCATGGTGGGGCCTGTGGTGGGGCCCACCGTCCCTACCACGTCCAGTAGCAGGATGCTGCAGCGGCCTCTGGATGCTGGACGTTAGCATATACTCTTTTTTTAAAAAAATTATTGTTTTCTAATGGTTTTTCATAGGTGGGGCCCATGTCAAGAGGATCCACTCCGTCGATTGGGTTCCCGAGCTTGAGACAGGCCTAACAAGCCCAATAGACAATATGTTTTAAAGTACAGAAACATCGCAGCGGACCCTAACAGTTTATCATTATTAAAATAATGTTTTTGATGGTATGGCCTACCCAAGATTCAGATTGGCTCCATTTCTCGGCTCAACACCTAAAATGAGCTGGGAAATTGGATGGACGGTGTGGATTAAATACATGCATCATGGGTGGGGTAGGGCTTGTTGTGGTCCCACACTCCCCCCTACCAAAATACCTACACCATGGGATGCTGCTTGCTGCAGCGCTCTTTGGACGCTGGTAGTAGCGTCCGTTACACACCACCACACTCACGCTGAAGTGGAATTTCACCACCTTTGTGGGCCCACTTGGTGGATAGCATGGGTAAAATGCATACTTCATGGTGGGGTCCATCTAGGTGGGCCACAAGGCCTCATCATCACCATAAAAAATGAGAGAGAGAGAGAGAGAGAGAGAGAGAGAGAGAGAGACCCCGCCACTATGGGCCCCTCTTTGCTACAAATCATACATCAAGATGGGTCCCACCAAAAGTGAGCCCTCAAATCATCAAATCCAAGCAAAAATTATAAATCTAATCTTAGAAAACGCCCACCTTAGATCTCTTCTTGGATCAATGGCAAGCTAAGCTCATCGGCTTCGACTTTGATGGAGGTAGATGAAGATTAGATGGTGGAGATTGGGGTAGGGAAGTGGACCACACCTAGCTCTCCTCTTGGAAAGCTTGGACATTCATCCTTGGGAGTTGCTTGAAAATGGAGTGTGAAATGAGAGAGAGAGAGAGAGAGAGAGAGAGAGAGAGAGAGAGAGAGAAGTGATGTGTATGACATGGGAGGTATGGTGCTTGTTGGTAAGAAAGAAATGAGATGAGTAAAGGTGTTGTTGACTTTGGGTGAGAAATGGATGGGTAGGGTATGGGTTGTACTTGATTTGATTGTTTGATGGATTGATGTGATGGGTTATAGAGATTCTCTCGAAATCTGCAACGCGGGACATTTCATTAGAAAATACTCGGGCCCACAACTCCTGACTCGGGTATCAAATCGGCACGTGAGACGTGGCGTTAGAACCGCAGCGACGATGCGATCATAAGGATACAAGTCTCGGGTTGAGCCGACTCTGGAATATAGGATACGACTTAAGGTTGCGCGCAAATATCGATTATAGGTCGCGGGTTGTCGGAATTGGACCGGGAGGACCACGGAAGCCTACGGAACGGTACAGTCTAGGATACGGGCCTTACATTTCTCATGATAGAATAGGGTTCTAAAGAAAAAGGTTGCTTCTAGCCAAAGACCCAAATACACTTTCAGCTCTAAAGCAGCATAAAAACACAAAAATACCCTTAATCCACACCACTGGATTTATAAGAAAATAGCAAAGATGAAAAAGGAAGGAAAAAAAGAAACATAACTTCAATAATCCTCCAGAAAAACTCAATCAATTAAACAAATGAAGTGAAAGAAGAAATGATGACAATGGGATGGTATGAACTAGTTCTGGAACATCCACAAATTTGTTCAATTGGAAGGCATGAGAAGTAGATTGATTAGACAAGAAAGTTGTCATCGTTGAAATGTAGCGATCCACTACCAGCTTACTTTGTAAAGAGAAATCAATGCTAGATATCTTTTAACCTTTTGGGTGACCATGTTTTTCTCCATTCAAAAGATCATTGCATATGTATAAAGGAATTTTTAATCACAAGATGGTAGTTGCATGTCGCTAACTTGTGCACTTCTAATTTCCACAGTTCTTCAGAATCTGGAGGGTTCATAAACTGCAACTTCATTGAGAAGAATCAATTTGAGGGTGGCAAATTTGAGCAAACAATCTAGAGAGTTCATAGACTGTAACTTGATCTACCAACTGTATATCCCCACCGCAAATGACCTGGAACTCTTCAATATTGGGTGAGAATAATTCAACCCCCAAAGATGAGCAAAATTTATTCCACAAGGACAACTAAAAGTGCATCTTACAGGCATGGAAATTTTCTAGTACTATATTGTTCCACACTTATTGGTTTCAAAATATTCGACAAAAAAGTCAACCCACTCAACAACTTGACAAGTGAATCACTGAAAAATCTCACATAAAACAACAGCAAAAGAAGAAGAAGAAGAAGAAGAAGGCAAGACAACCCTAAAAAAAGGGAGGGAAAAAAAGCAAGCATATGGAGTAGGAAGAGGCGTACTACAAGTCCATCGATTGCCCGTCTCCAAGAATGTGGAATCCTTGCCCCACACATTCAGGATGATAAGCTTTGAGACAACATCTGACAAACAATAGCATCGTGTTAATTAAACATGGGAATAGTAGACAAGCAACTCCCATGCCAATCATGGGAAGAATAAAAGGTTTTTTTTTTTTTTTTGAGAGGTGGAAGTATAAAAGATTTCATTTCAATGCCTTAAACAATTACACAGAAGCATATTTGAGTACTCACCATCCAAACTGGATTTAAGGTACGGAACAATGAAAGATGAGGGGTTCACTTGATCAAGGCCGCTATCCAGCAATGTGTCAACACATTCAAAAGCAGCAATCACTCTTCTACCTTTGTATAAGCTAACATGAAAATGAGACATAGTAGAGAGCTCTCCTTGGCAATCTATAGTGCAAGGAATGCAATCCAGACAAAGACGAGAAAGTTGAGGTCCTTCCAGTAAACATTCTCAAGAACTGGGACCTGGGATGGCTACAAGAAGTTACTCCGACAGCTTAGAGAGATGGGAATCCAAACAAATCTTGATTTCTTGGCTAAACCTGATTCCTTGGCTCATGGACAGGGAGGGCTGGACCTAGACTCAGGTCCATAGCCTATGGACTGGACTTGTAAATGCTCCTGCATGCCTGACCAAATTGCAAAGCTACATGAAACAAAATATGCAAGAAGGCCACATCCTGATTGACTCCTTTAGGAAAAAGTAGTATGGTAGGTAGTAACTTTCAAGGTCCTGTTTGGTTGAAAAATGATTTCATCTCATATACAAGCAACTCTGCATCCATAGTAAAAACACAGAGAAGGAACCACATGCTTCAACAACTTAAAACAATTCAATTTTAAAAAAAGAAAATGAAAAGTAATGCTTGCTAATAATATATACAACATTTCCAAATAACTTCATGCGCAACATAAATTAGGAACATAAAGATAGAAAGTTACCAAATAATAATAATAATAATAATAATAATAAAGAAAACAATATCTGCTAATACAATACTTTGATTGGAAACAAAAGCTGAAATAAGAAAAAAGTACCCTGACTTGCCAAACAATGCACTAATCTCATCCCATCTCTTCATTGTTAGGCACCAATTGGAAAATCCAAACAAGCCATTTGTACTATTTTCAAACTGAGGGCAGTCATCAACTATATTGTCCACATTGTACACAATTTGGTCTTGCAATGACCCACCAGGCTTTATTCTCATTGGATTGAAAGCTTAAATTTCAACATAAATCAAGATGTTAGAAGTTAAGAACTAAATACACTTATGCTAACATATAGCCTGAAGAATTACATGATTCCTCCTGTTGTTCTTCCATTCTAGTCACATGTGAAGCATCTTCTTCTTCCTCCAGTTGTCCTTCCATTTTAGTCACATTTAAAGCATCTTCCACTTCGGACTCTTCTGCTTCCTTTGGTTGTCTGTCCATTTCAGTTATATTGAAATTTCATTGGTCTAAAATATTCCTGCAAAATGATAATAGCCTGGCAACAGATGTAACTGTATCAGCAACTTGATGAAGACCTAAATCATGTTGTTTCATATACTTCATCAACAAAAATAATAATAATAATAAAATAAAAAATCAAAGAACATGGGCAACAATTCCATTGCCCCCTACACCTACTTGAGTCTTGGATCCTGCTCACATTAGGACTCATGTCCTGCAATGAGCTCATAAAACTCCAATCTTACCAAAAAAGAAATGAACAAGTTGATTTTTGAATCTTGCAATTCATAAAAATTCCATCAGTTCTTCAATGACTCAATTAAGTGGAACTCAGAAACCGAAAGACCAAGTTCTGAGTCAACTTCAAGTTTTGAACATTGCCCATTGTTAGAAATTATACAGATTAATGTATTTCTGTATAATGTGGAAACCGAAAAGTGCAAAATAATCAGAAATCAGGACAGGCTGAAGTGCGTCTGAAATGCTGTCCTTAAAGCGTTATTTGCCCCTACTCAAGTGAATTGAGTATGCTGGTAGGTTACAGGCAAATAGCTTCTAGGATACGACGAGCCTGGTGTGGGTCTGCGTTCAGCAAACACGAAGGCCCACCAAATGAAACTCAATTACACACTTTCTGGTAGTATTACAGTATAAAAGAAAAAATCCCAAAAGAAGAAGAAAGAAGAGAAAAACTTCTGCACAGGTCAGTTCTAATCTTCAGCTACTGGTTCAGTTCAACCGTTCTAGACCATACCGCTGGTCTGTTCTTCAAGCTAAGGTTTAAGCCTTGCTTTGTTGCTGGAAACACTAGAAAATATGAGTGGAGAGGGGCTGGCTGTCTCAGTTCGTATGGGTTTGCTGGAGTGAGTTGAGATGGTTTGGAAACCCATCTAGGTCCTCCTTTTATAGGCTATGGTGGCTAGGGGGTTATGGTCCAGAGACTTAAATTCCATTAAGTCATTTCTGGCTGTTGGAAAACTAGCCGTTTTATGGTCGTTTTCTGACTGTTGTGCATGGACCATTAAGCTGCTACATGCTGACTGTTGTGAGACAACAGCTAGCCGTTTTCTAGCTGTTGGGCTAGCCATGCAGCAGTTATAGCTGGACCCTGCACTAATGGCTCAGCTGTTACAGTTTCTGCTGCAACAGCTCTTTTCAGTCCCTCTATTTATACTGAGAGATTTCTCTCCCAGTCCTTTAGTCTCTCTGCTAACCAGCCACCTGCCATAGCCACTTAGTCGCACCGCGACTCGCATACGTCTCGATCCGGTTCGCTCAAGGTCGCGAAGGAGCAGAGCCCGAGATCGAGATCGAGACCGAGACCATGACTGAGTCCTAGTCCGAGTCTGAGACTGAGACCGAGCTCGAGCCCGTGGTCGTGCCCGTGCCCGAGCCCGAGCGCGAGCACGCGCGCGGGTGTTCCAGTGCTACGCACTGGAACACGCAAGGTCCATAGTCCATGGACTAGGTAGGTAAATATTATAATACTCCGCATCCTTCATATAAACCACAGGCTTTTCTCTTCTCTTTTTCATGTGGGACTATTCCCAAAAAACCCATAGAAAAGTGTTTTCCAAAACAACTTTTTATATTATATTATATTTTATTATTAATTTTTTTTATTAAAATCAATATTTTTGCAACAATCTCCCACTTGATTTTTATAAAAATATTTTCTCGGTTAAACAATGCTGCCAGAATAATTTGCTTATATGCATAAAGAAAGATATCTTTCGATTTTATCTTTCCTTAGTGTAAGTATTTCAAAACTCTGTCAAAATGACTGGTAGCCGCAGCTTTGAACTAGTTATTCCTAGATAACAGAATTGAAAATACCACACACATATTCGCTATATGTTTGTTAGAGTTTCCACAATCTTGCTCAGCACAATTAATGGTCATGTGCTTATCCTAATTCATGAACAATCCCGAGAGAAAAACTCCTAACTCTCATGAGAGACGGCACCATCTCTACGTTTATATAGGTGAAATCCTTCCAGTATCTCCGTTACTATAAGATACTTGTCCTTATAGACTGGATTTCATTAAGAGTTCTAAGACTCAACCCTCTATCGTAATGCTCAGCACTTATCTATTATGGATGAGGTTTTATAATTTTAGTACTGAAAAAACTTTCCACATATCAGTGACTTGTTCTTACCCATTAAACTCAAAATTAGAGATTTTCTGACTTTAGGTTGGGTTACCATCACTGGTGGAACTTTGGTTGAAGAGTTTCAACCCCATCCCTCTAGATGTAGCCTTTACTACCTATCTCGGTAGAGGTTTAGTGAAAGGATCTGTCAGGTTATTGCTTGATTTCACATAAGAAATAGCAATGATTCCATCTCGAATCAATTGTCTGACATAATCATGTCGAAGACTAATATGTCTAGACTTACCATTATAAGTCCCGCTATAGGATCTAGCTAATGTGGCTTCACTATCACAATGTAGTGACACAGTCGATATAGGCTTTACACAGAAAAGAATTTCTAATAGAAGATCCCTTAGCCACTCAGCCTCTTTGCCTGTTGCAGCCAGGGCTATAAATTCAGACTCCACAGTCGAATGCGTTATGCAAGTCTGTTTCTTGAATCCCCAAGATACAGCTGCACCTCCTAGGGTGAATACCTACCCTGTAGTAGACTTGTTGTCCCCTGCACTTGATATCCAGCTCGCATCGGTATATCCTTCTAATACGGCAGGAAACTCTGAATAGAATAGTCCTAAGTCTTTGGTTGCTTTTAAGTAACCAAGGACTCTACTTATTACATTCCAGTGTTCAGTACTGAGGTTACTAGTAAACCTACTAAGTTTACTCACAGCATATGTGATATCAGGTCTAGTGCATTGTATAGCATACATAAGACTCCCTATTGCACTCGCATATTCTAATTGTGCAACTATTCTTCCAGTATTTTTTTTTAGCTTGATACTTGGATCAAATGGGGTCTTTGCTTCTTTTATATTTAGATGGTTGAACTTGTTTAGTATCTTCTCAATATAATGAGATTGACACAAAGCATAACCCCCACAATGTTTTTTAACTTTGATACCAAGAATGGTATTAACTTGTCCAACATCCTTCATTTTAAATACGGAAGATAGAAATCTTTTTGTTTCAATTACACTTTCCATTTTATTACTTATTATTAACATGTCATTAACATACAGACAAATAATAACGATGTAACTACCATCTAATTTAGAATATATGCATTTGTCAGCTACATTATGCATGAAACCATGAGAAAGTATTTTGGAATCAAACTTCTCATGCCACTGTTTTGGTGCTCGTTTTAATCCATACAATGATTTGACTAATTTACATACTTTATTTTCATTTCCTGGTAGAACGAATCCTTCAGGTTGTTCCATGTATACCTTCTTGTTGGGGTCATCATTCAGGAATGCAGTCTTTACATCCATTTGGTGGATGTGAAGATGATGTATGGAAGCTAGTACAAATAATATCCTAATGGATGTTATCCTAGCTACAGGAGAGTATGTGTCAAAGTAATCTATCCCTTCTTTTTGTCTAAAACCCTTAGCTACTAGTCGAGCTTTAAAGGTTTGGATAGTCCCATCAGTGTGATATTTCTTCCTAAATACCCACTTACAACCTATGGGTCTAGAAGCCGGAGGTAAGTTAACTGGTTCCCATGTTTGATTTGATAGTATAGATTCCATTTCATCGTTTATAGCTTCTTTCCAGAAAGCTGAGTCTCTAGAGGATATGGCCTCTTTATATGTTTTAGGATCATCTTCTATAGTCATTACTATAGGTACTTGTCTTATAACATTTTTTCTATCTCCTTCTACAAGATGGAAAATAACACGTTGTGAGTCTATATAGTCATCTCCTAGACTCTTCTCTATTCTTGTCCTTTGACTTCTACGAGGCTCAATAGGAGCTTCCACCATCTGTGGAGCTGTGCTATCTGGTTCTGTATTAGGAGTTTGGATTTCATTATCCTTTGACTCTAAGGATAGTGAGTTCTCAAAGAACTCAACATCTCTTGATTCTATTATTGTATTAGACTCTATGTCTAGAAGTCTATAAGCTTTACTATTTTATGCATACCCTACGAAGGCGCACTTATTAGCTTTTGGTCCTAACTTAGTTCTTTTTGGATCAGAGGTTCTGCAATATGCAAGACATCCCCACACTTTTAGATATCTTAGGTTAGGTTTTCTACCTCTCAATGTTTTATATGGAGATATTTTATATTTTTTAGATGGAATTCTGTTTATTATATGGCATGCTGCAAGCAGTGCCTCTCCCCATAGACTTAGTGGCAACTTTGCTCTTATCAGCATTGAGTTGACCATTTCTACTAATGTTCTATTCTTCCTTTCAGCTATACCATTTTGTTGAGGTGTGTATGGCACTGTACATTGATGTATCAGTCCATGTTCTTCACAGAAGTTATCGAATTCATTGGAGAAGTATTCTCCTCCTCTATCGCTACGGAGAATTTTTATTTTCTTATTCAGTTGATTCTCTACTTCTGCTTTATATATTTTAAACATGTTTAATGCTTCATCTTTACTTTTTAATAGGTACATATACACATACCTAGAGCAATCATCTATAAAGGTTATGAAGTACCGTTTACCTCCACGAATAAGAATGTCGTTTAACTCACAGATATCACTGTGCACAAGATCCAATATTTGAGACGATCTTTCAACACTTGGAAAAGGTTTCTTTGTCATTTTGGATCTTATGCACACTTCACATTTTTCGGTTTCATTATCTATGTATGAGATTAAACCATTCTTAGTCATGAACTTCAACGTACTATATCCTATATGGGCTAGTCTATCATGCCATAGTCCAGCGGATTCAACCATATACGCAGAAGTGCTACTTTCATTCAGAGAAAACTTAACCATTCCGTTACAAGCATATCCCTTTCCGACAAAATTCTCATTTTTGGACAGAATCAGTTTACCTGACTCATACACCACTCGTATGCCTGGTTTTTCCAGAAGATCCCCAAAAACTAAGTTTCGCCTCATGTCTGGGACGTGCAGTACATTAGTTAGAATCACTTTCTTTCCAGAGGTGAATATCAGTTCGACAGTTCCTTTGCCGACGACCTTCGATCGGACTTCATTACTCATTTGGACTTGTTGACCATCGGTCAATTCTTCATAAGTTTTGAAGGCTGATTTGTCGTAGCACACATGTACAATAGCGGCAGTATCATACCACCAACTTGGAACTTTACCTTGGATGGTATTCACCTCAGTGATCATAGCCACTATATCGCCTTCTTCTACTGCACTTGCCTCTTTTTTAGATTTGCGATAGCGGCATACTCAAGCATAGTGCCCAGTTTTTCACAAACAAGGCATGGGCCTTTGAACTTTCCGTTCTTCTTTTGGGTGTTCTTCTTGAATTTTCCTTTATTAGGTTTCAAGAAATCGTCCTTCTCGGGATGTTTGTTATTAGTGTTTTCTACAGCATGTACCTTGGACGAGGTATTCCCGTTATCATTTTTTCCTATCGCGGTTATGGGATTCTTTCTCAATCCTGAGGTGTTTCTGGATTTGTTCCAGTGTGTAGTCCTCGATTTTATGCAGCAATTTCTTTCTATAGTCTTTCCACATTGGTGACAATTTGGCAATTATAGCCCTGACTTGGAATGATTCAGGAAGATCAATTTTTATCGCTTTGATTTTGTTTACTATTAGCTGCAATTCTTGGATTTGGGATAGCAGCGGTTTATTATCTACCATGCTGAAGTCAAAATACCTAGCGATGAGAAATTTGTTGGTACCTTCTTCTTCAGCCTTGTATTTGAATTCCAGAGCGGCTCAGATCTCCTTTGCTGATGACGTCTGTTGGTACAGATCGTACAGGCGGTCGGAGAGAGCGTTCAGAATGTGTCATCGACACAAGAGTTCGTCTTCGGCTCTTTTAGTGTTGGCAGCTACTTGTTCAGGTGTGTCGTTGTCAGCTACTTCAGGTAGTGCTTGCAAATTTGGATCTAATATGTAATAGATCTTCAGCACCGTCAGGAGACATGTCAGCTTATCTTGCCATATTGTAAAATTGGTTTCATCAAACCGATCAAGACGTATCAAGTCTTGATTCATCAATATGATGGATGAAACACTGTCGGCTTCCATCAGTAAAAGAACACTTTAAGAATGTTGGAAATTATACAGATTAATGTATTGTTGTATAATGTGGAAACCGAAAAGTACAAAATAATCAGAAATCAGGACAGGCTGAAGCACGTCTGAAACGCTGTCCTTAAAGCGTTATTTGCCCCTACTCAAGTGAATTGAGTATGCTGGTAGGTTACAGGCAAATAGCTTCTAGGATACGACGAGCCTGGTGTGGGTCTGCGTTCAGCAAACACAAAGGCCCACCAAATGGAACTCAATTACACACTTTCTGGCAGTATTACAGTAGAAAAGAAAAAATCCCAAAAAAAGAAGAAAGAAGAGAAAAACTTCTGCACAGGTCAGTTCTAATCTTCAGCTACTGGTTCAGTTGAACCATTCTAGACCACACCGCTGGTCTGTTCTTCAAGCTAAGGTTTAAGCCTTGCTTTGTTGCTGGAAACACTAGAAGATATGAGTGGAGAGGGGCTGGCTGTCTCAGTTCGTATGGGTTTGCTGGAGTGAGTTGAGATGGTTTGGAAACCCATCCAGGTCCTCCTTTTATATGCTATAGTAGCTAGAGGGTTGTGGTCCAGAGACTTAAATTCCATTAAGTCATTTCTGGCTGTTGAAAAACTAGCCGTTTTATGACCGTTTTCTGACTGTTATGCATGGACCATTAAGCTGCTGCATGCTGACTGTTGTGAGACAACAGCTAGCCGTTTTCTAGCTGTTGGGCTAGCCATGCAGCAGTTACAGCTGGACCCTGCACTAATGGCTCAGCTGTTACAGTTTCTGCTGCAACAGCTCTTTTCAATCCCTCTATTTATACTGAGAGATTTCTCTCCCAGTCCTTTAGTCTCTCTGCTAACCAGCCACTTGCCATAGCCACTTAGTCGCACCGCGACTCGCACACGTCTCGCTCAAGGTCGCGAAGGAGCAACATGATGCGGACGTGCGAAGTGCGCCACTAGCGCCTCTACAGCCACACTACCTCACATGCCCACGCCCTCGCACCAAGCCCGAGCTCGAGACCGAGACCGAGATCGAGCCCGAGCCCGTGCCCGAGCCTGAGCGCGAGCGCGCGCGCCGGTGTTCCACGCAAGGTCCATAGTCCATGGACTAGGTAAGTAAATATTATAATACTCCACATCCTTCATATAAACCACATGTTTTTCTCTTCTCTTTTCCATCTGGGACTATTCCCAAAAAATCCGTAGAAAAGTGTTTTCTAAAACAACTTTTTATATTATATTATATTTTATTATTAAAATATTTTTTTAAATTAAAATCAATATTTTTGCAACACCCATCATTACCTGGTTGCTTGTACATCCCATGATGTTCACCTGATTAAGCATGTTAACAAACAACTTAACCCATATCTTTCTTAATTTCAAAACAAACGACCAAACTGACAGCAGCCCGGTGACTATTCCATAGTGCATAACAACAATAGGACTCATAAGAAACAATGCGTGGCACAATTATATGCTTTAGATAAGCAAGGAGTAGAATTCTTAGAAGCCCAAAACGAAATCAACCAACTGCAAGCACAAAGATAAGAAAGAACTCAGGTTATGCCAGCCCAAATATGTTCATGACAGATGCACCAACAGATTTACAGTGAAATACAATAGTGAGATGTTTTTAGTGGAAAATTTTGCCTTGAAGATATCAATAGAAAAGATAGCTGAATTAGAGAACCAATATAAAGAGATGCTGAAATGCAGCATATGCTAATTGGATTGCACCTTGGAGCCCACTCAAAGCAACCACAACAGATGACATTACGGATATGCCTGCTGTACTTGATTGATAATTGGCCTGTGCTTAATTGTGCAGCCCAAATCCCTATATAGGCTCTACAGATGCCAACCCAAAGTAAATGAAATGGCTGACATTACACAAATAGGCCTACTGCACAGTGCAAATCAATGATCAGCAAATGCTTCAGTGTGCAGCACAAAAATAAAACATGCTTAAAGACTTGCTAGGAACACACTTGAGTTTGAGACATACAATGCAGACAGTGGGTGATTAGCCAGGAAGATAACCGATCCAGTGAATTGGTTGTTCTCTAAGTGACTGTTGGAGAAAAGTGCCAAGTGCCAACAGCCTACATTTTCAGTGGAGACAAGGCCACAGATAGAATGTTCAGTTTATGAGTAGTGGAGTATTTTCCATCAACAATAGAAACATCATATTTTATTACAGTTACATGCAAAATTAGGACAGCATAAATAGGATTCATATAGTGAACTAGGATAGTTCTCCTTTCTTAAAAAAGAAAAATAAATGGAAAAAAAAAAAAAATCAGTCCTAGGATAGAGAAAAATCAAAGCAATCCAAAGAATGAAAATCAGCCACATTGAAGTTTTGAGTACCCATTTGACCAGCAACACCAAGGAGCATCTCTGCTTTAAAAAACTATTATAAAGCCGTGTGTGTGAAATAACCACATCATCACCTGGTGGTAACAGTACCACTCAAGTGGCCCCCTATAGGATAAGCTATCTATCAGTATGTAATAAGCAACTTCAAAATTCTCTACAAACTAATTATTGAGAACAAGATGAGAAAACAAGAGATGCTTAGAAACTTGTGGACAATATACTAAAGACTTGTGGACCCAGATGACAAAAAAACTTGTCATGTGTTACATAAATGTTGCCAACGGCTAAATTTTAAAATTAGACCCAGATGACATTCAGGGCAATAAATTTGAATCATATTTAAAAAAGAAGCATTGATTCCTTTGAATATTAGAATCTACAAACTAAAATAATTGTCAGGAATCAATACAAATGATGGGAAGTTCAATGTGTTAAGTACTAATCTATTGAACACCTCATTGGATTCAAAGAGCAACATACATCAAAAAGAAATAAATGCTTGGAACAGTATCTGACCTGGAATTGTTATTCGTAATATTTTAGAGTTACCAAATGCTCCAAGAACTGGATTCGACTGCAGTCATATCAATCAATACAATGTCAAATTCACTAAGAAGAGATGGTTTCAATGTATTCTAATTGAAAATAAAAGAAGAAAATCCATATAAAAGGATAGACGAAATAAAATGGCTTCCATTTTGGTAAAATCAGATCTGTGAGTGAGAATGATTGCAGGAGACAGTTGCTTCCTTTAGGCTTTAACATAGTCCACCCAAACTATAAAAGTAAAAGTTTTTTTCTTGAAATTTCTAATTTTAGTTTATCACTTTTTTTATTGAAGAAATAGGAACTCAACTAAATAAACAACACTTTTGAAATATAAAGTTATAAAAAAAAAAAGTTATTGAGGTAGACAGTACTGACCAAATCCAACCACTTGTAAGGCCATCATTTCTAATTTTATTGTTTTACATATTTCAAATTTCAACTGTAAGCCCTATCTAGACTTCCAAAATTCTCTTACCGGAATGTGGATTGCCACTCTACTTTTTGAGAACCACTTCTCTACTCCTATCAAGCTTACATGGACTATGGGTCACTCCAATACCATGAGGTACACATCTAATGCAATCGGATGTACCTGATTGCTTCAATGGTACGGGATAAACCCCAATACCGATTTGATCTCTGAGCACATATGATCTGCTAGAAAACTGAATGTTCATGGCTAAAACTGAATGTAACTTGATTAAAAGAAAAAGAAAAGAAAAAAAAAAAAGAATCATAAGCAATCCATGGTGGGACCTATTCAATAGAAGCACATACAATGATTACTGTTAACTAATATGGAGAACTCATTTTTAAGTGACAACCAACCAGGGCTGTAGGGCTTCACACTACTGAATGACCATTGACCAAAAGGAGATGGAAACCTAAATGTTAGTGGTTTAGATTTATGATAAACAAAACTGTGTTTGAAATGCAAATCATCAAGCATATATTATAAGAATCTTCTAGAAAGATCAGCTGAAATTGCTAACTCAAAACATTGCGACTACATTCATAGCATATAAGTCAGGTGACACATTTAATTAAATTAGAGTATGGTTGACATTCTCAATTCACTAACCCTAATATCGGCATGGTCATAACTTCTTGTAAGAGAAATTCAGCATTTCTATCTGACTATTTTAAAATAGCCATATCACAGCATTGTCTAATATGTATGTAAATCTTTTTTGTATCACATAATTTTTATTTTTATTTTTTAAAATGGCATCTGCAGATTTTTATTTTTATTTTTTTGGTTTGCTATGACAAAGGAAACCATAGCCTCACCTGATGAATCCACCAATAGTCCACATAAAACATGATAACAACATAAAACAAAGGAGATCCAAGCCAACCATTGGGTGGGTCTCATAGGCCGAAATTTTTGGCTAAGGCCAGCTAGTTCATCATAGGGACCAATCTGTAAACATTGTGCATCCTACACGTGTGCGTTATTCAAAATGGTGGAATTCTGTTGAGAACAACAAATGGTGGAAAGACATGGATCCAGGATAAAGCTGCAGATAAAATTGCTGCAAATCTCTATTCAGTAAAGTGAGCTTTACTTTTCTTGTCAGCACATCACTCGTCTTTTGCTATTGGATTAGTAACCTAAGGCCCTATTTGGATTTGACTTAAAAAATGATTTCATCTCATTTTAGTTAACAATAATTATGAATTAAAGATAACCACAATTTATATAAACTATGATCTCTAATTTGTAACTACTGTTATCTATAATACATAACTACACTTAACTAAAATGAGATCACATTATTTTGAAGTGGCAACCAAACTGGGCCTTAGATGCCTTCTCAAATTAATGATCCAGGTATTTCTGGAACCGTCTCCAAGACATGGAACAGACAGGACGCCCCCCCCCCCCAGCCAGCTTGTAAGAATTTTCCTTATCAATGATAAGGTGTTAGTCTAGAGGATTGAATAACGCAATAGAGAACAGGGGATTTTCATTTGATCTAGAACTAATGCTATTAGTCATGAGAAAATAGGCGTTGGTATTCAACTGGTTGCCTGGTTTTCAACTGCAAATCTTGTCGGAGACTTTCTATCTTCTCATTTGCGTGAAAAGGTTGGATGGTTTTTCGATTCCCATGGCATTGCTACCACCAAATGCAAAGAAACTACCACTCCCTTGTGGGTTGCTAAAGGCCCCAAATACTGAAATAAAGGAAATAAGTTGCTTTTGGAAGTTGAAAATCAAAAGAAGTAACTTTTTCTTAAGAGATACTTATGTAAGTTTAATAACTAAACTAAATAAGAAGTAACTTCTTGACTTATATAAGTTAAGAAAACAAAACAATCCAGTCAGGCATCTTTTCAGAAACAATTGGGGCATCTAATGCATGATTGACATTCTCTTCATCTTTTTTTCCTTTTTTTTTTTTTTTGGTAAATCTGGGCTCATTGCTCTGTTGGGCCCCACTTGGATGGATAGCATTCACTATATAGGGGCTACTCTGGCTTTTAAGGAACATTGCATTTATGAAGTCTTAGACTATTGAAAGCTTCCAAATCACAGCATAGCCTAATACTCATACGATTCATCCTTCCCTTTTACAAGGAGAAAACCCCTTCTATTCTAGTATTTGAGGATTAATGGATCACCATTTACACTCATCCTGATGGGGACATCACGCGAACACGCGCACGCACACTGCCCCCTACGCATGTACGTACGAAGAGGGCCCCACCATTGATCTGACTCAATGACGACATCCAGGGAGGGCCTCCTAGTTAGAAGACGGAGTTTTAATTCAAAGAGTGGGTCTGATAGTCAAGAAAAGTCCATCATGGGATCTCATGATCGTGGCCCACTAGTCGGATTGATTTCATATTTTAGGTTTTACTTATTGTTATTATTTAGAACATCATTAATGCTTTAGATTTCTTTGATTGATTTTTATTTTAGTTTACTTCACCGCTAAGTAATAGGTTGTGCATATGGTGCGAGTTTTGAGTATAAGGTTTTCTTATAAATAGGCACCCTTTGTAGTTTTTTTGATTCATTGAAGATTAATAAAAATTCTGTGTTTTCCAACTCTCTGAGTTGTGAAGCCTTTTTTTTTGTAGAAAGGTTCCCGTTTCTATATTTGAGAAAGAAATGAGAAAGCTTCAAAGACAGCCGATTGATTGGAGAAATGCAGCTAAATATCAACACAACTTACAAACGAAGCACAGTACTATAGGATTCATGGAGTGGAGAAAAGAAATAAATACATGGAAAGACGCAACCAGTTGATGGGAAGCAAATATTCTACTGGAGTCCTTACCAAGGGCAAAATTCCTTGGATTCTTCACTTATGTTTTCACTTTTTGGTCTATTTGCTGCTTTCAAGCCTTCTCCGCGCAGCCTCAAATTCCTCTTCATTTGGCTCGACGGAGGGCTCACCACCATTGTATTTTGCCATTATGGAGGAGAACATAGACTCAAACTGTTCTTTCCTCTCGCTTCGGCGCTGAGAGATAACTACCACCAGATCAGTATCTGCACGTTTATTGGATTTGCCCTTCCTTTTTAGAGGACTTGTAGGTGGTTTAGTCTCTGACACTTGCTTTGCCCATTGCTTGTATCCTTTAGTTTCCTTCAGCTCTCCTACAGCTATTGCCTCATCAATGATATCCTTGAACCGGTGTGAATCCAGTTTTGGCTCTGAACAAATCTTCGAACAGAAAAGCCTGTTCATATTACCCTTACACTTCTTATATAGATCCTTCAAATCCTTCTTCTCTATATCTGATCTTCTATAGTTAGCTTCAAACTCTTCAATGTCAGCCTCTGTAACCTTTTTGTACAATGATCTGAAGAACTCCTGAAGATTTTGAGCAACTTCCCCAGCTAGGTCAGCATCATCAACACATCCAGTCTGGTCATAAATTGCCCTTTTCTCCTCATCTCCAAGAATCGATATCACCTTTTGCAACAGTTGGAATTTCTCTTTAGCCTCCTCATCACCAGGATTCTTATCTAGATGAAGACGCAAGGCCAACTTGTAGTACGCCTTCTTTATTTCCTGTTGGGATGCAGTCCTCTCCACACCAAGAATCTCATATAAGCTCTTTTCTTTAGGCGTAGGGTATTCTTCTTCTCGGTTTTGATGCTCTTCCTCTTTGCTTCCTTCAGAATCCCTAGCTTTTTGCTGCTTCTTTTTTGCCATTTCTGTGGGGAGAGAAATGCGAACGGAAGGGTTTTGGAGAATTGTGAAGCCTAATTGGGTGCGAAGCCCTCCCTTTATCGAAGGGTTAACTATCGTGGTGCGAAGCCACATTTATCCCGATTCGTCCCCATCCATCGCCATCTCTACTACCCATCTTCTACCATCCCTTCTTCTCATCTCACCCTATCATCTACACTTCGAATCAATCGTCTATTACAACAATTCTCCTCCTCAGTAAAATTTCAGAATCTGGCCCTACAGGAGGGCTGAAACTTCGGTGGAGCACCACGCACAAACCGTACATCGGATCGAGCTGAGATTTGGGAATTTTATAGTCCATCCCTGGCCGACCAGGGTCAAGGTGGCATTTTTCTAAATAGTGAGCCCCACACAGTGCGGCCGGGATCACACGTATGTGCGTCTGGGGCCATTATTGTTGTCCACGCGTGTGGTACTTCTCTGGTTCGTCTCTCTCCTCTCTTTCACTCCGCTTCCACCAAAAATCCCTAAACCTAACCCTAAATTGTTCAAATCTCCAATTTTATGCCTCTTTTCTTACCCTAGGGTTCCCCGAATTGGAATTTCTGAATCCCTTGGATTAGGGACTGATTACTATGCATGTGTGGATGATTATTTCTTGTCTTTGAGTATCGTTTGGTTCATAATTTTTATTGATCCAACCCTATCATATGTAGGCCTGGACTCGTATAGATTCCTCTTAATTGAATGTTTGGACTTTCATGTGGGATATGGAATTTGTGTAATTGTTTCTGAACTAACATAATCTTAAGCCTGAAATCTCGCATATCATATTTAATTTTCATGTTCTGCATCACATCCTCCCCTTATATAAGGAGAAAATATGTTATTTCCCTTATTTGCAAGCAGGTACCTACCTGGCCTGAGATCGTTAATGCAAGCTATGGCCGTTGGATCCTTGTGATCAGCCTGCAATCATAATCACAAAGAATAATTTGAATGCATAACTGGTAAAGGCATGCATGCTTATTAGTGCACATAGTGGAGTGATATAAATATTGTTAGGCAAAGACAGTAATGTGGTGCTAGAAAACTGAAATAGCTAGAACAGAGAAGCAAGGATAGTAAAAACAACAATGGAGTAGCTGCTTTGCGTTAGTGTAAGTGATGGGGACATCACGCGCACTCACGCCACCCCCTACGCACGTACGTAGATAGAAGGAGGACCCCACCATCGATCTGGCTCAATGACGACGTCCAGGGAGGGCCTCCTAGATAGAAGTCAAGTTTTTGCTCAGAAAAGTGGCCTGATAGTCAAGAAAAGCCCACCATGGGATCTCATGATCGTGGCCCACTCATCGGATTGGTTTTATATTTTAGGTTTTGCTTATTATTATTATTATTATTATTTAGAACATCGTGAACGCTTTAGATTTTCTTGTTTGGTTTTTATTTTAATTTACTTCATCGACAAGTAATAGGTGTCGCACATGGTGCAAGTTTTTGGGTATAGGGTTCTCCCTATAAATAGGCACTCCTTGTAGTTATTTTCATTCATTAAAGTTAATAAAAAAAATTTACTTTATTTTTCTGCTCTCTTCGTGAGTTGTGGAAGAATTCAAAGGTGGGTGCGAAGCCCTCCCTTTTCGAATGGCTAATTACCGTGGTGCGAAGCCACATCGATCCCAATTCACCCCCATCTTCTATCATCTTTTTTTCCATCCTCCCCCCACCATCTGTACTTCGAATTTTTCCTTTTGTTGCATCAGATTTCTTCATTACAGCAGGTTTCCAGATTTCGGCCCGCAGGTGAGCTGAAACTTCGGCGGAGCACCACGCACAAACCGTACATTGGATTGAGTTAAGATTTGGGAGTTTTGGAGTCCATCCCTGGCCGACCAGGGCCAAGGTGGCCTTTTTCTGAATAATGGGCCCCACACACGTGCGGCCGGGATCACACGCACGTCCATCTGGGCCATTGTTGCTGTCCACACGCGGGATCATCTTTTGGCTCAGGGTTCCTTGAATTAAAATTAGGGAATCCCTTGGATTAAGAATTGATTTTTATGCATGAGTAGTTGATTTTATTTTCCTTTGACATTGTTTGGTTTATAATTTTTATTGGTCCAGTCCTAGCCTGTGTCGGCTTGGACGCGCATAGATTCCCCTTTTTAATTTAATGTTTGGATTTTTATGTGGGACGTGGAATTTTTGTGATTGTTTCTGAATTGGTAGGATCTAAGCCTGAAATCTTGCATATCATATTTAATTTTCCATGTCTTGCATCAGCAAGCATATCCATGCCCGTGGTATATCTTGACAGAGCACATTTTTTTTCCAAAGATTTGTAACTTCCAAGAAGTTCAACATACATAACATATCTTCTCAGCCTTTTGGCTAAAATCAAGTGTAGTATCTATTCTACAACCAGCATTTCATGGTCTTTTGGATGGTGTCAAGCTCCACTCCAATCAAGTTGTAGGTGAGTGACTTCTAAAGTCCTCAATGCACCTGATGTTTGGGGCCTACTGGTATAACCTACAAGCTTAATTCTGATGGTGGAAGCAAAATGAGCCTGATCATCCATTATTGCAGTTGGCCTCATGCATGATTCCGAATGATCCATTGTTGTATATTACACCATCACAGTGAGTGAAGTTGATGCCACATCCATGAGAAGACAAAGCACTGGAGGTTTATTTTATTTTATTTTATTGTTTCCAATTCCTTCATGATTGACTGAGAAAAC
Source organism: Magnolia sinica (assembly GCF_029962835.1). Classification (NCBI taxonomy): domain Eukaryota; kingdom Viridiplantae; phylum Streptophyta; class Magnoliopsida; order Magnoliales; family Magnoliaceae; genus Magnolia; species Magnolia sinica. The sequence continues at coordinate 7,445,892 of NC_080580.1, forward strand.
AAGCTAAATGCTATCAGATGGCCAAATCGCACTCCTCATTTGTGGATTCTTAACCAGGTCTTTGTTAAGTTTTTCACTCATCATTTGATGTCTGTGTTTAGGATCTTCAACATGCATTACAGGATGAACTAAGAACACATGCCTTAGTTGTCCAGGTATAAAGAGAGTTGATTGTTTGCATAGGAAATGAGTTTTAGTGTTTCATTTGGCATATGGCCCAAGCATTTAGCGATGGCCCCCACTTTATCAATGGGTTTCTTCATTACTTCCAATGGAAATAGCAGCAGAGAAGTCACCCTCTCTCAAATCTCAATGTCTAGTTAATAGATCTGAATGCATACACATCAAAGGTTGAATATCAGTTCGGGAAGAAAATGCTTGCTAACATGTCTAATTGAAATTTTCTGCCTCTTTTGCTTTCCACCAATTGCCTTTTGATCAATAGTCTCCTCTTCTGAAGCATAACAAAACAGCAGACCAGAAAATCATATATTTAGTCAGATGGACCACAAAAGCAATGCAACAATGATATAAAACCAGAATATGGTCATGTTATCTACTACAAAAGTTTGTGAATCAGCTCAAAATCTATCTATTTAACAAATGGTCCAATCATTTTTATTTTATTTTTTTAAATACAGAGAACATCCATTAAACTGAAAAGTATCAAACAGAAGAAGTATCAGAGCCTAGATAAAAGGAAGGTTGATCTCCAGACTATGAAACTTTCACCAATTTACCATTTACAAGCCGATTGCATATCCCTGACAATGAATAACTAGATGCAACATGGGAATTTGTTGTGCCTAAATGATGAGCATGTATCTATATACAAATTTCTACAGTTCAATCGAGTTGAAATGTGTAATGTGAATGGGATCATGCACTTTAGGAGATTTTTCTGTGCCATCCTTTGCATTTGCAAAATAAAGGAATAAATTTGCAGATAATCAGAATTCTAGAGTGTACAATATGATTAAAGAAAATGCCATTACTTTAAAAAAACAATCAGCAACCCACTGAGATGCATGCCCAAAAGTCTGCTGATTTCATGGGCCCTGCCATGATGTATGTGTTTTATCCACGTCAGCCATCTATTTTTCCAGCTCAGTTTAAGGCATGAGTAAAAAAAAATGAGGTAGATTCAAAGCTCAATTAGACCACACCACAAGAAACAGTGGGGTTGTAATATCAAAGGAGAGGATAAAATTATGATGAAGTATGTTACAAAGGAGATTATAAAATTATGATGAAAGACGCAGAGCCCATCACAAAACAGTTGACCTAGTAACCATTGGGTTCTTAGGATTCCTTTCAATAGATCAACTGTAACACAGAAACCGACGTCTCATTCAAAACCATGAGGCTGCTTCAAAATGACTAACTCACAAAGCAGCAATTGACTCAAGTCATGAAAACACCACCCTATTTTTCCCCAGTTTTTTCTTTTTCTTCAAATGGTATATCCCAAATCTATCTAAATAGAAACTAAAAAATACATCATGGTATATCACAGAATAGCATTTTTTCATAAGTAATATCTCAAAATACTATAGAAAAACAAAAGCTCTAAACTGATTTTCAAACTGTAACTTAATTGATTTTTTAGGAAAGCCCTAATCCGTTTATCTACAGATCTAGATAACAGGGAGACTCAAAATTTTGGGGAAAAAAACAATAGATCTTGTTCCAGTACTAAGATCTGAACCTATTTCACCTAAAATCCTTATCCAGTTACAGATTTATAGGAAATGGAACGAAATTCCAGTATTATATCCTCTGGTAATCTGTGGATTTGCAGATCTAGGGCTTATGAAGACCTGAAAATCAGAAAATGAGCTACGATTCATGTAAACTGTGAAGCCAAAAAGGTTTTTTGTATTTGAGACAACCCAATGAGGTTAAATATATAGAGATTACAACCATCTATACAAGGAAAATAATAAACTCAGAATCCTCTACCTATGGAAATAAACTATACAAGGTATACTAGTTATATAAGGTATGTGAGTTGTCTAACATCCCCCCTCAAACTAATGCTGGTCATTGATAGGTAATAGTTTGTCAACTAAAAAAGAGTGACGTGCAGAAGTGAGGGACTTGATGAGAATGTCAGCAATCTGATCATGGGATGCAACATGTGGAAGAGAAATGAGCCCAGACTGAAATTTCTCGTGGCCTACTTCTAAAAGAAGTCCATGTAACCAGACGAGCTCACTACAAGCAGCGGACATCGCCCGATACTCAGCTTCTGTGCTGGATTTAAAAACAGTGGCCTGCTTCTTACACTTCCAAGAGATGAGAGAAGTGTCGAGAAAGACACAATAGCCAGTGGTAGATCTTCGTGTGATAGCGCAACCGGCCCAATCAGCATCCGAATAAGCACGAAGGTCCAGAGTCGCCGTGGAGGAGAAGAACAGGGATCGATCTAGAGGTCCACGAAGATACTGTAGGATGCGCAACACCGCAGTCATATGAAGAGTCTGAGGAGTAGAAACAAACTGACTGACGACTTAGACAGCATAGGCAATATCAGGGTGAGTTATAGTTAAGTAAACTAAACTCTCAACCAAACAACAGTATAAGTCGGGCTATGTAAGTAGATCACCATCGTCACGGCCATAGTGAACGTTAAGTTCTAAGGGAATCTGAACTGTCTTTTGATCCGTCAATGATGCCAAGGTGAGAAGATCCTTGGTATATTTACGCTCGCTGACCAGAATTCCACGGTTGGAACGTGAAAATTCAAGTCCAAGAAAGTATGTTAGATGGCTGAGGTCTTTCATCTTGAAGGATGATTGCAGAACTTCCTTTAAAGCCGAAATGCCAGTAGCATCGCTACCAGTCAGGAGGAGGTCGTCAACATAGACCAGAATAATGACAATTTTGTGAGTAGTGGTGCGCAAAAATAAGGATGAGTCATGATCACTTTGAGTAAAGCCAGCACCCGTAACAACATCGTAAAAGCATTGGAACCATGCCCGAGGTGCCTGTTTGAGGCCATACAGGGCTTTCTTTAGGTGACATACCTTATCGTCAGAGATTAAAGAGCCGGGAGGAGGTTTCAAATATACGGTTTCTTGAAAGTCTCCATGAAGAAAGACATTTTTCACATTCATCTGAGCGAGTGGCCATGAGCGAACAGAAGATATAGCCAGAAGAGTATGAACGGTTTTCATCTTGGCTACGGGAGCGAAAGTCTCATCATAATCAATTCCGTATTCCTATTTATATCCCTAAGCGACAAGTCGAGTCTTATATCGATCCAATGATCCATCAGACTTGAGCTTGACAGAATAAATCCATTTGCTACCAATTAGTTGTTGGTCAGCAGGTCGAGTGACAATGTCCCACGTATAATTATCATCCAATTCCGCAAGTTCTTCTGCCATAGCCTTCTTCCAACAATCATGAGTGGCTGCCTGAGAGTATGAAGTAGAAATAGAAATAGTATCCAAAGTAGCATTCATGCAGACATAGAGCATATCAAGCGCTCAGGCACTCGATGTTCACGAGCGAAATGACGTATCGAGGTAGGTTCGAGATGTACAACAGGTACAGTAGGTTCAGGTTAAGTAATAGGTGGTGGATCTTTACGTGGTCGACGTGAGTAAACCTGCAACGGACGAGGGAGAGTACTTGAGGTAGACGGAATTTCTGGAAAGACTGTTAGACCAGGAGAGTTTGGAGTATGCAGAGGAGGAAGAGATGAATGAAAGGTAATATGTTCAAGAAAAACAACATGTCGTGAAACCCAAACATGACGAGAAACCAGATCGTAACATCGAAAACCCTTCTAACTTTCCCCAAATCCTAAGTACATACATTTGACTGATTTTGGAGAAAGTTTGTTACGTTCATGTGAAGCTAGGTGAACATAACAGATTCAACCAAAAATACGAAATGTGGAATATGCAGGAGGTAAGCCGATAAGAACAAAGTAGGGAGATTTACTGTTCAGAACCTTGGTTGGCATCTGATTAATTAAGTAGACGGAATGTAACATTGCTTTTGCCTAGAAAGAACAATGAACACTCATAGTTGTCATCAGGGTGTTGGCGGTTTCAACAACATGACGATTTTTTCATTCAGCCACCCTGTTCTATTGTGGAGTATCAGAACAGGTGGTCTGATGAATAATCCCATGACCTTAAAGAAATGTACGAAAATCGGTTGAGAGATATTTCCTCCCGGAGTCAGAGTGGAGAGTTTGAACTGAAACCTGAAATTGAGTCTCCACCATAAAGTGAAATAACTTGAATTTTTCAAAAACCTGTGACTTCGATTGCAGAAATTAAATCCAAATGTAACGTGTGAATTCACCAATGAATATAATATAGTATCGTAACCCAGATAGAGACATAATTGGTGAAGGACCCCAGATATCCGTATGCACAAGTTCAAACATAGAAGATGATTTTGTAGTTCTTAGGGAAAATGAAACACACTTTTTGAAAGACAACAGAAAGAACAAGAAGAATCTAAATCATTTTTATTAAGAGAAATATTCCCTAACATGCTAGACGAAATTAATTAAAGTAACCAATCAGAATGTGGATAACCTAGGCAAAAGTGCCACAGTTTCCACAATTTATTTGCAGAATAAATATCTGATGAATATGGAGAAAAGAAACAACGAGCCGGAGTGACAGATGGATCAAAATCCAGCACGTATAGACGACTATACCGCCTACCCCTCCCAAGTACCTTCTCCGTTGCCAAATCCTGCACAAAACAACAGTTGGGAAGAAATATAACTAAGCAGTTATTGGATGTGAGTTGACCAACTGAAATTAATTTGGAGGAGAGGTTAGGGACATGAAACACATCACGGAGGGTGAACTGACGATGAGCAAAAGGAGAGAAAGTCAATGATCCAACAGACTGAATAGGTAGTCTAGTGCCATCCGCAGTAGAAATAGTCTGATTGCCGGTCTAGGGACGAATGTCACGCAGATGGGATACAGCACCAGTCATATGATTGGAAGCACTCAAATCGAAGAACCATGTAGAAGATGAGGATATACCTGACATACCGGCCGCAAAAAGGGCCTGAACGATTTACTGGAGCATCGCAGGAGTCAACGGAGATAAAAGACCTTCAGCAGAAACAGTAGATGTAGAATCACTAACAGTCGGCACAGAAGAAATAGTGGCAGCAGTAACAGAAAGAGCACGACCACGATCACCACGTCCACGGTCGAAAGAAGATGCATAGACACGTGTACGCCAGTCCTGAATACCATGACCAGTCCGTCGACAATAAGCGTACCATTATTTGCATTGAGCGACAACATGACCCACCTTGTTGCAGTTGTGATAAATCAAAGGAGTGGAACCATGTGTTGGTGTAGTGGTGGACACAACAAGCACCATATCAGATGATCTCGGAGTTAAGGAAGGAAGAGAGAGAACTTTCAGTCGTTGTTCCTCAACTAATAAATCATTAATAAGCGAATTCAATGAAGGAGTAGGGCTACGGTTCAAGAGAACAGCCCGACAATGCTCAAATTCCGGATGCAGCTTCATAAGAAACTGTCGAACTTGCACACTCTCGCGCATAGTTTAAAATATCTTAAAGTCATGAGGAAATGTTGGATCCATTATAGTCATCTCAGTCCAAATTGTGACAATTTTGGAGTAAAATGATTGAATATTGTCGTCACCCTGAGTAAGGTTAATGAGATCTTGTTCCAGGCGGTATAACCGGGCCATATTACTCTGTTGATAAATTGTCCGGAGATGCTCCCACATTGCCATAACAGTGCAATAAGGTATGAGGCCAACAGCAATGGACCGATCGATGGAATCAAGAATCCAGGTAATAATCCGTCCATTGTTCATTTCCCAATCAGCTAATTTGTTGGCATCTGTGGAAGTGGGGATAGTAACAGATCCATCAATTAGTCCCCACAAACCACGACCCTTGAGGAAGTTCTGAAAATGGATGGCCCATAGAGAATAGTTGGTACCATCAAAACTACAATGTGGGGCCTCTGTACGTGATGAGTTCTTGTCCATTGATCTGAAGTAATGTAAAGCACGCAAGGAGTTGCAGCAGAAGAAGGTCGTAGAAGTACCGTACAACAGGAGATACCCAAGGGATTGCAGTTTCTGGATCTGTCGGAGGAGCTCTGGATTTGGAAAAGAGAGATGGGAAGCAATCAACAATAGAGGAACAGGGGCGTTGGATCTTGACCTAGATCTGAAAAATTGAGCAGGGGCGCTGGATCTGGATCTAGAAAATTGAAAAATCGAGTAGGGGCGCTGGATCTGGATTCGAAAAATTGAGCAGGGGCGTCGGATCTGGATCTGGAGCAGGAAAATCGAGCAGGGGCGCTAGATCTGGAGCAGGAAAAGCGAACAGGGGCGTTAGATCTTGATCTGGAGCAGGAAAACCAAGCAGGGGCGCTGGATTTCGAGCAGGAAAATCGAGCAGGAGCGTCGGATCTGGATCTGGAGCAGGAAAATCGAGCAGGGTGTGGCTGAAAAACGCAGAATGGAGCAGGGGGTGGCCAGACGCAGCAGGGATGGTGGTCAGACGCAGCAGGGATGATGACCGAACGCAGGTATGGTTGGATCTGACAGGTGGTGGTGCCGGTGATGATGGGGTGGCCGGATTTGGATCAATAGGGCTCTGATACCATGTAAACTGTGAAACCAAAAAGGTTTTCTGTATTTGAGACAACCCAATGAGGTTGAATATATAGAGATTACAACCATCTATACAAGGAAAACAATAAACTCAGAATCTTCTACCTATGAAAATAAACTATACAAGGTATACTTGTTATACAAGGTATGTGAGCTGTCTAACAATTCAGAGAGGTAAGATTGAATCGTGATTAATAAAACGAGATCTGAACCTTCACTAACCTTATTATCGATTTCCACAACCGATTCGAACAGAAACGCTGAAATTTCAACGATTTGCAAATCTAGAAGATTAGAAAACCTATAACTTTTTGATCGGCGATCGAGCTAGAATCCTCGTTTTGAAGAGCACGTTCGAAGGAGAGAAGCGCGAAGGAAATGGTGAATAACGTACCTGCGAGATTGGCACGATCCAGGAGTGTGAAGGAAGGGAATGTAGAGATGAGATGTTAGGGTTTGAAGAGAAGGGGATTGGAGTTTTGGTGTTGAAGAGGAAGAATAAGAGCAGGACGAGCGTGGAGATTTGGAGAGAGAGAGAGAGAGAGAGAGAGAGAGAGAGAGAGAGAGAGAGAAGGGGAAGCAAAAGAGCCTAACGTGGAAAGATGGTACTCGTGGGTTTTGAGAAATGTGCCTGCACTTAGAAACGGTTTAGAACCGTGTGCACTTTGAAACGGTTTAAAATTGTACCTGAAGCGAAGCATCGGCCGTTCCTGATAAACGATTTTGGGGTAGTGTACATTATAGTATTCTTGGGTTAATGTATTGGTTAGCTGCTTGCTTTTCTTTTTTTCTTTTTTTTTTTATTTTTTTATTTTTTAATTTAGTTTATGATATGATGGGACTATAACGGTTGGAACTGTGGTCATGTCTAGTGATCCTAACCGTTTATAAGATGGGCCCCATCGTAGATGGAAGTCGCCTATGAAATTCTCTAATTGGACTACTTCAGTTTTTTTTAATTATTTTTCTGTTGAATATGTACTGTGTTCTTGACCGTTGCTTTATGGGTCGTTTGTTTGAAAGCCTAGGATTTTCAGATTTTGAAGATTTTTGAGGCAGCCAAGGGGACCTTCATTATTGTTGATTCTTATCTGATCAACTGTTTCGATCACAGAATATGGCCCTAGATCCAACGGATGTTATTCGTTCTGTAGTTATCCTGATACTTACAGCGACAGGTCTAGATGTATTCTAGCAAATTTCTATCTTTCTTGCGGTTAAGAGCCCACATCTCAAGGATGCAAATTTCTTCCTTTCTTGCCGTTAAGGGCCCACATCTCAAGGACGCGGATTAGATACTTACAGGTTGAGTAGCGAGTGGGCTACTAAAGTGACGTCACCAAGTTATGTGGACCCCACTATGATGTATGTGTTGTATCCACATCGTCCATCCATTTTGATATATCATTTTATGGTATCAGCCAAAGAATAAGACAGATATAAAGTTGTATTGGACCCACCACTGAAAATATTGGGGAGAGTGATTTCCTAAGGTCCACCACAATGTTTATTTGAAATTCAACCTGTTCAAAAGTTAAAAAAGACATGAAATAAGGGAAAACACAAATATCAGCTTGATCTAAAACTTCCATAGCCTTTAGGAGTTTTTAATGGTGGGCGTCACTGTCCCCGCTGTTTTCTGTGCTGGGGTCTATTGAAGCTTTGGATTTAACTCATGTTTTGGATATTGCCCTCAAATGATCTCTCCAAATGGATGGGAGGTGTGGATGACGTCACTTTGTGGCGAGTCTTGCTACTTAATCTGTCAGTAGCTAATCCGCGCCCCAAAACAATCAATAGATTGGCCAACACATGCAATTGTGGTTGGATGGTGGGGGGAGCGGATTACGTGAGGCGGGGTAAGCTTAGTTGATGAGGACCTAACTATGGGGCCTACATTGATGTATGTGGTGAATATCCATACCGTCCATCAGTTTTTCCACCTCATTTTTTGGTTTGGTACCAAAAATGAAGCAGATCCAAATCCCTAGCAGATCACACCAGATAAAACAGTAGTCATTGAACACCCACCATTAAAAAATCCTAGGGCCCACCGTATTGAACGAATATCAGCCTGATAGAAAACTTTTTGTGGCTTACAATAAGTTTCTAATGGTCAATCACCCCTGTTTCCTTTAGATTCGTCCACCTGATAATTTGATTGTTTCATTTTTTGGGTCATTCCTAAAATGAGCTGGAAAAACTGACGGACGGTATAGATATACAACACATACATCAAGGTGGGTCCCATGGTCAGGGCCTCACCCACTAAGCTATTACCCGAGTCTCAGGCTCACTGCGGGTCCCATAGATGTTATTTTCGGGTTACATCCACTCCATGGCAGGCCCATGATTTTGAAGGTTTTTTCAATGGCCAGGCTGGCCCCCATTGAGCCGGGCCTAAAATTTTATCATATATCATGTATGGTGGGGCACACTTAATGAACAGCCCAGATCTGCCACAAGTGTGGATGATGGAGCTCGAGCTCAGACGAGACTTAGGCACATGTGCCCATGAAGCACACTTGTGAAGGTTATGGGACATAGTGAATTTCTCACAAATATCATGGTGTGCCCCACTTGAAGGAAGTTCATGCGGATGGCTTTGGCCACAATTGGAAACGGAAGCGGGTTGGCTTCTGAACCAGTAGGATATCACTTCTTCTTTGGGCCCCACCATGACATATGCGTTGTATCCACACTATCCATCCATTTGGAGAGATCATTTTAGGGAGTGAGCAAAAGAATTAGGCAGATCCAAAGTTCAAGTAGACCCCACCACAGAAAACAGTGGGAGGTGATGGCCACCGTTGAAACCTTCCTGGGGCCGATTATGATGTTTAATTGAGATCCAACCTTTTTATAAGTCAAAAAAGACATGGAATAAGGTAAAGCATAAATATTAACTTGATCGAAAGTTTCTGTGGCCCAAAGAGGTTTTAATGGTAGGTGTTCAATCTCCATTGTTTTCTAGGGGGGTTACACTTGAAATTTGGATCTTTCTCACTCTTTGGATTATGCCCTCAAATGATATCACAAAATGGATGAATGGATGGACGGTGTGGATACAATACATGCATCATGGTGGTGCCCATGGAGAATGGTGACATCACTTTAGTGGGGGAGCGAAGAAAAGAAATGACTTTAAAATAATATTTACTCTTATGTGGTCGAGTGGGGGAGCGACCGAAGAAAAGAAATGATTTTAAAATAATGTTTACCATTATGTGATCGAGTACGTACCCCGAAGAACGGAGAGAGACGCTGAGACGGTGGGGAGAGAGCATTTATTGCAAGGAAACATGCTCTTGGTATTCAACCAATTGTATTTCACAACATCACTTCAATGGCATTTTGGCTACTGAATCGTTCAGTATCAAATCCGCTCCCGTCCATGGTGGGAGTCCTCCTCTCTCCCTCTTTCATTTTTTATTTTTATTTTTAAATTTTTTTTTTGTGTGTGTGTTAATAGGATTTGGGAAAAGCAGAACTTGGCATGGGAGAAGGGACTGGAGTATCGATGGCACTGGAGTTTTTTTAAAAATAAAATGAGTGCACTTGCAATCAAGCCTATGCAACATTTTCCAAGAGAAGAATCAATGAGCTTTGGGAGAATGGGCATGCAATGAATGCTGGAATGGCTATCTAGGAGAGTCTGTTGGGTGTGGCCCACCAAGTGGGACCCATAGAAGGTGGGCCACACACACAAATATGTACAATTTTTAGTGTATTGATCGAATGCCCATAACTTCACACTCGGGTGTCAGATTGACATGCTGTTTTCGCCATTGTGACCACAGTTAACACACAGTCCTTATGAAAGAATGTTCATGGTCTTCCAGGACAAACTAACATAGTAATCTAGTCTATCCACGTGAAAGTGTGGTGATTGGATGAGGGACTCTTGATCGGGCAGAATGCCCATCAATGAGGGCACACTTTTAGAGAGATCGGGTCCATTCATCAGGTAGTGTTCATTTTGAACATGCAATATATAAAAGATTTGGGTAGTAGATTCATCAAAGAGAGCCACACATGTTACATCAAATTAGGACCGTTGGACATCTTTTTTAGTGCCCAATTTTTCTTACAAGCTTCACCTGCCTGATAAGTAGACCAACAATATTTTTGGTCCATGTCATGTTGACACTGTACACTTACCCGATGAATAGCCTAGATATATAAATACTTGCCTTGGTTGGATTTCCAGCATGTTTTCCACCGCTTCACACCAGAGCTGTGAGATCATGCAAAGTCTGGTGGGTCTCACTGTGGATGATGGATACGTCAGTGCATGACCTAATGGGCACTTTACAACGACTAAGGATGGGCTTCAAATAAACATCTGGGCCAGGCTCGGGCTTGTTTGGTTTGGTGTGTCATGGGCCAGGGCCGGGCTGAGGTGGGCGTTCTACCTTTTGCATGGGCTTGGAACGTCAGCTCGGCCCGGCTTAACCCATTGAGAGCCCTACTCGCACAAAGAGCCATGTGGACCATTAATAGTCCCTCGTTAAATCCGGTTTTCTAGTTACGACACATTGCAAGATTTGAGCTTTTGAATTTGATTTATTTTCCATTAATGGCCCAAACGGTTTATATAATGGGTCCCACTTTGTACGGTGGATACCATTTAATAATATATCTCAAGATGGATCAGTTCAACCCATTACAAAAACCACATTCTCTGTAAACAAAAGGACGTTGGACAGCTCACCGGGATTTAAGGGAAGAGAGAGCAGCAAAGGGGCGTGGGTAGGCCCCACCCGCGGAAACTCGGGGAGATTTACCCACAGCACCGATGAGCATGGACGTGGATTAGCCAGCGACACTTGGTACTGAAGTGACGTCACCAAGTTCTGTGGCCCACCATGATGAATTTGTTGTATCCACACCATCCATTCATTTGGAGGTATCATTTTAGGGCGTGGGCCAATGAATGAGGCATATCGAAAGCTCGAGTGTACTCCACAGGAAAAAAAGTGGGGAGAGTGATGACCACCGTTGGAACCTTCCTAGGGTCCACCATGACATTTATTTGAGATCCAACCTGTTCGTAGGTTAATAAATACACGAAGCAAGGAAAAGCAAAAATGTCAGCTTGATTGAAAACTTATATGGCCTCTGGACGTTTTTAATGGCAAGCGTTCAATTTCAGGCTTATTCTTTTAGATCGTGACATAAAATGATGTATTGAAATGGATGTACAGTGTGGATACAACTCATGCATTATATTGGGGCCAAATAACTTGGTTATGTTACTTAAGTAGAGTCTTGCTACTCAACCTGTCTATTGAAGTGACGTCCCCTAGTTATGTGAATCCCACGATGATGTATGTTTTATATCCACCCCAATCATCCATTTGGAGAGATCATTTCAGGGCATGAGCCAAAGAATGAATCAAATCTAAATCTTGAGTGGACCCCACCACAGAAAATAGTGGAGAGAATCACGACCATCATTAAAAACTTAGGATGGCCACAAAAGTTTTTGATTAAGCTAATATTTGTGTTTTTACTTCTTTAATATCTGTGTTAACTTATGAACATGTTGGATCTCAAATAAACATTGGTGGACCTTAGGAAGGTATCAACGGTCGGCATTACTCTCCCCACTATTTTTTATGGTGGGGTCCAATCCAACTTTAGATTTGCTTCATTTTTTTCATCACGCCCTAAAATGGACAGTATAGATACAACACATACACCATGGTGACCCCCACAAAACTGGGTGATGTCACTTTGGTGGGTGTCACTCTCCCCACTGTTTTCTGTGGTGGGGGTCCACTCCATATTTGGATTTGTCTTCCTTAAGGATAACTACTCCGAATCCATGGAGCTTCTTTGGACTCCTCATAGAGACTTCTCGAATCCACGAGGAAAGAAAGTAAGAAAATAGAAATAAATTCTAATAAATTCAAAATTTCATTGATTAATTAAAATAAATGAGTTCACAACCTTTTAAATAGGGATATTACGAAGCAATATGAGAGAAATCAAAAATAAATTATAACTAAAACTCCCTAAAATTCGTAACTTACTATATATAAATAGTAAATTTACTTTTATAGTAAGTGTCTTATGTGGCTTAACAACATTATTTTTCTAATTATTCTAAGCACTTTTCATATTGGACACAACTCCTAAAACCTAATGGATGAATAGTTATAATCAAACTAAAACTTACTATTTATAATAAAAATGGAACTAAACATGGAATTTGGCCATCGATAAGTTGGAATCTTGCAAATTTGGTGTGGGCAACCCGACTGTGCCGAGTTGGTTGGCTAAAGTAGCTCGTCCTACCCCAAAATCATATATGGTACGTCAAGTAACTCATTCCAATTTGCGAGATATGCATGTTTTAAGGTTCTGACAGTCTTAGTATATAACTTTTGCCTCTAATCGGGCCTTCTCTGGTCCATCTTGGACATGAAACTGTCCGTAATCCGCTCTACATCAGTCCCCTCCACCTCAAAAGAACTCGTCCTCGAGTTCTCGTGTTGCTTCGGTTCATGATACTATGTTTGATACGACGTGTAATGATACCTGGATCAAAAGTTATGATCAATTTATGGTCCGCCTCCTTTTAGTCCAACCATGCTAAGAATGTATCTGTGACACATTTTACGTCAAACCCCTCTGCTTGGAAAAAACTCGTCCTCGTGTTACTCAAGGAACTTGGTTCATAATTCTAAGATAACTTTTGATGCCGATGTTTATTAACCATTTTCTTGTACTTGACATTAGACTCTTGAACTGTCACAATACATGTAATCATGCTTTCCTTCACTTGCTAGTATTGATCAAATCCTTCACTGCTACATTCAAGATCTGATATTCTTTTTGATTCACCTGACAATGAAGGCAGTTGGGCAAACTAGCCCTAGGAATAAGGCTTATATGATGTTGAAGTCCCTCATGGGGGGCAATTCATCGAGTAAATCATCTATACATAATAATCCATTAAAACTAGAAAGTTCGGCCTTATCTCAATAGTATTTTTCAATATAATATAAACGATCTCCTTCATAGACTGGTTGTCGGGCAAATCCGTCATTAAGGTCCTCGTCCATAGAACTCGCATTATCTTGTATAGCCATACAATTCACTACGGATAGTGCTCGATGAAAATCGAGGTTGTGTCATATAGCAACCACGGGCGGTTGAGCATCACATAGGGCTCATGGCAGAATTAGCACATCCACAATACGGTTGAGGGTTGCCTGGAGCCCTTGCATAGTCAACTGACTCTCCCGATTGAAAGTTTTCATTCTTTATGAAAGATAATGAATCCCTGGATTACCGTCCATAAGATTTTTGTTCATACCTTCGTTGTTTGCAATTGGCCCGAGGGGAATCCTCGCTTTGATACCAATTGACGCTGGGATGAATGTGATGAGGTCAATCACCGTCTTCCTCAAGGATAACTACTTCGAATCCATGGAGCTTCTCTAGACTCCTCATAGAGACTTCTCGAATCCACGAGGAAAGAAAGCAAAGACATAGAAATAAATTCTAATAAATTGGAAATTTCACTGATTAATTGAAACAAATGACTTCACAACCCTTTAAATAGGGATACTAAGCAATAAGAGAGAATTCAGAAATAAATTATAACTAAAACTCCCTAAAATTCATAACTTATTATAAATAGTAAATTTACTTTTATAGTAAGTGTCCTATGTGGCTTAACCACGTTATTCTGCTAATTATTCTAAGCACTTTTCATATTGGACACAACTCCTAAAACCCAACGGATGAATAGTTATAAGCAAACTAAAACTTACTATTTATAGTAAAAATGGAACTAAACATGGAATTTGGCCATCGATAAGATGGAATCTCGCAAATTCGGCACGGGCAACTAGCTCGTCCTACCCCAAAATTATATATGGTACATCAAGTAACTCATTCCAGTTTGTGAGATATGCCTGTTTTAAGGTTCTGACAATTTTGATGACTTTTGCATCTAATTGGGCCTTCTCTAGTCCATCTTGGACATGAAAGTGTCTGTGACCTACTCTACATCATGATCCTAGCCCTTGTGATGGTGAATGCCATTGGGATTCATGCCATTAATGCCAGCCCCAGCTTTCCAGAAGGCACACATACAGAATCCTATTTTGGGGATATCTTGAAAAATAGGGAGTACACACTAGATTAGAGGATGATTGCGATATAGTGCTGCTGAAGGAGGATTGGGTGATATGGAACTCTGACACCCATCAATCGTCCAAGATATGCATGCTGGCATTCCAGCCCGATGCCAACCTTGTAATCTACAGTAATCAGATCATTCCCGAATGGGCCAGCGGCACGAACAGGAAGGAGAGGAGTTACATCCTGGCCTTAACAGAGGGCGGCAATCTTACCATACACGGCCCGAGGATATGGGAACGAAAACGGGTAAGTTCGACAGTGGAGATTTCACGGATCACAAGGTTAGACAGGGTAGTGGCATGGCTAATGGTGATGATGGTGCGTTCGTGGTGATCAATGGCCAAGATAGAGAGAAGGTGATCAAGCGTGCATGATCAACGGCGTGTTTTGATTGTAGTATAACGTGATGCTAAAATAAGTTGTCCATGTAAATATTTTATTTTATTTTGGTATTTTACTTTCCATGCTTTAGATCTGGGCATGTAGTGAACTAGTATTCAGAGTCGTTCAATCATGATCATTTCATGTTCAATATAGATAATTGGTCATTAATTAATATCCAACCATCCATTTTTATTCTCGAGGATCGTAACCCACACGTGTGCAAGGATTGCCAAAGTCGCACACAGATGGGTCCCACTATGTAGACGTTCTAGCCCAAAAATTGGGCTGATCTGCTGGTAGGGGCTAAACGGGCACATTTTGTGATAACAATGGGTCGCAGAAAAAGAAAAGCATGCCCGTGGCTTCTAACATTGAGACCAATTTGATTAGTGGACCGGCCTGAGATTTGGATAAGGAAATCTACACGGTGGGGCTCGTGTGATGGATGGCTTGGATCACACATGCATGAGACGAGTTAGCACGTGAGGTGACATGTAGGTGGGTGGGTTTCCTTCTACACGTACGATCCACTACGCCAAAACTGTGAAAAAAGGATGGTCCAAAACCGTCTCAAATGACCAAAAAGGACGGTCATGGACCGTCGCAAGGGCCATCAAATTTTGACGTGTCGTATTACTTAAAGGACGGTCGAAAACCGTCATTTTTATTGACGAAAAAAAGACGGTCTTGGACCGTCTCTTATAAGCCATTAAAGGACGGCCATCGACCATCCTTTTAACCGTTCTTAAAAAAGACTGTCGTAGACCGTCTCTGATAAGCCTTCAAAGGACGGCCATAGACAGTCCTTTAAAAGGACGGTCATAGACGGTCCTTAAAAAGGACTGTCATGGACCGTCTCTTATGGGCCTTAAAAAGGACGGCTATAGACGTCCTTAAAAAGGACGGTCATAAACCGTCCTTAAAAAGGATTGTCATGGACCGTCCTTTTTATGAGGGTCAATATACACCTGTTACAATATATTTCATCGTATTCTTCCTAATATACACCTGTTATATAATATATTTCATCATATTCACATTCACATCAATCTAAACAACCCAAACTACGTAAATCCAACATAAACTACATTCATCCAAACATAAACTACATCCATCCAAACATAATCAATCTTATCCACATTACATTCATCCACACATAAATACATATAAGTTTAATATCATAAATAAAAAAATAAAAAAATCAGTACCAATTTTCTTTTTGTGTCTTTCACCTGAAAAAAAATATATTAAACCAGCAAAACATTATAATTCAGAATCATGAAGAATTGCATAAACTTCTTCCAAAAAAATGGGCACTTTTTAAAAATAAAATTGATCATTAAAATAGGTTTAGGTTTAGGTTTTAGGTTTTAGGTTTAGGTTTAGGTTTAGGATTAGGTTTTAGGTTATAAGTTTACGTTATAGGTTATAGGTTAAGGTTTAGGTTATAGGTTTTGGTTGAGGTTTAGGTTAAGGTTTAGGCTTAGGTTATAGGTTTAAGTTAAGGTTTAGGTTTTAGTTATAGGTTATAGCTTTGGGGAATTGAGAATAGTTTAAGGTTAAGGTTTAGGTTTAGGAAATCGGGTCCGAGTTCGGGATCAGGTTTAGGTTTAGGTTATCAAGTTTAGGTTAGGGAGTTGAGATTAGGATTAGGTGTAGGTTTAGGTTCAAGGATTTCAGAATACATTTCGATTTTAGGTTTAGGTTTAGATTTTAGGCTTATGTTTATGTTATAGGTTTAGGTTATAAGAGCAGGCAATAGGTTTAGGTTTATGTTAGGTTATAGGTTTAGGTTTAGGAAATTGAGTTCGGGTTCGGGATCGGGTTTAGGTTTGGGTTTTCAAGTTTAGGTTTAGGTTTAGGTTATGGAGTTGAGATTAGGATTAGGTGTAGGTTTAGGTTTAGGGATTTGAGAATACATTTCAATTTTAGGTTTAGGTTTAGGTTTTAGGCTTATGTTTAGGTTTTAGGTTTAGGTTTAGGTTTAGGAAATCGGGTTCGGGTTCGGGATCGGGTTTAGGTTTGAGTTTTCAAGTTTAGGTTTAGGTTTAGGTTAGGGAGTTGAGATTAGGATTAGGTGTAGGTTTAGGTTTAGGGATTTGAGAATACATTTAGGTTTTAGGTTTAGGTTTAGGTTTAGGTTATAGGTTATAGGTTTAGGTTTAGGTTTAGGTTAAGCTTTAGGTTTAGGTCATAAACTATAGGTTTAGGGAATTGAGAATATGTTAATGTTTAGGTTTAGGAAATTGGGTACGGGTTTAGGATCGGGTTTAGGTTTGGGTTTTCAAGTTTAGGTTTAGGTTTAGGTTAATGAGTTGAGATTAGGATTACGTGTATGTTTAGGTTTAGGGATTTGAGAATACATTTAGGTTTTAGGTTTAGGTATAGGTTTATGTTATAGGTTATTGGTTTAGGTTAAAGTTTAAGTTTAGGTTTAGGTTTAGGTTATAAGCTATAGGTTTAGGGAATTGAGAATAGGTTAAGGTTTAGGTTTAGGAAATCGGGTTCGGGTTCGGGATCGGGTTTAGGTTTGGATTTTCAAGTTTAGGTTTAGGTTTAAGTTAGGGAGTTGAGATTAGGATTAGGTGTAGGTTTAGGTTTAGGGATTTGAGAATATATTAGGTTTTAGGTTTAGGTTTAGGTTATATGTTATAGGTTTATGTTTAGGTTTAGGTATAGGTTATAAGCTATAGGTTTAGGGAATTGAGAATAGGTTAAGGTTTAGGTTTAGGAAATCGGGTTCGGGTTCGAGATTGGGTTTAGGTTTGGGTTTTCAAGTTTAGGTTTAGGCTAGGGAGTTGAGATTAGGATTAGGTGTAGGTTTAGGTTTAGGGATTTGAGAATACATTTAGGTGTTAGGTTTAGGTTTAGGTTATAGGTTACAGGTTTAGGTTTAGGTTTAGGTTAAGGTTATAGGTTATAACTTTAGGTTTAGGTTTAGGTTATAAGCTATAGGTTTAGGGAATTGAGAATAGGTTAAGGTTTAGGATTAGGAAATCGGGTTCGGGTTCGAGATCGGGTTTTGGTTTGGGTTTTCTAGTTTAAGTTTAGGTTTAGGTTAGGGAGTTGAGATTAGGATTAAGTGTTAGTTTAGGTTTAAGAAATTGGGTTCGGGTTCGAGATCGGGTTTAGGTTTGGGTTTTCAAGTTTAGGTTTAGGTTTAGGTTAGGGAGTTGAGATTAGGATTATGTGTAGGTTTAGGTTTAGGGATTTAAGAATACATTTAAGTTTTAGGTTTATGTTTAAGTTATATGTTATAGGTTTAGGTTTAGGTTTAGGTTAAGGTATAGGTTTAGGTTATAAGCAATAGGTTTAGGGAATTGAGAATAGGTTAAGGTTTAGGTTTAGGAAATCGGGTTCGGGTTTGGGATCGGGTTTAGGTTTAGGTTAGGGAGTTGAGATTAGGATTAGGTGTAGGTTTTAGTTTAGGGATTTAAGAATACATTTAGGTTTTAGGTGTAGGTTACAGGTTTAGGTTTAGGTTATAAGCTATAGGTTTAGGGAATTGAGAATAGGTTAAAGTTTAGGTTTAGGAAATCGGGTTGGGGTTCGGGATCGGGTTTAGGTTTTGGTTTTCAAGTTTAGGTTAGGGAGTTAAGATTAGGATTAGGTGTAGGCTTAGGTTTAGGGATTTCAGAATACATTTAGGTTTTAGGTTTAGGTTTAGGTTATAGGTTACAGGTTTCGGTTTAGGTTAAGGTTTAGGTTTAGGCTTAGGTTTAAGTTATAAAATATAGGTTAGGGAATTGAGAAAAGGTTAAGGTTTAAGTTTAGGAAATCGGGATCGGGTTTAGGTTTGTGTTTTCAAGTTTAAGTTTAGGTTTAGGTTAGGGAGTTGAGATTAGGATTAAGTGTAGGTTTAGGTTTAAAGATTTGAGAATACATTTAGGTTTTAGGTTTAGGTGTAGGTTATAAGTTAAAGGTTTAGGTTTAGGTTTAGGTTAAAGTTATAGGTTATAGGTTTAGGTTTAGGTTAAGGTTAAGGTTTAGGTTTAAGTTTAGGTTTAGGTAATAAGATATAGGTTTAGGGAATTGAGAATAGGTTAATGTTTAGGTTTAGAAAATCAGGTTCGGGTTCGGGATCGGGTTTAGGTTTGGGTTTTCAAGTTTAGGTTTAGGTTTAGGTTAGGGAGTTGAGATTAGGATTATGTGTAGGTTTAGGTTTAGGGATTTAAGAATACATTTAAGTTTTAGGTTTATATTTAAGTTATATGTTATAGGTTTAGGTTTAGGTTTAGGTTAAGGTATAGGTTTAGGTTATAAGCAATAGGTTTAGGGAATTGAGAATAGGTTAAGGTTTAGGTTTAGGAAATCGGGTTTGGGTTTGGGATCGGGTTTAGGTTTAGGTTAGGGAATTGAGATTAGGATTAGGTATAGGTTTTAGTTTAGGGATTTAAGAATACATTTAGGTTTTAGTTGTAGGTTACAGGTTTAGGTTTAGGTTTAGGTTTAGGTTATAAGCTATAGGTTTAGGGAATTGAGAATAGGTTAAAGTTTAGGTTTAGGAAATCGGGTTGGGGTTCGGGATCGGGTTTAGGTTTTGGTTTTCAAGTTTAGGTTAGGGAGTTAAGATTAGGATTAGGTGTAGGTTTAGGTTTAGGTTTAGGGATTTCAGAATACATTTAAGTTTTAGGTTTAGGTTTAGGTTATAGGTTACAGGTTTAGGTTTAGGTTAAGGTTTAGGTTTAGGCTTAGGTTTAAGTTATAAGATATAGGTTAGGGAATTGAGAAAAGGTTAAGGTTTAAGTTTAGGAAATCGGGATCGGGTTTAGGTTTGTGTTTTCAAGTTTAAGTTTAGGTTTAGGTTAGGGAGTTGAGATTAGGATTAGGTGTAGGTTTAGGTTTAGGTTTAAAGATTTGAGAATACATTTAGGTTTTAGGTTTAGGTGTAGGTTATAAGTTACAGGTTTATGTTTAGGTTTAGGTTAAAGTTATAGGTTATAGGTTTAGGTTTAGGTTAAGTTTAAGGTTTAGGTTTAGGTTTAGGTTTAGGTGATAAGATATAGGTTTAGGGAATTGAGAATAGGTTAATGTTTAGGTTTAGAAAATCGAGTTCGGGTTCGGGATCGGGTTTAGGTTTAGGTTTAGGTTAGGGAGTTGAGATTAGGATTAGGTGTAGGTTTAGGTTTAAGGATTTGAGAATACACTTAGGTTTTAGGTATAGGTTTAGGTTATAGATTTAGGTATAGGTTAGGTTATAGGTTAAGGTTTAGGTTTAGGAAATCAGGTTCGGGTTCAGGATCGGGTTTAGGTTTGGGTTATCAAGTTTAGGTTTAGGTTTAGGTTAAGGAGTTGAGATTAGGATTAGGTGTAGGTTTAGGTTTAGGGATTTGAGAATACATTTAGGTTTTAGGTTTATGTTTAGGTTATAAGTTATAGGTTTAGGTTTAGATTTAGGTATAGGTTTAGGTTTCAGTTTAGGTTATAAGCTATAGGTTTAGGGAATTGAGAACAGGTTAAGGTTTAGGAAATCGGGTTCGGGTTCGGTATCGGGTTTAGGTTTTGGTTTTCAAGTTTAGGTTTAGGTTTAGGTTAGGGAGTTGAGATTAGGATTAGGTTTAGGTTAGGGAGTTGAGAATAGGTTGAGGTTTAGGTTTAGGAAATCAGGTTCGGGTTCGGGATCGGGTTTAGGTTTTGGTTTTCAAGTTTGGGTTTAGGTTTAGGTTAGGGAGTTGAGATTAGGTTTAGGTGTAGGTTTAGGTTTAGGGATTTGAGAATACATTTAGGTTTATGGTTTAGGTTTAGGTTATAGGTTATAGGTTTAGGTTTAGGTTATAAGCTATAGGTTTAGAGAATTGAGAATAGGTTAAGGTTTAGGTTTAGGAAATCGGGTTCGGGTTCGGGATCGGGTTTAGGTTTTGGTTTTCAAGTTTGGGTTTAGGTTTAGGTTAGGGAGTTTTGATTAGGATTAAGTGTAGGTTTATGTTTCGGGATTTGAGAATACATTTAGGTTTTAGGTTTAGGTTTAAGTTATAGGTTATAGGTTTAGGTTTAGGTTAAGGTATAGGTTTAGGTTATAAGCTATAGGTTTAGGGAATTGAGAATAGGTTAAGGTTTAGGTTTAAGAAATCGGGTTCGAGTTCGGGATCGGGTTTAGGTTTTGGTTTTCAAGTTTGGGTTTAGGTTTAGGTTAGGGAGTTGAGATTAGGATTAGGTTTAGGTTTAGGTTTCAGGTTTGAGAATACATTAAGGTTTAGGTTTAGGTTTAGGGATTTAAGAATAGGTTTAGGTTATAGGTTTAGGTTTAGAGATTTGAGAATAGGTTTAGGTTTAGGTTTAGGTTAATGTTATATGTTAAGGTTAAGGTTATAGGTTTAGGTTTAGGTTAAAGTTATAGGTTTAGGTTTAGGTTAGGTTATAGGTTTTTGGTTAAGGTTTAGGTTATAGTTATAGGTTTTGGGATTTGAGAATAGGTTGAGGTTAGGTTATAGGTTAAGGTTTAGGTTTAAGAAATTGGGTTCGGGCTTAGGATTGGGTTTAGGTTTGGGTTTTCAAGTTTAGGTTTAGGTTTAGGTTAGGGAGTTGACATTAGGATTAGGTGTAGGTTTAGGTTTAGGGATTTGAGAATACATTTAGGTTTTATGTTTATGTTTAGGTTATATGTTAAGGTTTAGGGAATTGAGAATAAGTTAAGGTTTAAGTTTAGGAAATCGGGCTCGGGTTCAGGATCGGGTTTAGGTTTGGGTTTTCAAGTTTAGGTTTAGGTTTAGGTTAGGGAGTTGAGATTAGGATTAGGTGTAGGTTTAGGTTTAGGGATTTGAGAATACATTTAGGTTTTAGGTTTAAGTTTAGGTTATAGGTTATAGGTTTAGGGTTTAGGTTTAGGTTATAGGTTATAGGTTTAGGGTTTAGGTTTGGGTTAAGGTATAGGTTTAGGTTATAAGCTATAGGTTTAGGGAATTGACAATAGGTTAAGGTTTAGGTTTAGGAAATCAGGTTCGGGTTCGGGATCGGGTTAGGTTTGGATTTTCAAGTTTGGGTTTAGGTTTAGGTTAGGGAGTTAAGATTAGGATTAGGTGTAGGTTTAGGTTTAGGGATTTGAGAATATATTAAGGTTTATGTTTAGGTTTAGGGATTTGAGAATAGCTTTAGGTTATAGGTTTAGGTTTAGGTTTAGGGATTTGAGAATAGGTTTATGTTATATGTTAAGGTTAAGGTTATAGGTTTAGGTTTAGGTTTGGTTAAAGGTTTTTGGTTAAGGTTTAGGTTATTGTTATAGGTTTTGGATTTGAAAATAGGTTTAGGTTATAAGTATAGGTTTAGGTTAGGTTATAGCTTAAGGTTTAGGTTTAGGATTAGGAAATCGGGTTCGGGTTCAGGATCAGGTTTAGGTTTGGGCTTTCAAGTTTAGGTTTAGGTTTAGGTTTGGGAGCTGAGATTAGAATTAGGTGTAGGTTTAGGTTTAGGAATTTGAGAATACATTTAGGTTTTAGGTTTAGGTTTAGGTTATAGGTTATAGGTTATAGGTTTAGGTTTAAGTATCGGTATAGGTTTAGGTTTCGGTTTAGGTTATAAGCTATAGGTTTAGGGAATTGAGAATAGGTTAAGGTTTAGGTTTAGGAATTCGGGTTCGGGTTCGGGATCAGGTTTAGGTTTTGGTTTTCAAGTTTGGGTTTAGGTTTAGGTTAGGGAGTTGAGATTAGGATTAGGTGTAGGTTTAGGTTTAGGGATTTGAGAATACATTAAGGTTTAGGTTTAGGTTTATGGATTTGAGAATAGGTTTAGGTTTAGGTTTAGGGATTTGAGAATAGGTTTAGGTTGTAGGTTTAGGTTTAGGTTAAGGTTATTTGTTAAGGTTAAGGTTATAGGTATAGGTTTAGGTTAAGGTTATAGGTTTAGGTTAGGTTATAGGTTTTTGGTTAAGGTTTAGGTTATAGTTATAGGTTTTAGAATTTGAGAATAGGTTTAGGTTATAAGTATAGGTTTATGTTAGGTTATAGGTTAAGGTTTAGGTTTAAGAAATCGGGTTTGGGTTCAAGATCGGGTTTAGGTTTGAGTTTTCAAGTTTAAGTTTAGGTTTAGGTTAGGGAGTTGAGATTAGGATTAGGTGTAGGTTTATGTTTAGGGATTTAAGAACACATTTAGGTTTTAGGTTTAGGTTTAGAGTATAGGTTATAGGTTATAGGTTTAGGTTTAGGTTTAGGTTGTAAACTATAGGTTTAGGGAATTGAGAATAGGTTAAGGTTTAGGTTTAGGAAATCGGGTTCGGGTTTGAGATCAGGTTTAGGTTTGGGTTTTCAAGTTTAGGTTTAGGTTTAGGTTAGGGAGTTGATATAAGGATTAGGTGTAAGTTTAGGTTTAGGGATTTGAGAATACATTTAGGTTTTAGGTTTAGGTTTAGGTTATAGGTTTAGGTTTAGGTTTAGGTTAATGTTTAGGTTTAGGTTATAAGCTATAGGTTTAGGAAATTGAGAATAGGTTAAGGTTTAGGTTTAGGAAATCAGGTTCGGGTTCAGGATCGGGTTTAGGTTTGGGTTTTCAAGTTTAGGTTTAGGTTTAGGTTAGGGAGTTGAGATTAGGTTTAGGTGTAGGTTTAGGTTTAGGAATTTGAGAATACATTTGGGTTTTAGGTTTAGGTTTAGGTTATAGGTTATAGGTTATAGGTTTAGGTTTAGGTTTAGGTTTAGGTTTAGGTTTCGGTTTAGGTTATAAGCTATAGGTTTAGGGAATTGAGAATAGGTTAAGGTTTAGGTTTATGAAATCGGGTTCGGGTTCGGGATCGGGTTTAGGTTTTAGTTTTCAAGTTTGGGTTTAGGTTTAGGTTAGGGAGTTGATATTAGGATTAGGTGTAGGTTTAGGTTTAGGGATTTGAGAATACATTAAGGTTTAGGTTTAGGTTTAGGGATTTGAGAATATGTTATAGGTTATAGGCTTAGGTTTAGGTTTAGGTTTAAGGATTTGAGAATAGGTTTAGGTTATAGGTTTAGGTTTAGGTTTAGGTTTAGGTTATAAGATATAGGTATAGGGAATTGAGAATAGGTTAAGGTTTAGGTTTAGGAAATCGGGTTTAGGTTCGGGATCGGGTTTAGGTTTGGGTTTTCAAGTTTAGGTTTAGGTTTAGGTTAGGGAGTTGAGATTAGGATTAGGTGTAGGTCTACATTTAGGGATTTGAGAATACATTTAGGTTTTAGGTTTAGGTTTTAGGTTTTAGGTTTAGGTTTAGGTTTAAGATTAGGTTTAGGTTTTAGGTTTAGGTTAAGGTTAAGGTTAAGGTTAGGTTATAGGTTATAAGTTTAGGTTATAGGTTATAGGTTTAGGTTTAGGTTATAGGTTTTGGTTTAGGTTTAGGTTAAGGTTTTGGTTTAGGTTTAGGTTTAGGTTATTGGTTTAGGTTAAGGTTTAGGTTATAAGCTATAAGTTTAGGGAATTGAGAATAGGTTAATGTTTAGGTTTAGGAAATCGGGTTCGGGTTCGGGATCGGGTTTGGGTTTGGGTTTTCAAGTTTAGGTTTAAGTTTCAGTTTGGGAGTTGAGATTATGATTAGGTATAGGTTTAGGTTTAAGGATTTGAGAATACATTTAGGTTTTAGTTTTAAGTTTAGGTTTTAGGTTATAGGTTAAGGTTTAGGTTTTAAGTTTAGGTTATAGGTTATAAGTTTAGGTTATAGGTTATAAGTTAGGTCATAGGTTTTCGTTTAGGTTAAGGTTATAAGTTTAGGTTTAGGTTTAAGTTTAGGTTATTAGTATAGGTTTTGGGATTTGAGAATAAGTTTAGGTTAAGATTATAAGTTTAAGTTAAGGTTGTAAGTATATGTTATAGGTTTAGGTTATGGTTTAGGTTTAGGTTATAAGTATAGCTTTTGGGATTTGAGAATAGGTTTAGGTTAAGGTTATAAGTTTAGGTTTAGGTTATAGGTTAAGGTTTAGGTTTAGGTTTAGGTTATAACTATAGCTTTTGGGATTTGAGAATAGGTTTAGGTTAAGGTTATAAGTATAGGTTTAGGTTTAGGTTTAGGTTATAAGTATAGGTTTTGGGATTTGAGAATAGGTTTAGGTTAAGGTTATAAGTTTAGGTTAAGGTTATAAGTATAGGTTTAGGTTATAGGTTAAGTTTAAGATTTAGGTTATAAGTATAGCTTTTGGGATTTGAGAATAGGTTTAGGTTAAGATTATAAGTTTAGGTTAAGGTTGTAAGTATAGGTTATAAGTTTAGGTTTAGATTATAAGTATAGCTTTTGGGATTTGAGAATAGGTTTAGGTTAAGGTTATAAGTTTAGGTTAAGGTTATAAGTATAGGTTTAGGTTATAGGTTAAGGTTTAGGTTTAGGTTATAAGTTTAGGTTTTGTGATTTGAGAATAGGTTTAGGTTAAGGTTATAAGTTTAGGTTTATGTTATAAATATAGGTTTTGGGATTTGAGAATAGGTTTAGGTTAAGGTTATAAGTTTAAGTTTATGTTTTAAATATAGGTTTTGGGATTTAAGAATAGGTTTAGGTTAAGGTTATGAGTTTAGGTTAAAGTTATAAGTATAGGTTTAGGTTATAAGTTAAGGTTAAGGTTTAGGTTAAAGGTATAGCTTTTGGGATTTGAGAATAGATTTAGGTTATAGGTTTAGGTTTCGGCTGTAAGTATAGGTTTTGGGATTTGAGAATAGGTTTAGGTTATAGGTTTATGGTGTGGTTTAGGTTAAGGGTGTGGTCCCTGCAAATACAGATATAAACACGGCCTGCTCCAATTGGCCAGGCCCTTCCAATGTTGTCCATAGGAAGTGGACAGCTTCATCATGGTCATAACAGCGGTTCCCATCTTTCAGGGACCCCTGCTCATCTGGATAGCTCCGACGCACATCCGGGTCTGCTCCATTAATTTTGAGTAAATACATAAACATAGCCTGTCCAAATGGTCAGGCCCCTCCAATACTGTCCATAGGAAATGGACAGCTTCATCATGGTCATAATAGCAGTTCCCACCTTCCAGGGACCCCCGCTCATCCGGATAGCTCCGACGCACATCCGGGAATGCTCTATTAATTTTGAGCAAATACATAAGACATTCTCAAGATTCTCATATATTACCTTAATCAAGATTCTGTCCTGCATCATTGCTGTAGTTCTACTGAGCCTACCAACACAAAAAGCCGCCATGCTTCTAGGCAATCTATTGGCATTCCCTCCCTTACCTAACATTATACAACATGAATGAAACTTATTAGAAAATAATATGAAATACTAGGGAAAACATATAAGTGTGGATGAACCAACAAGAAAACTTAACTCGCTTATGACAATTTGAAGCGAATAATAGCCAAAATGAGGAAAAAAAATGGAAATATATGAAAGATTTGAAGTGAAATCAACTCATTCATTACTGGAAACCAAACAGACCCTGACTTTTTTAAACTCATCTATATCATGGCATGTAATTAAAAATACTAATATTAACTAAATCATGTGTTATCTCATCCTCAGTCACACCACTAAATCATACATAGCCCTATAAAATATCATGAATTCCTGACCGCACCCTTATCCAGACACCTTGAAGCATGTGCAATTCCCATCCCTATTAGTTCAATTGAAAGAATGTTGGTTCTAAAATACATACCATATAAAGTACTTGTTAACAACTTTGAGGGCAACTGATTAATTTCTCATCCATATTGCCTCATCGTCATAACTGGCTCAAAAATTTTGTTAAGAAAGAGTCTACACTAACAGATACAATTGATAAATATTATAATAAGGTGTCTGTCATGTACAACTGAATATATGACACACTCCATGACATTGTAGTTGACTTAAAAGGGTTGATTTAAAATTTTAAAAATAAATAAATAAATAAATAAAATCAGGTTGTGTTTTCTGTTTATTGTGTTATCTATTAAAAAAAAAGATGATGTACTTCAGTTTTTAGCAATTTAGTAAAAAAGGAAGCATTTCAATTCTGATGCTCTGCTTTTAGTCTTTCTGCAATGATAAGATACCAATACCCTCGTTCTTAATTAACCAAGTAATAGAGATCTGAAATAATTTAGATATTGCATTGAATAGGTCTGTTCGAGGTTTGGGTTGAGTACGGGTGTAACTCACCTGTTTAAAAGCTTCGAAAAAAAATTGATTGATTACTAGAGAAGCACAACACGTTTTCCCATATCTAATCAAGTTTTCACTTGCCTGGGTTTGAGCAACTTCCTTTGAAACTTGAGCAGAACCTAAAATCCAATTTTTGGGCTTGTCGGTGTTTTTATCTTTCCAAAGCATTGAAGGTTCAACTAAAATTCAAGTCTAACCCCACTCCATACCAATTGTTTTCTCCATATCTCCTAGATCCAAAGATTTTATTCATTAGTGACTTAACCAATAACACATGTGACCAACCCAAATTTGGATATTCCACTTCAGTTGACCATTCATCCAACAAACAAGTGTAGAAACATATCGGAGACCAAAAAAAAAAAAAAGAGTAAGCTTCTTCAAAACAAAACATGAAGAAGAAAAAAAATTGCATCAACAATGTATCGGCACTGCTACTTCAGATAATCTGCTAAATTCATTGAAGCCCTATAATATGCTGAGAGGAATGCTACGGCAATGCACACAAGGCAAGACCGTCAAAACAATTTGCAATCCACGTGTCTACTGGCAAATACGTGAACATTCCCTGATCTTTTACCAGGTGGGTCCCACTATGAACATGCCCTAGCATAAAAATCAGGTTGATCCACTAATCAGGAAGGCAACATATGCACATATTACATTAAATGTCGATCTTTTTTTTCTAAGCACCCTTTTTACTCAACCATATGTGGACAGGTAGGTGGGCAATACTGGCCTGATTTTCAGGCCAGAACATTACAATGCTAGGCCCCATCTGATGAATGGCAGTGATCTCCAACAGTGTCAGGTTGGCATATGCCAGGAATTGCTTGCTTCTTCAATTTGCCCATGCAGAAATTGCATTAGCGCCTCTTACTTGCTCAGTTACACGTGCGCACACACATACAAAAAAGAAAAAAACAGTGACAGACAGACAAGAAGATAGGAAAAACAAATTCCATATCTTTCTATTTGATTAGTGACAACCAAAAAAAAAAGGAAGAGGAATTTGTTGTAAATTAAACATCCCAAAAATTACAATTCACTTAATTCCTCTAATTTGAAATAAATAAATAAATATATGTGTGTGTGTGTGTGTGTGTGTGTGTGTGTGTGTGTGTGTGTGTGTGTGTGTGTGTGTGTGTGTGTGTGTGTGATAAAATGCCAGTAAAAAAAATTTAAAAATAAAAAATAAAAAATCTTCCAACGTCCTCTTTCACCATCCACTTTAAAAAAGGGTTACAGTTTCAAGCATCAAAATCCACTGGAATCCCATAGATTTACAATTCCAAACATAAAAACCCACTGAAATTCACTAATATCCTCCAGTTTTTTAAAATTACCTTCATAAAGCCTCTTTTTCAAAAAAAAAAAAAAAGAAAAAAAAAAAGAAAGAAAGATGGATTATTCAAGGATCTACAGTTTCGAACATCGAAAATTTCACTAATATGCCAAAAAATATCCTCAATTTCTTTAAAATTAAAAAATAAAAAATAAAAACAAAAACATTTTCTTTTTCTCTTAATAAAACCAAAACGCAAAAGATTAAATCAAAGATTTACAGTCTCCAATACAAACAAGCAATCAATCTCACTACAAAACAAAACCCTAACATCAACCTCTCAATCTGAAATCAACTCAGTCAAAGAAAGAACATGGATTAACGTGATTTTCAACGGATTTGTGTGAAAATACCGCAAAATGATTCGATCTCGAAGCTCTTTTGCATTGAGAAATTGAAAGGAGGAAGAATTTCTTACGGTTTTTCGGATCTGAGCTTCTCTCTTGAAAGCCCCGCGAGAGAGAGAATGAGTGCCTTCATCGTTTCACGAAGAACCAACTACTGAAGCTGCCATGGATTCTAACAGCTGCTGAGAGGAGGAGAAGACGAACCAGATCTGGGTTAGGGAACGGAGGGAGAGAGCGAGAGCGAGAGATAGAGATTTGGGAATTGGGGTTTTTTGGGCGCGGCTCTGTTTTTGAGCGCGCGCTACCGCTCTGTGGGCCCCACCATGATGCGTGTCAAACATCTAACCCATCAGTCAGATGCACCATCCCATAGTGGGTCTTGGGATTAAAAATAAAATCAATTTATGACTTCTGTGAGCCACACCACATACAAATGCTGAGATGGGTTACCCTCCATTAAAACATTCATAATTATTTTTTGGGCCCTCCAAGATGTGGTCCACAAATCCAGCCCATCCATTATGTGTGCGCCACTTGGATGAGGGGTCATACCAAGTTTCAGATGCATCCAAATTTCATGTGGGGCCCACCAAGTGCTTTTATATGTTTTAGGCATGTCTTCACATGATTTTAGATGGTATGGCCCATCGGAGTTCCGTATACAGTTGATTTTTGGGATATCCCATAATTTAAAGGGGACCCATCAAATGCATGGTTTTGATGTTTGACACATATCATGGTGGGGCCCACACAGATTGATCTCATGGGGACGACATGGATTAAACACAAAGGTCAAGCTGTGTGGGCCCCACCATGACATGTGTCAAACATCAACACCGTGCATTTGATGGGTCCCCTTTAAATTATGGGATATCCCAAAAATCAGCCGTATACAGAACTTAGGTGGGCCATACCATCTAAAATCATGTGAAGAAATGCCTAAAACATATAAAAGCACTTGGTGGGCCCCACCTGAAATTTTTATGCATTTGAAACTTGGTCTGACTCCTCATCCAAGTGGGACACACATAATGGATAGGCTAGATTTGTGAACCACATCTCGGTGGGCCTAACAAATGATTATGAATATTTTAATAGAGGGTAACCCCTCTCAACTTTTGTATGTGGTGTGGCCCAAAAAAGTCACGGATTGACTTGATTTTTAAACCCTAGGCCCACCATGGAATGGTGCATCTGACTGATGGGGTAGATGTGGGCCCACTTTGATTCATATATTGTATATCCATATGATCCATTTGTTTTGCCAACTCATTATAGGATATGAGCCCAAAAATGAATCATATTCAAATATTAGGTGGACCACACCACATGAAAACAATAGTGATTGGTTATCCATCATTAAAATCGTCGTAAGGCCAATTGTACTTTTTTTTTTACATGGAGACTATAATTCTTCTTCAAAAGACAATGTTTAACAAGTTCAACCACTGCTACAATAAGGGCAGATACTTCATAACCATGAAGAATGAGTAAATATTTCTATTTTTATTTATTATTTTTTAATAGGAATAGGATTCCTTAAAATTTCACAAACAAAGGGAGAAATCCGAATTATAAAAGAGATTTTAACATCAAAGCTGGGGGGAAAAAAAAAGGAATGTGATACTGAAACACCCAAATCCAGATGGACAAAAACCATCAAATCCCAAAACAAAAGGACATAAATGAAGAGAAAACATAAACATCAACTTGATCCAAAACTTCTATGAATGTTATTTTTAATGGTGGACGTTTAGTCCCTACTTTGTAGTCCACTTAAGCTTTGGACCTGCCCTATTTTTTGGTTAATATCTTAAAATGATCTGAGAAAAGCATTGAACGGTATGGAGAAAGTCAATCCATGACTTAGGTGGGCCAAGAGCTTAAAAATAGAGTCAATCCATGGCTTGGGTGGGCCACACCACACAATATAATGGAAAGGGGTTTCCTTAAAACATTCATAATCATATATTGGGTCTGCCTAAATGTGATTCACATATCCAACCCACTCATTATGTGTGTCCCACTTGGATGAGGGGTCAGACCAATTTTCAGCCACATCCAAAACTCATACTTTTAATTTTTTTTTTTAGATGTCTTCACATAGTTTTAGATGGAATGGCCCACTTGAGTTTTGTGTACAAATGATTTTTGACATATCTCATAACTTAAAGGGGACACATCAAATCCACGATGTTAATATTCGACACACATCATGATGGGGCCCACAAAACTTACTAACATTAATTCTTAGGTTCTCACGAGGTCAGTAAGTTGGGTCACAATTTTGACCAGAATATTTGGCCCATTTTATATATCTGGTCCATTCACTCTATTTTACTAGTCAATACCCCGAATTTGACTAGTTACTCACCTCAATCAGACTACATATGAGAAAAGATATTGGGTATACCAAGATTGATCAACAATTTCAGTGAAATTTGATTTAAACATCTAAAGTTATTTACTCTTCAATTTGAACTGATTAGATTGTCCAAAAACAGTTAAATGTTGTTCATAATATCAAAAATATATGAATGAATAGAAAACACAAACATCAGCTTGATCCAAAACTTCAATGGCCTCCATGAAATTTGAAATGGTAGAGGCTCAATCACACTATTTCCTGTGGTGTGGTCCACTTGAGCTTTGGATATGCTTCCCTTTTGTTCTTTAGACCTCAAATTATCTGTTAACATGGATGAATGGAGTGGATAAAATAAATAAATAACAGTGGACCCCACAGAGTTTACTCTGGTAAGGGTAACAAGTAACTCACCTAAATGTAGTAGAGAAGGGTTTCCTTAAAACATTCATAATCATATATTGGGCCTACCTAAATGTGATTCACATATCCAACCCACTCATTGTGTGTGTCCCACTTGGATGAGGGGTCAGACCAAGTTTCAACCGCATCCAAAACTCATGTGGGCCCCACCAAGTGCTTTTATATTTTTAGGATGTCTTCACATAGTTTTAGATGGTATGGCCCACTTGAGTTTCGTATACAAATGATTTTTGAGATATCTCATAACCTAAAGGGGATACATCAAATCCACGATGTTGAATGTTCGACACACATCATGATGGGGCCCACAAAACTTACTAACATTAATTCTTAGGTTCTCACGAGGTCAGTAAGTTGGGTCACAATTTTGACCAGAATATTTGGCCCATTTTATATATCTGGTCCATTCACTCTATTTTACTAGTCAATACCCCGAATTTGACTAGTTACTCACCTCAATCAGACTACATATGAGAAAAGATATTGGGTATACCAAGATTGATCAACAATTTCAGTGAAATTTGATTTAAACATCTAAAGTTATTTACTCTTCAATTTGAACTGATTAGATTGTCCAAAAACAGTTAAATGTTGTTCATAATATCAAAAATATATGAATGAATAGAAAACACAAACATCAGCTTGATCCAAAACTTCAATGGCCTCCATGAAATTTGAAATGGTAGAGGCTCAATCACACTATTTCCTGTGGTGTGGTCCACTTGAGCTTTGGATATGCTTCCCTTTTGTTCTTTAGACCTCAAATTATCTGTTAACATGGATGAATGGAGTGGATAAAATAAATAAATAACAGTGGACCCCACAGAGTTTACTCTGGTAAGGGTAACAAGTAACTCACCTAAATGTAGTAGAGAAGGGTTTCCTTAAAACATTCATAATCATATATTGGGCCTACCTAAATGTGATTCACATATCCAACCCACTCATTGTGTGTGTCCCACTTGGATGAGGGGTCAGACCAAGTTTCAACCGCATCCAAAACTCATGTGGGCCCCACCAAGTGCTTTTATATTTTTAGGATGTCTTCACATAGTTTTAGATGGTTTGCCCACTTGAGTTTTGCATACAGATGATTTTTGAGATATCTCATAACCTAAAGGGGATACATCAAATCCACAGTGTTGATGTTCGACACACATCATGATGGGGCCCACAAAACTTACTAACATCAATTCTTAGGTTCTCACGAGGTCAGTAAGTTGGATCACAATTTTGACCGGAATATTTGACCCATTTTACATGTCTGGTCCATTCACTCTATTTTACCGATCAATACTCTCAATTTGACTAGTTACTCGACTCAATCAAGCTACACATGAGAAAGATATTGAGCATACAAGATTGATCAACAATTTCAGTGAAATTTGATTTAAACATCTGAAGTTATTTACTCTTTAATCTGAACTGATTAAATTGTCCAAAAACAATCAAAGGTTCAATTAGTGGATGTGCCTAATAATTTAGTAATTTTATTTTTCACAAATAAATTTAACATTTTTTTTTTCAACATGTATACTTTTTTTACTCTTTTAACTAAATATCATTTTTATTATAAATAAATTTAACATTTTTTTTACAAAATTTAGTTCTCTTTTTTAAAAAATATATATTTTTTACAATTTGTCAATTTTTTCACAATTTTGTTTAATTTTAAATTTTCTTTTTCAAAATATTATTTTTAATCTCACTTTTGTTATATAACTTTTTAATTTTTCTTGTCAAAATACAAAATCTAGTTTTCTTTTTTTAAAAATATTTTTTTTTACAATTTGTCAATTTTTTTCACAATTTTGTTTAATTTTTTAAATTTTCTTTTTCAAAATATCAATTTTTAAATCTCACTTTTGTTATAGAACTTTTTAATTTTTCTTGTCAAAAAACAAAATCTAGTTTTCTTTTTTAAAAAATATATTTTTTTACAATTTGTCAATTTTTTCACAATTTTGTTTAATTTTTAAAATTTTCTTTTTCAAAATATCATTTTTTATCGATTTTTTTTTTTCAAAATTATCAACATTATTCAACGTTCTAATTTTATTTTTTTTCAAAATCTAGATTTTTATAAAATTACAGTTTTTTTTTCCAAATTTAAATTTTTCATAAACATTGTTAATTCTTTTTCTAAGCTTCTCAACTATTTTTTTTCGTAATTCTTAAATTTTTAGAGTTTCTTAATTTTTGACATTAGCATTGTCCGTGGCAGGGATATAAGATGCTTTAGGGCCGTCTCTAATAGAGACAGTCTTCGACAGTCTCCAATAGAGACGGTCATTGACGGTCTGTAATAGAGACGGTCGTAAACCGTCTCTAATAGAGACAGTCATTAACAGTCTCAAATAAAGATGGTCTTTGGCAGGGCTATGAGACGGCTAAGGACCGTCTCTAATAGAGATAGTCTTTGACAGTCTCAGATTACAAGTACAGGACGGCAAATGACCGTCTCTAATTCAGACGGCCAATGATCGTCTCAGATGATCGCATATAAGACGGTCAAAGACCGTCTCTAATACGGACGGCCAATGACCGTCTCAAATGACCGCATATAAGACGGTCAACGACTGTCGTAAATGATTTGTGGACGTTCAAATTTTTAAGACAATATTAAGGACGGTCAGGAGCCGTCTAAAATTTTAAAGACGGTTTGTGGCCATCTCTAAAGCGTCTTTAAACCAAGCAATTTTAGAGACGGTCCAGAACCGTCTCGAAATCCATCCTTTTTTTTCTTTTTTTTTTTTCCATTTTTCATGCAGTGATCGTGGGCTAACCTATTTTCTTTCGTAAATGTGGGGCTTGCCTGATGGGTGTGGTCCCACCTAACGAATGGCTCGGATCTTACACGTGTACTATTAGTGTCCCTTCCAAGTTCCATCTGCAGATTCTCTTTCGAAGCAAGTGCAAATACGCAACTTATCACACTAGTGCACCTGTACATGACTTCACTTTAACAGGAAGTTAGGGCGAAAACTAATTAACGATGTCCCACCCTTGATTAGTCATCTTGACCATTGATCTCATGGCTTCGTACTGTCTATGCTGGGAATTTCTGAGATCGCATAAACAAAAGACGCTTAGGGCCTGTTTGGTTGGGCGAATCCCATGGGATTAGGAAGGATGGGATGGATTTTAAGGTAATGATGGTGGTGTCAGTGGATTGGTTTAAGATCGATGGGATTGCTATATCCCGGGACAAGTTCACTGGGTCTGTTTGGCCAGGAAAATGATCCAGGTTGCCCTCCCCAGCCTTTCCCTACTCCCCTATACCAAGTCCCAAACCAGGTTAATTTAAAAGCATTGGCCTTGGTTCTACATGGTCGGCCAGCCCTGGGATTGAAATTGTCCAATATAATAAATTTTCTGGGTAACCCCTCCATCCATAACAAGTCATCATGCGAATGATTTTGATCATTGAAACATAACCTCATATACTAAATTACTTATAAACTACCAAGTATGTTCGTGTGTACTAGGCCAATGAATATCTTTCAAGTGTCTCTTATTTTTTCAATGACAGACAGGGTCCTAGTCTAGGTCATTCATCATTGGTCCTAGCCGGACATGGGCCTAGATTTAAAGACCAGGCAGCCCAAGCCCTGGCCTTACAGGGCCGGTTCAGTACTGGTCCATTGCCATTCCTAATTTAGAATGAATTATAAAATGGGTGGCTGACTGTTTAAACATACACCGTCCATAGTTGTACAATGATAGTTCTGTTAACTTTGGAATGAGCGATCTTGTTCATCCATTTTTGCATTTCCACTGACTAATGGTTTGGAACGTCCAATATGTATGATTATTTAAAATAAGCCTATGAAGAGTAGACTCAACCCAGTGGACGATCCAGATAGGTGAAATGAATGCCAACGAGGCCAAATATAAGTAGGTGCATGAGAAGTGTAAATAACTTGTCGCATAAGATGATTTCTCTTTTCAAAAGTGGATTAGGTGAAATGATTGCCAACGAGGCCAAATATAAGTAGGTGCATGAGAAGTGTAAATAACTTGTCGCAGTAGATGATTTCTCTTTTCAAACGTGGATTAGGTGGTGTTGCCTACACCGCCCAAGTGGTGGTGCGGTTATGTGTTGGGCGCTGTGGGGCCCAATGTGATGTATGCGTTTTGTATCCATGACGTCCCATCCGTTTAGCAAGATTATCTTGGTATACCAAAAATGAAGAGATACAAATCTCAGGTTGACCAAACCATAGGAAACAGTGTTGATTGTACGCCCACCGTTAAAAACTTCTTAGGGGTCAGAAAATCTTTCGATCAAGATAATATTTGTGTTTTATCTTCATCCAGGTATTTTTGACCTAATCAACAGCTTAGATGGAAAATAAACATTACAGTGCACCCTAATAAGTTTTCAACATTGGTTGTCATTATCCCCACTGCTTTTTGTGGTGTGGTCCACTTGTGATTTGATCTACTTCATCTTTTGTCTCATGCCCTAAAATCAGTTGGAAATACGTTTGCACGGCGTGGATATAAAATATCACTGGGCCCCAATTATACCGCTGTGGTTGATGGATCTGGTACCATTACAGACACATGAGAAGATCAATGAATCACTTTGAAACACATACATTTTCATTGGTCTAAGTGCTGCATTTAGCTATGGGTCCGTGAGGTCCACCGTGATTTATATATTTTATCTATTCCTTCCATCCATTGTAAGAGATAGTTTTAGGGCTTGATTAAAAAAATGAAGCATATTTAAAGCTCAAATGAACCACACCAAGGGAACCAATGTTAATTAAACATCTACCATTGAAAATTTCTAGAGGGCCACTAAAGTTTCAGATCAAGCTTATATTTGTGTTTTCTCTTCATCAATGTTTTTGTGATATTATTAACTGGTTGGATGACAAATAAACGTCACTGTGCAGCCTATCAAGGTTTCAACGGTGGAAATCATTATTCCCATTGTTTCCAGTTGTATGGTCCACTTGAGCTCTATATATACTTCAATTTTGGTCTCAACCCCTTAAATGATCTGAAAAAAATGGATGGACGGCGTGGATAAACCACATACATTCACAGTAGGCCCAACAGAGTTTACCCAGTATGATGAGAGCCTATTGAGTTACTCAGTACGCAATCCAATTTCTTAGATATGTGTACGTTGAAATTTATAACATGGGTCACACTGACACGGAAAATGGGTCCCACGGACATGGAGAAAACACCAATATCAGGAAAACTTTCATGACCTCAAGAAGATTTTAATGGTGGGAATTCAATCCTTACTGTGTGGTCCATTTAAGATTTGAGTCTGCTTCATTTTTGGGACCGCAATCTAAAATGAGCTGGAAAAACTGATGGACGGTGTGGATATACAACACATACATCACCGACCTCATGATCTGGGCTGCCCCCACTGAGCTGTTACCCAGGCCTTGGCCCTCGCCTAATCCGTTCCCAATGCTGGGAACCCTGGCCCACCCAATAAGTGGATTTTTCTGATTGTCAAGGACAGTCTTCGTGGCAGGGAAACAGATTGGCTACTCCCCTGCCACCAGCTCGATGGCTGGTGGTTGGTGCTATGTGGCCCAACCATGATGTATATGTTTCATCCATTACGTTCATCCATATTTTCAGATCATTTTACATCTAGATCCAAAAATTGAGAAGGATTTAGATCTCAGGTGGACCACACCACAGGAAAACAATAGTGATTGGATATCTACCATTAAAATCTTCCTAAAGCCCACTGTACTGTTTATTTGACATCCCATATGTTGATTAGGTCATACAGACCCAGATGAAGGGAAAAAACAAATATCAGCTTGATCGAAAACTTTTACGGCCCCCAAAAGATTTTTAATGATATAGGATTCATTCAACACTGTTTCTGTAAGGTAGCCCACTTGAGATTTCATTTCTGGTCTCATACCATAAAATGATCTAGAAAAATAAATGGATGGCATGGATGAAACACATACATCATGGTGGGGGCCACAGAGCACCGACCATCAGCCATTGGCTGGTGGCAGGAGGAGCAGCCAATCCGTTTCCTCGTGGCAGGGGTCGAGTTTTGGAGGGGTCAGATCTCTTCACGTATGATGGAAGGAATGAGAGCTGTATGCCGGATTGCCCAGTGATCGGTTCTCTATTTCCTTTTCAGATGGATAATCTTGGGTAGATAGTCAGTGAGGCCACAAATCTAACGGTTGGAATATGCGTGCATGAAAGCTATGGGTACCGGGGATGAGTTTTGCATTATGGGTCCATCCAATATAAAAGATGTGGGGCACATCTACCCCGATCTAAACCGTCCAAATTGCGGTTCATCCCCGTGGAAGGACCTACGTCAAAAATTACATTGGAAGAAGAACCCTAACAGTATGTTAGGTGGCAATCAAACAGATGATAGTAAATAGAAATGGTCAATGGATGGATCCTGGATGTCAACAAGCAAATGGACATTAATTGGACGACCCTTTAGGGTTTCAAGGGTATTTTTGTCATATATCACGTATGGTGGGGCACACTTAATGAATAGCCTAGATCTGTCACAAGTGTAGGTGATGGGGCATGGGCAGGAGTTATGCACGTGTGCCCATGAATCACACTTGTAAAGGTTCTGGGCCACCATCAGGCCAAGCCCACATGAACATGTCCATGGCCCAAAAATAAGGCTGGCCGACTCATAAGGTAAGGAGGAAGAGGGGTACTTGTACCTACGAAAAAATTGGTAGGTAAATGATATGAATTCATAAAACTTTTACCTAGGAA
This sequence comes from Magnolia sinica, assembly GCF_029962835.1. Classification (NCBI taxonomy): domain Eukaryota; kingdom Viridiplantae; phylum Streptophyta; class Magnoliopsida; order Magnoliales; family Magnoliaceae; genus Magnolia; species Magnolia sinica. The sequence continues at coordinate 7,484,357 of NC_080580.1, forward strand.
GTAAAAACTTTGTTACATGACTTTTTACCTACGAAATTTGACGTAGGTAAAAAGTGTTCGCGTTATTCAATCAAATCTCTTTTTTTTTTTCCCCAAAAATTCCTGTTATACACCTATTATAATATATTTCATTATATTCACATTCCCATTTTTCCAAACAAACAGAAAATATATCCATCCAAACACAAACCACATCCATACATACACAAATAATCATAGGTGGGCCTGATTGAATATGCACTTGACCAAAAAACTTTCAAATTAAACTATTCACATTACTGAGAGCTTAGAATATTCTTAATGTTCAAAGTTAAAACATCATGGATCATAGGTGGGCCACAACATAGTTAAATTTGGAAAGTACGCTTAAATATCGTGCTTAAATTACAGAATCTTAAAACTTTATGTGCTCGGAATATTTTTTTAGTGAACTGACAGTTAGAATGTTTTCTAGTCATCTATTCCCTTCAGTTGTAACCATTAGTTGACTTGTACATTTTGGTCCATTTGAGGAATCTGTAGTAACATTAAGAATAAGTCAAGCGACCATACATAGTCAGGTGATGTCAATGATAATGACAACAATGATGTTATCATTTGCACGTATGCATGAACCACTATGTACCTCAAGAAGTCCATGATGATTTGGAATTTGTCTTGAATCCGTTGCATGTAAACAACTTGATATCAATCCCAAAGAGATAGCGGCCGACCATTGTCTGTGCTCATGTTCATACTGAAACAACCATTTCAGTAGAAACTTTGATGCGGTTGATGTTACTGCATCGGTTGATGGAGGCAAAATCTGATGATACCAGAGATGCAAAATCAAATGAGTACGAAGAACTCATTAGTTTTAAAGCTAGGCAGAGAAATAAATTCACAAGCGAAAGAGAAACTACATATACACAGTAATTACATCCCTAACGATGGAATTGAAAATGGTTACTTAAAATAAAATACATGACTAGCCAAATAGGAACAATGAGACTCGTAAACCGGATCATGGAAGAAAAGACAATATGATTCAACAACAATTGCAGCACATGCATCACAAGGATCTTTAAACTTTGAAACTTGAAAATTTAATAATGAAATAAGGTGTAAAAGAAGAAATCATAGAATATCTATAGTAGAAGAAATAAGAAGATCAATGCATAGAACAAAACCCTTATTATCAAAAGTAGAGCATCCAAGCTTGAAATGAATATTTTTATGTAAATGTCTTACAAATGAACCCATGTGAAGTAAATGTGCCATCCATGTTTATGAAAATGGACCCGAATATCCAACGAGATGAGAATCCCTCTAATGTAAAAGATATATGTTGTATTCAAAATTATATTCAGAAAATAATTTGAGAAGGAAAAATGTATTGAATCATTCAGCAAGCATTAATGTACCAACCTGTAATTGGTTGAAGATGTTTACCAAATTTCCATCAATCAAGGCCTTTGCATCCTTCAGCACTTCTGCATCTTTCTAATGAACAACCTAGATAAATCAACTACTAGCATCACACCATTAAAGACAACCAAATTAAAGGTAATGACAGTCACAATCCAGCAAGCTTTTGGCACAATCAGTTCTACCACATAAATAGAAAATCACATGTAAATGCTCTAATGACATCATTGGGCTAATGCTGCAAAAATCAAAGACACATTTGACACTTGCAGAAACAAGTTGCAGTAGGTAGCAATGACAATCCAGGACTAGACAGAGGGATTGGAACAGAGAACATTGCAAAAAAGAGACTTTACCTCAAAATTGCATTTTAAAATTCAAGGGATATATTTACCTGTAAAGTATTTCTGCAGAGGTAGCTTCAGGCATAACAACTTTCGCAAGATGTGATAGTTGATATATGTGGCATACAAGTAACTCAAATTAATCTGTCAGCACCAACTTAGATGCATCATAATCCAGAAATTACCTTGTTTTGATTACCAAACTAGCCAATTGGTGGACAAGTATCAGATGGTTAATTTTGGAAAAAAAAAAATCCAACTGTTCAACAAATAAGTTTCCACAAACCAAGGTTAAGATTGTTGAACCAATCTGATTTTCAGATTATAACCTCTATCTACAATGGACCCCACAATTTGAATGGCATAATGAGATAATGCACGTCGCGTTTACAAATCTCTAAGTGCCTGTGCATCATGCATCAAACTGTCCTAATTTTACTAGGGTAGAATAGTATAGAAACAACAACCAACTCATTTTGATTTCATTTTTGAGTGCTACGAAACTGAGGATGTGAACCTCATTTTTTTCTTTACCCATTTTGGGATTGTTTCATTGTCCTGATTAAAACTCAGTTTCTTAAAGTGAAGAGTCTGAAGACCATCCTAGTGAAGGTGATAAGATCAAAATTTATTCTTGGCATCACGTAGTTGATCTTCAAGGCATTTATCCTCATCCCCACTGCTCTTACTGATCACACAAGCAAGAGTACTGCAATGAATAAACTCATTAGGGGAACAAAATCCCATTGTGCATGTAAGTTGGGGCATGGCTTCTTCACTATGAAGAGATGTTCTGCATATAAGGTAAAGTTCAGGTTCGGTCAGGTTGAGGATTTTCAACTTACACTATACTGTGGAGAAGGAACAATTGAACATTTTGAATTATGTTATGGTAACTTGATCTCCACTTCTTTCATATCGCAGACAGCTAATTCTTTCCATTCATGCAAGCATTTATCGAGCTCTGCTCTGTTGCAAGCACCAAGGTATCAAATCCACCATTTGATCAGTATATAGTTTAACCTGCATTTTGTAGACATTGTAAGACAATACACCACAAACATCTGAGTTTATTAAAAAGTTGGGAGGAAAACTGATATAAAATCTAACATGTACTGTCAAAGAGTATTTTGTTGGTTGATTAGTTTAATCCATCACTATTAGATTAGTTTAATCCATCACTATTAGTAGCATTGGAATCAGTGATGTAAGTACCTTTTCTTCAGGTAGAGCAATGGAAGTAGACCATTGGTAAAATAAAGGTGAAAAGGATATCTCAAAGTGTATTCCATCATTAGAAGTTTTATGCAGAACTTAATTTCTAAAGGATCCAGTGTATTCAAAATCTACTCCAACCATTAGACGCATAATCTCAGTTTAAGGCTAACACCAAAAAATTAGGCTAATTCACTATTCAAGTGAATCACACCAAAGAAAACATCTAAGAGAGATGTCCACTCTTAATATTCACAGGGACCACCATAATGATTATATGAAATCCAATCCAACCATTAGATGCCACACGAAAATTTAAGCCCGGAGTCTAAAATTCACGCCCATCAGTGATTCAAGTAGACCATACTAAGGTCAAAATTTTTGGGGCAATTGTTACCATTTACACTATTTCCTATCATGTGGTGCACCTAAATCACAAATGTAGTAATTTTTTGCACCATTATCTTAAAATGAAGGAACACTGTACTGTCTTGATTTTTCATTGTTTTGGATTTTCAAAAATTCCGGATTTGCATCAGACACACAGTGGAAGTTCTCAGGAGAGTTTCCTCAGTGCACTATAATATACTGAGTTACTCAGTAACTAGTACCAGTCTACTCCCACCGTCTAGATTTTAAAAAACAAAAAAGCTTAGTGGCTCAAAAATTATACCGACTCATGATTCACGTGGGCTTTTTAGGTCATTACTCTTGGCCGACGTAGAGTAGTTGTCGTTGCCAGCACTACTCCACCGATTGTACAGCACTGTGGTTGTTGTAATATAATGGCAGCCCGTGATTGTGTACTGCATTGAATAATGCATCGCTGGCTGAGATGGATCAGTCGGAAGAAAAAAGTAGGAAAGCCTAGACTGACTTGCATCATTGATGTTGTCAGACGTAGGGCAGATCCAAATGGAAGCGGATTGGCTGGTGCACCGCGGACGGGGATTAGACACTGACATGCTGAGCCGCGAGACTCACCACCGAAGTGACGTTACAGATTTCTGTAGACACCGCTGCGGTGTATGCGTTGTATCGACAGCTTGCATTCATTTATGTGTGTTTGATTTTCAAGGGCTTGGGTAAATACTCAGGAAATGGATAATTATTACCATTTCATCCGTTTGAAAATTCAGAGAAACATTTGCATCGAACCGCTTCAAATAGTTAATTTAATTTTTTTTTATCCTCAAAGTAATATATATGATATATCAATTCTGTTCATATGTTTTAACACAATACTTTGAGACATGAGCCGAAAAATGAGGATGATCCAACACTTAGGTAGCCCACACCAAAAGAAACAATGGCCTCACAAAGTTTTTAGGGTGGATGGCAAGTAATGATGGCAGATTGTAGGCAATCTGAGAGAATTTAGCATCAACTATGTTTGGCCCGGCTGGCCAATCTTGGGATTATGCCTTGCCAATCCCTTCCAATCCATCTAACCAAATATGTCCCAGGCAAAATAGATGGGATTAGGAGGGATTAGGTGGTTTCAAGGTTATGAGGGTGATGTCAATGAACTGCTGGCAATCCCATGAGATTGCTATATCTAGGTAGAAGTTCAACGTGCTTGTTTGGAATGCCCGGCCAAATCCCAAGATTGCTTCTTCCAATCCACTCTAATGCAACTTAATCCCATCTAATTTGCTCGGCCAAATAGGCCGGGCATGTTTGGGCAGTGGGATTAGAAGGGATTAAGTGAGATGGGATTCAAAAAACATAATTATTACCCATGGCAAGGATTGTTCCATGTTGGTGGGATAAGACTAATGTCATGCTTTGTTGGTAATACAGTGGTACATTGAATGGATATACCCACTATCATTTGAAATTACTGAAAATAACACACATGTGTTATATCTAGACTATTCATTTGTTTTGTAACCTCATTTTATAGCATGGGCCTAAAAATGAGGTAGATCCAAAACTTACGTGGCCCCAAAGAAGTTTTTAACAGTAAGTGTTCAATCCCCATTGCTTTCTATGGTGGGGTCTACTTGAGCTTTAGATTTACTTGATTTTTTGGTCCATGCTCTAAAATAATCTCGAAAAATGGGTGGACGGTGTGGATATAGCCCGCACATCATGGTGGGACCTACACAACTTGCTAACATGGAGTGAAATTGACATGAAACCCAATGCAATTCCATCTAATCTAATTCCAAGCTTTCCCATTCTCCCCAAACATGGAGTGGAATTGGCATAGGACCCGGTGAATCCCATCCCACCTAATCCCACCGCCCAAACACGCCCTTAGGAATATAATTTTCAGGAATGAGCCAAAGAATGGGGTAGATTTAAAGTTTTAGTAAACCATACCACGGAGAGCAGCTGAAGATTGGTGCCCACCTTGAAACCTTCCGAGTCCTGCCATGATGTTTTTTTTTTTTTTTTTTGATATCCAGCCAATTAAAAAGTCAACAAAAACATTAAAGTGGGGAAAACACGAATAACAGCTCCATCGAATCAACAAAAACATTAAAGTGGGGAAAACACAATAACAGCTTCATCGAAAACTTTTGTGGCCTTTAGAAGTTTTTAACAGTAGCAACAATCTCCCCACTGTTTTCTGTGATGGGGTCTGTTAGACCTTTGGATATGAATCATTCTTTGGATCTTACCCTAAACTGATTCCTCCTGATGGATGGACAGCGTGGATACAAAACATCCATCATGGAGGGCTCACAGAATTTGATGGCGTCACTTCAGTAGCAGTCTCGCTGCTCAACCAATCGGTAGCCCATCCGCGTTCATGTACCGTACATTGTACGTGTCATGCAAAGACTAGCATTGCAGCTCCTCGATACACAAGTTGTACGAGTGGCTCAAAGTAGTTCAAAGTTAAACATGCTCTACCAAAATGATTTATTTACTGTATCATACTATTCATCCATTATGTGATATCATTTTAAAGCATTATGCTAAAAATGATTCATATCCAAAGCTTAAGCAGACCACACCAGAAATAACAGTGGGAAAATGATTCTCGTTGTTAAAGCAATCGTAGGGCCCATTATAGCGTATATTTTCCATCAAATCTATTTACAAGGCCACACAAACATGGATGAAAAGAAAAAAATAATACCACATTGATCCAAAACTTCTGGCTCCTAGAAAGCATTTCAACTGTGTAGATGTTTAATCTCCCGCAGCTTTTTGCAGTTTGACAATGAAACTTTAAGCTGAAAAGTATCAAACAGAAGAAGTACCGGAGCCTGGATAAAAGGAAAGTTGATCGGAAGACTGAAACTTTCACCCATTTACCATTTACAAGACAGTTGCATATTCCTGACAATGAATAACCGGATGTAACATGGGAATCATTGATGAGTTGAATTTTAGACCCCGGGCTTAAATTTCGTGTGGCATCTAATGGTTGGTTTGGATTTCATATAATCATTATGGTGGTACCTGTGAATATTAAGAGTAGACATCTCTCTTAGATGTTTTCTTTGGTGTGATTCACTTGAATTACAAGTTAGCCAGATTTTTTGGGTGTTGGGCTTAAACTGGGATTGTGCATCTAAATGGTTGGAGTAGATTTTGAATACACTGGTTCTTTAGAAATTAAGCTATGCATTTTCTCTCGAACTCCTCCAAAAGATTATTGGGATAAAAAGAAAAGAATGGTACACGACGCTGCAATTGATCCTGATGAGACCCATCATGATGTTTTATGTACGATCCACTTTGACCATAAGATATTTAGTCCCATATTACACCTAGAGGTAAAAAATCAAGCTACCTTGTGATTTTAGAGGGCCACACAAAAGAAAATAGTTGAGAAGAGTGATGTCCACCTTGGATTTTTATAAGTCCATCACAATAATCATACAAAATCCACTCCAACCTGAATTACTAATTAGGCTATAGTATATTGAGTAAACTATGGGTCCTTGCTCTTGCTCTAGTGGTAGACTCTCGGGAGTTTCAACACCTGCTAAAGGGTTCAAGTACCCATAGGTGGTGAAATCCCAGTTCTAAGGCGTGAGTGTGTAGGGGTGTGTGCGCGAGTGGTAATAAAAAAATAAAAATAAATACACTGAGTAAACTATGTAGGGCCTAACTCGATGCATGTCTTATCCACATGGTCCATTCATTTTTCTGGCTCATTTTAGCACATTAGCCCAAAAATCAAGCATATCCAGAGCATAAAGTGGACCACACCACAGGATCAGTGGGAAAATAACGTCTATTGTTTAAAACTTTTTGGTGGCCGGAGACATTTTAGATCGAGTTGATATTTGCCAGCACAACCCAGGGGACGGTGCATGTTGTCGGACATGAGGCAGATCCAAATCGAAGGGGATTGGCTGGTGTACGGCGGACACAGATTATAGACTTGAAACAAAAATAATAATAATAATAATTAGTGGATTGGCTGATGTTTTTCAGGAATCCACTCCGTCCATACGCTTTGTGAGCTAATTTTAGGTGATTATATCAAACTTCAACAGATCCAAGACTCAAGTGGGTCTTACTAAAGGAAAAGTTAGTTAAGGAAATTCCTACCGTTGAAACTTTTCTGGGTTCGAAAGTGATGTTTACATGTCATCCATACCGTTAATAACGTCATTCCTACTGAGATGAACAAAAAACAAAAATATTAACCTGATTCAAAACTTCTATGGCCCCACAAATATTTCAACTATGGATGTTCAATTATCATGTTTTCCTTTCCACTTGAGCATTATATATGGTTCAATATGGCCACATGTCCTAAAATAAACTCATAAAATGGATGGACGGTGAAGATTTCTCACAAACATCCCAATGGGCCCCACCTGCGTTCCCAGCGCAGGAACCTCGTGCGAAGGGATTTGGCAGGAAATCCTCGCAACAATCCCCGGAAGAGGATTGCGTACTGAGTAAACTATGTGGGGTCGACCGTGATTTATGTATTTTATCCACTCCGATCCATTCATTTTACCAGATAGTTTTAGGACTTGAGCCTAAAAACGAATTATATCTAAACCTCAACTGGACCACAACATAAGAAACTGTGTCAATTGAACATTTACCATTGAAAATTTCTTAGGGGTTACAGAAGTTTTGGATCAAGCTTGTATTTTGTGCTTTCCCTTCATCCATGTCTGTGTGATCTTATGAAAAGGTTGGATGAGAAATAAACATTAGTGTGGGCCCTAGAAAGGTTTCAACGGTGGAAGTCATTATTCCAACTGATTCCTATGGTATGGTCTACTTGATCTTTTGGGATATCCCATAATTTAGAGGGGACCCATCAAATGCACGGTGTTGATGGTCGACATGCATCACAGTGGGGCTCACACAGCTCGACCTCACAGTACCTTATCGTGAGGTCGAGCGCATAGTACCTTTTCGTACACACACACACACACACACACACACACACACACCATATATGGAACTCAAGTGGGCTACACCATCTAAAATCATGTGATGACATCGTTAAAATATATAAAAGCACTTGGTGGGGCCCACCTGAGTCTTGAATGTTGCTGAAACTTGGTCTGAACCCTCATCCAAGTGGGACACACATAATGGATGGGCTGGATTTTCAAACCACATCTCAGTGGGCCCAAAAAATAATTATGAATATTTTAATGGTGCACGGCCCCTCCCCACTTCTGTATGTGGTGTGGCCCACACAAGTCGCGGATTGACTTGATTTTTGAGACCTAGGCCCATGATGGAATGGTGCATCTGACTGATGGGGTAGATGTTCGAAACGCGTCACGGTGGGGCCCACACAGCTCGACCTCATGGGAAGGACTCATGAGGTCGAGCGCATAGTACCTTTTCCCTACACACACACGCACACACGCACGGAAATGCTCAACTCCGAACAAGTTCGTACGTACGTAGGAACAAGTTCGTACGTATGTAGTACCAACTTTTTTGAGAACCCATCATACGTGATGTGGATCCAAAATCTGAACCGTTCATATGAAGCAACACCTCCTGAAACCCTCCAGGCCCAAGTTTTACTTTGATCTAAAACTTTGATGGGCCATGAAAAATGAAAACAGTTTTCTCCCTTGATTTGCATTTCTCTTTTCTATGGCCCACCAAAATATTAGATCGGGGTGAAAACTTGTCACATGAGGTTTTATGGGATTCCGCATCACATGGACCGTTGAGATTAGACACCCATGGCACGTGTACAAAGGTGCGCAGGGGAGCATGACTATATATATATAACGAAAACACCATGACACATCACCACACCACCGCTGTGGGTGGTGTAGGCAACACCACCTGAACCGTGACTCCTCGTTCCAATCTATCTATAAATACACAGCCTAAATCTTATCCACCCAAGAACTGAAAACATGGCTACTATCCGCTCCACTACTCTTCTCAACCTCCTCTTAATCTCATCTTTCTTTCTCATACTCCTTCTCGGCCCAGCCTGCAAGGCTGACAACATCTTGTATCCTGGTAGAACTCTCGTTACTAACACCTATCTGGAATATGGGAGCTATAAATTTATAATGCAACAAGATTGCAACCTGGTCTTATATGATGAGGGAATCCCCTATTGGCATTCCAACACCGCGGGCAGGGGAATCAATTTTTGCCATTGCACCATGCAAACTGATGGGAATCTTGTGATATTTGCTCCTACCGGTCGTGCTATTTGGACTAGTAAAACTGCCAGAGATCAAGGCTCCTATGTTCTCATCCTTCAAAGTGATCGAAATGTGGTGATCTATGGTGGGGCTATTTGGGCCACTGGGACTAATGGAACTGGGAGTGGTGCAATTCCAGTGGTCAGTTGGGGCAGCTCTGAGGACACTAATCATACCGCTGTGGTTGATGGATCTGGTACCATCATAGATATGTGAGAAGATCAATGCTTTGTGTTGAAATGCATATATTTTCCTTTGGCCTAAGTTCTATATTTATCTATGTGTGCGATGATGGGTATGTATCGTTTGAAAATTTGAATGAATCTTAGTAATATATTATAGTACTTTTGGGTTAATGTATTGGTTAGCTGCTTTCCTTGTTATAGTATATTATGTGTGTGATAATGTATATTATAGTACTTTTGGGTTAATGTATTGGTTACCCCGGCCTCGCCTAATCTGCTCCCAATGCTGGGAACCTAGCCCACCTAATAAGTGGATTTCTATGATTTGTCAAGACAGTCCTTGTGCCCATGAATCACGCTTGTAAAGGTTCTGGGCCACCATCAGGCCAAGCCCAGATGAACATGTCCATGGCCCAAATATTAGGCTGGCCGACTCATAAGATGAGAAGGTATAGCTCTATTCCTCCTCTTTTAACCGTCCTTTTTTCTTACCACGTGGGCCTCACTGGATGAGGTGATCAGCCTGTAAAACTTGTACTGGCCAGGGCATGTTTGCCATGAGCATTACTGATTAATGGCTGAGATCTTGCACGCATGTGCCTAGGCACCCGCACACCATTTAATTGGTGGATAGTTAACGGACCACCTATTAAAAAGCAGTCAAGATAGATATTGAGAAAGAGACATACATGACCCGCCTCTTTATTTACTAAATATACCTTTCTTTCAGGGTGGCTAAGTTCAATGAACAGGTAGTTATGTGTTAGAGATTAGGAATGTTAAATCAATTTGAATTTGATCAGTTAAAAAAAAAAAGAGAGAGAGAGAAAAGAGAGAAAAAATGAGCCAGACCTCTTCTTTGATTATATTAATTGAATATTTCAATTTTAACATAACAATTATGTTTAATATTTAATTGAATCTTTCTTTTATTCATTTTATTTATGACTATGAATATTATTAGCAAGAGAGTGAAGAACGAATAATCTCCCAAACAAAAAGAGTGATTGAGTCTGACTCAGGTGAGTTAGTGAAAAGCATGGCAAGAGAGCCAGTTCAACTCGCGAATGATCAGCAAGTGAAGGACCGATCCTTTAGTGTCAGTACAGTTGAGTTGCAATTGCATGTGCGTGTAAAGAACTCAGACGTGACAATAGTATGAATGATGACCATCCAGCAATTGTCATTGATAAATCCAAAAGGAACTCGGGTTCTTGAAGCGATCGAACTCGAGAATTGAGACAGTTGAATTTCAGTAAAATAGTAGGATCGAGCAAATATATGCCTCCCATACAAATTTCAAAATGCCTATGCTCAACCATGACATTTTGATAGAGTTATTTGAGTAGACTGCAAGGTCTGAGAAGGTAATGCAAAACAAACTTGCCGCGTTAGTGAAACGCAAAGTGACATCACTATTAAGGGAAGCAAATCCTTTATATTTATTTGTTTTGTTAAAGATGTTCCAGCCCAAAAATTGAGCTGATCTGCTGATAGGGTCCAAACGAGCACATTTTATGATAGCAATGGGTCGCTGAAAAAGAAAAGCATGCACGTGGCTTCTAACATTGAGACGGCCAATTTGATGAGTGGACCATCCTGAGAGTTGATAAGGAAATGTACACGGTGGGGTCCGTGTGATAGATAGCTTGGATCACACATGCATGAGACGATCAAGTTAGCATGTGAGAAGACATGTAGGTGGGTTCCCTTCTACACGTACGATCGTGGGCTAATCTATTTTCTTTTGTAAACGTGGGGCTTGCCTGAGGGGTGTGGTCCCACCTAACGAATGGCTCGAATCTTACACATGTTCTATTAGTACTATTAGCGTCCCTTCCAAGTTCCATCTGCAGATTCTCTTTTGAAGCAAGTGCAGATACGCAACTGATCACACTAGTGCACTTGTACATGACATCACTTTGACAGGAAGTTAGGGCGATAACTAACAATGCCCCACCTTTGATCAGTCATCTTGATCATTGATATCATGGTTTGTACTGTCTATGCTGGGAATTTCTCCATAGTCTCCGAGATCATAAGTTGCCAACACTTTGACTAGTGGTCCACATATATACAGGGAAAAATTCAAAATTTTGATTGCTAGGATCTTCCAATCTATAAATGTCACACCTCAAACTCGGAAATCGGGCTCACAAAATTCCCGATCACCGAATCCAGCGCCGACAGCCTCCGTAGTACCCCATTCTCAGCTCCTGGTACCCATTTATCAGATTCTGATCCTGGGATCCTACAAGAAGAATTTTCAACATCAGTTAAATTCGTAATAAGCATAACCAAAGGCATAACTCATAAATAACAACAAAAAACTCCATCACATTTCTACTATGATAAAAAAAACTTATAAGTACAATGCGTATAAAAGGGAAATATAATGATGATAGACAAAAGCTCCAAAATGATCTGCTATGTGCTCCTGCCTCAGTGCTGTTGCGGTCCAATGTCACCTGCACACAATGGTCGTGCATAAGCTTACGGAAAGCTTAGAGGGTGATGAAAGTGTGTGCATAATGTAGTAATACAATTATACAATATCAGAGTAATGTGGAATATGATGATGAATCCATGTATATTATCGGCCGTAACAAGTTCATACGATGCAAGACATGAATGATGTCGGCCATACCAAGGCTATGCGATGCAAGATACAAACCAAACATACGAAATCTCATCTAAGTCCACATCAATATATCTCAACTCTGGAATATCACGGGGGTCTAGTGCACTCCAAACTAGATTGCCGCCCCATCGCGCGCAATAAGGTGAGTGGAAGAGACCTCACAATCCGCCTGCCAATATCAGGCTCGGTTCGTTGATAGCGGACCCATTCCTCGAGCTGGTCATACTCAGCGTAGCTTTGCCCCCTCCTCTCGGGTAGGTAAGGCCGCACCCCCTTCCACCCGATCACGACACAATAAAAAGCGCGACCTTCTGGTAATCGGCACTTAGCGCCCATGCACCTACTCGGTATAGACGTTGGAGCAACTTCCTGGTACCATAAGGGTTTAGGGACTTGTACCCAGGGATATCTATAGCACCCCATTTAGAACAAAATTTCGGTATCCAATCCTGCCAACCACAATACGCTTGTAGAGGCTACGACCATGTCACACAATGCAAAATGTATGAATCACACTATCCAGTCATGCAGTAATTCTGCGCACATCGTGCACTCATGTAGGACAACATCGCCTAACCGGGAGCCCATAAACAATCTACCCGAAGACATATGCTATGATCAGTCACTTCTCATATCAAGTATACATATGATGCGTATGATCATGAATCATGGAACTATACTAAACATGTTATATGGTGATGGATTCTTGTTTTTAACTAAGATGGGCCTAGACGGCCTACAAACTATAAGTATGGGCCTAACAATGGGCCCTAGAGTTAAAATGTGGACATTTAACCATTATTACTCCTACAATGTGGATGTCAAACCATCATTGCTCCCAGGGCATAACCGCAAAAAAAAACATCATTACATACATCATGGTGGAATCCTAAATCAAATGGGCCGATTTAAATGGGCTGATCAATGGGCCGAATCAAATTGGCCGATTTAAATGGGTCGATCAATGGGCCGAACCAATGGGCCGAATCGAATGGGCCGAGCCCAACTCATCTATTTTTAGAAAAACAATATAGAGTATTATATAAAAATGAACCATATCAAAAGATCAACTGGACCATATCATATCTAATCGTGATGATAATGATTTCCACTGTTAAATTTTAGTGGGCCCCATCATAGGGTTCATTTCCCATCCATTCTATTCATAAGGTCACAAAGAACTTGGTGGCCCAAGGGTTTAATGGTGGACGTTCAAACCCACTGTATTCTTTAATGTGGTCCACCTGATCCTAAATCTGTCTTTTTTTTAGTCTCAAGCCTTAAAATTATCTTTCAAAATGGTTGGACGGTTTGAGTGCAACACATGCATCATAGTGGGTCCCATAGGGATGGACAGCTAGATAACGCACATACCTCATGGTTGGGGCCATACTGATGGAAGGTGTGGGCTTGTGTAAGGAATTGTTAACTTATGGGGTTGCTTGGGGATGTGGGGTGAGGTGATATATACTTGAATGTACTTGACCCTTGATGGGATTGATTGATTGATGGAGGTGACATTAGGTAGAGATTTTCTTAGAATTTGCACGCGCGGCATTTTCCTCGAACTGAACGCACGGCCACATCTCCTGGCCAAGGTATCGGATCAGCGCGTGAGACACGCCATCGGAACCGCAGTGACGGCGTGGTTGCTAGGGTACAAGTCCCGGGTCAAGCCAACTTGGGTTTGTAGGACTCAGCTTAGGATCGTGAACAAACGTTGAATACAGGTCGAGGGTTATCGGAATTCGACAGGGAGGATCGCAGGAACTTACAGAATGGTACCGACTAAGATACGGGTCTTACAGCTCTCTCCTCTAAATAAAAATTTCATCCTTGAAATTTACACAATCATCACAACTAGACATAACTCATGAGGAAGAAGAAACATAACATCATCATATAAAATCGGAGACAGAATACAAGATACAACATATAATCAATCATCAAAGAGATGGGGATAACGCTCTCGAATCTCGGTCTCGCGCTCCCAAGAAGCCTCATCAACAGAATGGTGACCCCACTGAACCTTCACCAACGGAATGACCTTGGTTCGAAGGACCCGCTCCTTCCGATCAAGGATGCGAATCGGCTGCTCAATTTAGGAAGCGTCCTCACAAACCTCTAATTGCTGTCAATCAATAATAGGAACGATGTCTGACCCACACTTCCTCAACATAGAGATATGAAAAATGTTGTGGACGCCAGACAACTGAAATGGCAAGGCAAGCCGATAGGCCAAGGCGCCAACGCGCCTAGTGATCTCAAAAGGTCCTATGAATCTCGGGGCAAGCTTGCCATTCGCTTCAAATCGAACTACGCCCTTCATGGGCGAGACCTTGAGATAAACATGGTCCCCTATAGTAAACTCTAAGGGACAACGCCGTCGATCAGCAAAACTCTTCTACCGGTTCTGAGTTATGCGCATCCTTTGCCTGATGATATCGATAGCCTCTGACGTCTCCTGCACAAGTTTGGGACCTAAGAGATGACGCTCTCCAACCTCGGTCCAACAACTCAGAGATTTGCACGGCTTGCCATATAGTGCCTCAAAAGGAGTCATGCCAATGGTCGCCTGATAGCTGTTGTTGTATGCGAACTCAGCCAATCGAAAATGCTCATCCCATCTACCGCCGAAATCAATCGCGTAGGCCCGAAGCATATCCTCAAGGATCTGGTTGACCCTCTCGGTCTAGCCATCGGTCTGCGGATGGTACACGGTGCTGAGCTACAAATCGGTCCTTATGGCTCTCTGAAAGCTCTCCCAAAACTGAGACATGAACCTCGGGTCTCGGTCAGAAACAATCGAGACTGGAACTTCATGCAGTCTCACAATCTCCTCGATAAATAACCTCACAAGCCAGCCCATCGACCAAATTGTATGCACCGCAAGAAAATGTGCCGACTTCGTTAAACGATCCACAACAACCCAAATGGCGTCATGACGGCGCTGAGTTCTCGACAAGCCCATAATGAAATCTGTTAACACGTGCTCCCACTTTCACATCGGGACACTCAACGACTGCAATAGACCAGGGGGTCTTTGATGATTGGCCTTGACACGCTGGTATGTGTCACACTCGGCCACAACTGGCAATCTGACGCTTCATCCCCGCCCAAAAATACTGTCGTCTCATGTCACGGTACATCTTCGTCGAGCCATGGTGGATAGAAAACGGCGATCGATGTGCATCGGTTATAAGATCTCTGCATAACTCAGGAATATCAGGGACACATGATCGGCCTCTAAAGCGAAGTCCACTGTCAGTTCCAATCTGCCAATCCGACTGACTCTCAGATGCCGCCTCAGCCATATAACTCTGCAACGACTCATCAGCCTGCTGAGCCTTAATCACCCTTGCGACAAGAGAGGGTTGAATCGACAGGCTCGATAACTGCACGATGGAAGACTACAGACCGAACTCAAAATCATACTCTGGTATATCCTTAAGCATCCGTCACTCCTGAATCATCATATGCGCCACCAGGCCTCGTGGCTGATGGCTAAGGGCATCTGCCACTACGTTTGCCTTACCCGGGTGGTACTGAAGGTCGAAATCATAGTCCTTCAGGAGCTTCATCCAGCATCTCTGTCTCATGTTCAACTCAGACTGCAAGAAGAGGTACTTCACGCTCTTGTGGTCAGAAAAAAGCTCGAACCTAACCCCATAGAGATAGTGTCTCCACACCTTTAGTGCGAAGACAACTGCTGCCAACTCCAAATCATGCGTGGGGTAGTTCAGCTCATGTACCTTGAGCAGACGAGATGCGAAGGCCATTGGTCTCCCGTGCTGTATCAGGACAACACCCAAACCAATATGTGAGGCATCGGTAAATACAATAAATCCATCACTCCCAGAGGGAAGAGTGAGGACAGGAGTGGATGTGAGGTGGTCCTTCAACTCCATAAATACTCGCTCACAGGAGTCGCTCCAAAGAAACTCTACGCCCTTCCGAGTAAACCTAGTCAGTGGGCCTGCAATACGAGAGAAGCCCTCAATGAAACGCCGGTTGTATCCTTCCAAACCATGAAAACTGCAGATCTCAAACGCGCTCATGGCTAGTCCTACTGACGCATTGCCTCGACCTTCGAGGGGTCCACCGCGACACCCCCTCGTCACCACGTGACCGAGGAACTTCACCTTCTCCTTCCAAAACTCGTACTTCTCCAGCTTCACATACAATTGGTAGGTGTGGAGGGTCTGCACGCAATCTTCAATTGATGCTCGTGCTCCTCACGGGTCCTCTAATAGATCAGAATGTCATCGATGAAGACTACAACAAGCTGATCGAGATACAGACGGAAGACCTCATTTATCAACTCCAGAAAGACCGCAGGTGCATTCGTTAGTCCGAAGGACATGACCTAAAACTCAGGATGTCCTCCTCTCGAACCCGAATTTGACCATAACGCATCCTGAAAGCCGTCTTCAGGATAACCTAAAATGACCATAATGCATCCTGAAAGCCGTCTTCAGGATGTCCTCCTCTCGAACCCGAATCTGATGATAACCGGAACACAGGTCAATCTTCGAAACGAACTGCGTACCCTACAGCTGATCAAATAAATGTCGATCCTCGGGAGTGGATACTTGTTCTTAATCGTGACCTTGTTGAGCTCGCGGTAGTCTATGCAGAGCCTCAACGAGCCATTTTTCTTCTTCACGAAGAGTACCGGCGCTCCCTACGGTGAACTACTCGGACGAATAAAGCCTAACTCGCGCAACTCGTCCAACTGCTTTTGCAGTTCCCGCAACTTCAACGGTGTTACACGATACGGGACCTTCGAAATAGACGTGGTATAGGGCACGAGATCAATCTGAAACTTGGTGTGTTGGCAAGGCGGTAATCTCAGAATCTCCTGGAACACATCGGAAAAATCGCAAACCACAGGCAACTGGTCAATACAAGCGATAACAGGCTCTTCAACGGCGCAGGTCATCAAGCAAGATAACGGCTCTCCCCGGGGCTATGCAACGAACTGAAACTGCCGCAAGTCTGGTATACAGAACGTGATTGTCGTCGCAAAATAGTCTAAGATAGCGTG